>NC_084947.1:16553842-17153842 GCF_949316205.1 Platichthys flesus
CATCAGAATCGAGAGTTCTCTAAAGGTGGATAACGCTGTGATAGATGAAATATGAAGATTACAGAAGATGTAACTCCTTTGTTTCTATTCTTCCCTCTCCCTTTAGACCTCTGCACCGTTACCTCCATTCATTCCTTTTTCTTCCATCCATCATCGCTCTACCCTCCCTGCTTCCCACCTCCAACCACTAATCTCCAGCCACCTTTCACTTATATACTACACCACCGCTATCACCATCTTCCTCTCTCCTCTCTCCTCTCTCCGTCCTCCTCCCTCTTCCCTTCATTCAGACACACCCCCAAGGTGACCCTGTGGTTATGTGCTACCTGTTAGCACTGATCGAATGAGTCATCAATGTGACTCATCAAGGTGTGTGTGAAGGTAAACAAACCCTATACTCCATCTATTTTCCTGGAACTCTTTCAATTAAATGTGCTCTTGAGTATTTACTGTGAGCAAACAAGTGGAACAACAATCATTTTTTTAAAGATGTTTTGTGGGTATTTTCCAGCTTTCTTTTATTGATAGAAAAGTGGGCACTAAGCGTGAACTAGGGAGAGAGAATGAACCAACGAAGGTCAGTCGAGAACACTACCCACGGCTGTAGCTGTTTGAAAACAGTGTAAAGCGTCTTCAAGATCTTTTATATATTATTGAGAAGTGGACCGCCACAGTCTATTTAATTAATGGGAAACACTGAACACAACTTCAAGCGCAGCAGAAAAGTGAAGAGGCCTGCTGTAAAATTAAACACAATTTTCTTCTAAAATGCCCAGAGTTATCAGAGAACATGGGTAGGGAAATAACCACACCATGGCATTCCTATAGCACACTGACCAGAAGGTCGGTGGTTTGATCCCTGGCTCCTCCAGTCCGCAGATCATGTGCCATTGGGCAAGGCCCTTAACCCTAAGTTGTCCTCGATGACTGGGCCACCTGGGAATATTGTGTGATAGAAAAATAGCTTACACTACTTTAAAATGCTCCATATATTTCTGACATCCCGCCGCCTCTGCAGTGACACAGGGTCAACGTACAAGCGACAGAGCACTGACTCGTGTCTGTCAAAATGAATCTCTGTTGACGAGACTAGAGGAGAGAGGAAAGGAGTTGAAACGCTCAGGAGGGGCCGGGATTCGGGAGGATAGATGTGAGACAGCATGCTAGCGGCATCATGTGTAAAGCAAAGGAAAACAGAAGGAGGGAGATTAACTGTTGACAAATTGAAGACGGATGTGAGAAATGAAAAGGGAAGAGGCAGAGCTATCTTTCTCAGCTTGACTCGGCTCCGTCGGAGGTTGCCACAACTTCAGAGACACTAAGCTACATGCTTAGAGGATCAGAAAACTGCACTTCACGCTGCAGCGAGCGTAGCTGGTTGGAAAACATTCATCTTCATTTAACAGGCGAAGTCCCTGCTGACGCTGCTGCATGTACATGCCAGACACATGGCATCACCATGCATGACACATACTCGTACAGCCCACAGAGGTTTGCATAATCTCCTCCTGTGTATCTTTTACTTTTTGGAATGAACCATTAACTATGTTTTTTCCCCCATATGTATTAAAAAGCGTGGAGATGCACTAATCTCATGTTCAGATTTTGCGATGGTCTCACATACAACCCAGCACTCGCACTGCAGGTGCTTGTATGTCCTGCGCTCCAGCTTCATCTCTTCTCCTCACTCTCACGCTGCTTCTGTGCGCACGTGAAATATCGACAAGTCCTGCTCTCAAACTGAAAGAGCATGCGCTTATTAAGATGGGGAAAAAAAACACCTAAACAGTCCAAAGAATAAAAGAAAAAACAGAGGGAATAGGTTTCTCTACTCAGGAAATGTTGTTCTGATAAACTGCCCTGCTGATCATGAGCTCTCCGCAGATTTCTCTGTTTGTGGTTCTGCACCTATTTTCAAAATTGCTCTTCATCCAAAAACGACATTTATTGTACCTCTTCTCATAATACACGTTACTCCACCCTCCCTCTTTCATTCCATCTGTGCCTCCCTACCACCCACCCTCTCTCTCTCTTTCTCTCTCATGGTCCATTTAAGTCACTCGTTCACCCTCCTCGTCTTCCTCCTACTAGTTCTTCTAGTCTCTGTTGTCAGGGAGGGGGAGGAACATTGTGGGCTGGTGGTTCCTCCTCAATATTTAATCAGAATTAAACATAAAAAGGACTATTCTGCGTTCAATAATTCATACTAAGCTGGGAGATACCAGGATATTCATCTTGAACCCCCCCCCCCCCCTACACAAACCCACACCACCCAACAGAGGAAGAGAGAGGCGAGGGCGGGAGACCAAGAATTGAATTCAGAAAAACAGAAGTTACTGTAAATGACAACAGTGCGTGGTGATATTTAAATGCACGGACTGTCACGCTGCCTGTGGTCTTCTCAGTGCCGTTTGACATTCATGTAATGTTCCACCTTTGTGTTAAAGAGATAAAAGAAAACACGACAAGCGATGCGCATATGCAATGAAGATAATTATCCTCTTCATCCAGACAAATTGATACAAATGTGGCTGATGCTTTCTTTTAGTATTCTCTTTCATTGCATTCAACGCATCAGCTATATACTTTAAAAGCAGATAGCCCGGTGTAAAACCCATGCGCTTGCATATCATTACTCATTGATTAGCCTTGCAATTACCCACCCCCCCCCCCCCTCAACTCCACTGTATCTGATGGGAGATTTAATTACGCATCATCTCTTAGAGCAGATTTTTTTTAGTGGGCCGTGAGCCTCAAATTTGACTGAAAGCAAACACGTGACTAGCAAATTGTTTTGTGAAGCTGTGGCTTGTAGCTGTAAATAGCACTTCTCAGTTTTGTAATTTACTGTCTTACTAACTTCACAGCAATATGTTAACGATAACATCTGTCATGGGGCATCGTGGAATGACAGAGTTAAAAATTGGCTTTGAGGCTTGAATTAAACCGCCTGTTCCACTTGAGAAAATAAAAAAAAACACAGGTGTAACTTCCAGCCTGCACGTAGGACTGTGAGTTTATAGCCGCTTGATATAAAACAAACAGACCTGAGTATGACAAACACAGCCGAGGCAGCAGGAAACAAGTGAAGGACAAAATGTTTTCATGAATAAAACAACAAGCTGAAAATAAGGAAAGAAGCATCTCCTTCTTTGGACTTCACACACACACACACACACACACACACACACACACACACACACACACACACACACACACACACACACACACACACACACACACACACACACACACACACACACACACACACACACACACACACACACACACACACACACACACACACACACACACACACGCCCTCTCTCTCTCAAACATTATCCCAGTCACCTTTAGTCGTTCTCTTTTCCTCCCACACTTTGGCTTTCCTGCAGCTGGGCCAGGAAAATGAAAGCACAGGCAGGCGTACTGGCACAGAGACAAACACACACTATCATTTACTCTCTCGCCCTCATACACTTACCCACTTTGAGACCAATCCACCCACCCAGGATAAACATGCATTGGCTGCCAGTGTGAAAGGGCCAACACATGTTATCTAACCTGGTTTTATGACCCGGCCCCTGACCTGGGTGTTAACATGAGCTTGACACATCTGGACTTTAGCTTAAACACAGGTTTCTATAATATGTGGTTGTGGTTAATAGTAAACTATAGTATCACTGCATCCCTCTGGAGGGAATTCATTACACCTATGCTAAATCCAGCTACTTTCCGTATTGTTTTTAAAAGGATCTCACTTGTCTTAAAAGCCCCCCCTCCCCCCCTTCATTTCAAACCATGTTTGCATGTGTGTGAACTAGTTGTCCTCTAAACATACGTCTGAAACCAGGATTTTCTCACGCCTAGATTTACCAGCATTCGACTTTTTATGATCATACACATGTTTCAAGTATTAAGGTACACACAGAAGCTGCGTCTCACCAGTGTTACATCCTTAGGAGTCAAACTGTACCTGCCCTATTCAATTTCAAATTGTACCATCTTTAAGTTCCACAGTTGTTTACCTTGTGGTACACCAGAGGGAGCATGCCCTGCTGACCTTTCAGTAAATCTGACATTTCCCAGCAAATAATTGCCTGCATCAAAAGATACAGCTGTTCACCAACTTTGTAAGAAACAACTGCTGTAGTCTAAAAGTAAAATGAGACGAGCACAATCTTGTCTGAGCTCCTATAGAGTACTTTGTGCCAGATGTCCTCAGCACTCCTGTCAGTAGCTTGCAAACACAACCCTTAAGACAGCCTGCATAAATAAGATACCTGATTTCATTGAAATTGTGTCATGATTGTTATTTATGAAAAGGTAAAAACAGCCCTTCTCTATGAGGAGCCGTCTTGTTCTTTGTTAAAATGTTCCATTATCTCTTAGGACACTGCTGAGAGTTGTGGTACCATGACATTGACCAAACGAGACGTGTGGTCCCACCTATTCCCTAATCTGAGATGTCCTGGTGTTTCCTCAGAGGTTGTCGGTTGTACAGAGATGTTGTGTATTCTCAAACGCCGCTGTGCTTCGACCCCGGGGGCCATCTCTGTGATGTTGCCAAAAATACTCCTGAGTGCTCAGTTTCTGGAAGGCAGTGGTAACCGTTTGGTAAATTCAGAGAGAGACAGCATCAGACTATCTGGCCTCTACAGCTGCTCCTGCTGAATGATTCACATGCCATTGTTCTGGTCTGGCGTATTGTGTTCAGAGGATCCATCAGCGTGAGCATCAGTCAGCCGCTGGAACCCCACTGAGGACACCATCAATCCACTTACACGCTGTGCAACTGTGACCAATGCTAGGCAGCCTAAAAATATGACACGTGCCATGTGTGAGCACATACTGTATGTGTGTGGTGTGTGTGAGCATGTGCTTTTGATTTCTCTGTGTGACACATTTTAATGATTATTAGAATAATCGAAACACATCATGATTAACCTGCAGTATTGGTGCAAACAGGGGGAGGAGTAGCATGCAATAAACACCTGGCAGGGTCATCTCTCACATTCCATCCTTGATTAAATAGAGCTTGGGTGTGTGAATGCTTGTGAATACAAATTAATTTAAGACTGCCACTGATCCAACTCCCTATGTTAAAGCCCAGTCGCTTTACCACAGGAGGTGAATGTTTTTAGTTGCCGTCTCACTCACACTGATTGGAAGTGAAAGGGAGGCACATTTTCGCCACTGAAACATTCACACATATGCCGTTAAAATTCTTTTACACCGAAATTACAAAATAAGTGTGTTAGTTTTTTTAAACATGGCTTAACCCGCTAAAAAAGACGATCAACTCCTATGCCATTGCCAGTAGAGGAGAGCTAGTTCTGCCCCCCCCCCCCTCCCTGGTGAGTCATGTTCAACGTCATTAGCGCGCCCGGAACCAATGTGCCTGTGCTGCATCATGCTGTTGCACGTTGTTCCCAGGACGCAAAAGCTTCATGGCTGTTTACGTGCCAAAGCCTAGAAGTTCAACAGATGTAATAATGTCATGGCAGAACAGGTGCAGCGGCAACCTCTACACTGCCAGAAGATGATGAAAATATCACGTTCACCCAGGAATCATGTTTCCATCTCCACCGTATGGAAACAGAGCAGATAAAAACCTGTGTCCACTGCAGAATAGGGATGAAACGGTTACCAGTTTTATGATTAACCACAGTAAATCCCAGAGGGTTAGCATTATTGTGGGAAATTGAAAGTATCATTATAACTGCATTTGTTTATCATGGTGTAAAAGCTGTCGAGCATCAACCACAGTGAGTAACGGTGTCCTACACACACAGGCACAGGTTTGTTATGTGCATGTGTGAAGGTTACATTGTTTGATTCGCTAATAAGTTTAAAAGAAACGAATATTTAAACACACTGACATTTTGCGCGCACGCAGTTCAACTGCCACACACAACACGATGAATGAGATAACGTGAACAGCCAGGACTTCAGGGTTAAAGTGACCGGAGCGATCAGGATTCATGATGCAACGTCATCGATTAATAACAAAATACACGTCATCGTCAGTTTGCGACGAAGATGAGCAGATACACACACGCGTACACGCACACACACTCCTGCAGACAGAAGAGAAGCTTCCTGCAGATTATGACGCAATGCAGTGTTGCAGACGAAGCAACGTCCTGTTTATCCATGAACATAAATATGAATATATGGGTTTTTATAAAGATCAGTTCAACGTGTGCGTGGTAAGAAAAGAGCAGAGGAGCAGAGTCTCTTGTTGACCTGCGTCGAGTAATGCGCCTGGTTGCCGTGCTGTGCACTTCACCTCTACACCCACAGCATTTAAGAGCATTAATAAGAGGTGAGCACCGTTTGACTGACAGCTCTCTGAGGGGACTGAGACTCCTACCCGGGGGACAGGGATGTGTGTGACAGCCATGCTTGACAAGATGTGCCTCCAGACTTAAACATGGCCAAAGCGGCACTGACTCTCAAGTGGAGGCCATTTGGTCCCGAACTGCATCTGAATACATTTACATCCACTTAACGTTACATGTCATACATAAAAGATGGGGTAATAATTGCTTCAATAAAAGTTTCACGCTGTGCAGGCTTCATTTGTTTCTGCTTAACATAATTTTCATTTTGGGGCTTTGCTGCACAGGGTTAGAGTTTTCTGCTGACATCGGTGTTATTAGTGACATTTTGTGTACATAAAGTTTAGAACCATGCATATGCATAAATTATACATATGTGTGTGAATAATGAACGTACATTTGTCTGCCGGCATGTGTATGTGGACATGTATGAAAACCACACTCACCAGCTCCTTCTTCTTCATGCACTCCATGAGAATGATGAACAGATGTTGGGCCTGAGTGCGGCTGTAGGTGAATGTCTTCTGGATGGTCACCAGCAACTGGTCTCTTAGCGACTCATTTATTATGCTGTAGGAGCGGAGGTGAGGGGGAAAATAAGACAAGAACATGTCAGGAGGGTGGAAGAGAGAGGGAGGGAGAAGAAGAAGAACAGTGTGGGGAGAGCAGGCAAAGTAGATTTATTTGTCAGTGGGCAAAACCAAGGTTGACTGGGACTCTCAGCATATTTTGTTTAGAGTCGTTGATGAGGTGGGAATCTGCAAGTTTACCTTCATCTGTAAATGCATATAAAGTATGAAGCTATACAACAAGGCTGAGGCAAATATAAATACACATCAGATAATTTCACAAAGCACTTTTCTAGTTCTTCATTTGTATCACTTCATGTTTCTATAATAACAATATTTCTTAAATATTACACTGCAGCTTCAGCATTACGTGTATGAAATTGTATGAATATGTTTGCATATGTTTGATCTAAGGGACTTAAGGTTTTTGCACAACAAGTCTGTAGTTTTTTCAGTGATGGAATCAAACTGGGCTCCTGAAATAGAATTGGAAAAGGTCGGCATAACTTTGCAACTCTTTGGTGAGAAGATAAAATTCTCCTGTTTCCTGACGGCTTATTGGGATTAGATGGATGTTCTAAGTGAGAGGACCACAAAATCATCCCCACAGGTCGACTCCATTTTTATCTCCTACTGCAAGTTTTGAATAGAATAATAAAATGCATCTGACTCTGTGATTTAAGACAGACTTGTTGTGCAAAGACCTGTTATCTAATCATTTAGTTATAATCAAAATAATTTGTATCAGAAAGTCTGATTGCAAACAATCTCCCCAGAGTAAGTGCTTTTCCACAGTAGACGAAGGTTGTACTAGTTAGGGTTTGTCCTCAGACCACAGCATGATGTGCACATGTGAGAGCGTACCCTCCCTCCTCTGAGTATTTGTGTCCAAAGGCCAAGATGTCTGACGCTCTGCCACTGCCATCACACACCACCACTGGAACTGGAGGAGTGTCCCTGAGGTACTCCAGCACTATGGAGATCACATTAGGACCTCCCTCCACAATCAGAGCCACCACCGGCACACCCTGACCAATACCTGCACGTAAAGAGAGCAGGAGTGGGAGAGATGGAGGGATGGCAGAGGGGAACAAAGGGATGAACAATTCAGAAAAGGGAAGAGGAGTAAAGAAAGAGAAGACAGGTTAGGGATAGAATAAGACAAAGGGAGGGGAGTCAGGCTTGATCTACAAATAGAAAAGCTCAATCCAAATCTACCAACCACGTATTAATGTGATACGTGATGCTTCCTGGATTCACTGCCAAGACGTTGCACACTTTTTAATTATGGAACAGAGGATTACAAAAAATATACCAAAAATAACCAGCCTTTTCTCTGTTCGTGTGAGTGTGTGTGAACGTTACACCGATAAATCCCTCACTGTTCCACATAGATTGCTCCTTGCTTGCTAATCACAGGCTATTTAGAGTAATTATGCATCATTAGCAGGTGGGTTATTCCTGTATGCAGTGAGGCTAGTACAGGAGAAGCTACTGTAGATATGAAAGTTATTGCCCAACGGAATTTTCAGCTTTATTCTTGCTCCTCTCTTCCTGGCTGTTGTTCCTCATTAAACCAAACCATTACAGACATCATAAACCCTGTTCGCTCTCGTTCCAAAGGCCCATTCTCTTGTATCCCCTTATGTTCTTTCCCTCTTTACTGTCCCCAGTCCAATCCACTTCCAAAACTCCCTTCTCCCCTCATCCTGCCTTTTCCTGCAAACCTTCTATCTTCCTCTCTGTTTTTTTTTTTCATCATCATCTCCCTCTTTTTCGGTTTCATGAGGTTGTGTTTTTTTACCGGGTATTTTGACTCTTCTAATTCAAAAGCTGTGTAGCTGCCGGATCTTCCCCGCCCTGCTGCACCCTCAGCCTGGTCTGCATAATTCACAAAGGAGAAAGCGTAGTCTGTCTCTCAAAACACGCAGGCAGACGAGCACGTACAGATGTGTGCTTACAAACTTGGCACCCGCGCTCGCACACGCAAACACAAACACACGCACGTATTTGGGAGCTAACCTTACGCTTTGCCTCTCACAGCCTCGTGCGGCCTTGTAACAGGGACAGTTACATAAGAAGAATATTTTAGGGGCCTGCCTACTTCAAAGAGGTAACACGTCACTGTGCCACAACACATCACACGACCATACATCAACAGGGCGGAATGGGAGACAGAGAAGCAGACTAATGACTTGCATTTTTATGTCGGATTCTTCCATTTCTTTCGGATGTCTCTTTTTCCGTTACCTGGGTGTGTGTGCGCGTGTGCCAGTTTATGGCTGTGTCGGAGAGAGCATTGATATTGATGACTAGTGAGCTTTTGGAGGCAGCGCCGCACTATGTAAAGATTATTGTTCTACTGAAAGCCACCGAGGAGCAGATGAGAAGGGGAAAGTGCAGCTGCGTCATTGCTTGTCAATTGGTGGGAGGAAATTCTGCCTGCGTGTGCAAAACACACGCATGTCCATACATCTACAAACACATCACCATTCATACAAACACTTGCATATTGATACATACACACACACACACATGCATGTCCACATATAACTAAACAAACATCCCCATACATGTTCATCCACATACACACACAAGCATGTCCATGCATATGCACACTCATACATGTTGATAACAAATTAACTTCTGTTTTCCCTGACATTTCAAAACCAGCAGACAAGTTTTATTGCTATAAATATCTAAATATATATATGTCAATTAATATTTTTTACATAATTTTTCTCTATGTCCTGCCCACAAATCTATTTTCAGTTCAATTTAACAGATTTAAATGTATAGTTTGCATTTCTGTCTTGATGGACATAATGTCACCTGAGTTTCAACTGGTGCCACCTCCCACACATTCCAGTCCTGCTCCTGGAGGATTGTGTGGAAACTGAGACCTTGAAGTAACCAGTGTTGACGCTCGGCCAACAGCTGCTTCCACTGAACCTGCAATTTTACACTTCTTTAAATATAATCCTGCTGTTGTTAGAAAACTAAGTCCTTTGAATTATTCCATCCATGTGGGTGGATTTAGCGCTCTGAACCCTCCCGTTCATATCAAATAAAACTCTTTTTTAATACAGCATGTGCAGTGTGGTCACATGAGTCAGCACTTTCAGAAGCACATATATTGTTCTACATCTTTTGTTCTACACCCATGCCTGGAAAGCTAATCTGCTTATCTGAATTTGGTGAAAATCCAATCTTCTTACTGGAGTTTACAAAAGTGCAGCACTTTTATAAAGTGGACTGAGTCAATAGGTCTGGTTTTTCTTCCCGTTGTTTGGTGGCTGTGGATCAGGATCTAGAGCGGGTCTTCCACCAGCCAGAGGGTCTGTGGTGTGATCCTCAGCTCCCCCAGTCAGTTGCTGAGGTGTCCTTTTTCAAGCCCCCAAATTGTCCCTAATGGCTGTGTTCAGGGTATGAATGTTAGAAAGTAGAAACGCTCAATACAAGGAGTAAAATAAAGTAAAATAAAATAGGAGAGTAATTCCATGATGTGAATAAAAACAACTTAAAGACACTCAAAAACCTACGAGAGCATCAGGGTCTTTAGTCTAGTCTTAAATGTGTTAACAGAAGGGAAGCACTTAACAGTAAAATGCAGACTCTTCTAAAGCTTTAGGGCTGCGAAGCGAACACACAGTCACCCTCAGCCTCATCCTCTGGCTTTAGCCTCGGCCGAGGAAAAGCCACGAGCTGAGAGATCGGAGAGTGGAAAAGGTGGCAGAAAGCTCCAAGACTCAATTAGGGGCCAGACTTTACTTGTAGTGTAGAGTACTTTGAGTGATTGATAAGATGAGAAAACCAAATACAAATACAGTCTATTTCCATTTTTTTTTATGCTTTATCGTTAATGTTTATGTTTCTAAACTCAAGAGTAAAGTGGGTTTCACTTAACTTCTGATGGAACATGCAACCTCATCACAGATATCCTAATAGAATTTGGTGATGTTACATGTATGGTGTTTCGGTCTGATTCTGAATGCAATAACAAAGCTTTTACATCTACAGATATTTGTAGATTCACTGACTAATCTCCTCTAAACCCATTCTTCCTCCTCCTCCAGCACTGGCTTTATCCATGCTCCAGTCACACAATTCAACACATCAGATTACACAATCATCCCTCTGTATCCGATCCATAGTTTTTAACCCAGTGCCCCCACAGTATTTCTCAGGAGGGAAACTACCCTGATGGTCGATGAGCCTCCACTGCCAGTTTCTATTTTTATCCTCGTCTGGGAGAGGAGGAAGTAAACGAGGAGCAGAAGGAATTTGGGAGGAAAGGCAGAGACCGTAAGTGAGACACACATAACATGCTTAAATGATGCTAATTAAGGATTCAGCTATGACTCATCCTCTTTTTGTGTGTCTGTGTACATTAGTGTTGCCAAGTTTGTACTTGTATGAGTCAAATTAGTATCAGTAGACTCGGGGAGGTGTGCTACATTATGTGGGTCATTGTCTTCGCACCCCCTCACACCAAATGTAAAGACACTCACACATGAACACAACATTATCCGTGCGACAACCAAAGGAGACAGGAAACATCGCATCTGTGAAGGCAACACGACTCGACAGGCTACAGAACTAAAGGTCAGGGGGGTTTGGTGCCGAAAAAAGCAAGGCTTCTCTTCAATTTGTGTGTTGTTTTTTTTTGTCATGTTGTGACATCAAGATATTCTGTTATTTGTAACCTGGTCACAAGAATTCTAACTGACTCAGGCCTGTTGTGCCACCTTTTTACCAGGCGCATGAGTTGTGGGGCCACCAAAGCCGAGTGAGCCCGAGAGAATTAATAAGGAAAGGTGTCATTGACCAATAAAGGATATTTTCAAAAGAGAAATAGGGGTTTGAGAGGTATGACCCTTGTGATTTGTGTGATGATTTGTGAGTCGATGGGTCTGTGAGACTTTAAAGCTGTATTTAGTGATCTGGAATATTAGACCATATTTACACTTTGTTGCGTCATGCATTTTGACTGATCAGAGAAAGATACTGGACATCAAGAAGGCAAAGAAGAGTTGCAACCAGAAAGCAGTCAATCGATCCTTCACAAATAAAAGCTTAAAGGGTGTGTGACACTTCTATGAAGATGCAATGAACTCCAAATTATCTCATGAAAAAACCTCTAGAAAGTATCATGAGGGGCTATATGTGAGAACGCAATTGTCCAAGTCAGTATAAACTCTGGATAATGTCTGAGTGAGCCCTTGTGAGTATACAGCAGGAGATTCACCGCAGGATTCACCATGAGCGAATCAATGGAGGCAACATTTACATACCAAAAAGAAAAGAAACATCTCAGGATAAAAAAAGAGGTGCAACACAAATCGAAGACGCTGGGGAAGATGTCATCTTGGAAAGGCAACAAGATTTGAGAACCTCCGATGATACAATGTCGATTCAGACATGTTCTTCCTCCTGCATGTTGCACCACCCCTCACCTAAATACTCCTAATGCCATCTTCATATCTGCATACACAGTCCTGACCCCCTGGTCGTACATTTTCTGGAGTTCATGCCTGTAAAGGGCTTGAATAAGAGCTGGTAAAGAATCTTGCCATCTGACTTGCTTGATTGCTTTGCAGTGTGCACAGCCAGCTACCTGAACATGTCTGACCGTATTACTACTACTCCTTTTTTCCCCCAAACACATTTACCACAGTTCACACTAATAACCATGCACTCAAATTCTTTCCACACCACAGAACATGTCATCCATGCCCATCATCAACCTGGAACCATAACTGTAGCAAGTCCTGCATCCAACCCACTACTCACTCTCTCTCTTTGTTATCTCTCCCCTACAGTGGTGAACAATCTGGTGGTTCATGTTCATAGTTCTGACATGTCCTCCGTTACCATTCGTGCATGAGCGCACCTTCGCCCAATCTCTTCAAGTGTCCCCCACTGTCTCTGTGCACTTATTCTCAGGTACCTGCTACATGCTGTGAAATAATATCTACTGATCCACACTGACAGAACTCAGTCATCAAGGTAACAGCACCTCTGACTTGAATTACAACCACTGACTGGAGGACTTGTGAAAAATGTATAAATATTTATTCATTCATTGATCGTCATCATTATCTAGAGACCTGAATCAGCTTGTGAATATTTAAAGGGTGGGTAAGTAGTAATTTACAAAAAAGAAAAGACAAAATGTTAGAAAAAAAAAATGATTTGTTGGTGAACCTGTTTGTCACTAACTGACCTGCCTGTCTGCCCCCTGCCCATGTTCTCACTCCACATGACCAGAGTCCTCAGTCAAAGAGGCGTACACCACTGAAGAAGAGACGATAGCCAGAGGTTAGCATGCAAGTCCTGGAAAAGCCGGCTTCTGGCTGTTGTTCTTCAGTGCATGTTAATGTGTTTTTCGGGGCGCAGCTCTGATAATGGCCGATGGCAGGGGCCGGGATGCATCGTTATAATTTTTTATAGTAGACTACCCATGCTATTTCTTTGCAGGATTATTAACACTTGCCTTAAACCACTTTTTAATTTGAACTTTTTTACATTTTCCCCGTTTGATTTTTCTTTGATACAACCACTTTCAGCAAAGGCTGACAGGTTAGAATTGTGTCAAAGAACAAGAGCCACCAATTCATCCAGTTGGTCACACAAGAAAAAAGTTTAAAATATGATGAACTTCATCTAAAAAATCCAAGGGTTTTCCAGACTTCTCAAAGTATTACAGCCCTTTTGTCTTGCTGTGTACCGCATCTTCAGGATGAATTGTTCTGTATGAGCTGCTCCATGATGGAGGTCACAGTATCATGGCTAATCTGCAACTCAAGGTCTTATGGCTTCTAGATTCAATTACCCCGGCTACTTCATCTCTTACGTATGCTGTGATTAATGAAACCACTGCTATAAGAGGGTCAGTGAAGGTTACACAGAGTTAACACATACACACACACACACACACACACCAATGCACACATTCAATATACAAAGTACTTACGTGGCCAATTTAATATTCCAAGAAATTTAGGTGAAATGAAAGAGGTCCCACTCAAGGTGCCTCCTGCATTGTCACAGACTTTACCTAAATTGCACAAATGAATAACTTTTATTCCTCTATGAGCCTGGAATGTGGTTCGAATTTTGGAGCAAATAAAATTAAGGGTTTTCTTTCCCAATTTTTCCTAGAGAAAGTAAGAAAACATTCATGGATGAAGCTTATTGTGTCCTCTCGCATGCTACCTTTTCACTTTCTTATACCGCTCTCTCAGTGAAGACACCTGAAGGTGATATCTGGCCTCACTGCTTCACTGCTGCTTCACAAATAATTTGTGTCCGTCCCTGCTCACCCTCAGTCCCTTGGCTATGTTATCATTTCCTCCCTCCTTCTCTTTCTCCTGTACCTGTCATCTCTCCAAGGCAGATGTGTAATTAGAAAAGATTATAGCCCCGGCTGCAGACATGTCAAAAGAGCTGTGTCATGTTTGAGTGAGCTGTGCTAAATAGTGCCAATCAGTTTTTATTAATTCTTCAGCAGTAGGAGACGAGGGGAGGTGGAGCTCAAGTGAAAGAAATGAGTGTGTGTGTGACCTTAAACCAATAAACGAATGTCAGGAAAAGCAATGTACGCAACGTTTTTTTAAATGAACAATTACATTTGTAAATAACAATGCAATAAATGTTGATGTGGGTCACTATAAGCTCTGTCCCTCTGTTTGCATGTTAAGTCCTGTGCTTATTCATCTGTATCCTCGTCATGGTAATCCAGACTCATTTGCATCTGCATCTCTCTACAAGTCCTTTCAAGCTGGACCACGTCCGGCTGAACAAGTCACGTGAAGCCCAGGCACATACAGTAGGGCACACAGGGCACAGCATTTACTCTTGCGTGTGATTGTGTTGGCTCTTTTGACCTATTTACAGCTGCACAAGCAAAGTTTCCTGTCTTGAGGCATTTATTTTGTTTACCACCGGCCAGAGCTGTCCCTTGACTATTCTCGTCCACTTTCCACTGAGGAGTGTATGAAATCACAGGAAACGACGTCTTCCACAACATCAAATATACAGTGGAGACTGCAGGACAAAGTCCACAGAGAGAACACACAGCTATCACCCTGGGGAGATGGGAAGAGTTTTAGGGAAGGAAAAACTGTGCTCCAGTGAGTGGTTCCGACAGGTGCCAGTGGTGCTGCCATGCCTTGTGATGGAAATGAGCACTGTGCAAAATAACCCCATATATCTCCTGACAATGGAAAATGGAAATGTAGTGAGGTTTCAGGAAAAGGATTCAAAATTTAAAATATATTTTTTCTCTAACCAAAACACCTATGAGTTTCCAATATGGAATTGATTCTGATATTTAAATTTGGCGATATATTATTGTGGAGCCAATTTGATTTCTCCAGCATTTCTTGCCGTCACGTTGACGGTTCTGTTGCTTGGAAAATTGCACACAGCCACACTAGGATTAGCTACACGATTGCCCAGACATGACAAAAACACCACAGGGGGAGATTAGGCATATCTATTCACCACACTTCTTTCATGTTTGGTTTGTGTGCAGCGTGTGTGACTGTGTTTAAAAGTAAAGAAGTGGGGAAGAAAAGAGCTTGTGGATATGTGTGGTCTAAAAGCCACATGTAGGGACATTCAAACCAGCTCTCTTCCCTCTTTACTTCCCTTTATCCTGCTCTCTGTGATAGGACCTAAGGCTACACTTGGATCCCATGGGAACCCTGCTGTGAGGAAAATGTATGCACTCCTCGATTCACTGTGGACAGGTAATCAAATCAAGAAATGGTCCTTGTTTGCCAGCCCCGCAGCATCGAAACAGGAAGGGGAGGACACATCGTACGGGCATTAAAACATACATAACCAAAGACAAGAAACTGTGCAATATAAATTTGTTTTCCAGTATTGTGTTAGGTACTTTTGGGTGAAATTCTCTTTTAGGGGTGAAGCGGCCCTTCTGTAAATCAGCCGAGCTTCAGGATTAGAGCTGTTCCAGTTTTTCCCCCTCATGTTAAGAAGCATAAAATTATTCATGGGCCTCGAATCGCCCAGCAATAAATATTTAAAACTTTCTTTTCAAACATGCCTCGGCCAACTTATGGATATTAAACAGGTGATCTTGAATTAGCTCCTTGGTAATGTTCAGGTTATGTCCATCTACAACGTTCAGACATATTTAACCTGGGAAACAAGATTCATCATTTGTTGCACACAAAAAAACTAAAAACAAGGTATAATTCCTGTAATTGCGGATATTCACTCACTTCACAAGTCACTTCACTACAAGCAGAGATAACAGGATGACTTTAAATCGCACTACCAATCCATCTTGACTGATTGAGCACTTGACCTCAAGACGAAAGTAAAGCAGACGGAGTGGCAGGTGATAAAGTTGAAGGCTGATTATCGAGGTAACTCAGACACTCCTGAGGTTAAGGTTATATAATAGTGAAGTTGATTCCTCTGTGTTGTGGGTCAGCGTTATACTATCACCCAGTTAATGGAAGATCCCAGCAAATGCTCACCAAGGATCCAAATATAGGTCGTTGGATTAAAATTAGATTCATATCGGATGCTTGTGTGACGACTGGGCGTCCCTTTGCCTTCCCAGCCCCTTTTGTATGACTCCAGGCATAGGATGACAAAGGGAAGTCCAAAGGTCACAAGACTGAATGAAGAAGTAGATTACTGTACCCATTCAACCTCAAGAACAAACAAACAAACTATGCTTTATTCCAAGAGCAACATTTAACATCAAGTCCCTATCAGCAGGCACCGGTGACAGTCATCAGAAATGGAACTGACAAAGGAAAGGCCTGAGGTACGATATTGCTTTTGACACTCCAACACCTATTTCCCCGACATTCTGACAGTTATAAAATAAAGTATTGATGTTAAAATGTCTGCATTCATGTCAACCAAACGCTGAGGAAATGATTCTACAATTGCCTTATGTTGACAACAAAAGACGGTAATAACAAATAAATCAGGGCTGCAAACAACATTTCTCTGACTCAGGTTTGTCCGCGGCTCTGACACGTTCTTAACAATCCTGCGGGAGGCTAGTGAGAAATGTATTTAGAGGGAATTTGAGCGGTTTTTGTGCGCTTGTGCGTGAGAGAGGGGGAAAAAAATGGAGGGAGAAATGCATTTTGTATTCATGCAAATCTATTTGGTTTCCAGCTAGAGTGTAATGTGTAAATTGGAAATGGATAAATGCAACGTGACAAGGACTCGGCGGTGGATGAAAACAAATATGTGCATGTGCAGACTGAAATACACATTAATATACGCACTCTGCATAAACACCTACATCTTCCAACACACATGCGAGCATTCAAATACATTCTTGCTGCCCTTTTATGAGAATAATGTACTTCTGCTAAAGCAAATTATAAAATGAAAACAATGAGCTGCACAGGAAAAACATGATTTTAAGGTTTACATAAAAACACTGTAAAAAATACTCCAAAACAATCAGTTTAACCTTTCTTTCCTTTATGTGTGTGTTCATCTGAATGTCCTTATTGTGTGTGCAGTATGGCGCATGTGTGTGTGCACATATGTGTGTGCTTGTCACTATTTGTTAGCTGGTGCTGTAGCTGTGTGCAAAGCTCCAGAACAAGAAAAGGCTAACAGCAGGTTCATATGAGGCAACAGTTCATCTGAGCTCTCAGGAAGCTTTGAATATACAAATAAAGCGGTCCTGGAGGGAGGGACAGTTTCCAAGGCTTATCCATTTGTATCTCAGCTGCTTTAAAATATAATCTGACAGTATGTTCACACTATTAGGCAGGTAATGATACTTTCAGTCTGGTTGCAGACTTTGAATCCAATTAACACTCAGTGGTTGCATTGATAAAAAAAAGGGTTATTCGTTTTCATTTAGCAGCTTTCAGTCACTGTGTTCCTTTAAAACATCTTCTCTAATTCAGGGTATGTAGGTCAGTCTGACAATAGCCGTGACAGACAGATACAGTAAATTCCACTCACGTGTGTTGATCTTCTGCAGAGAGATGTGTTTCTCTAGCTGGCGTCGCAGTTTGACCTCAGCGCCGTACTTTCCCGTGGTGCCATTGTCTGCCAGGATGAAGTGGGAGTGGAGACTGTTCAGAACCGTCAACTTGCTCATCGGGTTGGACATGGTTTGGTATGGACGCACCACCTGGTCGAGTGAAGATAACGTTTAGTTATTAGGTATAAACATACATCAGAGAAGCGTTTGTTCTAAGAAAAATGGAAGGATTAATTATGAGCCTGTTCTTTCTCAACAAGTTATTAAAAAGATGTTTTGGTAAAAAAAATAATGATACTTTGGGTATCCACCAGTTTATACAGAGATTGATTTAAGCCCTGCTACGGCAACCTGAAATAGTTCTCTATTTTTCTTCTATATGTGTTAACTTAAACATTTTCTGTAGCCTACTGCTGTACAATGGCAAAAACAGAGGTTTCCAATAGTGATTACATGCGGTTATGGTAATATGATTTAGCAATTATTTGGATGAAATATATTTTTACAGTTTTTTAACAATTTTTCGCTGAACAGGGACAGATTTGTTATTAATAACTTTGCAGTTTGAAAGTAGGCAACATTTTATGGTTTACCATAAATATGCTTCCTGTCTGCTTAAACTCCTCCCCTACACCAGTAAGGCAGAAACAGAAATCAATTGTCGATCAGCGCAGAGAACCTTTGAAACGGTCATTGCTGAAACTCGCTAATAGCATTTTTAGCTACAGACGCATGGGGGCTTATCTCTGCTATGGTTTATACCTGGATGTAAATAACCACATTGACTATTCACTGATGGATGGAAACAGCAACAGCCTTCATAACGATACAATTCTGTAATAACTTTCAATATATATTTAGCCATAATGTTACATTGTATATATTCAAATTTGTTTATAGTTTGCATTGTTTTGTGTTTTTATTACTTATTATTTTTGACTGAGTGTGGATTTCACTCTTCCCTCTTTGCTGCTGCAACAAAGTAAATGTTCCTAAAGCAGGATTAAAAAAGGCTTATCTTATCTTATATTATCCTTTTTGTTACTGCAGGTTCTAGTGAAAAAATAACTGTGACCAATTCACATCATCCATCATTTTTAACAACACCATATATATTGAATATTCATACAACGTTAAGTTTCCTCGGAGCTTGGTGCTGGTCTACTGGGACAGTATCTGAGGTAAACTCATCAGGTCATTAAACAGTTGAGGCAAATCAAGCATGAAAAAAGAGCTTGAGCACTTAATCATCTCATTTCAGGCACCACCATTAATTGGCTCTGCTTGACTTGTTCCGCAGGAGAAGACATTTTTACTGTAACATAACATCGATTCCCGAGAATTTGAACGAGTCAGCATGTTCTCCACAGTCTCATGTGGATGCGCCTGCTGTCCGACTCACTTTGAAGGGACGTTTATCACAGATTGGATTGGCTTACTCAACACCGCAGTTAATAAGCTGTCAGCTGCAATTCACTGCCTCTGACAACTGTGGAGTGCACATGATATTTGTCACATACCAACATGCAAACAAGTGGTACAAGGGCCCACTGAGAAGTTGTATTCATTGGGACCTTATTGTTTTTTCAGAGACTTACATCTTTGCCAACAAGATCCTCCTGATTTTCTACGATGCCCCACGGGGCGATGCCAATGGTGCAGATCTTCCCCCTCGACTTGGAGGCGTGGTCTTTCAGTGCATCACCTACATGGCGAATCACACCTGTGTGTTTACATGAGTGTGTGTAAAAACATTTGAGAGTGTGTTTGAGACAAGGACAGAGAAACAGATTACAAATCAGTTTCATCACTTTCGATACAAAGCCACAAACTCAGATAATGATACACTCTGCTGCGAAAGATAAACAGAATTTGTGCGGCGCAGAAGACAACAGAACGGCAGCCAATGTGATAATACACACACACACACACACACACACACACACACACACACAGACACGGACAGGTCATAGCTTTGGGCCTCTTGTTGTTGTTGTCCTCAGTGGAGCAGCAGTCAGACCTGGAGACCATCTTATTCCATCTGTAATGCTGGCATTCATTCTTTCTCCACTTCAACCAGTGACTGTCCCTTCAATCTATCGATCCATTATTCAGGGCTCTGTCTTCTTCTTTCTTGACTTTGCACCCACTCTGTCACTAAACCTTACATTCTGTTCCTTTCTGTATCCGAGGGTGTCCTCTCACACCATCCAACAACATATCATGTCTTTCTAGCAGGTCTTATCTATCCTGTTAAACATATTTTCTAATATTGAATTATGTTTGGATCTTATTGATACATTTTAGCAAAGCAAATTCTCTTTTTTGACCTGGACCCAAATAAATAACAATAAAGTGCTATAGTGAGGACAAAATGAAACAGCATTGATTATCCACTATCAACACCTCTGATTTTCAGCCTAAAACCAATATCTATAGCTCACCAAGATACGTAAACATAGTGGAGCTCAGTTTCAGTCACAGAGATAATTTTCCATATGCATGATGATTCCATACGTATGCATAATTCATGTGTTGTCAATCTGTAAGCATAATGTTGATGTATGTTGAACCTTTGATATACTGAAATTAATTAAAATTATATTGCGATAATTGTTTCTTAATCCCCCTACCCTACTTTGATCCATGAAATTCAAAAAGCAGTTTATAGACTCTTACACTGTTATCACTCAAGAACCTCCTACTTCCCCTGTCAGACTATGAGTGTCTGTAAGTAGAGGTAAGTGCTCATCATTTATTTAAAGAGCCCCTTTGTGGTAATCCAGAGGTTTTTGAACATATTTACACCCCTGAGGGTCTTAATAAATGGCTATTTAATAGCTAATAACTTTGAGGACCAATCAAACAAACTCATCATACTCCAAGAAGAGAGACTGCATGGTAGAGATAAAATGTCCAATATGATTTGTTTGTCTTCAACATGAATTGGCAAAGTTGTACAGTGCTTTACCTGTGTTGACCCCACCAGTGAATATCCAGGCGCCTGTTGTCATGGCAGCCTTGATGAGCCCTTTGCCAAAGACCTGTTTGAGTTTGGGTTGTAATTCAAAGTTCTGCAGGCCCCCGTGGACTGAGATGAGCAGCTTGGGCAGGTCCAGCTGCCATTCCTTGGTCATCAGGTGAAGCAGCAAATCAGGCTTGGTGTCATACGACACTCGCACGTACTGCAAACGGGAGAGAGGTGTCAGTGATGTACAGCAGCTGCTTCCTCTGCTTCACCATCAGGCACATGGCGACTTTTGTCTGCATGTGCCTGATGTTTAAACACACAAACATGTTCATGCAGACAGTAGGGGCATCCACTACATGTTACAGGAGCATTACATGTTATGCAAATACATGAGGTAAAAGTAAAGTTAAGTGAATAGGACCGAATAGGGCCGTATTGAAGACCTGATGCTGAGCAAAAGCCTTTCATGTTTCATGTTCTAAAAAGCATTGAACAGATGTGTACTATGACTGCAGAACCACATGTATTATGGATCACCTGTTTATCAGCATCTCATTAATTTTCAGTCACTCAACCTGACATGTGTCTAATCATGTGTGTTGGAGTACAGGTGATGTGGTTGAGTCAATGTGAGACAGTGACTGTGTAAACAACACTCTCTACTCTTGGAATGGATCGATCACAGGAACTCGTTTGAATTTGTAATAATATGTTATTATAATTATTAGCATATCTGTACTCTTTAGGCGAGCAGATATGAAGCAATTCTTCATATGTGAGATGACTTTTAATTCGTTCTGAGTGTAATCTAAATATGAGCTTGAATGAGGAGGGTACTGAAGGAGTTATACCCCCTATACACCCAGGCGCTTCCAGGACCGGTTCGGAGCCAGAGCCTAATCTCGAACCGGTTCTTTGTGTTTCAACAGAAAAGGAATTGGCTCTTGGCCAGATAGACTGTTTTGAGTCTGGCATCAACACTTCACACATAACTGCTTCAAACCAACCAACATATTGTGACCAGCATTTAAGATAACAAGCTTGTGCCATGTTAAGTCTGCCAAGAAGATTGATTTTTGTAAAATAAACTGAAAAGAGACAAGACACTATCATCTGCCACTGATGATGTTGTGGTTGAATTTAGCGCTACTCTTACTGGGAAATCACAAACATACATAGTGAAATGCAGGACGTCCAGACTGGGGAAAAGCTTCTGTCCAACAGCCATCAGACTGTTATATAGGTCAAATACATGCACACAGACATATCCCGGAGCAAAGTGCACACAATGTTTGTTTTGCACAGACTCAATACGATTATACATCTGTTTACAGTCTAATGACCTACATTGCACTGATGCTTCATTGCAATATTTATATTTTTATATTTGTCGTACTTTATATGATCTTTTTTAACTCCAAACCCGCCCTTGCACCGGGTTCACCATCGATCGAAGAGGCGTATTAATGAGTCCTCTTTACATTTCCTTTTACAATTTTAAATATACATGTATATGAAGTGCATTAACTTGAGAAGCATGGTTGCTGCAGTACACTGACACAATGTGACACAGTCGATTTCGTTTGGAAGTCACCATGGCTTTGTTGGAGTGTCCTCCTCCCTGGAACTCGATGGTGCCGAAGGCATCGGTGGGACTGAGCTGTGTGTGCTTGGTGATGGACCACTTCTCTGACAGGCTGTCATTCTTTGCCAAACGCTCTGCCTTATCATTCTGACTGGATGAGATGCCAGGGGGCAGGCCCACATGCAGACCTATCAGACGGCCACAACAGCACCTGGATGAGAGCAGAAAGTTAAATTGGATGCAAGATGGGTATATTACACCTACTTTACAGAGAACAACTGAAACCTTGACAGGTCTGAGCCTCGAGCAAAGCTATTGTAGAACTGGGCAGAAAAAAAGAGGAGAGGGTGAGAAACACATTGTGTCTAACACGCGGGGATGAGAAAAAAAGTGTGAGAGCTGCTGTAGTCAGTGAGAGTTGGGCAAGGCTGAAATGACAGCTTGTCATTTGACTTTCATCTCTTGATTGGGAGGAGAGGAGGAGAAGCATCTGTGGGGCCCTGTAATCTTCCATCGGCTCTGTCTCTTTTTGTTTTGTGCACCTCGCAAACCTCTGTCTATCTCCCTCCTGTCTTCTTCTCTCCTTTTCCCTTTTGGCAACTCAAGAGTTAGCATCCTGACAGTTGAGTTGTAACGAATCAATTGCATAATTCCTACACAAGTACATACTTATTCAGATGTGCTGAATGCAGCTTTCAGACATGTATTATCACCTCACAGGATGGAGTGAGCCCTGGGAGGAAGGGGAGTTGGGATGCTTTGATTATCACTTCAAGTTTCTGTCATCCCTCAACCAAAGGTACTTTGCCTCCCTCTGCCTTTACGTGTCAGCACAAATGTTTTTTGACTTAAAAAAAGAAAGTTGATTTGATCTCATTCCCCTCCTACCGCTCACGGCTTTCTCCCGCTTTCCTCTAGTTATGCTAATTCTACTTACCTAACCATTAGTGGCATTTCCTGTGTGTGTGTGTTTGTGTGTGTGCAAGCTCGTGTGTGTGTTTGGTGACGTGTGTCGGCGCTTGAGGAATCAGATTGGATGTTTAGAGTCTGACAGTCAGCTGCAGGAAAGATTTTTGATAAAGTCACCACTGGCAGTGCCTTTGAAGAACATTGAAATTGAGCTCGAGTCTTTTATAATCTTGAAATGCACCTTAAATTGTGTTGTAATGTTATGACGCTTAAAGACCCGAAACACCAGATTATTCCTGAAACATCACTGAAGATGTGTCCAGAAGTATCAGGAAGATATTCTCAAAAACAGAGATTTATATTTATATCTCCTTATACTGAGTAGATAGGAAGCTTCTGAGGGCTCTGTCTTGAGAGCTGCTTAGATTAATAATCTGATTGACTGATTCTATGAATTGGTCTGACCCTGTATTTCACAAATGTCAATAAAGCAGTCCTAGGGTTTTAAATGTCAGTGTTTCGACTCATTTGTGTAGAGCAGGGGAAGTCGACTGGAGTTCAGAGAGGTCCAGATAGGGAACATTTCCTCAAGCAAAGGTCCAAAACATCATAACTAGCCATGATACATAAAATGTATACATAAAATGTATCAAGGCTAGTGTGTTGTCAACAACTGTCAAATCAAATAGAGTATAATGCAATAACAGTTTTACAATATTTACTGGACTATAAATCAGTAAAAACTATATATATATTTTATACATGTCACCCAAAAAATAAAATACATGACAGAAAGCTTTTTTCTAATTGTTGTGCTGGACTTTAGTTTCACTTCTTCTTCATTTTGTTACCTCATTTTCACTTAACAGTCACAACACAATTTTCTATCAATTTCAACCCATCTTAACAACTGAAGCTTTTAGAGCACACCAGTGTGAGGTTCCTTTCCTTATTTGTCTCTGCACCCTTCTCACAATCCATTCTTCTCCACTATTCTCTGATACGTGCATCCCTCTCACTGATTGGCACAATGCTCATCGGGATTCACTGATTATTTGTCAAGGAATGCAGTAGATGTGTGAGTTTCCTAAACCACACCACTGTCATGAAGGCTGAAAAGCTCAGAGTGTAATGGAAACGTACTGTCAAAATTTGACAAATCTAAATGATCGGTCGTTTACAGGTTCCGATCCAGGTAGAACACCATCTGGGTACAAATTAGGACTACGTTTCGACCTATTATCAACCTCTGTAGCATGTAGCATCTACCTGTGATGCAAAAAGCCTGTGTGAGATTACTCTGAGGCCTGTTCTAAAATGTGTGCAGTTAAACAGCGTTCTTTATTCGAATGGGACAATCTGGATGTGTGGTGAACTATCACATTAGTTAACTTCCTGAATTCTAAACCTATTGACTTCTTTAATGCAAAACTGTCTCGTAATTTACATGTTTACAGACAATAATATTATAGAAATAGAAATCCTTATTTTTCACAAAATGCTTTTTGCGTAGAATCAGAACGGGTACATACATACATACATAAGTTAAATGTAGTTCCTCAAGCATTGTCAAAACAACAATAGGTAAACACATTCTTACTCACCTATGGGGGTCTTTGGCGCTCACTAGGATATGAACACATTCTCTCTTGCTGAATGCTCTTTCTATCCACGATTTCTGTGCCTGCAGAAATGAAGACAGAAGAAGGCAGTCAGTCTTTGTCAGATAATGGAGCTCTAACCTGAGCACGCAGGAGTGACAGCAGGCAGGCAACAGACTCATACACTGACTTTTAGGGCTGTGCTTCACTGTTGGGTTCACCTGTGAAAGAAATTGTTTTTTTGTCCTTCAGGTAATAAGAGGAGCTGTGCTTGGCAGCGATGTGTTGTGTTAAATGACACAGACCCTTGTCTATCTCCAAGAAACAGTCCAGATTTGGAGGACGGCAAACACAACATACGCTTAGAGATGCAAGTAAAACTCAGCAATTTATTACCCCCAAAAAATCACAGCACTTTGGAGATGACACACACAGCACACACACCAGATGCAGAGTCCCTCACACATAACTCAAACGCTGAGGACACTCTGAAAGAAATGCTTTGTTACTCTGTGACTCCAGTCCAAACTGGATGAGATGAAGTGCTGGGGTTGAAGAAGTGGATGTTAAATGCACTGAGGCATTAAATTATGTCCGTGTTACACTCCTTAGATACTCGTTTGTGCAGCCAGCTGAGTGTGTGTGTGTGTTTGTGTGTGTAAGTGTGAGCATGTATATCGCTATGCGTGCATTTTGTTCTTATATCGTATCTAGTACTAAAATACTTCCTCTGCATAATGGAGGTAGGGTGCAAGTGCAAGACCTTGATTGCTATACAGTCGCATCAGCTGCAGGTCTGAGTGACAGAGCGACTGACTGGAGCCAATTACCCTGCTACAGATACAACAAGGCAGACATCGCTGAGCCACTAAAAGGAGCCTGAGATACACGCATAGCACATGTTTAGAAACTACCACACATCTGTAAAGACGTCTTCACACATTCGCACATACACAAATCCATTATATAGAAACGAGGATCCAACAGCACACAAGTTGATATATACTGTATGCAGCAGAACCCTCTCACCGCTAATAAATACAGTCACCAAGTTTTATGATAAAAGTAAGAAAGGTATCAAGTCTGCTCGCTTTAGTTGACAGAGCAGTTAATATCATCTATGACCCTATGAGCTTTATCAGGGACCATGGAGTTGTGCCAGCACTGGGGTGTCTCTTAGAGAATTAACTGTGACCTGTAACTCATAATATTGCATTTTCACAATAGATACGAGATAAGCTGGCTAAAGGTACCATGCAATGTCACAATGTGAAATACTACAACTCTATATTCTTTGGCGATTGCTGACATTTGCTTTACTTCCACGACGCTAACAGAACCTGCCAGTGGAACCTGCCTGATTACAGAGAGATATATTTTTAGTATTAAACTGTTAAAATACTGTTGCACCTTAATAGTGTCTGTAGTATATCTGGTTATGTTATAGAGATTATGCCAGAAGGCCACTAAGATAACAGTTTAGGGTAGATTTTATTTTGTAGTTGCTTTTTCAATTTTCTCCTTCACTGAGGGAGTGAAAGTAGTATATTGCAGGGCCAAAAATAGTGATGGGTTATTACTTTATAGAAATTGAAGTACAGGGGTGCATAGTACCTTTTAAAATCCACTTACTGCATCATTCAAAAGATGAGACATATAATAACAACTGCAGGAACAGCTTTGAAATCTAGATTTCCTGCGAGAGCAACAGAACAATCAATAAACACTTTGCCTTGTTGTTCTATCAGCACAATCAGCAGTCAAATGGGATACAAAAATGCAGAAAATAAAATAAGAGCTACACTTTCACTTGAACATCACAGCTGAGTGTTAGATCTAACAGGGACAACCTTGTTTTGGTTTGGTTTGTTTTATTTGTCCTGCTCTTGCAACTGTGCCTAACGTCCTGAATGCAGCTGGATCTTCACCCTGCTGTCATCTGATCAGGACTTAGTCCAACTTGTTTCATCAGCTGTTATGGTTATAAATCAGATCTATAAGCAAAATGAACAGTTTGTAATAAATATCTCTGTGTCTTTTTTTCTGTAATATTTAAAGTGTTTGTTTGTTGATTAACTGTAAAAATAAAACAGTTAATACAGCTAAAATCAGTTATGTGTTGCATTAAAATGTTCAGTTCTTCTGATTATTAGAAAATTATCCTCAGCCTTTTAAACGAACAACTTTGGACTCAGCTCTTTGTGGTTCAAAGGTTGTACTTCCTGTGTTAATGCCGCCATTCTAGGAAGTGGACTATGTCTGTGACAGATCGCAGCACCAGAGGTCCAGAATAAAGCCGAATGTCTCATCGGGATGTTCAAATACAGCCAGGAAGACACACAGGGCAGACTCCCAAACCCACAGCAACAGGAACACAACAGTAGTGGAAACAAAAGGACAGAGCGTTATTTTACTGCTTTTCATTCTGGGAGAGCTGCCCCGGCTCTTCTCCCAGCCAGCAGAGCTGAAAGCTGATTTTACAGGGCTTTCCCCATCGCCACAGCTACAACAACACGCCCCATCCGCCTGACTGGCCCTGTCACACCACAGCACGCCAAAACCCATGCACCCCATCTGGCCACGAACAGGCTGAGCCTGCACACGGGCACACTTACCCTAACACCAGACTTTCCACGATAAACCATTACTCTGGGGGGCTGGGGGGGCTGCTTTTAGAGCTCACCCTGGCCACGATGACTCAGCAAGCCACAACAACGCCACCAGCCCCATTCTTTCTATGACATGCTAAAACGGTGTATTCATCCGCCAGCTCATCCTTGCAGAAACTAGATCCATTCAGTGGCAGCAGCAGCAATGGTTTTTGGAGTTGAGTAGTATTGACAGGGCTTAAGGTAAAATAAAAAAGTCGCTCTGCCCCAGAGCAGCCAATGCAAAGATTTATTTTCGCTTTGTAACCCCATCTTTTGCTCAACCCGCTGTCAGTCTTGACTCTCCATCTTTTTGTTCACACATTATATTCACAAATTCTCACTCTCTCTTTCATCTCTATCTCCCACTCTTCCTCTCACGCTCACTAGTGTTGCTTATGAGATTTGACATGGTATGATGAGATGGCACATGGCCTGAACTCCATTGTGTAATTAAGATTTATCACCGGGGGGCACACACACAGTCCAATGTTTTGCAAGAGACCTGCTGTGTGTGTGTGTGTTTGTCTATGTGTGTGTGTGTGTAAAGAGTAACTGTGCAGCAAGTGAGCAGCATCTGACCGCCTGTTAGGGGTCTTGACTCCATTACACTCAAACCTCCACCACCCTCCTCTCCGTGTTCTCTCTTCCCATCCATTATTATTGTATCTCCTCTTTGTTATTGGCCGTGGCAGGTAGAGGAATTGAGAACCAAATGCAATCAAAAGCCTAATCTCCTTGCTGTCTCGCGCTTTCTTTTTTCTAAATCTTTTTTCCTTTTAACAAACATGAATTACTCTGATTTGATACGGTCACATAGGTGAACATATAAGCAGCATGCACTGTGAAGCCTTAGCACTGTTAATGAAGTGTATTTAGCATTAAATACCAATTTACTTGACAGGATCTATTAATTACTGAAGCATGAAACTAGTAATAAGCACAACTCACCAAACACAAATATTCCACTCAAACCTCTTGTTTGACGTCCAAAAACGTGATTCAGCTTCATCAAATAGAGCTGC
Source organism: Platichthys flesus (assembly GCF_949316205.1). Taxonomy (NCBI): domain Eukaryota; kingdom Metazoa; phylum Chordata; class Actinopteri; order Pleuronectiformes; family Pleuronectidae; genus Platichthys; species Platichthys flesus. The sequence goes on from NC_084947.1 coordinate 16,582,497, forward strand.
GTTCTATGTGTATGTCTTACATTATAACATGGAGAGCTTTTAATTTAAAGTTATTAAACATTTTCTATTTCAGTAGAAGGTGATCCCATACATAATAAACTAAGTCGGTCCAAAGTTAGACCATATTTCTTGGATGCGTTATCCCAAAAGATACAAGAGCTGAACATCAAGAGAGCTCTGATTCAATCTTGGCTGCAAATAATTGAGACCGAACAGGAAGTCGTTTTTTCCTGCACCTCAAATTATGTATCACTGGCTGAAATAAATAGATTTAATAAAACTGAAATAAACACTGAAAATAAAAAAATTTAAGCGAGATTGTCAAGAAAATAATTTGTTATCATAAACACTGAATGTGATTGAAATTGGTTTTTCGCAGTTTGAGAGATTCAAATTAAATTGTATCGGTTTAGCTTTATCTAACAGGTAAATCAAAGGTACATCTGTGGCAAAAAGGTGTGTGGACTCACCTGTGCTTTGAGATGAGCTGCATAGTTGCGGTGTTAGATGTTAGGATCCTATCTACAAAACAGAAAGTACTAAATGATCCTGATCAGAGCAAAACTGATCAGTCCACCTCTAAGTCCCCGGGCAACTGGTCAATTCTGGGACTATTAGAACTACTGGAATGTGAGTGTGTGTGTGTCAGTGTGTGTGTGTGTGTGTGTGTGTGTGTGTGTGTGTGTGTGAGCGATGTTCATGGTGCTAAAGGTACACACTATAGGCAAACCCTGAATCCCTGCTCAACTATTATTTATGTATCTCTGAGTTTCCTCCCTGGGACCCAATCCAAGTATGTACTCTATCGATATGTAGAAATCTCACAAGATAACTATTTAACAATCTATATTAATACCATAATCGTCAGACCTCTCAAAAATAATCGAAAGTATGAAGCCTTTTCCAGAAAAACAGTTACTTTTTAACCTCTGTCCTCCACTTTTCTTTTTCACCTGTTCTAGCTTTAAATTAGCGTCAGACTGTACGAGTGTATGTGTGTGTGGCTAGGTAGCTATGTGTGTGTGTGACTGTGTGTGTATGTCAGAGAGAGAGAGATAGCCAGGGAGAGAGTCAAATCTCTCTCAGCCACATTCCTGTCAGAGATCGAAACCGAAGAGGGAGCCTGAATGGCAAGGGAGCCTATTATAAGGAGCAACATGACATTCGTCGAGCCTGCTCATCATTATTTTGTTCTAAATGACACACACACATATATGCATGCACTCACACACACTGCGTAAGTTCTTCCCTTTTCACCTGCAGGTTTCCTGTATTATTTTAGGGTAGTTTCCAACCTGTTTTGATAAAGGGGATTAACGGACCTGTAGATAATACCGACCAGGTCTAATTAACAAGAGCAGTGGGGGAAACTGGGAACGTAACCTTGTAATCTCAAATAAATGAATGTATAATGATACACATCAGGAAAAACACAGAAAGGAAAGAAAATGTACTTTTCCAAAAACTGTAATCCTATTTACTGCAAAACAAACACAGACACACACACAGGCAGGCACCAACAACAACATGTGAGTGCAAGGGAAATGATCAGAACAAGCCTCGCTGGTTTAAATTAAAGATGAATGTATTTAGTGTCATGACTGACTCTGCTTGGAGGAGTGCACCTGAGTCCACACAGTTCAGATGCTGTAGGTCACCAGAGGCAGTTGTGTCAGAATCTGCATGCACGAATCACAAACCACACACGCAGGCGCAGGCGCGCACGCACACACACACACACACACACACACACGTTAAAAAGGAAGAGGTAAGTTATAATCTTCAACTTACTCAGTGGCTTGTTGCCAGAATGGGACACAAAATCACACACACTCATTAACACCACTCTGTCTCTCAGTTGCTCTCTCTTTCTTTTTCGTGGGTGAAAATACAACTTTTGGACCTAATTCCAAGAGAATGGACAGTCAACGACGGGCGAGAGAGAGAGGGGGGGAGAATGCTGTCAGCCATTAACAGCTGATTCTGTGATGTTCCTACCTCCCTCCCAGAGAGAGAGCGATAGAGAGGGAAGAAGTGTAGAATTATTTCTTTAAACTTCTGTGTTCCACTGTGAACCTGGTAAATGTAGGAGATGCAAAACATCTGACAATATTTACTATTTAGTTACTGCTACTACAAATAGTAATAATTTCCTACATCAATGGAAATATGGGATCCTGTCTTAACACTGGGCTCTCGAAAATCACAAAGATCCTCTTCTATCTTTACAACCCTGGCAGGTTGGACATAGATATTGGAATAATGTTAATATGAATAATTTTAGCCAAATTTAATCATGTAATGAAAATCAGAAAGAATGGCAGCTCTATACAGCTCTCTCTCTCTCTCTCTCTCTCTCTCTCTCTCTCTCTCTCTCTATATATATCACATAAATATTACTATTTATATGTTGCTGTCCAAACTTAGTAAGTGGAGCCATTCGCAACATTTGTTTCCTCTCTGAAAATAATTTAATTATTAATTTATTCCTTTAAACAGGTTATTTTAAAATGTCAGTGTTGCGATATTTGAAATATCCAAAAACTAATTGATGTCCAGGTTTTCTTAATTTTTTATAATTCATATGTTCCACCCTCTTTCCAGAAGCGGGGCTTTTCTCTAGGCCTTGCATTTGTACCCCAGACTTGAAAACTGATGCCTAGTTGGTTTGTGTAAAAGGCACAGATCTGATCATAAACCAGATGACACTTATATAAAAAAAAAATATGAGACACAGATTTCCAATGCAGTGTATATATTGCAAGATTTCATACAAAAGAACTTTTGTATGAAATCTAGCATAGTTAGTGTGCATCCACCCGCAGGGATACCTTGGTTTGTTTAGGACTTTAAGTGAACATTGCTGTTTACCTGAACGTCCAGCCAAATGCCATTGAAATATCCAGTGCTCAGTAAAACATTGTTTGATTGTCAATATGGAAAAAAGGAACAAACATCTCATTAAAGACTTAGATGTGATCTTGCTCTGGTCCCCAGCCATTCAGAGCAGACGTAGACTAAACTGTACTTGTACAGCAATTTCAGCTTCCATATCAATCACATTATTGTACCTAATGTCATTGTGCCTGGCTCCCTCTCTCTCTTTTTATCCCTCCTTTCAACTTCGTCTTTTTCTTCAAGGCAATTTGCAACCCTATACGACAATAGTTAGAACCCAACCATGCACCCAATATGTAAACCACAAAGATGGGAGATATATACACAGTGACCTTTAAAGTTGGCTTTCTCTGGCAAGTCGCTGCCTTGGTAAACAGCACTCAACTATGACTCAATGGTTGATGGAGGCCTACAAAGGCCATCGCCATCTCATAATGTCCATGTACTTACCTAAAATTAGGGGGAGGTCATTGCCTCTTACTTCAGTGATGTCAAAAGGAGGAACAAAGTGAAATGTATTGACTAACATGAACACACACAGAAACCTAGGTTTATCTTCATGTAGGGCAGTCGGAATGTGAACTATACAACCCCCTTTGTACGCACACAAAATGAGTTTTCCACTTGTTATGGTTGTTTGCAGCCAAGGAGAGATTTAAAGTGTAACCCCCAATCGAGTTGCAGAGCCGTTTTACAGGGCCTATAAAAAATATATGTGTGTGCTCGGGGGGGCAATTTCACTCCATTTTTCACTTGCCAAGGTACATTGTTTCAAAATGGCCCAAACAAAAAGCAACTGACTATAAACTTGGGGATCATTGCTTGCTGCACAACAAAGTCTAATTCTAAAGCAATACTTTTCAACTCTACTCAGAAGCTCTTCTCATGCAGACCAGAGGAAAGTTGTGAAAAGGGAGAAAAACACTTCTCCACCTCACAATTGTGCTAAGATTTAAAATGTGAAATACACAAGATATCTGTGTGTTACAAAGAGAAAAAGCCCTTAATCCCAGTCCACCTTTTCCACCTCTTTTCAGCAGCTCTCCCTCAGTCTGAGGCGACAATTGGTGGAGAGCGACAAATTGCTCAACACACAAGATAACCCAACGCAGCACCAAACCAAAATCTCTAAACTCTCTTTTGACAATTAGGTGTCATATTCAAGGATAGCAGCACTTTTGATGCAAATACCCACAAGTCAGAATTCTCAAATTTCCAGTGAAAGAAAGCATCATGAACTCATAAACACAAGATTTAGAGGAAAGACTTGTGTCTCCTGAGGCAATTGCCCACAATTTCATCATGCACACTGTGTCTCCCAATTAGAGCCATGTAACATTCAAATAAAAAATAACTTAGTTAAATACCAAACATTAATAAGCACTAAAGACACAGGGAATATTTATTTAAATCTTGTAATTTGTTAAGTGCCAGTGGGATTCTTTGTTTTAATCTAACACAATACACAATTTCACCCAGTGCAAACGACAGCTGCTGAATAACAAGCCTGCCAACGCTCTCCTTTGGAATTTAACTGCATGTATTTTATCATCCACCAGTTTAAAAATGGCAAACAAAGCACTTTAAACTTAAAAGATTGTCTCTTCTCTATAGTGGTTCCTTTCAAAGGAATTCACACAGCTGATTTAAGGAGGCACATCTTACATTAATATTTGAACAGATTTACAGATTTACCAGGTGCTTGACAGATTTAGTTTCAGTATTTGAAGACTAGCGGAACGTACAATGCTATTAATCTGCTCTCACACTTAGACAGATTTCCACCCTGCGGAACACATAAACTTCCTGGTTTCCGTAATGTAACTCAGTGATCTACAGTATAATTATCCACAACGTCATAGTCCAAGACAGTTACTGGTTATCTGTGATGGATTCTTCAACCCAGCAACCTTGAGGAGACCTTCACTGAAAAAGCTCTGGAATGGGATTTCTGAGATCCTGAAGGGAGACTTTACGGCAGGATGCACTCAGGTTTATGGACTGACTTAAATGTGATTTATAGAATTATCTACAGCTATGTCATGTCCTATAATACAGAAGAGTGTAGATGTAATAAACCCCTTAAAGTAATTTCTAATTTATTCCGCTGTGTATGCTGCGTTTGATATATATACAATTTAATTGAAAATCTATATATACCCCTCAGACCACCTAAAATCTCCCTCCTGATATATTATATATAATATACAGTATTTCATTTGTTAATGGGAGTGGTCGTGGACTAGTGGTTACAGAAGAGGGACATCAGACTAGAAGGTCGCTGGTTCAAGGTCACAAACTGGCAAAACATGATACTTGGATCAGAGACCAAGTATCAGAGACAGACCTGTTCAAGTCCAAGAGGAGTGACAGATGGACACTCCTCTTCCTATACCACTGAGTGCCCCTGAGCAAGGCACCTTACTCCCCTCCAACATCTGCTCCCCAGTGCTCCAATAAAAAAGCTTCTCCGTGTTGTCCCTGCCCTTGTGTGTTGTGTTCCCTGTGCTGTGTCCACCTACATAGGGGTTAAAAGCAGATGATGAATTTCCCCAAATTGATTGTAGCATGAATGATGCAAACCAAATAAAGGCTGTTTCCCAATGGATTTTTTGTAAATAGACTTTATACAGTCATATTATTATTATACAAAGTGGACTTTACTGGTGACACATATTCTTAGCAAGTTACTTTACATTCATCCGTCTCTGTGAAAAGATAAATAAAGACTGCTAGACATCCTGCAGTGAAGTTGTGTGAGAGCGGTGGATAGAGACGAAAAAGAAAAAGTGTCTGTGTGATGCATAATAACCAAGGAAATCTGAAAATTATTTTTAAAAAGTGACATACATAGTGTCTCATTTATCACATTTATTTTGGGATGCACCAATCTGATCCAGGGAAATGATTCTGGTGCAGATAGCGACCTTATTATTATAGGCCTTGTGGGTATCTACCAAATGTATCCCATCTACATAAAATAAAAATATACTTCCATCGTCCAAATCATTATAAAATTCAGAATTTGAACCATCAGTTAAATTCATGCAGTCATGGCAGACTGAATTATAACAATCTCCAGCCTCACTGTGCAGTACCTCCCATAAAATCCCAATAAAATCCAAGAAGTGAGGTCTAAACATTTATATGGTCTGTATTTATATATAGCTTTTCCAGTCTTGATGATCATTCAAAGTGCTTTAAAGTACAGCTTTGCCATCCACCCACACACATTCATACACTGAATCTATATGCAGCACTTTCTCTGTTACACATGATTCATACACTGTTGGGGATTGAACCGCAAACCTTCTGGTTAGAGGACCACCCGCTCTACCTCATGGGACCTCAGCCATTCATGAAATAGAGCACTGGTCTGTATTAGGTACGGTTTGGATCAGCGCACCCTGAGCTCTGGTCTGCAGAAATGCAGTGATGCAATTGAATACGTTTTTTATGATAGTGTATGCAAGATATTGTTCTGCGTGTAAAGAAACATTTCAACTATAAAATCATTAAATAAATGCAAAGACACTGAAACAAGAAACATCACATTACACTGAAAATAATAATTCTTGTTTACTGCACGTTTTTCTCCAACAAGCATAACCTCAATGTCGGCGGACATTGTCACAGCAGCTAAATCACCTCACAATGCAGCACACAACATTAAATGCAAAATGCATGAGGGGAAGAATTGTTTACTTTTGTTTTCAAAATGTGCATGTGCATGCATCTATTTACTTCTTGACCGGACTGTTTGCTGTGTGTTACTGTAATGCGAGCTTACTTGTGAGCATGTGCGGGTGTTTTGAATGCGTGAGAGTAATGAGAGAATGTGTGCTTGTTTTAGCCCCCGTCGTTTTCAATCCACCTCCTGAGGGCAGAATAAGCAGCTCTCTTTCCCACAGGCCTCTGCTAAGCCTAGCTGAGCATCTGGCCATGCAGGCTCTAATCAACACTGGCATGGCCATTCTCTCTGTGACAGAGAGGGAAAGAGGGGAGACAGGTTCACAGTTTGAGGAGGGGTTGGAGGTGGGGGCGGTGGCAAAAGGAGATCAGGAGGAGGGAAGGGGTGAGACAGAGTGTGGGGAAGATGGAGGCAGAGGTAAGCGCTGGGAGAGATAAGAAGTGATGAAGAGGTGAAGGTGGGTGCTGTGATGGAGAGGAGGCAAGATGTGACATAAATTGTGTTGAATCAGAGTTTGGATGGGAGACATGAGGGTGATGCCAAGTCAGTGAGAGAAAACAGGGAGGGGAGAGGAGGGAAAGAATGACAAGGGAGGGAACACTAGAGAAGAGACGGTAACTCTCAGAGACAGATTAAGTGGACATTACTGGAGAGGTAAAAGAGAAGAAAAGGAAGAAGAACCTATTTGCTGTCAGTCTGGAGCGAAGTCGAAACAAATAAAGTTTTTTAAAAAGCAACAGTAACAGAAATGAGAATTGAGGCGTGAGAGTCCATATCGAAAATAGGTCGAAAAAGAAATAAACTGATAGAGATGAGTGATGAGCTGTATCTGTTTTATCTGTGTCGAGGTGAGGCCGACTGAGTGAGGAACCTCACATTAGAAGAGAATAGTGAAGTGTCTGTTCTAAACCTGCCTGTTGGAATGGACGATTTGCTTGGCATGTGGAGATGCTGCTTGTTCCTTTCTTTATGAAACTGAAAAAGTGACCTGCAGTTACTGAGTTTTGACAAGTAAAGACAATCTGCAGGACTCAGAACCCTGAAGCTGCCACAGGACTGCTGCAAAAATGAGCTGCTCGCCTGTTTATTTAAAGTTCAGTCGTGATCAATTAAGTCACTAACGTAGATGACATCCAGGCGCCCCTGTTTATTAATTATTAACGTATTACGTACCAAATTCTACTCTGCAGCATCTTGGACTTTTAACAAATGCCAAGTGTGAAGGTGATAAGTTCACTGGTTTGCGACATATGTGTTCCACATACACACAGACAGCGACAGAGATTTGTGGAAGTAGCTGATAGATAAGAAGCCAGCAGAGAAGAGGAGTGATGGTAGAGAGAGAAACCTCTTACAACTGGCATTAAAAAACTATGTCTTGTATTCAGAGTGAATCTAAATATGATATAAACCTGATTACATGGTACTAATATGTGTCTCCACATTGAGAACTGATCATGGATCTGATTGATATTGAATTGCTCTGTCCACCTCACGCCACATCCTTCTCTCTGTACGGGTCTAATAAATCCAAAAGACTTCTAACGTGATAAGAGTAAGTGTGGTAAAGTGACAGAGAATGACCAGGGGAGCAACCAACTAATGAACTGCAGTCAGTCCTTCGATCACACAGAGGTTTAGTTAACCACGGGTTGATCGACACCTGTCAAGTAGCGCTTAAGGGATGTTGGACATCCCTTAAGCGTAATTGTCAGGGGCCAGTAGAGAGAAAGACATGAGAAAAAGAGAAGATGGGTTTTATTAGCTGTTGGGAAGGTGTTTTAAGACTAGGCTTTGATGTTGGTGTTGTTGTATTGTGTTGTCATGTTGCATCATGGCGTGTGTTCTCTGTTGTGTCATATTTATTTTCCTATTCCACAGTTTTTAGTCATGTTGAGTTCGATATGCTAATATGTGTTATGTGTAATCTACATCCTGACAATAAAACCATAGGTTCCATTCTTTCTTAATTCAGATATTCACAGGGTCTCTGCCGGTTTCCACAGTATAACTGAAGAGACTTTTAAAGACCTTTTGAAGAGCACAATAAATGAAATTCTTAACTCAGATATGACAGATCAGAAGGAATTACACCTCCCCCTTATTGAAGATAAGATAAGAGAGTAGCCTTTAGAATAACCGTTGAGGCAGAGACAGAAGGCAGCCATGGTCTTTCTCACGTCCAATCCAAGTGCACTGTGATGACTTCTGACCTAGGGCCTCATTTATAACCGTGGCGTATGCATCTTTCAGCCGCCATTTTGTGCATCTGCCACTTCTCACACAAAACGTTGGAATCCATAAAAAGAAACTTGATGGGAAAATGTGCACACCTGTATGCAAACTTTAACCCATGAGCACGAGACAGGAAAGTGGTGATGCAGACATGAGGGGGTGAACTGAAGCCAGATTATTGATCCACTTCATCATTAACTTTGAAACCAAGAGCGTTATTTGTGCTCACGCGACATAACTGTAACATAAAAACCTTCAATTGAAAAAGACATACAAACTTAAAGGTAGATAAAACAACTTAAATTTAAATCAAGTTTCTTGTCGTATTTTCTATAACAATGTGCCTGTAACACCAAGTACGAATTAGGTTTTCCTATAACGAGTGTCAGTGTGTGTGTGTGTGTGTGTGTGTGTGTGTGTGTGTTTGTGAAGCCCTGGAAGAGAATGTGTGTGTTGCAGCTACACAGTGCACACATAGCACATAGAGCTCACTGGAGACCATTTACAAAAAATAGATAAACTGTGTTCGGCTTTAAACTTCAATTTCCAAATGATATCCCAAAGTTGAGGTTAGGATACCACGTATGTGCCAACATGCTGTGAACGTAAATACTGCTGTGCGTAATGCTGCGTGACGGAGGCACTGGCACTGATAGAGGAGTACACTTACAGAAGGATTAGTAGGAACGATTGGTAGCGACCATGACGATTTCCTGGCTCATGATGGTGACTGAATCATCAGCTGATAGATTCTATAGAGCTGTGATCCAGTATTACACAGATTGATTCAACAGAAAAGAACTGTCCCTGTGCAAACACAAGTTCTCACCACTCTGGAATAATTAGCCGACAGGTCTGTGTGTGATATGATTAACACTGTATCATTTCTACCGTTCTTCTTTAAGCACCTTTTGGGAATAAAATGTTTCTTGTTAACTTTAAGAGTTTGAGGATATAACAGCCGACTCTGGGTTTTATAATCTGACCTGCTTTTAATTCAGGCACAGTCCTCTCTCTCGTACTCACTCTCACTCACTGCATTAACAGCAGCAGCAACACGTTACCACTAATTGCATTTTTTATAAATAAAATCACCGTTGTGGGCACCAAACGATCTGTCTTTCATCACCTCCAGCTCACTAACAAACACCTTGATGTTGGTGTCAGACAGTTTATTCTCGTTGCTTGATGCCTTGACGCAATCCTCAGTGCACACCGTTAGTAAATCAGCCTCGACCTGCATTGTGTGATAGAAAATGGATAGTTGAATAGCATTGAAAATTGCTGAATTAATTAAGTGTTTGCTGAAATTGACAGGTTCCCACTGTGAGGCAATGAACTTCTATGTACTGTAGCGAGCAGCAGTGATGGTTTTGCTGACAAGAAAGGATTAAACTGCCTCTTGTTACTGCCAGACAGCTAGAAGTTCAATTAATAGCACCATCTACAGCCAGTGCAACTCAGAGTACTGCCTACAGTAGGTAAGAAAAAATATCAAACTCATATAAATGACGTTCAAGGCTTAAAGACATTTGAAGCTCTTTCAGAGGAAAATTATTAAATTCCTTTTATGTAAGACCTGCAGAAACCATGTATAGAAATGGCTGCTAGAAGCAGTTTATAAAATGTTTTTGTATTAAGCTTCTTGAAATATGTGGGTCTGAAAGCAGTTATTTCAATGAGCTGAAATGTGTACGTCTTTGTCAGTGTCATCCAACCTGTTTTTCACAGATCTACACAGCTCGCTGATTAAAAAGGAAGTGGAGGTGGCCATTCTCAATCTTGCATGCCAAGCTCCGACTGGTGGCAACAGTTAAACATCTTAAACAGCTGTCAGTTGTCAAACCACTAACCACAATTGGCATGGTAACTCACTGTACACTTACAAAACATGTGGTTCAGATCTTTCCTTCCTCTGTCTTCTTTTTAGCTCGAGAGGCTCTTTACAGGCCCTTTGCTATGATTTGCTGTTTACCAAACCACTGGCAGTATGACTTGAGAACTCGGCATGTGATGACAGTGTGAGGTGCCACATTCGGAGCCAAAACAAGAGCGCCACTGTGCAGGGTTATGTGTGTCTATGTGTGTGCAGCGAACCAATGCTATGGTGTTTGGTTATGAAATTGCAGGTGCTGGTGGTCAGGCGTAAGGCTGTGAAATAGCATCATGTGAATTTGCTATATTCCGGCCGATAAAGTCTGTGTGTGGAAAACATCAAGAGGAGGAGAAGAAAGAGGACAAAACACATACAATGTGGGAAAAGCAGCTCTGACATGGTTTGTGAAGGTTTGAAGGTCACCCTAACTAGACTGCTAATTAGTTGCTAAGCAGCAGCAGATGTCAAGGATCAGCAGCAGATGTTCACGACCACCAGCAGAAGTTAGCCACTCATCATCAGCTGTGTACCTGTCGGAGTTAGCTCAACAGTTTTTATCGCATTCCTTTGGTTTTAACTCTAGCTGAATATACATTTCCTTATTTAGCAGTGTTTCCAAGACTGTGGCCGCCTGCCATATTGAAATTTGTCCTGCCACAGTTTCATAATAAAGCAAAAGACATTTATCTTTCTAATATCAACATTATAGATCTCTAAATTGGTGTCTGCAGTGCTATTTGCAGTGTTATTTACTGCATGCTAGCTTGTGATGTTGAATGCGTTTGCTACAACAAGCTATTTCAATATCATGATATGATCCATAATGTTTTTACTTTTGAGAAAGACAGTCAGACCTCCTGGCTTCTCTACCATTACTGACAATAATCCATCAATTAATTTACCTTCCATTATACTACAATCTGTTTATTCTAACCAATGCTGTAAATACTATTGTGGCTCCATTTAAGGTTTCTTCGTTCTTTTTCCCCTTTTTTTTAAGTAGTTTTTCTTTACTCTTGTTGAGGGTCAATGGGATAGGATGTCACACCTTGCCCTACGAGGCAAATTGTGATTTGTGAATACGGGCCATGCAAATAAAATTTGATTGATTGATTGATTGATTGATAGTCTCAGCTGCAGTTGGGGCATGCATTGGAGTTCTTTAGTACCTGTCAATCTGAATCTATTGCTCATGAGAGTGACCCTTTGTGCATATGCACCCGGTTACCGCCATAAAATAGAATTTAATTATATTTCTTCAATGTTATATTGTCCTTGTTGCACTGTTTCCTAGTAACGAGTTTTGGCTTCCTGGCTTTAGGTTTATCTTCTTCTAAATTTCAGGACACAGCACTGTTACTTGATCATAGGATATCTGGGTTGATCAAGTCCCGGGATGTGTCCCATAGTACATTAAACAGTGGAATTAAGGACTTTATTTTTACTATTTGTTTTTCTAGAAATGTAGTCCGTACAAAGAGATGGGTCTCATTTGTCAGAGTGACTTTCTGAAATCTCTAAAACTTCCTGGTGGGTCCTGCAGTCATCAACAGCTGTTTGAGAACTGATGGTGCTGAGGTGCATAATCAAGTGCTAGATAAATTATACCTTTTTAGTGTGACAATGTCTAATAATCCAAGAAAAAAAACACATCATTTCATTATTTCCTCCATTCAATGTGTCATTTCTGTAACACACTTTGAATATGCATGTCAGTATTTATTAATAGTTTGTTTTTTCTGAGCATTAAGTTTAAATCCATTTATCATCATCATCACAGGCAGGCACACACACTATTGTCACACAAGATGTACAGCGCTCACACACAGACACAAACACACACCATTAGTCTCTTATTCTCTCTGTGTCCCTCCCTGTTGTTTCCAGCACAGCGGGAACAGCTGACGAGTTTCCTCTTCTGGCGTGCCATCGGTATTAATTCACCACGCACACATAAAAAAAGGAAAACCTCTACCAAAGCCATGGCATCCTCAGTCCTTCTTATTACATCGACATGATTTCAACCCTCACTCGTATTAGATTCAAATCGTTAAGCCTGTATTGAGTTATATCTCCCTGGTCGCCTTCCTCTCCCTGGATCCTTTTTTTCGATCAATAAGCAGTTTGGCGGCTTGGTAAACCCAATCTGACTCTAACAATTGAGGGAGGTAGAAAGAGAGAGAGAGAGAATCCCCAGATAGGAAGACAGGAAGGGCGGTGGGGAGAGGAAGGAAGTCACAGCTCATCCCCGCCGGCCAAAATGCGTAGTGCCAGCCTTGCTGCCAGAGAGGGATGAGTGTGTGTTGAGGTGTGTAGGCCTGAGCATATGGGTGGAGGATGTCAGAGGCATTGCATTACAGGTGTAAAATGAACTACCAAGGAGCTTCTAGCTGTTTTTCAGATTTGACTCAAGTGTAAAATCCGTTGAATTGGCTGTGGAGTTTACCCGCAGTTTGCTTTTTAAACATGCACCACGCAGCGGGAGGTTCTCTGCACAGACGCCTTCACAACAGCATTAAAATACTCTGCATAATACAGGCAAGAGAGACGGGAGATCATGTGACTTTTCTAGACAACACACAGACACCGTTGTCAGCTTTTATCATCACAAACTCTCTTGACATCTTCATCAGTGTCTTCTACGTGTGTGTCACCACTTTTGCACTTTTGGGAGATTTTTCTTTTTAATTTTTGCGTCTGTTGCTCATGACGAGTCCATCGACTGCTCCTAGATTTCTACGGACTGTATACATTTGCGTTTGCGTTTACACATGCACTTCCCCTGGACCAAATACGGAATATCTGCAGAGTTCAGTGCATTGTCTGAAAGCAGCTTATGTTCTCATCCCAGATTGTTTGACTTTGAGCGGGACCATCGAAAACTACTGCTTCTTGTAAAAATTTGTGGATGGGATGGGAGGATGGGAAATGGCTAAAAATAAACACATTCAATGTTATCGTCGCTCTCTCATAATGAAACATTTATTTAAAATATTGAAGAGACTGATTTCCAAGATTGTTTGTGATTTGGTGCAGCTTGATCGAATTTGAAGGGACTGTTTGGCCTTGGCGGAGGGTATGTGCTCTGAGTGCCATTCAAGTCTGACCATTTACCCATTGACTACTTCCCCACCGACTCCACAATTCACAACATTTCTCTTCTTCTCTTTTTAACACATCCTCTCAACCCCCGTGCACCCACTATCCTTCACTTTATACTTCTTCTTTTCTTTCCTATCCGTTGCTCTTCAGTCTGTTTGAAACCCATCTCAGGATTACTGACACAGATCCTGGCAGGGCAGAACGGTGTTACCATGGATACTGAAAACTAGGAGGAAACCCCCCACCCCCACACATCATCCCAGCCTCCTCCTTGCTTCCGGTGCCCCCCTCCCATGGGCCCCCAGGCATAGCTGGGAACAGGAGAGGGGTTCTCTGGAGCATGCCCATGTGCGTCAGCACTCTGATACCACAGCGAGCGCACACAGAGCAAAAGGTAACAAGGAATAATTACAAATTTGCAGAACAATATTTCTCTGACAGGCTTATGGAAATATATGAATCATATAGAAATAGGGTTGAATATTAATGAGGGGCTGAGAAATGAGGAAGCCAGGACAATGAATCTGGCTGCTTCTGTTTATCTGTTATTCTTTCCATCAAACATGATTCTGTATGTCAGGTGGTATTTGACAAGCTTGGGCGGGACAGTGCCCCGTCACAGTGTTCCAGCATTTATATCAGGATGCTGATTGGCATCGAGGGAGCTGGCGGAAAAATGAAAGGTTAAAACATTTAGCTCGAGAAATATCTCAGAAAGGATCGATCCTAATGACGGACAGACAAAACATCCTGTTACAGATGGGCCTGATGGACATTTTAAATATTTGATATAAAATAATTTAGTACAAACAAAAGAAAGTCTAATATATCATCACTGGTCACATTCCTACAGTGTCTCTCGAGTCTCTTATTCTATGAGACAGTGAGTCTTTTCTTTCTTTCTAAGTTTCATCATTGAGTATTTGTGAACTTTACTGTACAAGCACAACCTGAGAGTCTCTAAATATCAAATTTGTATGTCTTTACAATACTTATACCTTAAAAATGCGAAGCAAAGCACTAATCCTGACAGCGTAGGCCCAGTTTAAAAAATTATGGTATTTTGACATTTCTGAGACACGCTCCTTTCTGTGGAAGTAGGCGAGTGATGTGATCTGTTATCAGCCTGTCAGCTGAGCTGTCTGACCAGTGATGGAGCTGTCAGAGATGTGGACGGATCAGGGAACTATATCTTTGCTCTTTCACAACTGAGCTTTTCTAAACCATTAAGCAAATATGTTAAACAACCTTGATCTCACAAGAGATGATCTTTACACAGACTTTCAAAATTTCAATGAAACAAGCAAGTCATGTGTTGAATAATCTGCACATTTGCGTATGCTTATTAAATTAAAAAACGGAAACAAGCACATCTTTCAAACTAAAAAAATCCAAGTGAAGTGAGACTATTTATGCAATATTGATACTCTATTAACTTCTACATGTATCTCCAATAATACAAGTTTTTTTCAACCTGAAGAGTATAAAGACGGATAGAGTGGTTGTTATCATCTGTCAGTTTCCATCCAGAAACTTATCTGTGTGAATTAGATCTACTTTGTCTGTGTTTGAACAGTAATGTATCTGTGGACAAAGCTACACCGACAAAAAGCTCTTTACTGAAACCTGGGCCATAATCCTGTGGTCCATCTGCTGGTCTCTCTATGTCTCCCTGAGTGTACATTACCCCTCGTCTCACCCTGCGTCTTGTTGTATGTGACAGTTAGAGGGAGACACAGATGCAGACAAAGAGACGGAGGCATTAACTGTCTGAAAGCCTTAAACTGAGAGGATATAGCGTAATGAAAAACATATTGCTCACTACAGAAATCCTTGCACTCAAATCATGAAATGAAGATGAACTAAATGACAGTTTGTATTGTTTGCTTGTGACATGCTCACATCACAGCCTCTGACAACCCTTTCTCATGATATCACATGTTCCAGGTGTTACAACTGTCTGGAAATTGTAGATAAGGCGTTTGAAAGTTCACAAACACAACACGCCAAGACACACTATTCCCTGGGTTGCACACACTGCACATACGCACACAAACAAGCGCTCTCTCTAGCCCTGTTTTTATCAGCAGGGCTAGAGAGAGCGCTCTGCCAACTCTAGAGAGTTGGCAGAGTATAACAGAAAGTCTAAATAAAGGAAATACTTGTGACTTTGAAGGAACTCAGCTACAAAACTAAATGAAGGATAACCTCTATTTAATCATGGTGAGGGGGATAAAACGAAGCTGGTTACATTGAAATACCTTCATCAGCAGGTGTCGGCTCCTGAGTCTGACATGCAGGTCAGTATGACTTCTGACAGGCGCTGGGACTGGAGAGATTAACATTTAACTATTGGCTGTGACAGTTTGTGTTCCTTGTAGCAGTTCTACAGTGCGAAATGCTTGGATGTTTTGCCAACAGACAGGTTGTGAAAACTGTGACTATGATTTCAAGAAGAATAAAAGCTGCAGTAATGTATCTTGTATTGACACAATGATCATTGCTAGTGTAGTGGAAGTGGCAGAGAGTCACAATAACCTCAATCTATTAAATACTAAAATGGCACTCAGTAGAGAGATACTTCCATAAATGCCCAATCAATTCAATCAAGCCACACCACATTGCACAAACTCACAAGTCCTCTAAGTATTTACGATTTGTAACATCAAGATTCTTGCAGAATTTCTTGAGAAATTCACAAAAAGTTCTTTGTTGACTGTGAAAAATCTTGGATCCGCCCCTTAATCGAATCTGCCCTGAAATCTTATGGATTTGTTTTGGTCCATTCTCTTCTTCAATATAATTGATTTAGTAGTTTACACTTAATCCTGATAAAAGACAAACAGCAATGAAAATAATGAATCCTCTCAGACTCTGAGATGCTTTTACCAAGGCTAATCCCAAAACATTTATTCCAACTTGTCCTGCCACAGTTTCATTATGATACAACACTTTTTTTATACTTATACTCATACCTAAATCAAGAGAGCTCTAACTTTGTGTTATACTCCGTTGCTGCATTGTATAGTTGTGTGCAGTGTGATATACAACAACTCCATCGCTGCAGTTATGTGTGTACCCACGAGAAGCCCGCAATGCAGTTCTCTCTCTCACTCAAGAAAGTATTGTTCCCTGAGTGACATTTGTAAGCTCCTGTGTGCGCTGCCATAGATTGAATGAATTCTTTGGGAAACGCTGCAGAAAAAGTGGAAACAAAATTCTGCATCCGCCCATTTGATAAAATCCTTCGTTTGGACGTGTTCTTCCCTCACCTGAACCACAGGTTTTGTGGTAACGTGTCCAGTGGGTTTTGCGTAATCCTATTTAGAGACAGAAATACAAAACATCCTCCTTCGCAGAGGAAATAAGATTCTTTCTGTAGCTCTCCAATTAATTTTTCACCAAAAGTTCTCTGGAAAGAGTAAAATCACATTTGTAACTCTGCAGACAGATATTACATGTGGCAGGAGCAAGTCAAGTTTGGTTAAAAATAGATGCATTTGAATCTATTGCCATTCCCAACAGCACAGCAGAGAGGCTGTCCTTTTCGGAGAGGGGGAATCCTGGACATGAGAAGTTTTCCTTCAGCATTTGTAGCTGGCAGTGAGGCGAGATACCCTCAGGGCTGGTCACTGTGGAGCAGATGGACAAGAGCAACAGGAAGAGAAGAAGATATGAAAGAAGTCTGGTAAAGCTGAAAGATGAGAGCAAGATGACCCGCTGAGTGACAATGAGGGAGCCCTTCTTGAGAAGGATGGAAGAGCGAAGACGATTTTTTTTGTGAGGGCAAAACTGCCGCAAGGTCTGGTGGCAAGCTCAGAAACGTTAAGGGGCTGAGGGAGCAGCTGAAGGCATTTCTGACACCAGTGCAGAAGTAGTAGAAGAGGACCTGTCAGGAGGAGTAAGAGTGGTGAGAATGGCAACGGGGAAAAGAACTAAGCTAAAAGAAGGGAGGCTGGAAGTCAAATGCATGCTCCTCTGTATGTAGAAGAGGTGCAGAGGGGAGTGTGGGGTCTTCAGGGCAAGTGAAGAAATAATGACAGGGGTTGTGGGAAAGGAGCTGAGTAGAAAAAAGGGTATTCAAAATGTCAAAGCTAATAATATAAAGTATTGTTCTTGAATGCAGATTTTGTTTTAAGTTACCTATCTTCAATCATATCTGTGAGTTACGTGTAGAAGTAAAAAATATCTGGCGCTGTTTAAAATTTCAGAGCACACTTTTGGAAATGGGGCTCCCAATTTATGGACTGAAGGTTTATTTTTCTCCAAACTTAGAGCAAAAAATAAGCTTAAAAAATGCAAGTTGATTAATAAGGGGAGCGATATTTAATCAGATTACAGCAATGTTTCAGTAACAAAAAAAAAAGAATATAACAATGAAGAATGGATCTGAATTCTCACCTCAAGTAATCTGGTTTTGAATAACAAAAACAGATATTGGATACTAGAATACTAAAACAAATACCAGAACCTAACAGGAGAGGGAAGAATTGTAGCAATTTAAACTGAGCAGTGTAATTTTACCCTCAGGTTTGGATAAACTAAAGGCTTTAAAGTTATTTTTAAGAAACGTTAAATTATTATCAGTATTGGCCAAGTGAAGCATGTACTTATCGGTCATCAGTCGGAAAAATCCTAATCTTGCATCCTTAGTTCAAGTAGGCGGGTCTCCAGAATATACCTTAAGTAACTGAAGCTAGATTGTCGAGGTAAAAGTGTATGAATTTTATGTTGCACAGTATTGCTTCATGCTGAGACAAGATAGATATTTTGAGGGGGCCTTGTAGATAACAATCATTTAGGGCTTCTGCGTTTTAGGCCAACCTGAACGCTTGTGTCACCGCTGCTGTGTCTAATGAGGAGGAAGCTGGAGGGGAAAAGTGCAGCTGAGCCGGGGCTTACACTGATGGGGTCACATGGTTCAAAGCGGTGGGTCTCCAGAATGTGCAGGATGTTCCTTGAGCATCTGAAGCTAGATTGTCGAGGTAGAAGTGTCTGTTCTCTCAGCTGTCGCGCAGAGGAAGAGATCCTGATAATGAATGACTCAGTAGCTCTGTGGCTGTTGCAGCTCTTTGTGGTACTGAACCTGTAGCGCTCAGAACTAATCCAGAGGAAAGTGGACTTCTGCGGGGCCGGGACATCAATGACTTCACACAGCTTTTGTCAGCGGTATTTGCCAAGAGGAGGCAGTTAAGCTCTATTAGCATATAGAGAAGGGTTGCAAGTGTCTGACAAAAGGTGCCACAAAAAAACTTTTGGATCCAGTATCAGGCAAAATAAAGGCCGAATTATAGTCGGGTTGCACGCACGCACGCATGCACACAAGACACGCAAGTCGCCCCTTTCATGCCCTCTGGCGGATTGCGTGCGTCCGCCAATTTTTCAAACTACACGACAAAGCGACGCGAGCCTCACGCAGCCCGCAAAGCTTGTGATTGGTCTGCTTACTACATCCCGTCCGGAGTCTAGTTTCCGGTTTCATGCCCATCAATACGGGGAAATCACGGAAGATTTAGAATAAATGAATAAATTTAGAAGATTTGTCCGCCAGAAATAGGCTATGAGGAGCCGGAGTGGCGATGTAAATTAACAGTCGATGAATAAGAAGGACGTCTCTTCTTTGTGTGAATTGTCTTCGGAAAAAAACGTTACTCCGCCTAGTGTTCTGGCAGTGAATTGTGTAGCAAACCGTGCAGCACCTTACAGAAGTATAAACCAAAATGAGTCCGTCGATGCAACTGCGTGGCCTTCCGCGGTTGCAGTCGCAGGACTATAATTCAGAGTCTATTCTTTTTTTATCATGGCAAACAACATCCTGCTGTTATTTCAAACAGTTCTTACATCTTAGAAAACACCTGGACCAGATTTACCAACTTACTGCAGCCAACTTGCCTTTTCAACAGTACAGCAAATATACTATTTGGATATTTTTTCCTCCATCTACACAACAACTACAAATAATCAAAGAAGCAAGTCGTGCCAGTAGGTGGCAATAAAGTCTACATCAAAAATCTCTAACATTTAATTTGCTAAATACCTGCTCTGGTCAGGGTGCTAGCATATTCCTAAAACCAGTGTTCTAGAGTGATGCACACTCCTGTCAACGCAGAAAGTGGTGCAGATAGACAATGATCCCCGTGTCCAGACATGGTCGGAGACTGCTCACAGTCCAATGTCGAGAGGATCTGGCCTGTTTTCCATTAATATGTTAAGCAGTTTTGCTAGCAGTAGCTTAATAATCAATATTAAATAAAATTGTACCTGTTATACTAGCCATCTCTCACATTAACTACACCCCTGCAGACACACACACTCTTTGACAGCGCTCTTTGTTGCTTGAAGGTGTCCGCTGATAAAGGAACAAGCAAAGCAACCCTAGACATACAGAGAGAATATGGTGGATTCATAGCTTTAAAAGATATATTGATGTTAAAAACATAGTCTTCACTATTTCAACTGTTTACTGGCTAAGAATTTGACTTTGCATCTCCTCCTTAAGGTGGTGTAATATTTACAACCAGTCTTAGTTATAAGCCTTAGTGGCATAACAATAAGTTTGGACCTACAATGCTGTTAACCAACTTAGCTTAAGTCGAGGCGCAAGACCAGTTGTTGCCACTGGCCCGAGGACACCCTAACACTTGTGAGGGGACATTCACACAAACACACACACAAACACAGAGGTTGATTTGCTTTTTGTTCGCCTCGATATTCTGTCCTCCCAGGACCAAATGTGTATGCAGTTGAGAAGTATTGTTCTACAACGGCATCATGTAAAATAAGCCGTGAGATAGAGTTGGGTGCTGCTTTCTACATTTCAGAAAGGCTAAACCATTATTTGTAAATGCCCGTTAGCTCCTGACATTTACTGGAAGAAGTTTGTGGATTTTGTACAGGAAAACGCCAAAAAACATTTTGCCGTCGCAAACCAGCGACATCACAATTTCTCATTGGCTGCAATGAGTAGATCTTCTCTAATTGGAAACCTAGATTACACACTTACTCCTCCATCCCCCATAGTATATTTTGACTTGTGAGACACATTGAGGTGTGTTTGTAAAACTTAGAGTGTTCTCGCTTTTCTGCTGGCTTCAACTTTATGTTTCATTAAAGAAAATCAGCAGTGACCTCTATTAGCTCAGTCCACTGTACCCTGTAAAAAGTGAGTTGACTTCTTTTTTCAGAGTGAACCTGTCTCTCTGTTTTCACGCATACACATGCATGAAGTGGGAGTAGCAAGTCCCATTATAACGATTTGTCCCCCCTGCACTTTCAACATATGCTGGATTTCTTCCTTCTCCTCTTTCGTAGCAGCAAGGCAAATCTGCTCTTTGCTTGTTTAACAAATTAACCCTTCACCAGTTCAGTGTGTGAAGCTATGCTCCCTTTAGCCATGTCAAGATTAGTTGTGAAATTAGACTTACATGTCTTTAGTCCACAATGTTGCTGTCTAAAGGAAAGCACAACCTTCCTATATTCAAAAAATCACATTCAGTTAGACGCTTCTCTGAACACACACATAACTGCAGAGACCTTTATAGGATGGTTCAATAAACTGCACACATGTTCTGCAAAGCAATCTAAATCCTCAAATCCAACTCACCAGATCCATCACCTTATATTCACAAATAAGCATAATCCAAAATAAAGCTTGTTTCAAGCGTTTAGCACTGAATGTAAGTTTGCATGACAGAATAGTATCATGCTGATTTGATTCTTTTTAACACCAAAGTGAAGAATGAGTCTTTTACATCATGATGCAACCGCTTCAATATCAGACAAATCAAAGTAAGGGACAAATTAATTGTAGTGTGGACATACTGAATTATCATAACACATTGAAAATGAATGCATATTCCTGTGCTCATATGTTTGTTTTGCAGCGCCTGTGGGCTACTTATTATAATCAAATGTGAAAACCAATCAGGTAAGTAGGGCTGGGTTTGGTGCAGAGTAGGAGCCCCACCCTTCCACCAGACATACAAACAGATAAACAGCAATGAAAACATCAACTCCTTGGTGGAGATAATAAATAACACGCTATACGACACCCTGATGTTTATTTATAAACTATTAAAGGAACCGCTAGTGTCTTAAAAGTCAAGTGCAATTTAGTGAAATCCAAAGGTCGGCAACATGAAGATCAAATTTGTGTTAGACTGCAGATCCCGTTCTAAACTTGCCTGTTTGTTTGGACTGTGGTAATGCTGGATGCATCTTTCATTATGAAACAGTAAAAGTGACCTGTAGTTATTGATCTGAGGGGAAAAAAAGACCCACTGCCGAACCCCGAAGCTGCATCACCGCTGCAGCACAAAGAGCTGTTGACCAGATTATGCAAAGTTTGGTGAAGTTCGACTGCAGTACGCAGAATCCTGAACTGGAGAATCAGTTGTTCCATTGTCACGTGCTGTTTTTGTTATTCAGACACTCATTAATGGTGATGAGTCCCATCTACCACCTGTTTATTCAAAGTTTATAAATAGGGTCCTTTCTTACAACTGATGCAAAATGTAACACCACAAGTATCTTTGCTATAGTTTCAGACCAAGATTTTAGTACAAATGCCTGGTGGTAACATTTGGTATGGCATTCCAGTCTAGTGTTTGACTTAATATGAAACTGTTTTGATAATTTCCAAACAGCCCCCAGGCTAAACGTTAGACTTAATGAAAAAGGGTGATATTCAGATTTCCTCTCTCAGCAGACTGACGACTTGATGTCTGTTAATCATGCCATGAAAGACATAATTTCTTTACTTCAGACAAAGCTTGAGGAAGGACAAATGTGAGTCCCGTCTCTTGCTTTTGTTCCCTCCTCTTCATCTCTCCATCGCTGTTAATGGAGTATCTATTCCTGTGTCATTGGTGGTGTGCTGTGGGAATCTAAGACTAATTGGATGGGCAGCCGCGATGGTGTGTTTAACCACAGACATGGCAATATAATGAGAAGAAAAACCGTGACACAAAAACTATTTCCTGTCATACATACAGATAAAACAGATACGCCTACACACATATGTGGGTCAAACACATGCTTCTGTTCACTCCATGTCTATATTGCTCTGTTTGATTTTCCTCTAATCTTACTGTTAATGATTTGTGAACTGAATTTCTAACAGTCAGTTCTATGAAATCTACCATACACAGACAGATGTCTCACTTCTACATCACACATGCCCTCATTTGCCCTCAGCTCAACAGGTGGATGAAGAAAAAAAGGTATTGCAATGATGAACAGTATCGATTTTTACACAAATGTAAGATGGTGATATTGACATTTTACCCACATGACCTTTTTCTGTGATGCATCCCTTGGTCTCTCTTAATCTCTCTTTGCCTCGGGTATGTCAACACAATAAAGGTGAAATAAGGTGATTTCTATCTGCAACATTACACAAAATCTCTATACTGTTTGCGTGGGAGTGTGGGTGGACGGATTGGTGAGGGGTTTTGGGGTGGGGCTGGGGGGCAGGTATCAGTGGTCTTGAAAAACTTTTGTGCGGGCTTATCTCCCCCTTCTTCAAACAATCACGATTTCTCAGCCGGCAGTGCCCTGTAATTCCTGTGATTAGCAGTTTGTGTGCTATTTGTCCTTGCTCAGCGGGGATTTGTGTTGTGCCCTCTAATTGGACAAAGAGGAAGTAGATGGTACAGTAAATGGCCTGTATTTACACATCATTACTTCAGCAAGAAAAAAACTCCTGCAGTGAAAACATGCAAATGCCTATTCATTGTTGAGGTAAGCAGAAATAGAAGGAGGGAAGAGAAAGAGAGGGAGAGAGGGGGTGGTTGGGGGGGGGGGGGGGGGGAATGCAGTGATATACAATGAAACAAGACCAGATCCAGAAATTAGGAAATAGCTACTTAATAAAATTTGTAGCTGACCCAGCTGAATGGGATAGGATTTATACGGGTCTTTCAAATTTAGACTGGTCACGTTTCACTTATAAATTTAGCAATAAAAATTTGTTTAATTTTCACAATTTATATTCAAGGAACAGTCCCAGGGATAAATTCTGAGAGGTGGTTCATGCAAAGGGATTTATCTGATGTTACAAATCAAGTGTACAGCTCTGAGTACAGGTGTGAACGCACTCAGTCGGAAAGCGATTCCGATCACGCAAGACCACATTTAAAGCCACATGGGTCCACATTCATTCAGCAGTGTGAAAGCAAATGAGTCCTGGGCCAATTGAGAAGGACCTCCTACTCAGCTGACGTCCGCTACAGTTTCACTACTTATCGAACAGATTTATTCTGTTCTCGTTGATTTGTGTGTAGCCAACGCCACAATATCAACACTGATCACCAGATAATGATCGATACTTTCCTTAAATTGCTAAAATCTTTATTCACAGCGCAGCTGCACGAGATTCACTCAGTGCCCTCCTCTCACCACTCTCTCTCTCTACCTCTCTCTTGCTTGCTTGCCTGTGCGGACACAGACACACAGACACATTGTTGATATCAATGTCCAGTGGACCCATTGTCCAATAATTGGAGGACTGAGAGTGTGATGATAGAGCCTCATAAGGTTATATTATATAATCAGTTATATAATACAGAGAGACTCTGGTTGTGCTGAGGTGCCATATTAACATGAATAAATGCCATCGAGTGACAAATGAAACAAGACTCAGAGTTTTCTGTGTTACATGACCTTCCAAATGGAGCAGGGTTAATAAAGAGGGTTCGTTATCCAGCCGAGACCTACTGTCAGTGTCAGGTCGAGTTCAAGTTGTAGTGAGTGGATCCGCACATCAGCAAAGAATGTTCACTTTAGCCTCTGAAACAAAATTGGATTCTGTTACATAAAGACTTAGAATGAGTCAGAGGAGCTTGAAACTGAGGAGGATGTGGGCAAGAGCATCTAATCTGTTTATTGTACTCTATAGAATCTTTACTGATGCATTAAGCTGATGAGCATTTGGGCTTAGTGTAGCACGAAGGTGTGGATTTGCCAAGATTGAAGGTGTCATTTCAACAGTATGTCCCTGTCCAGGGAAATGAATACAGATGGGTCTCAGCAGCAGCATTTAAATGGATAATCAGACAATCAGCACTGTCCCCAATCAGACCTCTAGGCACAGCAATCAGGTGCTCTCTCTCTCTCTCTCTCTCTCTAACTCTATGTGTGTTCAGTGGAATTCACGTAATTTGTGTGAACAAGCAGCTGCACCATGTCATAGTTGGATTTCACATCAAACGACTCAGCTTCACATTTTGGGTCAGCAGAGCTATAATTATTAAAGGTGTTCACACTCGCAGTGGGACTGGTCTGTAAACCGAGCTCTACAGCACCACAGATGCTGAACAGACACACACATTGGCTATTTTAATCAGTGTAAAAGATTTTATGAACTATCATTGCCCCCCTGTTTCTGCAGATTGGAGATACACAAGAGATAAGAGAAAGTAGTCTGATAATAAGCTCCACTGATTCCTATAGCATATTACCGGTGCCAAAACGTATTGCAAGACTAAAAAATGAAAACCCCGTACAGTGTAAATAGAAAATAATTCAAACCAAATCATTGCCATCTGGTCCCTTCTCAGAAGCAACATGCCAAGTTGTCTTGTTAGATTAGTCCAAGCATTGCAACCCAATCAGTCACAAAAAAAAGCTAAGATAAAACAAATATTTGACTTTCTACTTAAATTAAAAAATACATCTCTTTAAATTAGGTAGTCCATCTTATATCTGCAGCAGTACTTTTTTACAGATACCTGATATGCTCCTCCTCTTAAGAAATTTCTGTACAATCGTCGGTGAATGACAATAAATGAATATCAGTTTACTCTGCTGCTTTCAGAGGAAGTCTATTTGTCAAGTGGTGGCTTGTCAAACAGAGGAGCTGCAGTAAGCTCCTTGGGAACAGACAGAAACATGTGGTTGGCAGGAATGAGACAGACAGGTTAATCTACAACAGATGGACAGAGACAACAGGACATGGAGAACCAATTTGCCTCGAATTGCCACATATGCAAACAATGTCAGTATGAACAAAACCCTGGGTCTGATTATGCTGTAGTCATCTGAGGACAATAAATAGGTACAATGATATTATAGGGTATGTGCATTAGTTATATACAGATGTATAATAATAATAATAATAATAATAATAAGTAATTTTGCTCTTCCTGTCTGTGTGAAATGTTTCAGTTTGGCTCATTTGAGGAATGTCAGTGTTCATCATCAATGTCAATCAGAGAGCTTTACACTAAATCCTACCTTGATCCAATGGGCAGAGCTCACAGGGGAGAAAACAGATATACACAGAGTGGCCTTGATAAAACAGAAACTGCTCATCTGACTGGTCTCTAAATGCAGGCGTGTTTAGGTGAGGACCTTTCACTGCAAATTACGTGTCACTAAACAAGCCCTGGGATAAATGTGGTGTCACTAAGTAATGTGTGCATTTAGACAGCACGCTCATCAGCTTCCCTCAATATTGCCGGGGGGTTGTAGCTCGGTTCAGCTGAGTTCTGCCCCGAAAGTTCTGGGCGACAGTTTTGGAAGCATAAGAAATCCAACTATTTATCTAGGGAGATGATCTGCAGTGGTTTCATTTCACTTGGGTTTAGTTTAGAAGATATCCTATATATTGACACAAACTGGCACAAAACCATCTTCATTTGGTTTACATGCTTTGTAATTTTGTTTGCAAGTGTGTATTTGTGCATGTCATAATTTGTGTTTATATATATATATATATATATGACTGTGTTAACATACATGCTAGAATCCTGGTTTTTATCAGGTTTCCTGTGTTCAAGTATGTAAAGGTCCTATCCTGATTATCTGGATCTTGGATAAACCCTTTAAAAAAAACATATACAAGATGGAGTACTCTTCAGTAACCAGGACTGGTGCATGTTTTGATCTTGTCCTTGTTTCTTACCATAACCTGCAACGGCGTGGCTTCAGCCAAGTGAAGCAGCATCAACACAAACAGTGGCGGCAAAGAAAGCGTTTCACATGTGGAGCAAACTTGAACTGCTGTCTCCTCCTGTCTCATGAACGGATCAAGCCAAAGTGGAGGACATGTTTAATATTTTCCGTCGCTCTAGTCTCCCAATAAATTGAATAAGCCAAACCCTGTACACCATGTTGGAATTTAATGGCGCTAATCCCACTAAAAGCCATTAGGCAGTGTAGTTGTTACCATGATAATATTAAACATGTCATGCACCTGCAGTTACAAGTCACCAGGATACTTGTATTTATCAATGAGTGACCAGATTTCTCAATGCTGCGTGTAAGGCCGAATATGATCAAACCAGGAGAAGACTCATACTAGTGAGCATGTAAGTGCAGGTTATGTAAATGCTTGTCTGAACAGCCAACTCCAACACAGATTATGACTGTGATGTGACCTGGCGCCATCTTCGATTGGCTGATGGCCGAAATCTAGGGTTGTATATGTGCGTTTGTATTTTCCTGTCTACCGAGCTCTGCACACAATTCTTTCCCTGGACCCAGAGATGAAGTTCCACTGGCTCTGGCTACCGACCTCTGAGCAGATAGGAATGGGTTAGGGGCTCTTTCCAGGCCGATAGGCAAAAGCCACAGTGCATTTTGGGTACACGTTTTTTCTCCCATGTCTGGACAAGCCTGATAAGGCAAAAAGAGCTGGCTGAGGATCAGAGCGCGTGTAACCTCTGTCTTTACGCCCTCTCTCTTTCACAGCTTGTCTCCTATACATTCAACATCCATTATCAGGTTTTCACTCTTCATCTCTGACCTGTCTCGCTCTCTTTTATTCGCTGCCCTCTCCTGCTGTTATAGGCGCTTGTACTAATCAGCCTGTTTTCTTATTCTATTCCTCGGTTTCTCTGCTTTACATTGGGCCTCTTCACTACTTTCCCTTCCCTGACATATCATCACATTCCCTCAGCAACTCATTATTGCCATGAGGCTTCAGCCTCTCTCTATATTTCACTCTTTGTGAAACTGGGATATTTTTTTCTTTCCTGTCCTACCACTGTTGAAACACCTCATAATTTTCCAGCTCTCAACTCTCGCCTCTCCTTCTCTTTGACTTTCTTTTCCCTCTCCTTTCAAACTGTCAAGCTGTCACCCCACAGACACATTCCTGTAGGATGACCACCGAGAAGTACATGTGTGGGATCTGGATTACACGGGGATGGCAGCAATTCAACAAAATAAAGGCAGAGGGTAAGAACCAGGGCTGGAAATCTTTGAGTTACCTAACAATGGAAAATAAAATACACTGCAGGCGGCTACAATTCAAACATTTCCAAGGTTGTAGCTTGACATTTTTCTTACAATGTAAAATATAATTATGGTTTATCATCATCATCCCCTATATGTGAGAGCTTCTGTGCTAAGGTTGACTACATGCATGAGTAGGTCAGTTTTGCGATCAATGAAAATACTTCGGAGGCTTCAACAAGCATCTGTGACTCTGCAGGTTAGTTGTGGTGCCAACACATTTTTACATAACCCATCCTGTGTATTATATGACTTCTTCCACGTGACTTCGCTGCTGTATATAGAGGCGATTAGTGAGATAAGGATGCGTCGTGAGTCATTTGGCCCACAGGCTGCACATGGGAAACAAATTAATTTGCATTTTAATGTGGAATTGTTCAACACAGATTCACTATGTCTCAATGTTTGATCAGGCATATTCATATCCCTATGAGCAAAGGTAAGAAAGAGACATGGATTAATTAGAAATAATGGATTCGAAGAAAGGGTGCATCTGAAATAAAGTGAATAAACATTTAAAAAAAACATGAAATAACAAGAATGGCTCTCAGTAGATCACATACCTCCGCCAAGGCCAAATAGTCCCCTTAAAGTAAATCAAGCTAAACCAAATATAAAACACTTGTTGATGTTTTTTCCGACTATCTGATTTTTTCTCAACAAGATCCAATATTCTACCCTTCAAAAAGGCTGAAAATGTTATTAACACAAAAAGTAAAATAAAAAATAAAAAACTGAAATTGAATGGGTTTGTTCCTGACCCATATTGTGTCCCTGTACCAACTTTAGTGGAAACCCCCTTTCTTGTTTTTATGTAATCCTATTTACAAACAAAGATACCTCCTCAGATTTTCCTTTCTGAAAACAACATGCTTCTCAAGTTATAGTCATATTACTGTTATTCATAGTATTTGGCTGCACCTCACTGTGTTTTTAAATTCCTGTTTTTTCATTCCACGACTAAGAGCTCTAACCAAACATTTATTACCTGGTCAGACTTCCTCACGATATCTAATTTATGACAACAGAGTCTCATTGCATATTAATATTAAGCCCGGCCTCATGTTCCTGGCTCTGTGGGTGTGTTTTGATGACACATCTCGTGGTGAGGGCTCTCATGGCTAAGCGTAATTAAGCAAGGGACTGACTCCATCCGATGCTCTGCTGCACCACTACCGTTTGAGTGCCACTTTAATTGCTTTTCTTCCCTGCAATTCCCACCTCAAACGCCTGCCCCATTCTATCAATCTATCCAATTCCATGCGGGGAAATGCCTGCATCCAAACATGCAAATATGGGCGGGATGGGGAGATACTGTGTGTGTGTGTGTGTGTGTGTGTGTGTGTGTGTGTGTGTGTGTGTGTATCTTTGTATGTTTAAGCATGAGGGTGAACAGAATCTTAACTGCACAGCTTCTCATGCGTACTCATGAGCTGGTGTCTGCCCATGAACTGACTCGTGTGTCTCTTTCACCTGTGGTGCAGAGCTGTGCAGTGTGAGGTTTCCCCAAATAGCTACTCTCATTTACAGCCTCTCTCTGGTCTGGGCTTTCTTTGTCTGCCTCTCTTGGCAGCAGCTTCAATGAAGCATCTGACCCCCTTTTACCAGACGAGCACACACACATATGCGATACACATACACTTCAGTGCAGGGACGCTGATTCTGCAGAAGTATGTCATGAAAACATTCAAGGTCATGGCTTGCAACTCAAACATGGGTTCTTCCTATGAAAACATATAATGCATCCTCATGGGGCAACGGGCAGGCAGAGATAAAAGCATACATGGAATCCCATCAGGCAGGAAATAGACCGACACTGTGCATTACAGGCTTTCTGCACGCGCTACACATTGGTGAACCAGATGTGACCTCTCCTGATCGACAAGTATAACAAGGAGTGTTTTTCACTTTCAACCTAGTGCCGCTCAACCGTGAATTGTGTGCCTGCCCACCTGACCCTGTGACTTTGAGCTGGAATAGGACTGTCTAAATATGTATAAGACTGGCAGAGAACTGTACAGAGAAATTGTAAATAATACACCTTGAAATTTGATCCAGGTCATTTTACACATTGTGGTGGATAATATGTTTGTTGGAAGCAAGTATCTCAAACTAGATATCTCCATCTTTCTACAATTTTTTTGACATCAAGCATTAGGTCAGTGTTTTATTGAACTCTAAAGAAAATCAGTAATGTTAATAGGTTTGTTGGCTCAGATCAAATCCTACAACGTATTTCAACAAATATGATCAAAAGAGGTTCAGAAACAAATGAACAACCCTACCTTTAATTATTTTTACACATTTATTAACAGCTGTTCAAATATCTTTAAATATGCCAGAATTTTATGCCAATTTTGTAACACAATTTTTTTTTATGGTATAAAAGAATGAGTATAATAATGTGTAAGATAATTGCCATGATGAAAAAATGTGGGAGAGGATTTCCCATTTGTAATTTCACAGTTTAGGGGCCTCCTGCTGGCTGCAGGGCCCTTAACAGCTACATGTATTTATAGTCATTTAAACAGCCGAGGAAGCAAAGCAAACCAATTCCCTATTTGTTGAAAATCAGGGGTCAGTATTTTGCACTGATTAGCATTTTTATAATGCACTGAATTCAGATGAAGACCAATGTCACTTTTGAAAAGTAAAGCCATATTACCACAATTAATTGAGTCACATCAGGAGATGTAATCCACTAAAAGCCAAACATGAGAA
Source organism: Platichthys flesus (assembly GCF_949316205.1). Lineage (NCBI taxonomy): Eukaryota > Metazoa > Chordata > Actinopteri > Pleuronectiformes > Pleuronectidae > Platichthys > Platichthys flesus. The sequence continues at coordinate 16,613,258 of NC_084947.1, forward strand.
ATTAAGAAAGCATCTCTCATTCATGGTCTTCGGCTCTATATTTCTTCATGGTACGTTTACAGGGGGAAGGCGGTGTGCCGCTGCACCTCTCACCCTCATGGAGTGACAGGGATAAAGCTTCATTACATAAGGTTGCTGGCAGGAGAGGAGCTGGTGCTCAGAGGCACAGCACCTGCCAACAATCCCACACAACACCAGGCACACATTCATCATCACACCGACTCCCTGAATCCAGTTTTCTTTACCTCACATTGTCTGTCCATTCATTCATTCCTCCTCATTTAGCCAGTTTTCTCCCTTTTCCATTTATTATTGTTTCTTTTAGTTTTTCTTCCTTATTTTTCTGGATTCCTCTGCGCCATCCCCCACCCCCTTTTCTCTCCGTCTATCTCAGGGAAAGTGCTGCATCCTACTTTCCTCCTGCCTTTTGGGATCATGCTGAAAAGCAGGCAGAGCCGGCAGTGATGGTTTAGTCTCTGGTTGTCCTCACAGAGTTTATAATCCTCTTGATGTTCTGCCACTGTTGTTGGGCACTCGAGAGGGAGGCACATCTGTTCTACATATATGTGCTGCGCAAAGTATCTAAGAACAGGAAGAAACAGCGTGGATGTATTTGCGGGAATATCAAAACATGAACTGTTTACAGTGAAGTGCGGGTAAGAGAATGTTTGGATTAGGACAGTGCATACTGAGTATTGTATTTTCTGTGCCCTTCGTGCACACGTGGGAATGGCCGTCCAAAACAATTCACCCTGAAATGCCAACATGCTCTTCTGTGAAGCATTTCTTAATTTTTGGAGAACACTCTCCGTACAGCTTCTACAATTGACCTTCTGACTACATTTGATCTCATTCTTTATCTTTCTTGTCAAATAAAGCCCGGCCTGCTATCAGCCAGGGTGACCCTCATTTTTTTTACCTCATATGAAAATCTTCTGACTGGGGCTGAGGAAGAAATTGAATTTTTATGGAAACAGAATAATGCACCGTAGCTGAGCTGTCTGCTGTGAAAACGGGTAAGAAAAAGATGAAAAGAAGCGGAGGGAAATCCTGCATAACTATTGCAGAATTCTCCTGTGGGGCATAACAAGTGTGCTGTGTGAATATATTTATAAATATATATTTAAAAAAAGAAGACATAACTGAAAATTATGTAATAAATTTAGGAAAGACTGAAAATCTGACTTCTGGATGTAGCCTTTTTGCATTATGAATCCCTGTATGTAGAGACGATTTATAGGAGGACTGCAAAGGCTATTTTAGACTTTAGTGTTGTAAAAACCAACATTGGAAGCTAAAATGACAGCCATCCCCTCAGGGTGGGGGGCTCTAAGCCCAATGTGAATGGTGTGAAAGACTGCACCGATGTGGCCACAGATATAAATCAGACATATTGAAAAGGAGGAAAGAGTGAGAGATGATGGTGAGAGGGGAAAAAAAGGGAGGAGGAAAGTTTGGGGAGAAGGAGGGATTGATAGAATCCACTGAGAGAGCGTGAGAAGGACTGAGAGATGGATCGAGGGACAAAAATAGCCCCTCTGTGGCCATGCTGTTCACTTTCATTTTCCATGTCCTAATATCCAATTTACAGCCACACACACACACACACACACACACACACACACACACACACACACACACACACACACACACACACACACACACACACACACACACACACACACACACACACACACACACACACTCTCACACTCTCTCACACACACACACACACACACACGCACACACGCACACACACAGTTACTGTAACGGCTTTCACATACACTATTTTACCCCAAATTACACACACAGACACACGCGTTGCAGTACACATTCACACAAACACATAGAGCTACACCAAACTGCACACACGCTATTTAATTTACCTTTGTGATAAAAATGCTCTCCTCTCACATTCTTCCACACCTCCACACTCTTTTCTTAGTACTGTTCCCACCTCCATCCTCTTTATTTCCATCAGAAGCTAAGTTGCACCTAGTAAGGCCTTGAGAACACATGCATATTTAGGCAGGGGCACACTTATGCATACACATGTACACGAAGACACACACAGACAGATGCACACACACTGAAGGCAGCCGGTGGAACTCCCCAGTGAGCTGTCCTGTAGTCATGCCTTGAGATTTAGAGCTATTTAAAGGGTACAAAAGTTAGAGTGATAGATGGTAAGAGGTTGGGAGGAGATACAGAGTGAAAATGACAGAAGAGTAGAGATAAAGGCAGCAATGAAGAGACGGATAGATGGAGAGAGGGATGGAAATGAGAACAATTTGCATACAGTTGGTCTTAGTAACTTTAACAAAAATAATTCCAGCTTATTTTATTTTCTTTACCTTTTTTTCTTTTCGTATCACATGCTTGTGTGTGTGTATAGGTGCATGAGTGCATTTGGGAATCATTTCAGCTGATGGAAAACACTCTAATGCCTGCAGTGGGTACAGACTCTTTATCTATTCTCTCCATTTTGGTGGAGAGGGAATTAACTTTTATTATTCGAAGCCAGAGCGGAAGCAGACTAATCACACACGTGCAATAAAAAAACAAAAAAAATGTGTGTATGTGTGTTTGTGCTCCAGTAAATTAGCTTTTGAGTGCAAATGAGACTTCTGAGTATTATTTATAAATACATGTATAGATTTGTGCATGATATGTATCAGCATGCTAATTTTAGTTTTGTGGATCCTCTGTGTACAGTAAGTACGTTGATCCACAAGGATCGTACATGCGAACATTTTGGAGAAGGTCGAGGATGCGCAGCTGCTCCGCCATGATTTAAGATGCCACGACACACAGCTACAGACCCGGGTCCCTAACGCTAAAACAAGACTCTGTGGAGCTGCAAATAATAATGTTTGTTTAGAGAAAGAGCCGAGACAGAGGAGAGGAGAGAGACAAATAATTGTACTGCAACAAAGAGTGATGTCGAGTAACTGTTATAGAAAAAAAACATCAACGCATAGATGTGAATGCCTTCTATATATATAGACAGGGGGGGCATACAAAGAAAATAAATAGTGCCACTTCTTATTTTTAGACTTATTGAAAGCCAAAAAAACCTGTTAAAAGCCTTAACTAATGATATATATGTGGTGACAGAGGAGATCATAAGGGTATAAGAAAAGTGTAGCATCAAACGTGGGCTACGACCTGTTCCACTTCCTGTCACTGCAAATTGTCGGCTGGACAAAATATTGATCAGAGCATAATTTGATCCAAAGGGCAGAATCAAAATTCAGGAAATTTCATGAGCTGCAAGCATCTGTTTTAGTTACTGAGCATTTCTTCATTCAGTTCAACCCCTGAAGGGTGTTTAAATAAGCTTGATTACATATATTCAAGTTTTGTAATCAAAACACCTATTACTGTAGGATTAAAGCAATGAATTGAATAGTCAAACGTGCAATTATTCAATAAATTCATCTTGGATGGTTTATTTTTTGCCAGCAACATCCATGTTTCCCTTCCTAGAGTGTGAATCTGTCAAGCCCTTTGTAACTTCCCGTCTGACCAAGACATCTTCAACTAGAATGGCTCTCAGTTGTTTGCATACCTCCGCAAAGGCCCAACAGTCTCCTTATATGAAATCAACCTGCACCACATTGCACACACTCATAGAAAGCATTCCCCTGATAATGCCCGATTTTTTTCTTTAAGATTGCTGCATTATTTCTTTCACCCCCTTATCCAATCTGCTTCAAAATGTAATGGTTTCTTCCTTGGCCGATACACCCCTCCCCCAAGTTTCAATAAGATCAAGTCAGTAGTTTATTAGTAATCATGTCAGTTACATAGCAATGTAAACACAACATTCTTAGGTGAGGATAAAATAAAATACATTATAAAAACAATGTGATTTCATAAGATGAAATCAGCAGTTTTTTGAATATGCTGTATTTCCTGATGACTTAGTTTCTCTTCATCCACAGAGCTCGAGATAGACAGAGTTGCGGAGGGTACTTAGAGTGACACTGATAGTGGTGGATAGTGAAGCAGGGAGGAAACATTACATAAGGCCGGGCAGTAAGCGAGAGCGCTCTGTTCCAGCGCTCTCGCAGATCAAAGCATTTTGTGAAAAGACTCTTCTTGTCGTAAAGAATTTTTATTCTCCTTCAACAGTTTTCATATTATAAAACCACTTCCTGTCATAAAGGCTCTTGTTCTCTTTCACACTTTTCATTTTATAAACACTATTTTACTCACGCTTCTTCTTTAGGCACTACCGGTCCTCCAACACAACACACAAGGTGCTAGAGATGCTGTACTTTCATGGAGATTAGCAACCGACCACAATGTTCACTCTGCATCTGTGTGCAAATAAACTAGAATTTTTTTTTTCATTGCGCAGTTAAAATGCAATAAAAATGAAGAATGTGTGCTCCACATATCTGTGAGGCAGAAACAACCAGCTCAGCAAACTCTAAAATGAAGTTATAAAACCTTTTTAAAAAAACATATTTGTTTTTATCTTATGCCATAAAAAGATAAAGGCCGAAATCCTATAACAGCTTATACAAAAGATACCACTCCAGTGCTGAGGAAAGATATTAAATCTGCAATATGCAAAGAATGATTATAATAATATTCAATCTTCTCAGGCTGCAACTGTGCATTTTTTATAAGATGTTTGGTGTCTACAAAAGATGCAGGCTTTTATACTGTAATCATAAGCTGGAATCTGACTGAGCCTTTTATACAAAACACACACAAAGACACCACAACAACCAAGGCCATATCAATTACTCACAGACCACTTTAAACAGGTGAAACTCGGTCACTGTAGATTCTAATTAAGTGCAAATTTCAGGACATGATTTCATGTGACAGATGCTGAAACAAACACAAACTCTTGATACACAAAGTCCCAATCCTGACGACCGCAATCAAATCTGAGCAAAGCCAACGAATATTATTAATTAATGTTCGGGATCTACACTCAGCACAATCTTTGATCGAGCGAATAGTAAAACACCATGTGAAGGGCCACAATTTCAAATATTCACTATTATAAATTGTAACTGCACAAATTTCTTAGGTCAAGAATGAACTTTCATGTTAAAATCTATACATTTCTTAAGGCTTTGAAACCTGAAATAGCAGTCTTCCATTTGTACCATTATCTAAAAGAGCAAAATGTCCCCCACTTTCATAAGTAGCACTCCAGTAACTCAGATGGTCTGCACTCCAGATCCCTTGGAGACCCTCTATGTTTGGGGTCACATACATGCTATCAGGCCCCGTCACAAGTCTCTTAACCTGACTGTGATCCTCAGCTTTGGTGTTTGGGCTTTCTTATATCTATGAAACTAATGGAAATAATCAATGGAGGCAGCCCTAGTGAATAAGAATGAGTGTAGTAAAGATAACTAAGACTTATATAGAATCTGTTTGGGACTTATCTCTGACTTCAGTATCAGAGCTGTGAGTGAGAAAGGCTCTGCCGTCACTGTCCATGGTGCTGATTTGTCAGACTGCATTTCCCCACACTGTCAAAACAGCATCTGTTAGACGGCTTCAACACCAACAACAGCTTGATTGATTGCGCAAGCCTGAGTAACAATATGGCTACAGATCTCATTAGAAAGCCTCTGATTTTAGTCTCCTGAGCCAAGGATGCAATTTCAATACTTCTCCCACCGCCCTCTCACACCTCACGGTGTCTTTCCATTATCTTAACAGCCCTAACAATCACATGTGAAGATTATTACAGGGTATTGTATTGATCAGTGGATTTATTGTGACCTATGGATTAGCTGTCAATTACCTTCCAAGGAACCATGAATATATGAATAATTAATCTTGTATTATACATGCAACAAGCCAAACCTATGACACACACATACGCATGCAGTCTGACAACCGTTGCGAAAAAAGAAAGCCCACGCAAACGTCACCACCCAACTACATCAGTGATTTACTAAGCTTGTTCTGTCTGTACATCGAGTTACATTTTTGTTGTATGGTTATGCTTTATTTTTAATTTGATTTTGTTATGACTAAACTATATTTGTATGTTTAAGTTAACATACTTTAAACTGTTGTTTTTTTCAACTTCCAATTTGCCCTAGTAATAAAAAAACTGCTCTTATTGTCGATTCTTTCTGGCATCGTTAAGTCACCAAAATCTTTATAAAAATATAGAATATAGACATGAGTATCGGAGAAAGCACAGTAGATACCCAAATCTACACGAAATATAGTCTAGTTTAAAAAGAAAATCAAAATAAGTTATCTTACTGTTTTATATATGGTTTCGGACTGAACTGAAGTCAGTACACGCCATCATGTCAACCACCTTATGTAATGGTGATGGTGGAATACAAATCTACTTCAAAGCTCAGGAGCTGCAATACTGCAAACAAATTAAATTTTGGTTCAAAGGAAAATGCAGGAGTATAAGGTTGTGCAAAGTCAGAAACCTACAAACTATGTGTACAAACCTTTGTACACACAAAAACCAGGCAACACATATAAATGAAAACACATAAATGCACAATTCACCAAACGCTAGTGTCACACTTTCTATGCCGATATAGTGTGAAGTATTTATAAAGCAGGGGGATTCATGACATACTGTGCAGATGCATTATTAAACACACCATCACCACCAGTACACTGGTCAAAGGTCAGTGTTCAGAGTTCATAACTCTACTGATACGGTCACAGACGCTGCAACTCTGACTCACGGTGGGAGGATGGTGGAATGGGACCTTCCTTTAGTGGATGGACACAAAATTCAGATCTGTGTGTGTGTTTTACTGACGTTTGTGCGCATGCAAGACACTTCCACAGTGGAAAGCTAAAAGAAGCTTTATCAAATTATACATTTATCCAGAAACTGCAGATCCTTTCAGCACTGAATCTCATAAATGATTCAGCCGCTGACTGGTAGGTAGAATCCCTCTGTGCTGCCTGTTGCATTAATTCAGGACGAATGCATTCAGAGACGAATACTACAGAGAGCATGACGACACATTGTTTCCTCAAGCTGGTTTCCCGTTAAAGACAAATTTGCAAACAGCTTGTCTCACTTCCCATGATGTTGTGTGTAATCATGCCAAACAGGAAATAAAAAGCCTTTGTGAGGCCAAATAATGGAATGAGGTGCTAATTCGCAGCTTATGTTCATATTTTGGCTAATTAATAAGGTAATGTTTAAATTGAAATTGCATGCTCAATGCTGTAATTATGAGTTAATTGGAAAAAAAAAAAAAGCAAGGTTTGAGACATTCAATGAGTTATACGCCGGTTCACCAAATACCAAAGAAGAAGACCAAGGACATGTTTGTAATTCATTATCTTATTTGTGACCCTGTTGATTGATGTAATGGTGAATCATGTGTTTAATTGTCTACCATATTGTGTACCTGTACAGGAACTAAAGATAGATTTAAGCTATGCTAAAGAATGACAGCATAATCCGTCATGCTTGCTTCCACCAAGTTTCATGGAAATCAGTTCTTCAATTTTTGTGTAGTCCTGCTGACAAAACCTTCCCCAAAAAATGGGGAAAACATCACTTCCTTGGTGGAGGTTAGAGCGCGCACAGAGATAAATGTGTACTAGTGTCTTTATCACGCAACATGGTCAGAATGTGCTCTCATTGTCACAGCTAACTAGAGGATATAAAGCACTCTGGCTGCATATATCTTAGTATGTACCAAGTTTATTTTTAGCATTAGAGACATTTATTTTTTAGCAGCAACATGTATTTTGCATAAGATGGAGTGTTATCTATGCTTTATGATAACAGGAGCCAATGGAAATAAAGGATGAGAGAGAAACTACAAGAGAGGCGATACAGCGGGGAGGGAAAAAGAGAAAGACAGGCAGACAGATGGGACAGAGAAAATATGGCTGGTAGAGACAAGAGAGGCAGAAAATGCAAAACTTCATTAAGAGAATCAAAGAAAGGATTAATTCTGTATTCACTGCTGCTTTCTCTTTGCAGAACTTCCGCAGAGCACTGCAGATGTCGTTACTGTCTGATTTTTCTCACAGGGTGAAGAGATGTGACATAAAAATATCTTGAAACGGATATAGAAGAGGCAGTTGAGACAAGTTATTGTGGTATGATGATCAAAAGTAGGATTAAAGAACACAAATAATGTGCCGTGTGAGACAGGCTGTTGCCTAAAAAAGAAAAAGACAAGACAACTGTACAAGACTGAAACAAATAGAGTATTAAAGTTGACGAGAGACATTAAAAAATAACCTCTAATTGTTCCAGGAGAAACAAGCATTGTTAAAAATGTAAGCAAAGATCATTTAATAATGGTTTGGATAGACGCACTAGACGGGGCACAAGATTTAAAAATGACAATAACCTGAAAACTGCTGTCTATTTTTGAGAGAACGTGGACCAGAATGAAACTCCAGGTGTGCTTCCTCTCATTTTTCTCACTTGTCCTACTTCAGGAAACCCAGTCTTGTCTAATCGGGACATTATTCTTCTGTCAAGCAGCACCAATTGCTTGGCCCTTTAAAGGTCAATAGGAAGTTGTTGTAATTCATTTAATTACTTGTTGAAAACTCATGTCGGTACAAACTTGATTCATTGTCAGCCTGGGACCATCAATAAAACTGAGTAACTGAAGTGTGACTGCTCTTACAGAAAAAAACACAAGTATTTCTTGGGAAAATTTTGAGTGTATTTTCTATCAAATTTGACATGAACCCATCGCAGAACTCAGGAGTGTAAGATCCACTGATTGGCATTGGTGCACCAGCATAAACGGGGTATAAGGTTATTGCCCGGGTTAACACTTTGGGATGAACTCTGGTCGCATTTTTTGGTAACATCTTTGTGTCAGAAAAGACGTGAGACCAATAATTTCATTTTTAGATCCATCCTCTAAACTGGTTCTCAAGCCCCCAACTGCTGTCAGTAGCCATTTATAGTCAAGTTGGGCTGGTCTGGGTGAGATTATCATGGAGGAGGAAGAGCTACACATTCCACAGAATTGCAACAAATCACAAGTTTGCTGACAGTTGGGATTTTCCTAGAGAGATGAGCAAGTTGTGGGCAATAAGCAAAATATGCTCTGCCGCTATAAAGTTTAGAAATAGCATCACTTTCTGCTAAGTGGGCCTACCTACTCAAAGTGTTTAGCACATCCTTCTGAGAGAGGGAAGCGGAGCACATTTCACTATTACTCCTGCAACCTTGAAATGTTTAATTCTTAAATGTGTGAGGTGTTTAAAAAGTGTAACTGGAGACAGAAAACAGAGAAGAAAGTGTGACTTTTTTTGTTTGCACTACAAAGAACTTGTGAAAGGAATTGTATTTTTAGAAGTAAAAAAAAAAAAAGCGTAACTGAGATGTTTAGCGAGTCACTCTACTAAAGAAACAAATGTGTGAAGTAAAAATTTTACTTTTGGATAATTTCTATGATTTGCTGTTGCCACGAGGAACCATAGAATCACACTGCAACACAATAGGGGGAATCTATTTGTATCGCGTATTTATTGTAGCTTCATATGTATATTAAATCTTTTGCAGGTAAATCACATTTCACTGAGCTGATATAAAAGACACACAGACCAAATAACAGCACCAAACAAACATTTGTCACACACACACACACACACACACACACACACACACACACACACACACACACACACACACACACACACACACACACACACCTTTAATGGACAGTACACCATTTCCACATCAGGTGCTGCAAGGCCCAGCCACTGTGAAAATGATACCTTAAGCTGATCAATAAGTGAGCGTGCTCCAGGTCTGTCTCAAACACAAGCATCCATACGTTCAATAAGGCTCATTACTTAAGGGTAATGAAGATAGTGAAACTGGTAATAGCTTTTTCATTAACTGCATCGAAGCCTTGAGGTAGGCTAGTTTGTTTGTGTGTGTTTGCGTTGAAACATGGAATATGATTGCTTTACTGGTAAGCTTGGAAGAGACAGATATAGTAGTTGAGTTTAATTTAACATATGCTCACACACCCATGCCTGCAGTCTACATGTTTACTGCAACGTCAGCACTGCATCATAAATGCACATACTCGTAAAAACTGTCGTGCACAAGCACACACCTACGCACAAGTACGAACTTGCAATCTGCTGGACATATTTTCCTGCCCAAGGAAGACAGCAAACATCACTGTCAGCCTATAAATTCTAGTCACACTCAAATGCACACACAAGCACACAGCGAGAATGCTGCTGGCAGCAGCAGGCAGGTGATAAGTTAGAGGGACATGGGAGGAAAGTGCTTGTCGTGCAGAACTTTCCAACAATAATGACAGGCCTCTTAGGTTAATTTCACACTGACAGCCTGATATCTCCCCGAGGTGATTGATATACAGTGAACGCAGTTTCCATAATCCTCTGTTCCTTCATCCATAGTTATAACATAAGCAAGGCTACAGGTTCAGCTGCCAATACCAAATCTGTAAGTACTAAACCTCGAAAATGAGAAATCAGCTATTCAAAAGCAGCAACAGCTGAACAGAGTCACTTTGAAGCAACAATCCACGTGAATAAAAATGATAGTTCCAAGTTATTTTTTACATCATTTAAACAAGAGGCTTAGACATATAATATGTTTCCAGACAATGCATCGAACTCTGGATATTTTCCTGATATTTAGTTGGGGGGGGGCTCTATGTGAAAACACAGATGTCTGAGTCGTTGATGCTGACATTTCCCAGAACTTATCCCACCAGCCCGTGAAAACAGCAAGAAAATTCACAGTGAGTGAGGGGGAACTTTGATTAAATGTCTTACACACAACAAATGCAAAACAGGAAAAAAACTAAAGGAAAAGAAGGTAAATATCTCATACACATGGAAGACGGCCAAGATGTCAACACGGAAAGACAAAGAGATTCAAGAGCTTTTGGCAATCAGAGCTGATGCCTGCGATGATGTGATTTCTACAACGGAACATACACATTGTGTCCTGTCACTTGGATGCTCTACCTTAGATGCCCTTACCCAAACATTAAGGACATTTTCCTGTTGTCACTTTCTGATCCAGACAATCTGTTGAATTCTTTATATGTATGTGTATGTTTGTGTGTGTGTGTGTGTGTGTTTTCATGTGTGTTTGTGGGTCTGTGCGTGTTTGTGTGTTAAATGTGTGTTCATATCTAAAAAGAAGCTGTTTTAGAGGAATTATGGGATTGGGATATTTCATTGTCACAGCTGGGTGCTTTAAATTCTAGTGAAACTCAATCTTGCAGTAATTATGAGGCTGTGCAGATGTTAAGTCTGACTTGATATATTTAATCTAATCAAGTCCTGACACTCAAGGATCCAGCTTAAAAAAACATTAAAAATGAATCTATGTGTGTAAATTCCCTTAAACATTTGAGGTAGTGAGAAAAGGGGTTTTACTCAATAAAATCACCTGTAATTTCGGAATATCATGGCACTTTTGGAGCTTCTTGCATTTTATGCTATAACTGCACGTTGCAGCCCTTTGAATGCCATAAACACAAATGCATCAAGACACTGACAATATGAAATCCTCAAGCATGTGTGGGCAAGTACACCATGTGTATCCTGAGACAGACATCCACTGTGTGCACACATGGATCCTGCGCACATTTAATCACCGATTACAATGATATTCATTTAACCAGGCTATACAAATGCAAATGCCTGACATGTGAGCCCAGTCACTGTGGTTGTGAGGTTCAACATCACAGCGCCACTGTTCTGTGAGACACTTTGATACAGCCAGATCAAAGGAGAGGCATTCAAGACCCCCAACAATAGCCCTCCTTGCCTGGGGTTTGTAACTGGCTTATAAAAGCACCTGAATAAATACAGATTAGGTTTTAGATATCAGAATATGTGTAAACAGGCCAGATAAATGCTTTCTGGATTTACAGAGGCAATGAGACCAATGCACAGATGCACTCGCACATGTTCTGACACACGGGTGGTTATGTACACCCAATCTCGCACACCATGTTCCACCAGCTGCTCAGATGATGAGACAAGGTGGTGTGGTCTACCAACCCAGCCTGAGTCACTCTTACAAAACAACACCAGTCCCACGAGGCTCTGCTTTCAGGTGCATTGTTGAATTCATTTGAACACCTGTTTACTGGGATTTGGTGTAGCACATCCCCTTCTTCCTCAATCTCCTCATTTCCAATTTTCCCACTTCTCCTCAGCTATGCCTGCAAATCCTCGCCTCCCTTATATTCTGCCTCTTTCGTTCATCATCTGCCTTTCCTTTTCCCCTCGCACATTTATTGTACTTAGTCTCTTTAACTTTCTACATATCAGGCCGTCACCTTCCGCCTTTGTGTAAACCTTTCTCATTCAACACTAGATCCTTCTAATCCACTCTCAGCCTCTTGCTTGTCTGTTCTCTCACCTCCTAAATTTGTGTAGCCCCTATTCATATATATACACCCTTTCATTTTTCTCTTCTAAGCTCACTCACTCTGTGCATCTCTCTAGCATCATGCTCCCACTTTACCCGTCTCCATTTTTTATCCTCCACTCTTCTTTGCACATCCTTACACTTCAAAACCTAAATGCTCCAATCTCAGTGAGTTTTGCCGCAATTCTCTTCATTTTCAACCAAATCCTCTATTTGTTCTTCATGTGTGCCTTACATCCACTGGGTTATATACGAAATGCATTGAATGAAGCCAGATATGTGGCAGAGCAGCTTCTTCTGCATTCATTTGGTATTCTCACAACCATTTATCTTCCTTTGGAAAGCAGCAGGATAGCAGAGTGGCTTCCTGACATATTTTATGATACATCTCCCTGGGCATTCATTTTCTAGTTCATCCACACTCTCTTTTTTCAAGTTTTTTTTACCTTTAGCAGGCGAACAGATGGCAGGAAGGCTGCATGGCACAGTTTTCTGATGGTCCAGTTGATTGGCCGTGGCGCGTCCAGTTGGTTCATGGTGCCCACTCTTCTCGGAGCAGCCACTGGTGCCCGGCAGCTTTTCGCGGCACCAGGATCAATGCTGCCCCACTAGGGGGGCAAAAATAGGAGAGGGTCTCCAACTCCAACTGCTGAAAAGCACGCAATTCCCAGGGCATGACCCTCGATGGACAAAAAACAGCCGCTACTGCCGCCACCACTACTGCCAGCCTTTACTTCCCTGGGCAAATGAAGCGCTCACCTGGGCAGCTGACTGCCCCTCCACCCTTTCTCCCTGTCCTCCTCTCCACTCCGTGCACACAGATCCAAAGAGTTCGAAGCAAGCCAAACCTGGAGCACCAGGAGCATCTGATTCCTCCTCCACCAGTAGCTGGAGCGTGTAGAGTGGTGGCGCGAAAAAAACCCAGAGTGAACAATATTTTCCCAAACAAGAGAGCAGAGCACGGCAATGCACAGCAGATAAAAGAGCTTGGAATGTGAAAAGGATGCAGGTAGAGAAAAAGGTAAAAGATAGAAAGAGATTGAGATGTGAGAAGAGGAATAGAAAGGAGAGAGAAATGAGCAAAGCAGTGCAGTGCAGTGCAGTGTAGCGCAGAGGGAAGAGAAGAGGAAACAAGAGCAGCGCAGAGCGCATAAACGGAGCAGCCTGACAGACAGCAGCTTAGATTTGAGGCTGCATGCACACTACTGTCTCCAAGATGAGAAAAAGGGAAAGACAGAGAATGGAAGGGGGAGAGATGGAGAGAGAAGAGAGAGAGAAAAAAGGAGAGAGAGGGGGAGAGAGATAGAGGGAGAGAGAGGGGAGACAAAATACAATCAAATACAATTGATGAACAAGCTGAAATTGAAACTATGGGGAATGGATGCAAGAAAAAAGGTTGATTTTGCGCATGGGAAAAAAACAGGAGAGATGGAGAGAGAGAGTGAGAGAGAGAGAGAGAGAGAGAGAGAGAGAGAGAGAGAGAGAGAGAGAGAGAGAGAGAGAGAGAGAGAGAGAGAAGGAGAATAGGAAGAGAGGGGAGCGAAGGAGATGAGATGAGGCACTGTGTGGTGGTCGAAAGGGAAATGTGTGAAGCTCAGTCAAAGCCCTGTCTTATAGAGTGGATTCAGATGGAGCTTGAAGATGTAAGCACATTAAACAACTCGGTGCCGTGGCGGTGAAGAGGAGTACGACCTACTTACTGAATTGCACATTAAGAAGCAGAAGAAAAAAATCCTCTAAAAACAGCACGGCCGACGTGACTTTCATATTTCAAATATGTGTTAAGACTGTGAATGCTGTAGTACTGAATTGAAGCGTATGATCGTTAAACTCAAATTTATATTCAGGATTTTTTAAGGTGGGCTCAATGACAAACTGGCGCCATACTTAACATCACATAAACATTAATCATACTACAGCACATTGGCATCAGTGGTTTTCTGGCTCAAGTACAAGTTACTTCACCTACTACAGTTTGTGAATTGGCTACAAGCAAAACCTCTCTCCTTATTTAAATTGCATAAGAAGGATGAGATGAAGAAGAAGTGGATGATTTTAAGACCTTCTGCCTCTGCAGTGACCATTTTACACCAGGTAGTTTCAAGTACTTCCACCAGAGACAACTGGTGCCATCCCACCAACAGTACTGTGACCGTAAGTCCCCTTGTGTACATATTTTATGTTTGTGTATCGTGAAACAGTGGATTGAAGGTCACTTCACCTTCCAAGGAAGATATAAAAACACTGTTATTTGCCACCTGCCACCCATTAATACTGCTGCTTTCATTTTGTTTCAGCGCGTATTCTCAGAGTTACTGAAGCTTCCTGCACGGGGCTGTTGTGAGTGCATGTTGTGATTCCTATTTATAACGGTTCCTCGGACTGGTGTGGAAGCTGTCAAACAAACCCTGGTGTGGCCACAATAAGCACTTTAAACTTTTTATTATATTTACATTTAATCACATTTTGGTTTGATTTTAGATACTTGATGATTTTTTTTATTATTCAAACTGGGCAGGGTGCTTAATACCACATGGTGTGACAAAATCAGAATGCATACTTATTACTGCTTTATACACACTTCAATGGTAAATGTGTAGCACAAACAAATGATTGTGTTTATGTATGTTTACAAATTACAACATGATGATATCAGTGTATTGCACCTATATCTAATCAGACTCTTCATCGAATGCCCTCTATTTAGAGCTAAATTGTTTTAAATTAGAGTTTTATGTTGTACCCCCTTTAAGGACCTTAATAACAAAGGCTTGCTATGATCTTTACACCAAGTATTATTAAAACACTACACTTATGTGAAACATTTTTCTTCTATCTCTACAAAAGCCTGAGATGATCAGGGAGATATTGACACATTAATCATTCTCCCTGTTTTAGGGCACTATGAGAATTGCCTTTAGTGAATGCTATAATCTCACACCCTACAACCATCCACAGATAGCTGTATAATATGTGATATTCTGTATCTATAATAAAAAACCTTATCAGTATATCAGATACAGACTTGCATTCTTGATTATTAAGCACACTTACAAAAATAAGCCAGTGACTGTTTCATTTTGTCTTTGTTGGTTTTCTGAATGTAATGTGCCTATTCTTTCTATTTCTAGTCCCTCAGACCGTCTCCAGTGAATTGTTGATACACCATAATCAAAGACCCAAAAGCTTGTCAAAACAAAAGAGATGAAAAACACAAATTATCAACTCTCTTTGTGACAGACTGGGCATGTTTGGGCTGGTGGAGGAGAGATTCGATTTGATCTGATCCTCTGGTGTGCACATAAAAACACTGAGGGTTCAGAGGTGTTGATGAAAACCCATGATGCTGCCGGTTAGATGCACTGTGCGCTGTCATTGTTTTTAAATGATTCAGATTAATGTCACAGTGAACACAGCTACATTAATATCAGAGTGTACCTGTCCAGCACAGGCTCTTGCTTGGCAGAGACATTAAATCAGTGCAAATAAAAGATTAGCTTTTAGGGAACAGTTGGCCTTACAATTTGAGCTTTTATAGAAAAGAAAAGAAAGAAAATAAAGCTCTCATATTGTTAAAGCAGCTCTTTCTATGAGGCAGGACACGTTGTCAGTGTGTGTTTTTCTCCCTTATAAAATGTTTAATAACATTAGGTGCTGTCACACAGCACAATATGAAAATAGGGAGGACGCATTGCCAGAATGCTCTCAAACTCCATTGTGCTGGCAAGGCATTCGAATAAGATATTAGTGTTAGTATTAGTAGATTGTCTAATGACTCTCTTAAGTAACCACCTCACAGTTAGTAGGTGTTTTGCACTGGCACTCAAGGGCTGACGTTAAGAATGTCCACCTCACTGACCAGCAGGTCCCTGAGGACCTGCAAGACCTCTGGGAGAGCTGTCTGTCAACCACACAGCTAGTCACTGTGGAGATGGTGCGTGTGTGAGGAGTTGTGGCAAAGGAAGGCATCACACTGTGCCCCCTAACCCTTAAAATTCACACTTCTGTTTCACCCCATGAAATGTTTCTGCAAACACAGCTTCATCTCTCTGCACTGCCTGCGTCCCAACTCTAGATGGCAACCTTCTAATGCACAATATCCACCTCAGCCTCAGCATTCAATCATGACTCTAGCCACAATCCTATAATAACAAATCTGAATAATTATCAAACCACATCCTATTTTACCAACACAAAACCAAAGTTACTGCCTTGTTATTAGTAAATGCATCGGGTTACATGACATGTCTGCATTATCTTTCTGCTATAAAAGACATACATGTTTCAGCCACTAGGGAGCATCAGTTCAACATTTCTAGCATGAGTGTCTTGGTTTATTTTATCATTTCATTCTTCTTGGCGAAACTAATTATCACAACGTTGAAAAGTATTAAACACTGGCAAAGAAAAGAATAGACAAGATGAGATTTAATTCCCTCACAGTGATTAATTTCTTCCAATGGGAGCTTAACTTGGCTGAGGAGGCAGTTTGCTGTTAATTACTTAAGTGCTTCAGCAATGAGAATGTGTGTCAGATGGTGAAAGCAAAAACAGTAAATAACTAAATATGTTTTGCCACTCATGTTCCTATGATGTTAGAAATGGGGTGTTATTTATCAGAGTGAATCTGAGCATATACTGTACTCTCAGTATGATTAAGGTGCCATATGAAGTCACTATGCCCTAGTGCGTGTGCACATCAGGAAACATCTGAATAATCCACTCATGACCCACAAGCACTTGGGCGGAAACTGTACATTTTAACATCTGCATGTAAGAGTGATAGCACATGTATGCGTAATAAGACTGAATGGGAGTTCTGTAATCCAATTCTTCTCTGAGGGGATCTCTGTGTGGCAAGGTGGCATTGCCTACCTGCACTGTGACAGAAGTGAGAAAGGAGCCAATTTCCACCTGTCAGTCAAGTGAAGAAAGGAGTTCCCAAGGAGCTGCTCGCTCATCGAACACGTGAATTCTCTCTATGAGTGTTTGGACGTAAGAGATTGTAAAAGATTTGAGCCGACTGAGTTTGGATTTGTGGAATATTATTGCCCCTGGCGATGTTATAACCACACCGTGTGTGTAACCTTTGGAGGGGATCGGCCCAAGGTCAAGTTTAAAAAGAAAGCTAATAATGGAGCAAGAGAGACAATCTAAAGCCTATATGGATTGGACAGTAATTCACCATAATATAATACCATATGTGATGTCATGAGGAAGTCCGAAAAAATAATACAAAATATAGCATGCATCCTTTCAGGTGTCTCTGCATCCTATAGGAATATAGTGTCGCAAATGTGGAAGGCAGGAGGACCCAAACGCAGGAGCCAGATGAAGGTAAATAACCAAAAGTCTCACCAGCCAATATCAACACAAAGGAAAACAAAAGTACTAAAAGGTACTAAAGCAAAGCATTGTTAAAAAAATAAGTTCAAAAGAATCATAACACTGAAAAATAAGAAATGACCGAAACACACCACTCAAGTGAAACAAGTCACTCACTTTTCCCTACTTCACTATATAAAGTATACTATAAAGTGACTACAATTGTTGCAGGATTATGACAACATAAACAACAACGTCGGCCAGTGGATAATCCCACAGTAAATTTGAATAATTTATTTTACACTATTAATGCGTTAAGGTAAATAACATATTGAATGGTAATCTTTAAAAGTAGAAATAAACTTGTTAACTGGACTTTTTGCTGTGAGGCGCTGTTCTGCTTCTATTTATATTTATGCAACAGGTCAGGCTGTTCCTGCTGCCCTCGCTCTTCTCATCTCTCCGCTGTGAGCACAATGCATGATGGTATATATCGCTCTGCTAATGACCATCGGTTGTGCACTACTTTTCATGAAGCATTGAGGTAAACAATAGTGATGAATGGAAGATTTCGGGAAAAGGGAGGCAGGGATGATTTAACAAACCAGTCAGGCCATCACAAAGGCAGGAAATCTAGCTGGAGAAACACAATGAGCAACATTTTAGAATAAAAAGGAAACTGACAAATAAAGGTAAAATCACCAAACACAAACAAAATCCAAAAACAAGAAACATGTCTATAATCAAGAAGTGACTTAAGTTGAATAGAGCTCAAAGCTCAGAGTCATGACATATAGACATGGCCTCAAGCTGCTATAGTATCAGATTTAGTGCCACTTCATTCTTTTACTTTACTAATACGTCAGCAGATTGGGGTATATGATACTGTTCATCATCATATTATATAGCACACTTTTCACTTGGAGTCCTGACAATATTGTGAATAAAATTCCAATTAAAAAATGTAGCATGTATCATGGGTCAGAAAAGAGAGGAAAAAGCTTTGCAACTTTGCCTGTATAAATTTACTGAATAATCTATATGGTGCGACACAGTGTTATGGATGAATATGTCCATCAAATGGACACACACAGGTATACATCCCCTAATCAATTGTTTTTTCAGTCAAATGAGCAAGTGCAGGTGTTAACAAAGTTGTCTGTTGTAGACTGATGGTGCCAGAAGCCTTTATCTGATTTGGCTCCCTCTCCCTCTTCTCTGTGTGATCATCATCCCTTGGAGGATTCTAGGTAAATGACAGTTCAATACTTCCCTCCATATGCACTCATACACACAAATGATATCTCTCTCTCGCACTTTTCTCTCTCTCACAAACACACACAGATACACACATGCATGCCCACAAAGACACACACACACACGCACACACACGCACACACACACACACACACACACACACACACACACACACACACACACACACACACACACACACACACACACACACAACTACCCCCTACTTCCCTTGCCCTGAGGAAGCAGGAAGGCCTCTGCTGAGTTGGGTACACTCCTCCATCTGGAGAGAGGCAATGATTATTAGCCTGCGGGAAGGAACCACATGCATACATAAGCGCACACACGCACACACACGCACACAGGCTTGTAGAATCTGTAGTTTTCACTACATTATTTTTGTTGCTACTCTTCATCACTCACTATCAGCCACTACGTTTTGCATCCAATCAAAGTTGTAATAACATCAATGTCTTCATGCAGATCGATGCTCCCTCGTGTCCCACAGGTTTTCCCATCAAGGCCCTGAAATCAGGTCCACGGCTTTCAGCTCTGACATTTAGGCTTCTAGCAGGACGGCTAAATGTTATCGGCAGGTGAAAGCGACTGTTGACTAACAGCAGTGTTATCATTTACGCCAGAGGTAACAGTCTGAGAAGCTGGTGCTAATTTAAAATAATATCCTGCAGTGGTTGTCGATGCGGCAGTCACTTAAGTCATCCTTTATCACAGCTTCACATAGTCTCTTTCATATCTGCAAATAGTCAGTTTACTACACAGATCCACCATTCTATTTTTACACAATAACACATCCTGACCTGGAGGATCAAACTGTCCAGGATCTTGACAATGGAAAATATTCCTTTGACCATGACATTTGCTCAATTACAACAATGCCTTAAAAAACTTTACATTTCACTTGGCCGCCATAGTGAAAACATTTTAATTTCGCTTTCACCAATATCTAATACAGGAGCCCTTACTTTCCTCTTACTACAGCACCTGAAGAGTCTGACTACCTTCTGCTTTGTTGTGATTGTTGAGATACACACAAGTTAAACAAGAGGCAGCTCAGAGGACAGCAGTAGGGACAGATACCTACGTCTGATGGGTAAATGGTAAGATGGTAAGAGTGAATACACACCACTTATAACAGGAAGACAAACAATTTTACAAGACGAGCAATAAGGTCAAGGGGAGAGGACCGAATGGAAATTTAATTGTGAAAGTTTGGAGTCATGAAAGAAAAGAAGATATCAAAAATCTGCTCAACATTTTAGTTTAGCACATTTGTTCAGGCTGTTAGGTCATCTAACAAAGGAGCAACAAGAGACATATTTCCTCTGCAATAGAAATGATATATGTGGGATTTAACATTCCCCAAATGAGAAGGCAGAAAAACAACAAATATCTCATAATTGCAGGAAGAAAAGTATAAACATTAGATAGATGTTTTAGATACAAAATCTTAGACTCTGCATAACTAAATGAAATTCATCCTTAAATTTACTTTAATAATATATTAAGTCTCATATAAAAAACAAGGTGGAATAAAATGTATGTTAATTGCACAGCTATATGCTAAAGTTCTGAAATCATATATTTTGTTGATTATAGCAGTGAAAAGCAGAAAATGCAACTTCAGCATCAAATAAACGTTAAAATTAGTCTTCACTTTTTCATTTCACGGACATAAGAAACCTGGATATACAATTTGAACGGTAACTTTGGCACATGCAAAAGTTCAAGGACATTCTGCCTG
Source organism: Platichthys flesus (assembly GCF_949316205.1). Lineage (NCBI taxonomy): Eukaryota > Metazoa > Chordata > Actinopteri > Pleuronectiformes > Pleuronectidae > Platichthys > Platichthys flesus. Next base: position 16,633,990 of record NC_084947.1, read on the forward strand.
TTTTATATTTAGGATCGCTGCAGAGCCTGCTGTGAGCATGTGTACTTGTGTGTTCTGCAATAACAAAATGCTAGTTCACGGCGGGGTTTCTATGCCACTATGTGTCTTCTTCAATAAATGGCAACTGAAACTGAGCTGATTGTGTCTGCGTTGGAGCTAAGGAGTGAACAGTGACTTTTACTAAAATTTCTGGAACGCAGAAAAGAGAGAAGATGTTGGAGGAGATGGTGTGTGCACCCCGAGGCTTAAAAACAGGGTACGTAGCTATGTTAAACCCATGGCATTAATTCAACGCAGAGGTATAAATTTACCTACAGTCAGTATCTTTATCACCCTGCGAAGATAGAAAAGTATGAGGATGGAAACATCCAGCTGTGTGGTTGTGCGGCAGCCTGTGGCACAGGAAACACTGCACTGACAGAGAGAAAAATGTACTTTACAAAATGTCTCAATTCTAAATGCAAATGTTTTGCAGGGCGATGATCCTATGCATGCCTCCTAATCCACAATGAATTCCTTCAAACACAATATAAACAGAAGATTTTGGATAAGCTCTTGTAGTATATACAATAATAACTCAACCAGCAGCAACACTTGAATAATGTTAGATTTTGTATGTCTATTTTGCATCAGGGTTGTTTTCACTTCTTTTCACTTTTAAAATCAACAAACTATGTCATTTTGTAAGAGGTGCCGAAACTCTTACATCATATACAATACATCATATCTGACTGTCTCAAGCTGCAGGCTTGTCAGAAAACAATAAATGGCCATAAATAAAGTAAAAAAAAAGATTGTCAGTATAAGCAGCATTATTTCATCACTGGTGTGACGCCCTGTTTATTTTACGCCAAATGGAAGAAAACGTATGTGTTCAACCAAAACACATGTGTGAAAAATACAAGAGAGTTCAAAATAGGCAAGGCAATTACAGCAACAGTATGTACAGGCTGGTTGTAGGTATTTATATGATTGTATGGATGAATTTCAGTTTGTGGAAAAGGTTAAGATGTAGGGCACTTCCTTGCCTTCAGTTGTTGGAGAAAAGCATCTTCAAAAACTGCCTCGGAACTGAAGGATGCATAAACAGCACACTGCAGCGTGGCGTAATTATAGGAACTGAATTGGCAATGAATAATGTATAAAGACTAATAGCGGTCCTTCAAAAGTGAATCTTTCTTTAGCAATTTGGTCACGTTATCTGGGAACAATACATTTAGATTGAAATAAAACTCACAATTTAAGTATAAGAAACTTACGCGTAATATCACTTGATGTCAAAAGAGAAGTTAGGAGACAACTTGACTACAAGTGCCTTGAGGACTGTTATTATATTCTACCTTGATTTTCACGCTATTTTCACAGTAAAGAAAGCAATGAGACGTTTTGTGCTTTTTATCTGCCTTAATGGTTTGAGGTTTCGGGAGGTTGAGTCCATCAGACTAAACTACAGAGCTGTAAAATATTGACATATAGTTTTTTATTCACTGACTCTAGAGTCAGTCAAAGAGAACATTATAATGGTCGAGGACTTGAGTGTCTGATGTTATGCTGCAAGTTTCTCAATAAGAACTTTAGGGAAGAGTTTTGGGTGTTTCTGTCCAACGAAGCACTGAGAGTTCAACGTTAGAAAGAAGAGAAAACAAGAGTGAAGAAACACAGCCAGTTCAGATTAACATTTTGTTAATTAATTTCATACAAGTGATTGTTGGACACCAGCATAAAATATCTCTTTTGGATAATGTGCCTACATTAGAGCAGCTGAAGCACTTCAAGCCTTTAATATTAAGTTGTCCTCTCATCAGTCCATCTCATCAGAAATTAGGCTGAGAGAGAAATTGTGTCTTATTTGTCTTTAATATATTATTAAAAAGTAAGATGGGATACAAAACAATTGGTGTGGATAAATAAGCTTACATTTAAAAGCAAGAGCCAATCGTTTAGCCTTTTTGGAGCAGAGATCTAAAAATGAAAGCAACAACACCATGGGTCACTACATATTGTGTTTTACCAGCTTTCTCTTTCTCTGATTTAAATGCAGTACATATGAGAAAATACAACAATAATAATTCTGTTATTTTTAAACCACAGCCATAAAACATGTTTTTTTAGCTCATGGGTGCCTTTACTTTGACTTATCCTTGAGCCCTAAACACTTCAAGCATTCCTGGGTTATAGCATTTAAAAGAACAGGATGGATGGATGGTCAAACAAACAGAGGCATTACAAAAGTAGGAGGGCCCAATTTTGCCCAAGTTTTTCTCAACTGGGTTAAATCCAAGATGCAAATCCAAATTTGTCTGGACTAAAGGCCTTCAGTCTTTCCAAACCACAATACTTTGTTGACTACTCAGTTTATTACATATAGCAGGTGAGTGAGGCTGCTGGGCTTGGCAGGAAGTGTTGACTGCTTTAGAGTGGAAGATAATGCAATGTCTGCATAAGATGCCCCTCCAGAAAAAACATGAAAGGCCCCAAATTGAAAACTGATGCACTCCAGTCCAGAGGCCATATGGACTATGATGGAGTTATTCTTGCCAGTGGAGAGATATGCCAACCAACTCCTGGACTTTGTTTATCAGAATAACTTCTGATTCAAACAATGCTTGCACTGACTGGAGATGAGGCAGAAGACTGGCATTTGAACATTAGTTAAATTTAATGTTTTTTTATTGTATTTGTGTGATTATGTTCATTTTATAATTGCTTTGGTAATATTTTGAAAATTCCACTTTTGGCCTGTGCCAACTTTATGATGTATCAGTTGGACTTCTTGTCCATCTTCATTTGGTTAAATCACTATCATGCTGGTTTATACGATTTCATTTCCCTATATATACATATATACATATATACAATACAAGAAACACACTAGTGTGAAACACACTAGTGTGTTTCTCTCTCTCGTCAGTGTGGTGCCTACTTGAAGCCCCAAAATCTATATGTCCGACCAGAGCCCAAAGTAGGAATAGATGAAAATCTTACTCTCTCGCTTTCTCTCTCTCACACTCGGCACGCACACACAAATCTATAAATTCCAGATTAGCCTTAGTACTTGCCGATCTTATCTTCTGACTCAACAGATCAATGCAGACATGGCTCAGTATCAGAAGCCACAATAATGAACAGTCACTCATGTCGCCCCGATACTGCAGAGTCGTCTTAAAACTACAGGCTCATTCTGCAGAAATCATTGTACTTTGTCCAAATTCTTGATTCAATCATTCAGTCCATGATAATTTTTTTTGTTAAACCAAAATCCATAGATATTCTGAGACTTGGGACAATTTTAGTAATTTAATCACATTTCTACCTTGAGAAAACTGCTGGTTTACTAAATTAATTGTTGACATGCCAATAACCAGGTAACAAGCCACGGGAGGATTTTATGACATACTCTGGCCAAGAAGTCGGAGTTCGGATCAGTCTATTTCAGAGCAGTTGTATCTGGGTGTACTGTGTGACGTAGCTTGTGTTCCAGAGTGGTTCCAGCTTGTCCTTAAACTCAGGCTTCAGTGCTCAGCTATGTGGATCAAACCAGTGAAGTGAAATAGTGGATAGTACAGCTAATGGGTCAACCTCCTCCATTTTGTCACTCCATCTTTGAGATGTGCCCCTGTTGAGAAGGCGGCACACAAACACACAAATGTACAGCTACACTAACAAAATGCTACTCTCCCCTCACATAAATACTGCAATAGCCGTTGAGAACCTCCATGTTGCCGTAGCAACGTGGACATAGTATAATTACTGTCTTGCAGGTCGGTGTAATAAAGCTAGAGCCGCAGCCCAGTGGCCCCGGGGCCCCTGATAATGGCTTTTATGACAATCATTACTGCCACACCGCTACACCAGGAAACACATACAGGGATACGCTTAACCTCAAAGCCCAGAGCTCATTGAATCATACAGAAGAGCTTCAAAGCCAAAGTTCAAAGAGAGGGTGCAACACGGATTTCACATCGACTCTATTCAAACATCTCTAAATTTGCATAAATAACAAAATATCTACATTTACATGAAGACCGTTGAGAGTTTCCTGGAACGGCCACAGGGAGCACAGCCTGGATATTGTCCATTTAATCTCCATAAAATATCAATACCAGTAAACTAAAAACACAAGGATTTCCTAGAGCATACTATGGTAGTAGTTCTCTGGGATAATGGGATACTAAATAATTTATGTTTTATGAAATATAATACTAATCTTCTGTGACAACCACATGATTCACCATACCACAGCGTAAAGGCTGTACATTAAATTAATGAGTTTAAAAATGTTTAAACCACCAGCAAGTTACTACATCATCAATCTCTGAGCCCTTGGCATTCGGCTGACAACGAATCAGCCTATTTGGGGACTTACGGTGTGGACAGCAGCTTTCCGGTAGAAACCGCTGTCTTCCCTTTGTTGGTCCAATACCTATAGATTCCCATGTAGAATCTGTTTATAGAGATTACTACATCAATAATAAGACGAGACATGTCAAGATCTGTCTGGATTTGCTCAGCAGGGGGAGAATGAATAATTGAACACATTTAATGTTTGCTGAGCAGTACCTAATGAATGTCGATTTGTGTGTAAAAATGTTGGCAAAAAGGAAACGATTTAAAAAGTTGGAAAAGAAGAGAAAATCCCCTCCATCTGAAAGAGTCCGCTGAGAATGTGTGCAGTGCTCTGTGCCACTCAGACACTAAGCTGACGTTAGATTGATAAGATCCACACATATTCTCCTAAACAGTCTGCACTCTCTGCACTGACTTGAAGTTTGATGATGGTATTTACCAGCTTAACAACAGATCCATTAAGCAATTTCCTGGGGGAAACCCATAATAAGAATGTTAACTACTACAATGTAAAGGCAAAAAATAATGATAATATATAATATATTATCATTATGTGTTAAGGCTCACTGTTTTTTTGTTTAAGTTTAACCGCTTGAAATATCACAGCTCAGTCTTGTTCATGACACCAAGACATCAAACTAAATCAGTGAAAATACCAACAGATTTTTCTGAGAGGAGTGAGGGAAATTAGAATCTAAGACATAATTTCTTCCTGCATCGAAAAAATATGTAATCTAATGTGAGCTGTCTAATGGAGGTTGTTTCTACTGAGGCATGACTGTGCATCTCTGAAACCATTCTGTCTGAGTCTCGGCCTCCACTTCTGTTCCCAGGATAAATTAGCAGACAGAATTCAGAGTGAGGCTCCTTAGATGAGGGTTTAAAATGCTTTGATCAGGACCAAGCCAGTAATCTGACAAATCCATAAGGGTAGCAACTAAGAGGCTATATATTGCTATGGCAAGTTACTTTGCCCTGTTTTATGAATATGGGTTAATACTATACTGCCCTGATGTTAATGGACACATCTCCAAATAATTGTACTAGAATAGGACACATTTATTTTTTAAATAATTTTTTGGGGTGAATTGTTCAGATGTATTATGTTACATGCTCTGCTTTGATTTCCTCAATATATTCATGTTCCTGTGAGTGTGTATGTGTGCACTAGTTTTTGGTACCTCTTTAGGACCTTTTCTAGAATAAACACAGACCTTGTTAGGACCAGCAGACCTCATGGAGTCCACAGCCTGGTCCTAATGAGGCAAAACACCATTTCTGGGCTCCTGGTTAAGATTACTGGTAAGGTGTTGGCTAGGCTGTCCACAATGACTGGAAGTTAATGCAAAGTCCTAATAAGGATAGCTGCCCAAACACAGTAACTCTGTACAGTACATATGTGATCACAGAACAAATAATAACGGTACTAATGCCAATTCATGTTGTGCCAAATGTTGGTACATGATACAACATCTAACAGAATATAAAGAGAAAAAATGAAAAGGAGGAGTCGAAAAGGAGTCTATAATACCTTGTAAACATGCTATTTGCCATGCTAAACATTATTTCAGATTTTCTACATTGTCTGAAACTGAAGTAATAAAACCAAGCGAACATAACAGAGTTGTGAAGTATGGAAATATGTATGTATAGGTACTGATACTGAATTCCAGGGACTGGTACACAGCCCAAGTAAACTGTGTGTGTGTGTGGGGGGGGGGGGGGGGGGTGTCTTCCAAAACAGCTGTTGGGTAAATACGAAACCCCATTTAATCCTGCACTCCAGGTAGAGTGGATTTTATTGTTTTTTTTGCACATACAAGCGATTCCACCTCTTTATCCTTGACGCTCAGCATTAGTGCACTGGCCTGGATGTTGAGGAGCACAAGTGTGGCCAAAGCTAACCCAACGACAATAGCACACTCCAATCAGTGTAATATAATGAAAAAGAGCTTCTAAATTTCAAATCCAAAAGCCATGCAGAGAGGAAGGATTATAGAGCGGTCATAATTCCTCTCTCTCTCTTAAATCATATGTCGAGAAAGGAGAGGGTGATGAATGGATTAGCAGTTTAAAGAGTTGAATCAAAGAAAAACGAATTGTGAGACACCTGATCACATTGTTTCATTGCATTTTAAAGACCATGCGAAGCTCATGGTTGGTAGAATGTGGGTTTTTTTATCTTCAAAAATTTCTTTTGTTTCTATTTGTAGTGATTTATTTACCACATGAAGGCAGACAGGGCAGGCATCCTCGCTAATAGATCAGTGAAGCTTATTGCACTGTGGCACAGAGAATCAGCTCGAGACAAACTGCAGCAGTAATGATGAGTGATTTTAAGGTCAGAATATGTCGGGCAGTCCCTGTTTACACACACATAAAAACACCACACGCACACATGCACAGATACTGACTTGCAGGTCAACTGCGGTCACTAGCTCAGCCAGAAGAGTTGAACAAGAATTGCCATCGCAACAAAAGTTTGCCATGTGACCTTATCAGACCCAGTCCCCTTGCCGTCCTTTCCTTTCCCATCCCTTTTTCATTTTGCCCTTTCTATTCCCCCTGCCTGAAAAGTTCAACATTCACATCGTCTCTCTGAATGGTATCTAAAGAAAAGATCTCCTTAGTTAAGTTTACACAAAAAAGTGTCTGTGTGTTTGTGTGTGTGTGTCTGTGTGTGTGTGTGTCTGTGTTATCGTGAGATAGAGAGCTATCTGGAGATAAAATGCACCACTTGTACTTGTAACACATAACATCCTTAGAAATCTCAAAAGAACTATCACTCCAGCTCAACCCCTTTACATTTTAAGCTTTGTCTTCATCACACACACACACACACACACACACACACAGACACACACACACACACACACACACACTCTCCTTAACTGTTGCACATGCACACACATAGAAGTGTAGAAGTGATCACATACAGATAAATGCTTTCATCTCCCCAAAACATGCTTCATCTCCTCAGCACGTTTTGCAACTATCTAACACGTCTCCCCCTGTTCACCGCTTAAACACACTACATAATACTTCGGGCTGTTTCCAAGCTCCTGTTGCTACGGATGTCAATCAGCGCCTACACACATAAACCATCACGGCTTTCAAATAACCAGCTTATTTGTACTAACGGTGTGCCACTGAAACATGTGTTAAACAGATTAAACATTGAGGACTTTGCTGCGTTGGCATGCTAGCAGCCCAGCAGGAGTTTTGTTATGATTCAACCCCAACGGCATGCAAACATAAAGTGAAATGAAAGTCTTGTGCGTTGCATGACAATAACTGAGAGTGACCAAATACAGAGCTGTGCCAGGCCAAATCTAAACTTTAAAAAAAAACTTTTTCTTTGAGTCATTAAATAATATATCTGAAAAAACAACAACCGTAATTTACTCTAATTAACTTAAGTTAAAAATTGACAGGGGATGACATTAGGATTCATCTGAATGTTGTCCCTGATTCTATCCTTTGATATTGCTAATATGGACTCTAATCCAAAACTCTATAAAAGAGCAGAGGATTTGCAATTTGTTATAAATATGTTTCTGGCACATTGAAATAACAGATGCAGTCTTATGACTTTGGGCAAACCTTAATTTCAATTAACTATTTTCTGGTTCAAAATATTGAAGTTGATCTTCTTGTTGACAGTAAATTAATGAAGATTTAACTGAGAGGCACAACTTCTTAAACTGACATGATACACTAGATTTGCTCTTTCAGGTGTCTGAATGCCCAACAAACAACTTTCACAAGACTGCATTCTGCCAGAGACAACATTATGCAGGCAAGCAATGTGGTGAGTGACCTAATAACTGAAAAGTCGATTAACCTTTGATATTGCTAATATGGACTCTAATCCAAAACTCTAAAAAGAGCAGAGGATTTGCAATTTGTTATAAATATGTTTCTGGCACATTGAAATAACCGATGCAGTCTTATGACTTTGGGCAAACCTTAATTTCAATTAACTATTTTCTGGTTTTAAAAATATTGAAGTTGATCTTCTTGTTGACAGTAAATTAATGAAGATTTAACTGAGAGGCACAACTTCTTAAACTGACATGATACACTAGATTTGCTCTTTCAGGTGTCTGAATGCCCAACAAACAACTTTCACAAGACTGCATTCTGCCAGAGACAACATTATGCAGGCAAGCAATGTGGTGAGTGACCTAATAACTGAAAAGTCGATTAACCTTACCTCCGCTATGAAGGTTTTTTTCATCTGTTTGTTTCCTTGTATGTTTGTATGTTTATAAGCAAGATTACACAGAAAAAACTGAATGGATTTGAAAGTTGGTGGAACAATGCTGTATTGGTTAAGCAACAACAAGGAATATTTTATTACTTCAACAATTTCACCGTTCATAATTCTTGATTAGAAAATCTGACATTTAGGAAACTGATATCTACGAGTGTGTGAAATTCCGTGCAGCTTGATTAAATTTAAGGGGACTTTGGAGCCCAGGTGGAGGTTTGCGCTCTACTAAGTGTCCTTCTAGTATTTGATATGCTTGAAAAACACACAAACCCTCTCATTCAATCAACAAGACCATTGGAGCGATTTATAAAGTCATGGTCCCTGTGGCCACACGTTTTTTAAACATTATTAAAAGATAAACTATTTTCAGTCTCAATACGCGCTGAAGCTTACACAGTTGACGTATGAAACAAAATAACACCACACCTCATATTCCATCAGATGTCCAATCTTTAAAAAAATGAGGGTGGTGCAGATTAAAACCAAAACAAAATCTGTAGTCAGCAATAGTTTCCACCTAACTCCAATCATGTGCACTGGGTATTGACAACCGCTGTCAAAATGTAGGATTAAGGCAAACTGACAGGTAAAAAGTATGAAGCTAACAGGGATAGCAAAATGTGTCTGACATATTGGTCATTATACAAAATTATACATATACATTATTGTTTACGCTGATCATTAATGGGATTACCATGGAACCATTTCCCCAAAGCATAATGTGTAACAATGTTAGAATGCTGCCGGAGGGTCTTGAGTTAGTGGTAACAGAACAATTACATAATACACACTCAAAAGAGAAGTGTTTTCTGTGAGAACAGAAACAGTTTTGTTACTGAGACAATAATATGAATAGACCAGACCATCTGTGCTGTTCATCTTTCTTCCCACTTGGTTTCAGCACTACCTTACGATGGCTAGCCACATCACCCACGTACGGCAGTAGACCAACTATTGTTGGTCTAATAAACCTAGCTTGTTTGTTTTGATGGCCCCATTTAATGGTTTAATGATGTCTCAAAGAACATCTTTTCACAGCAGAAGCCACGATGGGGCACTAAACGCCTTGTGTCAGCATAGAATACATGAAATAAACATACAATATTAGATTATAGTTTCACTACAATAGATTTACTCTGATAAATAGTTGAAACTATGAATATAGCTAGTATACAAAGCATGGTACTCTGGGTAATGAGGCTGCTGGGAAAGTTGTTATCATAAACTATCATGCTTAAACGTTAACTTTGAAGCCATTGAGAGGCAGATCATATTTTTCAACTGGATGAAAGCAGGATGACCACAGGTCGAGTTTTTCTTTTATTTGCTTTGGCATTGAAGATAATCTATTAAATGTGTGAAGTAGATGCTTGTGGGGGGAGCACTCAAAGCTTTTTCTCTATTTTTTCAATCTCTCACGAATATACCGACTTAATAAAATGATCAGGAAAGTAATTTACATTAAATTGACTGTGGTATTTTTACAGTGTATATATAATATGGAAAAGAGACAGCAGTGCAGGCTCTTTGTCACAGTTACTTGAATGATAGCATGCTTGAAGAAAAAACAGAGAGAAATACGCGAAATAATCCTTTAAATTGTCCTGTTATTTAAAAGTGCCAGAGGACACTGATCAATGGGTGTAAATGGAATTGCAATTTAAACCAATATTTCCCAAATCATAGTGTGGCACAACACTGTCGCTGCCTCAAAACACTTTTAACATGACATATGGATGATTAGTAATTATATCCATGACTCAGAATGTTTTTCAATCCTTCATTATCATTATCAGCACTGTGAATCATTATAAAATATAAAATTATTCTTGAGTCATGATATCTGTAATCATTTTAATATCAGCAGCTCACATTTCCAGTGTAATTAGTAACTTTATGTTATATATATTCATAACTCATTAATTATTCATAATCTAATATCACAGATAGTGACTGTGTTCTTGTTTATGGGAATTTGTCTGTTTAACAAATTCAAGATTTCAGAATCCACTGAGGTATGAGATTGTTGTGAATAAGTCACCAGGGAAACCAATGACCTAACATGCAATGAAAAGCACCCATAGGACAGATAACAGATGTGCTACAGCATCACTTGGACAATCATCTTTATAGTTGACTCATTTCCTGTAAGATACTTTGCTTCTTTCAAATGTAGCGAAATTACCCCATAAAAAAGCAAATGGTGAAATCTGTAAGAGAGAAAAAACTTAACAACTATTCTAACTGCAACTTCATCTCCAGGAATCATCTCTAAACTCTGATTTATCATGAGGACTTGTCCCTCATCAACATCTCTGGTACATTGATTCTCACAAATGAAGACAGACAGTCTTTGAGGGACTATTCTTCATCCATGTCTTCAAAACAAACAAAAACAGCCCAATACAGGGTCTCACTCTCCTCTCCACAATATTACTACATGCTCATATAATGAGATACGACATGTATCAACACTGAATGCTGCAACATCTCAACTTTCCCTGGCTCGCTTGAAGCTGCCTGACTCCCCTGTGAATGAATCATCAACTTCTTGACAGATAGGAAGCAGCATGAGGCAGAGGACACTTCTGTCCTGCACTTGAACAGTCTGAACTATCATCCCCCAGGAAATGCTCTCTCTACTGGTGACTGCAACTCAGAGGAAGCCTCTGGCAAACGCATACGTTTTCTAACACAAGAGTGACTGACAGCTGTGGAATACCCATAGTTTACAATATTGTACATGGAGCTTAGGAAACTTTGTTGATCAATAGGGAAGACATCTTTCCCCTGGTTCTCTCTGTCACTTCCACTTTTCATCGGTTCTCCTAAATATCAGTGCAATTATCCCACTCTGTCAATCAGACGTACAGCTCCTCTGTGTGCTCCACTACAAACCTTTTCAGTGGTTTATGATTCTGGTTTCTAGGTTTTGTGAAAGAGGCATTGATGACCTAAGAAGATCACACGCATTTTCAGATCGACGGTGGGCATCTAGAGCTGAAGTTCTTCTCTGGCTTCAGCGAGGTCTGCTCTGGTGATTCCATCGCAGAGGTTCACTACATCGTTCCAACACAGTGCTCTCAAAGTCTTCAGAGCCTCTAAGGGATCAATGTAATCTAGCCTGAATCACGAATCCCCCTGTTGCCTGTTAAAGGCGATAGCCACACAGCGGTAGATCTTTATTCTTTGGATATTTTTAATCATCGTCACCAGCATAATTATCATCATCTAATTAAATTTCCCTTTGTACCCAATTGATTTGCATCAGTCAAATGCAAAATATTCCAGCACACATACACAGAAACTATAACCAAACAAAAATAATGTCCCTCAGTAGAGCACATACCTCCGCCAATTAAGCTGCATCAAATTATACACATTCATGGACATCAGTCCCCTTAATGTGACTTGGTAAACATTTCAAATCTTTACTACCTTGCAAAGTTAAAAAGAAATCCTGGCTCTGCCCGTATTCCCAGTTCCGCACCGAAAACCTAATGTTCCAGTTCTTGGCCAATGTCCCATCCTTCCACCAGGTTTTGTGGAAAAATGTGTTAATAGTTTGCACCTAATCCTGTTGACAATCAAACATAAAAACAAACAGCTAGGGAAGAAACATTACCTCCTTGGCGGGGGCAACAAGAAAAGTTTTGAAAATATGAATCTCTGTTCCCACAGCCTGAAGTTCTGCTTTAATTGTTAAATCAGTCTGATGCTGGTCAGAGATTTACCATTTGGTTAATTTCAAAAACGAATCAAACAGTCTGAATATCAGATTACAACCGATTTGTCTTTAACAGCAATGGTTTTGTTGTTATAGTTATACAATTCCCACAGAAAGAGAAATAAATAAAAAGTTAATAAATTAAACTAGCAAACTCTGAAACCAAATTAATATTTTCCAGACCAAAATTGTGTTCAAAAGTAATCATTTGGCCGATTGCGCTACCAAGCAGCAAAGGAGATGGCCCATTGTAGCGTAAGGGCAACAGATCCTTGTTCTAAAAACATCTCTCGAAATAGATACAAATCACTGGACCATGCACCGTTACCATAGGAACAGACAACATTCTTCTTTTTTTCCAACCTCTGCCTCATAAAGTAATATCACACTTGAGTTCATTGTAATGAGAATCTAAGACAAGCATCCCCCTATTCTCAATTTGGTTTCCCCCTGGGTACAAGGAAGAAAAATGAAAATGTTCAACCCAACCAAACCTGATTTTATTAGCATGGAAAGTCTTTAACATGAGTATGTACTGTACATGAAGTTTAAATGCCCGAATACAGAGCCTATGTGATGTAATGATATAGTTTGTTACAGAAGTAAACCAGCATCAATGCCTCCAAACTATGTTTAGCCATTTTTTTTTAATTACAAGATCATTACAAATTATTAAACAAATATTGCTTGTGATTCTAAAACTCGCTATTTTTAGAATGTTTTTTTAATAGTGTATTTTCTACTGATGTAAAGCACGTTGCATCGTTTTTATCTGAAAAAGGTGTAATAAAACAAACTTGACTTTACTGTATATATTCCACCAATGCAATGGTGTAACTGCTTCACTTTGGTGAGGCGTCTGATATCAGATGTCAGATGATGCTGATGTTACTTGCAACTAGTTTTAGCCAAAACACCTTGACCAAACAAATCCACACTTCTGATAGTGCCATGAAAGTTATTCCTCCGTTTTATCAAACTTGGCAGTAATACCATGCATAACAATTGTTAACTTTGACTGTCTGTCATTTGGCACTGAACAGGCAGTGGGTGTTTGTCAGATGCCTGAACCCAACGTTCAGCTCAGTAAAGCCGAAGGAAGCTGCAGATTCAGGTGATGATTCTCTGAAGGTTCACTTCAAGTGGCTTACTGTGGATTATTTGTTGCTGTTTTGACCAAGTCTGAGCAGAACCCCACCCCCGGCTGCATTATGCAGGTGTAATAAGCAAACTTCAGTGACAATCCAGACGCAATTCTGTGGAAATCCTCCGCAGGAATGTCTGAAAACAGCCTACAGTGGATCTTATGTGTGTAATACCTCTTCTCTGTGCTTGCTAAATGAATAAGCAAATATAGCCAAATACTCCCTCTACTGTTCAGCTCTCTGACTATAAACTGTGTCCACTTATGAGCCTGTCAGGACTATTAAGGACGACTAATGAAAGGAATCACGGACTAGGAGAGATTATTAGGAATACGCTTTTGTACCAGGTGGATAACAGTTGGCAAAATGACCCCGTTCATACCTTGCATCAACACTTGATTACAAGTCTACGAGTATCCAGTGTTAATTTTGGCAGCTATTTTTGATTTAGTCTTAGTCTTTTGACAAAAATGCATATTAGTTTTAGTCACCTTTTAGTAATTTTAATCCTTCTCAGTTTTAGGCTAGTTTTAGTCGACGAAAACAAATTACATTTTAGTCTAGTTTTAGTCACATTTAATAGCCACATTAAACTCCTTTTCTATAAAAACATATAGCTGCAGCCTAATAGCTTAAAAATATATATTTAATTTTAAATGTGAAAACAAAAAGGGAGAGCAGGTCAGACTGGAGCCGGACACAGAAACTGAACATCGGTACAAACCAACTGCAGCTTCTGCTCTGATGAAGAAGCTGAGGGGCTTATCTCTGAGCAGCTGAGACCAGAGAAATTCTGGTTTTCACTGTTTTCATAGTTAAGAAGCAGTCGGTCACTGAGAGGCTGTTCCACGAGAACGCGCTCTGCTTTCACTGTGTCTCTCTGAGCGAGTTTGCGGGGCGGGGGGCGGAGCTACGGACCGGACCGCTATCTGGGGCGCACACACACACATACACAGACACACACAGACACACTCACTCGCCCGCTCCTGATACTTCATGACTGCCTGATACGATGATGTTTTAAAAATTATTGTGACTTAGTCAACCACCAACATTTTCGTCTTGTCTCGTCAACGAAAATTAAAATAGATTTCGTTATAGTTTTTATTTTCAAAGATTCGTTTTCGTTACGTCTTCGTCTCGTCTTCGTCATGGAAAAAAGGGTCGTTAACGAATATATTTCGTTATAGTCTTCGTCAACGAAATTAACACTGCGAGTATCTTGGTTCATACCTGGCATTAGTATGCAGCTCTACATGTGCCTCCACTGACCACTTGGGATCAAATCTCACATCTCCACTCTATATGCAAATTAACCCGTACATCATTTCTGTTCACAAAGAACAAATGATGTCCATTATCAATGTGCTCTATTTTATCCATTGTGTTTGTGCATGCGTCAGAGAGAGAGAGAGTGAGAGAGAGAGAGAGAGAGGCTGTTTGTAGCTGTACTGTGACATAATTGATGATTTTAACTAATAAAAAATACAAATAAATCAATGTGGTCATTGATGTTGAAACCATAAATAAAACAATGCAAAGGAAACATGCAAAAATTTAGAAATATTTGTAGCTCATTAGAAATCTGTAGCAAGTATAAGCGGGTCTTCAGGGTGGCCCAGGACACACTTGTGTTCTCATGGGGCCGTTGTAAACACTAATGGTCCCTCTGTGACATGAGGTGAGGCTCCTTACAGCCTAAAGCACAAGGGGATACTAACATCTTTACTCTAATTGCCATATTCTCCAAGGGTTAGTTTGCATGACATGCTAGTTCCCATGTAACAAAATAGACACACAACATCTCACAAGCAAATTAAACCTGAACAACATATTGTCTCACTTTGAAAGAGGACAGGGGATTTCTCTCGATGTGCTGAGCAGAAGGTCTCTATTATCCACAGATGGTTTCATGAACTACAGGGCATTCGCATGGCAATAAAGAAAAACACCAACTATGACACGCATTATCAAAAACTCACTTTCAACAGACTCACACATTCAAAACACACATGCACAGTGAGCTGAAAACAGTAGGGGAGAGCGGGGTAATGTGGGATATCGGGTCATGTGAGACACCCCCTGTATCTAGGCAACGGAACACAATTGTGGTAATTTGATCATTATGTTTTCAAGACCCTCCCGTTCCCCCCTTGCCATGAAGGAGAAGTTGTTACTAGTGCTGTGGAAAGTATGTTTTTTCACAAAAATTAGTTTTTTGCTTGTAAAAGTACATTTTCTTGCTTTGAACTTAATCAACTGTTATGTCAAAACAAATTGAATCAGGTAGAACAACTTATATCATACATGTTGGTGAACTTCCAACATATGAAACTATGTGATTGATGCTAGCTGAAGATAAGCCTGAATTGCTAAGAGATGTTGTTTTTCTAAAACGGTGGCTGTGGGGTAAAGTGGGACACTGTCTCACTTTACTCCACCATGAAGCACAAGTAAAGTTTATTCTTAAACATATTCTAGTGTTATATTACATTATATATGTTTTATTTTTAATGTCATAAACATTATAGCAAAGCCATCATGCCAAGAAACTATACACCAGGAAGACAAACTGGGGCCAAACACCCCTCGCAGAGAAACTCCCCTCGTGGAGAGTGCGGCCGCTGAGGTCATGCAAGGAAATAAGTCCTTAAGAAAAGCTGGAAGGGATAGAAATATTGATAAGACAACCCTCAAAAGATTCATAAAGAAAAAAGAGAAAGGGAAAGTAAAATCAGTAGCCTGGGGTGCAGTAGCTGAGGTAAAGAGAATATTCACAGATGAGTTGGAGGAGGAGCTTGCCAAACACTAAAACAACTAGCTGACCAGTTCTATGGCCTTGCTCCAGTTAAGTGCCGTGAACTGGCATTTGAATAAGCAGAGAAAAACAATATCCCTGTCCCTGCCTATTGGACAGAGAAACAATGTGCAGGTAAGCTAGGGTGTGCAAGAGATCACATGAATCAAAATAATCATAAATGTGCTTAATTGACCAATCCCCATGATTCTGTTACTAGTCTGATATTAGTGGTTGTCAATCTAGCTGTCGGGATTTTAACTATTACAACATGTGTTGTTATGGTAGTTTTAAAGTAGAAATAGTAAGTGTCTCACTTTACCCCGTAGCTGGGGTAAAGTGGGACACAAGACCACTTTTTTTGAAACAATCATATTTTCACTGCCCTTTGTCCTGAAGACATTCTGATCATTTCCATTGCTAGAAAACATCCTGAATTAATGGGAAATGTGTACATTTTTTACCGATATATAATTTTAGCTCGCCTAGAGGGGAGCAAATTAAAAAAAATGTCCCACATTACCACGCTCTCCCCTACGATAGGAGTGTAAAGATGATTTAAGTTACAAAGTGAGGGGAAAGTTCCTATTTGAACTGAAATGACGTGTTTGAATTCAAATTATACAGCAGAGAGGCACATCTGACCATCTGTAGTAGTTTTCTCTGTGACGCAGGAGCAAGCGCTAACTAGCAGCTTGAGCTATGCCCTCTTGAACTATCAGTAAAGTGAGCCAGTAAGGTTTTGTTGTTATGCTACAAGTGGAGGACGCCATCAAGCAAAGACAACACATCAGCATCTGAGAAGCAGAATGTGGAAGTGTTTTGTGTTCTATACTGTAAACAGCAACAGCTGTTTGCCAAGCAGAGCGACGTCAAGTGTTCAACCTCGTCTTACTGCCTTTAAAGTAGAAACATCTGTGAATCGTGTGAAGTTTGTTAAAACTTAATTATTTGAAAAAGTGACAGCCTTGGCATTAAATTTGATGTAATCAGTAAATCTATAACAGGATTTCACGTAGGGATGGGCATAATTAATCGACGATCAATTATTGATCATTAAGAATTTTGTCGATGAAATTCATTTTTCATCAATGAAAAAACTGGATTTCGTTTTCATCATTTACTCCCAAACCAGTACATTGAACGGGTTACATACAACAACAAGCGGAGAAAGCAGAATCGCGGGCTGACCGGCGCTGAGAAATGCGTGTCCCGTGTGAACAGCCAGCCGCCAGCGCACTTGAGAAAAAACGTTTTAGAAATCAAAAAGGTAAATTCAAAAAAAAAAAAAAAAAAGATGCATCGATTTGAACCGATATATCATGTTGACGCATTTTCGATGACGTTGACTAATCGCGGCAGCCCTAGTATAGACAATGAGTGACTGACTTTGCTTGTATCGTTGTGCGGTGCTTACTAACTTTATCAAGACACAGTTCCATGATTTAATACAAACATTTTTTTAAAATAAAACAGAAAGCAGTTCTTCATTCAAAGGACACGAATGTATATCATTTTTTAGTCTGGGGAGGAAACTGAATGAAACCTGATTTTTTAACAGAGGAATAGATTTGTAGCCTTACAGAGAGGTCCACATTTATTCAGAGGATTTAAAGTGACAAACTTAAATCCACAGAGTGGAATTCTCTTAAAGCTTCTCTCTCAGTGTCCTTATCTGTCTCTGCCTCTAATTCTCCTCTTCTTTCACTCATTCTCGACTAACAGTGAGTATTGGATTCTCAAAGTGCTTTTGGAGTGATTCTCCATCTCTCACTCACTTTCTCTTTCAATGTCTGTCCTTCACTGTGAGTCTCTCTCACACACACACACACACACACACACACACACGCACTCACACACACACACACACACACACACACATGAACACACACTTGGCCATAACAAATGACTAATGATTCAAAGTGTCTAATGATTTGAGACCAGCAGTGGGGTTGTGGTAGTATCACTCTGTGGTTCATATCTAAGCAACACAAATCCTTCAGGACTGATCTTAGCTTTCTTTTTATGCACAAACACACAAACAGAAATACAGCCATTGACACAGACAGGAGCACACACACACAAACTCTCTCACACACACACATACTTGTTATACTGTTATGAAATATTTTGAGAGCCTTTTTAAAAATCCATTTATCTTCACATTGACATCCTCTCTAATCACTGTGATAAAACTGGCTGACAGCCAACTACCTTTCTATATTGCTCAGAAGAATTGCCTAAAACAAAATTTCCTCATAGTGTGTTTGCAAGACAAAATAGCCCTGGTTACTGGAGCACAACTGAAAAACCAGAAATGGATCACATATCGCCAGCCGCGCGTATCTGTGTCCTCCACACATCTCCCAGCTGAGCTATCGCTGCCAAAAATCTCCCCACTGATTGGCTAAGTGTGATAGCCGATGAGCACCAGCAGGCAGCCAGCTCTGATGATTCTGTCCTTGATCCATAAACATCAGAGAAGTTTGCCATTTCAAAAATAGAGGGATGGTACCACATCACATCCGTATTACAGAGAAGTTTCATCATAGCCAAAGTGACAGAGATTTTTTTCCAACTAGCTTTAGAGATGCTGCAAAAAGACATAAAATACATTCATTTTGAAGAACATAATGTCCCAACTACCACTCTGCAATACAGCTACACTTGGGACCATTAACAATAGCTTTACTGCAGAAATGAGTCATGGTCCCTGAAGGCCATCAAATTGTTAATTTCCCTGTTACTTAGTTATGTCAGTAAGGGATCATCATTGGTTCTTTATACGTCTTGACATCTGCAGCCACAGATCATAAGATGCCACTGACAACTAATGAGACAAATATATTTAATTAGACAAATGCATTTAATATATACTGATCTCCAAGTGTCTATAAAAATAGTCAAATCTTTACTAGTTAGTCAAACAAGTTAATTTAATATAGGATTATAAAGCCATAAAATCAACAGTTGCTTTTTAAAAGATTACTTATTTGTATAAAACACATTTCTTGTTAATCAATATTGAATTCCTCAGTGCTTACAATTCACCCACTGGGCGCTGATGGTTGAAGGTGAAGACTGATCATTACATACAGGGAGGCCACACACCACAATCACGTCTTTATGGATAATGTCTTGTGGTGACTGACCATCCATAATTACCTAGCATTATCTAAAATGTTCGGAAATTAGTACATGGAGCATTTATTTAATTCAGCGGTAAATAACTGCACGTTTATGCAGTTTAGAGTAAGTAAGTAAAGTAATCCATGCATAAATATATGCAACTTTGTCTGCAGTACTTGGTTTCCAAGGTAACATGTGATGGAAGACTCTGCAAAGCTGAAACCATCTACACAAAAACAGTTTTGTATTTTGGTAGATGCTTATGCAAAAAATCCCCACAGCTTTAATAATGTACAGATCTTAAAGTTTGAATGTTTAATTTAAACTATTCATTCTTGTGCCAGATTCATAGCGTAATCCATCACTGCTGCTTAACTCTGCCCCAGACAGGTGCGGCCCTAACAGCAGCGTTTCCTGTCTTCTTTCCCTCCCAGCACCCGGGTCATCGATTAATCTTTGGGGCAACGTGTAGAGGGGCCCATGTGTCCCTGAAACATCTTACCGGTGGCTGCTGAGAGTTGAGCACCCCCCTCTTGGTGGACCCCCCTCGGGAGCTGAGCCTCTTCCAAGACTCTGAGAACCGCCCCCTGGTGGTGGGACGCCCCGGCCCAGATGTCCCGGACGCAACAGATGAATCATCCCGGGTGGAGAAGGGCCGCTCCCTTTGCAGCTCCCTCCGCTCACTCCACTTCTTCTTGGAAGCCATTTGTGTTTGAAAAAAAAATTGGTCAAAGAGATGTGGGAAGTATGGCAGCCACGCTGAGTCGAGGCGGCTGTTCTCCAATCAAACTAGTGCAACAGGTGGCATCTCCACTTCATTCTTAACTCTTCTGTTTGCTCCTGATCCGCTCAGTTCTCTCCTCTTTCTTTAAGCGTTCTCAGAAGACAATTTTGAGTCCTGTTTCTTTGACTTTTTCTCCCTCTTCTGAGCTCTTGATCAAAGGGACAGCAGATCTCCACCTGAGCCGCTGCACTCCTTTGCTCTTCTTTTCTTCGCTTTAGCTTTCCTCTGGGAAGGACGAGTGCCAGCGAGGAGAGGTGGAGAAGCAGCAGAAGGTGCTGTCTGCACCCTGTTGCATGTGCTGTTGCTGTGGCTCGGCTGATGATGCCGTTTTCCCTCCACACCGGCAGAGAGAGGAGAGAAACAAGGAAACAAGGCAAAGGAAGGCAGGGATGGAGGGAGCGAGCGAGCGAAGGGGAGGAGGAGGAGGAGGAAGAGGAGGAGGGGGTTGGAGGGCACGATTTAAAGATCAGGTTGAAAGAAACTTCAACATGGAGACAAAATTATATCGAGTGAGCTCGGTGAGCTTCTCGAGGGCAAGAGAAGAACAAGAGAGGAAAGCGAGTGAGGTGGAGAGAGGACAAAAAGAAAAAGCTTGCAGACAAAGAAAACAAAGAAACAAGCAGTGGTCTCTGGAGTGCAGGGTTCCTGTTGAGCATAGCGCAGAGCTGCTTTGAGCTGTCTGAGAAGCACAGAGACACACACCCTGTTCAGTAAGTCACTCTCTCTCTCACTGTGAGCACTGTGCCATGAATACCTCCAATTCCTCCCTCTCATCTTCTTCGTGCTCCCCAAGCTTTGAAACACAACCTCTCCCTTCTTTGTGGGTTGCATTCTTCTTTTTCTCCTGCCTCTTTGATGCACTTGGTTCACAGTTCAGGAAGTTAAGCCACCTGAGCCTCACTATCTTTGTTGCGATTAAAGAGTAAAGGGTGATACCAAAGAAACCTTGCAGTTACGTTTCTTTTTCTCTTCTTTTTCCGAGGTCTAGTGGCTTTCCCAGTTTTCTTCTTCTTCTTCTCTCACTTCACAAGTCTTCACATGCAATCAGGTGCAATGGTGAGAAGAAAAATTAAGGTAGTTTTAGCTGCACTTTACTCTATTTTGGCCAAAGAGGAAAAGAATAAGATTCTGGAATGAGAGAGACAGAGTGAGAGTTAGACCGAGAGAAAGGGAGAGAGAGTGAGAGAGAGAGCCCAGAGGAGAGTCGGACAGAAAAGAGGAGGAGGGAAGGAGAGGAGACAGTGTCTAAACATAAGGGACAATGTTGTCGTCGCTCCCAGCAACGGCTCACCACCTGGGAGTAAGCTCTATTGTGTATTTATGAGTGTGTGTGTGTGTGTGTGTGTGTGTGTGTGTGTGAGAGAGAGGGGAGAGGTAGTGTGACTGAGTAAGTGAGACAAAGAGAAAGTAAAAAGGCAAAACAGTTATTCACTGAAGGATGAGAGTAGGTGAATGAGTGAACGAGACATGGACGGATGAAGAAAGACAGCGGGAGTGAAAACTACAATTTGATCAAACACAGAATAAAATGACGGGGACAGGTAGTGACTGAGGGACGGCCACATTGACGATCCTATGTATTGGATGAAAAAAGCTTAATGGAGACCAAAGCATTGAACTGGAACCAGGTTCATCCGTTTTTGGGGGGGTGGGCCCCGATAGACAGTTCCCGAGACATTTTTTACAATTTGCAGCACGTTTCTGTGTTTAGATGTGCTGGAACTTTTTGCAGCTCACGTGACATCCAATATGTGATGACATATGTTTTCTTAATTTACACTTGTTACTCTATTTACACGTGTTTACTCTACTTGCATCATATGTTTTCTTAATTTGCATGTGTTGAGCCCTCTGGGCTACCATACCAATTAGATAACAGCAGTTCACATTTATTTCAAACAGTTATTCATTGTAAATGAGCTACATTAAAATCAATGAAGTGAATTCTGAACTGGTAAAATAGCTCTTAGAATACGATGCTTGACAGTTAGCCTGCGTAGCCTTTCCATGGAGCTCTTTAGCCTGAACAGGACCTCTTGCCTGAGCATGTTTCTATTCAGCCCATAACACCCAGTAGGTCAGGGTTTGCTTAAAATGCCACATTATTTAGAAACACCTTGATGAAAAGGTTCAGCTCTCTGCCGCACACAGGTTTCATTTAATAGCCTAATTAGCTAAGGCTAGCTTTAGCATGCTAATGATTTGCTAAGTCTGTTGTTAATCTTCAGGGCGAGACAACAACATGTGAGAAACAAGCTGTAAAGGGCTTGACACAGTCACAGTGGGTGTAAGTAGTTCACAGTTATCTACCTGTCAGAGGGTGTGAGCGGGACGCACACCACGGGTCTGTGTTCGAGTCCAGGTGGCAGCTAAAGGTGTCCCCCCCCCCCCCCCCTGCTGTTGCCGCTACGAGGTGCTAAAGTCAAACGTTCTCTAAAGCCGGACACAGACTAAGGTGTGTGGGTGCACCCACACACCTTAGTCTGTGTCCGGAAACACCTTGATGAAACATTTTGAAAGAAACGTTTTTTATCATCTTCATAAGAATCAACTCTGTGGAAAAGACTTGAGTGGAGCTGCTGAATCGGTCCAAGTGTCAAGAAGTAGGTTGGTCAGCAGAACCCTCGTCTTCATTGTACATAAACGTATCAGTTCAAGTAAAAGCTCTGATAAACATGGTGTTGTTGGTAGTGGTGCTGTCTTATTTAATGGAGATTCAGGCTCTAAGCATTTTATTCAGACAATAAAACATTATGTAGAGTGAGTATCAAATGGGAATTCGTGTTTTGCATTGTTATATTTTTTTAGGAAATGTGTTAATCATCCTGTGCCACTGCACTTCACTTACGTACATTTCTCTACGATTAATAGTTCCATAGTGAGAGGTGGATATTATACTAATATTCTCAGTATTTTTATAATGTCTTGTTTTGATTCAATCGCCTTCGTATTGTCTAATCCATCTCATTCGGACATGTGGGATCAATAAAGTCTTATCTTATCTTATCTTAGCTTATCTTAGCTTATCTTAGCTTATCTTATCTCATACTGGAGTTGGCGATGAGACTTTACCTCAGCACTGGAATCGGTCCCTAAATTCAGCCCAGTTTATCGGAACAACACACAGAATTACATATTAGTTTTTCCAGCTTTTCAAAAGTTTAGCAAAATTTGTTTTAGATTGAGACTTTAGCAGTAAAAGTACATGAGATAAGACTGATGTATTAATATATTTCAAATATATATAAAAAAAAGAAGCCCCATATCATATTTTGTATCAAACACAAACTTACTGTAAAATTGATTTAATGGTTTCATGTAATAAATGGGGACACAAGGCGCAAGAGGTCAAAAAACCCTGAGAGCCAGAGTTAAAAAACTTTGAAGAGTAGAAGGGAAATAAAGAGATAGAGGTTCAACTGACGGAGCTTGGTTAAGATTTTTTCTTGCACGTCAAGTTCGAACTAGTCCTGTAAAGTGGAGACTAGTACTATACATCTGCTTGAGCCCTACGCACCCCCCCCCCCCCAACACACACACTACCGCCCCCTTTCTTAAACATCAAAGATCCACCCACACAGGGTTGTGTGGTTGCCATGGTAACTACGGTGAACGCTTCATTCTGATCCTCCCATGCATCACCATGTGCACTCATGTACGATTTCACACCGTTATATCCACACATTCACCCACACCGGCAGCAGACACACAAACAAAAAATAATGACAGGATCACCAACTGATCTCCTGATTTGCCAGATAAATGATCCTTCAATAACAGATGATCACATTATCTCACAATCGGCATAATAATGATTTCATGAATTAAAAAAAAGTTAAAAAGTAGTATGGATTCTGGTAGAAGATCATAAGCAGACATTGTTTTCACTTTCAGACAGTGTGACATGTTCGGTAAATGGTGCAACACAAAATAAATGAATTAATTTCCAAACATCCACAGACATGATAAACATGTACCCCATTAAATTCCATGTCATTTTATCAGAAAGGTAACTTTTTGGAGAGCCAGAGGATTTTTAATTGGCTGTGTGATTGGGCAGAATATTTTCCAGGGGGTTGCGTTAAGTATCAAGCTCTGACTCGGTTACAAGCAACAGAAAAAAACAACAGAAAAGAGCAGAGCACGCCAGCGAGGAGCTACCATTAGCCGAGGAAAACTACAAAATACTTGAGAGAAATTGCCCGGTTTGATTCTAATCTCTTAAACAAATGATCATTGCCAGACTTTCTGTACAAGACATAACTCGGGTCTAGAGGTTTGTTGATAATCAAAGTGTATCTCTTTACCAAAGACATGGATATAACTATTAAACTGCCGTAAAGGACATTTTGATAAACAGGAAAAGCACAGATGTCACTTATAACGTTCGGTTTAGTTCAAGGGTCCCAGTCAGACATGACATGTGTGATTCTGACCCAGCAGCTCAACCCTGTAACATGTCGACATGTCTGCTGTGAAATAGGCCAATAGTGATATGTGACCTACGTAGAGGCCGAGCTGCTGAGGTTTCAACTTCCACCACAATAGATCCACACAGAGGAAATCTGACATGTCATTATTTCAATATAAACACATATTGAGTTTGTGGCAAATTATTGACGCTGAAAATCTGAAATTTTTAAGTACAATGTTGATAAAAGAAGCCGATCAGTCTGTTAAAAACTTATTAAATGTTTTCAGAATAAAAGGCCTGATTGGAACCATTTCAGTCTAATGAGTATTTTTGTTATTGAAGATTTATGTGTTTTGCAAATTTGATGTTTAGCCCTTAGCTTTCATCTTATTCACCTCAATGTGCACTTGCACTTGTAAAATTAATATTCAGGACTTACATTAATTTAGAAAGTGGAAAAATGATTCTATGCTGCTACTATTTTTTCTTCCTTCAAATGTTGGTAATTAATTATTTGACTTTCTCATTAAATTACTTAGCAGCAGTAAAAGCAGCTGTTCAGACAGGTTTGCAAATGAGCTTCTGACATCATGTCTGACATCATGTCGGATACAGAAATCCTGTTCTGTATGAATGCAAAAGTAAATATATATATATATATATATATAGTAAATGCAAATAAACATTTACTCTTTTGGAAATGCCATGTTTCTTTCTGATCAGTTGTTATGTTGCAGATCCTGGTGGAACAGGAAGTGTGCATCCTACCTTCAGCTCTGTGCACAGCGGGGTCAGGACCCTTCTGGTGTGAGAGTTCCTCGGCATTTTCCTCTGGAGGACAAAATCAGAGAGAGAGAAATAAATAAATAATATAGATGTTATTCTTTATGTTATTATGAATGGACTCCCACATCTCATCGGAAAGTGGTGGTTAAATTAATTACTTAATTACTTACACGTCACTCTGTGCTCATTTATTGCCTCATTCATCAAACTAAAATTTCTGAATGTTCTTACATTTTGACTAGATAAAAACTTTCGAATTTTTTATCAATGAGTGTTGTCGTATACATATTTTTAAAAGGACCTGTTGATTCTACAATCTTCATATTGAGCTTATGATGCAATGTGGGGAAAATATGCACACTGTGGTTGCATAAGATGCTTTTCAATTTGCATCACTCGCTGGTGACCTCCCACAGTGCCAAAGACCAGAAGGTTGAGTTTAATTGGCTGCTTAAACCAGTTTGATTTTATCTGAAGCAGCTGAACTGACATGTGATGTTATAAAAGGATCTGGTAAATTAGAAACTAATCTACATCATCAGATTGATGGATTTCTGAATTGATAAAGCATCATGGTGCGAAATCCTTGATTTGCATTAGCAATGCAAAGGTTGGTAGCATGAGGTAGGAAGAGCATGAAGGAGAGAAAAGGGAAACAGTTCATAGTGAAGCCTGCTTCTCGCCCAATGTCTACTGGGATTAGCTTTAGCCCCTCAATGAGTCTTAAAGGATAAGAAGATCAGCTCACGGATGGATGGATAGATGGATAGATGGATAGATGGATAGATGGATAGATGGATGGATGAATAAGTGGATGGATGGATGGATATAATAGTTTCTTCTTCATTCTTTCTTTTAATATCTTTCCATATGATATAGATATCAATATTTGGTGGTGAAAGGTCCAGTCAAAACACATGATTTTGGAAATAACAAAATAATCCATAGGCTAATTATAGCAGAAAACCCTTAAATTGCTTCCTCACTTCAGGTATTATATGAATCTTGACGGATGAGCCTTGACAGAAATGACGTAATCTGCACCTCTACTGGCGAGGCCGTACCTCTGGTTTCTTTCAGGGATGAATGGTGTTTGGAGTCCTCGCTGAAATGAGCAAATCAATGTGGGAAAGTGCTGTAATGGATTCAGGATTGTCTTTTCCTTGAACTTGAAATGATCTGTGACAAGCAGCTCTTCCAAATCTGAATTTCTGAATTTATCTTGTCACAATCACACACATCACCAACAAGGAGGAAATCCTTCTCAAACACTTTGCCTGCTTGAAACCACTTGGAACATGTAATAAAAAATTTGTAATAAACAATATGGCATTTACCACACCGATGATTTTCCTCTGTCTCTCCTGTCATATCTTAAAACTAATTGCTGCTTCCTCTCTCTGTGCGACAGAAAGGTTGGGGATGCATTTTTAAGCAGGCTGACGCCATCAATAATTCACGCACAGCATCCACAGACAATATGTGTACTTCTGTTTGCCAGAATTTGTGATTTTCTCCCAAACGCGCCTGCTTTGTTCATGAGGTGGATATATTTAGAGGCTCTCTCATGTTGTTTCATCATTTCTCTGGCTGTCTGTTCAATTCAGTTACTCCTCCTGCTGTCATGACCAAGGAGTGAGAAGCGTCGGGTGGAGAAGTGTCACCAAAACTGTCCATGCTGCTGCAGAAACTCCTACACATGCCACAGGCTGTTTGACAACAGTGTAAATGAAAACTAGCAGAGCCATTCAATCCTCAATATGCTCATGAAATGATGTATTCCTAATTGTGTGTGTGTGTGTGTGTGTGTGTGTGTGTGTGTGTGTGTGTGTGTGTGTGTGTGTGTGTGTGCATGTGTGATTCAGCGACTCACTAATGCTGGCTTTCCGTCGCACACACACTAATGAGGGACAGATCATCCGTGGCTGAACAACAGCCGCGGACCAACTTGGAGGCAAGTCACTAATATGCCAGATCATGTTAAAACACGCACACATGTGTATTCTCTCTGTAATGATGATTCTCCGTGATCAGGTGTTCTGCTACTTTTGCATCATGGAAATAAAACTCTTCATTTAAATGAAATAACATCATAAGACTCGGCTTCAGTCAGAGTGAGCAAAAATCCTCTTGTGTTTCAGCTGTATCTTTTAAAGGCGTGAACTAGAAAACGTATAGGACAGGTGGATGCATTATTCTAATTTCAATCGCTCAAAAATAAGCAAATTTATAGATTTAAGTAAAAACTAAACGCGGCCCCTCTGATAAGGGGACGGAGAATCCCTCAGGAGGATTGCTGTGAAGGTGCCAAATCCATGTTTTATCAGACTAACACAGAGCAACCCACTGCGGATGATTTATACATAGAGAGCATATGTTCGCTTCAGTGTCCAATGGCCAACAGATGGAGGAGCGAAGCAAGAAAGACATGGGGGGATACAGGGAGACGACTATGATTTATTCAGAGTACCAGCAGCCGACAACTTCTCAGCATTGATCTGTATCTGCAGCTTCCATCATACAATTTCCGTCACCACCCGGTAAAAGTTCAGCACACGGAGAAATCCCACATAACAGTGAAGTTACTCCTTCTTTTTTTTAATTACATTGTACATTTCCCTCCAAAACATGATTTAATCAAACTTTGTGTCTACGTGTAAAATCATCCTCAACGATTGGCCTTTTTATTGCACAGCTTTCAAATTCAAAATGGCCGATGTCTTACCAGTCTTGAAAGTCCTGGCGGCTCCTCTGGGAATCGCTCTTCCTCCCTCCCTTACTTCACTTGGAGTCTTGAACTTCTGAATCTTCTCCTGAGCAAATGTCCTTGTTTCCTTCAAAAGACAGAAAGGCTTAAACCTGGGTGATTTCACACACACAGACTGGGACAGAAAAACCAAAGCCAGATGATTGAGGAGAGGAGTGGAGGCTGAGAGAAGATGGCTGGCTCCAGGAGTCAGAAGCCACAGGTGGGCAAGAAGTCTCTCTGTTAGTGGAGGCGTGTTGGAGGACACGGCATGACGCGGCCAGTGTGTGTGTGTGTGTGTGTGTGTGTGTGAGAGAGAGAGAGAGAGAGACTCTCTAATGAAACCTGTTTATAGGTCCAGGAGAAACCACGACCCTAATTAGGAGGATCCAGATATTCTGCAATCATCTCATGACGGCCTCAACACCAGAACCAGCCAAACCCACCATACAGGTATTAAAGTCCTCGTTAAACCCTTGCTCGATCTCTAAATCGGTTTGCTGACTTGTTTAAAACGCTTGTTATGACAAACCTCGTCTGTGTTTGAAGCCAACGAGTCAAAAAGAGGAAGAAGATGAAGAAGAAGAGTTTGTCGTTTTGTCATCTGTCAGGCGTGAAGAAACGGGATGAAGACGTCCTGTATCTTCTAACGCTGCGGCGCGTCTCCTCCGCTCTTCCTCATTGGCTGATCATTCCGAGCAAGGGCCTTGTGCTTCGGTCGAGGCGGAGGATGAAAACCCGGGGCTGTCGCGAGGAGGACCTGTTCCTGCCGATCTGGCCGCTGCTGCGTGTGGGGGCCTGAAGAGCATCTGGCAGGTGGAGCGTCATCCACCAGAGCACCTGAGTCACAGTGACTCTGAGGGGCTGCAGGGCGGGAGACTCAGTGTGCGTCTCACCACCACTGATCCTGACCCTTTGAGCAGCTCTCCAGGCCAGGTTGCTAGGTGAGGCAGTCATGATGCCCACCCCAAATCTTCACCCCCCCCCCCCCTCCACACAAACACACGCACACACACATGCACAGTTTGAAGGGAGTAGGGTTAATGATAGCAAATAATGAAAAGTAAACAGCGGGGGGCTAACGAGTGCTAATTTAGCTCAGCACCAGGCTATGAATTAATGAAGAGATCACTCAGATGCCACAGCAACAGAGGGGAGGAGTCGTCTTGTGGGAGTTCAGTGAGGGGCCCCCGTCAAGCCGCTGGACATTTTAGGGCCCCGATCTGCCGCTCTGTTGTCTGGAAACATGAGCATGATATAACATGGGGCTGGTATCGATCCACACAAATCAGTTATTTCCCCACTCAAAAGCTTTCCCCTTCTTCTACCCCACTTTGTTTAAATTTTCCTCTTGGCAGTGATTTGCTTCTCCATCCTCCGCCGTCCTTCTTTCTGTCCCTTCTCAAGTCACGGCCCGTCTGCACCGTGTTATCAGGGAGATCCTAACATGGCTCGTGCGGCCGCAGCCTGTCAAATCAGGTACAAACCGGTACCTATCAAAGCCTCATTCATTTCCACACCACTCCATCAGGCAGCCTTGCACACCTGTTGCACACACACACACACACACACACAAAAACACACACACATTGGTATTTCAAAAGTTGCGACCACTCCGTACCAGACCATTTGACACACTGCATCCTTAACCATATCATAGAATAAATAATAGAAGCTTGGAACTACCTCCAAGCAGCCGGTACATACTGTGCACGTTGCTGTAATTGCCTTCTCTCTTTTAAACTTATAAATGAAAGGTCACATCGACGCTCCTATATAAAGCTACACATCGGGGGAAAGAAAGTCTAAGGAAGGAATGTGTGAACAAGATAAAGTGATTAAAAGAGGCGTAGCATCTCAGACAGTGCGTTTGCGTTAATAGTGTAGCAATTAGTAATCAATTACCTGACTGTGAGTGGGTGGTTCTCCTCAGCAGATGCGTCTTTACTAATGATGTAAGGGCACAAACAAAGAGACAAGAATTGGAGAAAAGGGAGGCGGATGATGATGAGGACTCACAAACTGAGTGAATAGAGAGGAGAGTAAAAGCGTGTTCACCATCGTGAGCTGAAGTTGTGAAACAAAAGGATTGAGTGTTTTATTTTAGTCGACAATTGGACATAAGGCCATTTTCACACTCATGTTTGACTGCCTCATTGAAACAAAAAGTAAAGCATGAACTCAAAGTACAGAGAAGTAGAGGGCAGTGATAAAAACTCAACACACAAAAATCACACAGTCTTTCTATCTCAATGTGGTTTCAATAGGTGTTTCTATGGTTTATGGCTTCATATGTGATGAAACCATAAAAGATGATGATCTATCAACTCAAACATATGATCATTTTCTCCTCATTTCATGTAAGGACACACAAAATCTATACATAATCAGAAAATGTAGTGTGTCTTTTAGGTCCAGCTGATGGCACAGCTCTTTCTTCACGACGTAGAAATCACAAGAGCGCACGTGGTTGTGTCACAGTGAGCCGGCCAGCTGAAACGGTACATGCTACAGGTTTCTGGTGAGTAACTCTGTGTACTCAGGTTGCCTTGTGCCTAACAGGGCTTATTACTGAGCGAGCATCGCAGAGGATTTACCCAGTGATCTCTCTGTTTGAGCCGGGGCCTCTCGGGGGGTTTTCACCAAAGTTGGTTTTAGCTCGGTTACAGGATCAGATGAATCCTCGACAGCCTGGAGCAGTGGAGCTCTCAGCAGAGCAGCGGGCCCACGATGTTGGGTCAGACGCATCAGAGAGAAATCCGGTGCCGTGTCTCCAGGGAGCTGCGATTACCTCCGACTCCTAACCACACTTCATGTCTCAACTTGAATTCTCTCAACAGGCAATTGGTTTCGCAGTGAAAATCAGTTTAGCCGGAGATTGAAGTTGGCAAATTGAAGTCATCAGTAATTCATCATCATTGTGATTACCATTAACTCAGTTAACGACCTCATTTATAAACGAACATTTCAGTGGCCTCATGGGAGCGGATCTTGTTAAGAACCTATGAATGTGAGCTCGAAAAAGTCCTCAGCCACGACACAAATCTGTAGGTCCTGGTTAAATGAACACATTTGAGCCTCAACAGGAGCTATAATCTAGGTCATGTTAAAAACCCAGTGCACTCCATGGAAGTTTGGCTTTGAGAACATCTCACGCTGAGTTTGAGCATTTAAACATCCCGCAGCAGCTCCAGGTCCCCGAACACAACACGTAGCAACATATTAAATTGATTGAAAGAATAAAATACAGAACAAGCACTTTTGACAATAAAGAGAAAAAAACTGCATCATAATCCGTTCTTTATTGCATTTCTGGGCCCCGATTAGCGGACGTCACGCTGCGTGGAAAGTACACAGCATATTGTCTCGAAAATAACTCAGACTGGGACAAGGCTTCTAATGTCGCAGCCATAAGTCTTCATCTGCAGGTAGAGAAGGTTAACTCTCTGGTCTAATGGGCTCGGGAACTGATGGCCCATTTGATGCTGAAGGGTAATTGACTATGTCTGAGTAGTGTTGAGTGCAAAAGGGGAGATCGGGGGATGCTGTGTGTTTGCCTGTGTGTGTGTGTGTGTGTGTGTGTGTGTGTGTATCGCCACTCAGAACCGCAGATGTGTGGACATACCGTTAGCTAAGATACGGACAGCATTGCCCTATTCCCCCTGTGACCCTGAAGCGATCCCACCCACCCCCGCACTGACTCATCGGTGGCTGTTCAAGCTGCCGTGGTCACTCTCCACGCGGCCTGCATTGCCACACACGATGAAGCGTTCCAAAGTGTGTGTTGTCTTCCTCCAGCAGCTGTGTACTGTATGATTGTGCCCCACAGCAGCTCACGTAGCTCCTCCGCTCCCACCCTAATGGTCGCAGGGCGGTGAATGAACCTTCCTCCTCATGCGGCCACAGGTCGTCCATCACACCTTTCCCCCGCTCGATGCCACCGAGCAGAGAGGAAACCGGGGCCCGGGCCGCGCAATCAAAAGCTCCCATCGCCGACCTCCACCTGTGTGTCTTCGCCGCTGTCACCGTGACATTAAGTAGACAGGAGATTTATATTGCTCCTCAGGGCAGCGAGGACACAGGGAGAGGGGGTTGCCATGGAAACGGACCCCTACCCGGCTGTCAGGATTGGTTAATTATTCAGGACCACCATCACTGAGCACCAGCGGGGAATCAGCTGGAGCCGCTCAGCCGATTGAATGGTGAGATAAAAAAAAATGGAATATAGCAAAGTGTAAAGTAAAGGGCTATAAAACTGCTGGGGGGGGGGAGGGGGGGAGAATTCCCTACTCTGCACACACTTTATTGCATTTCAATGCAAACATACTCACACCACTTCATCTTCAAGCAGCCATTCTTCTCATGTCGGCGGTCATGTTGCTACAGGTGGACGTTGCTCTGAAAATATACAAAATCAAATCAGATGTGTCCGTTCGGAATCTGCCTGGTTCTGTTCTCCTGTCCTGTGTTAATGATCCGGAGCCACTTCAGAATTGTTCATTGTCATTAGTGAGTCCTCCTCGAACAGCTCTACAATATACTGTCACTTTGCACTGCTTGTGTGCCGGACGTCTGAATAATTCAAATTTATGTCTGAATTATTCACTATTGTATAACTTCAGAGGTCTGCTAAGAAATGTTTGTGTTTACCAAGTGGGTTAGACAAATGCAAAGTAAAAACAGTTATTCCCATAAAGACTGGGGTCCAAGGTGGTACAACAATAGGTATAAGTTCAGAATGTGGATGTATGTATTATTTTAAGTCACATATTGATAATGTATGAAATGATTAAGAACAAACACTGCATGTTTCTCATATATATTCTCACACATTTGTTTTCAAAGGCAGAGCAGAGTTTATAGGTCCAGGTCATTTGCCATTGACTGAGTTCTCTGTTATAATGATGTTTAAACCCTTTTTTCTGTCCTCACAGATTTTCTTTCTCCTGTTCACCTTTTTCTTTTTTCTCTCCTCTTTCTCATTTAACCTTTAGAAGAAGGTAAGAAGATACCGTGATGTGTCATAATGTGGATTCATGTTGCCATAGCTTTACCTTTATCACGAAAACAATATACAGTACAACGCTAAAGGCTACTGCCCACACTCCAGCATGCAAGCACACACACACACACACACACAACCACACGCTTCCACACACTTCTACACACACACACACACACACACACATACACACACACTAACCCGAGTCTCCACTGTGTCATATTTTTAGCTTTGGCATTTCTCTAATTGTATTTGCACAGTTCAAAAGCCTGAGTATTACATAATTGAAACTCAGCTGTAAGGAGCGCTGAATCCATCCATGCACCATAGAAACACAATCATCAAAGGATTCAAAAAATATAACACAAAAAAAAAAAAAAAACCACCCAATCGACACCTTAATGGGAAATCTGGTAGAAATGTTCCCACTGCCTGTAAATGTGAAATCTTTCATGTGTCCCTTCCAACCTCAGACCTGCATGGACCACCAGTGAGAAACAAACAAACCATGCAGTGTTATCTCACCACTGGGCCTTATTTATTCATTTCTTACATTTGTCTTTCTTTATTGAGGATGCCTGAGGTGGGCCGCCGTCCTCATGTGCATCATCTCGCCTGCGAGTGTGTCGGACCAATCTGTCCTCGCTCATTTCCAGGACGACGTGAGGAGAGCGCCCGGGCTTCATGGTCAGAGACCATTTTATGGACAATTAATTCACTCTCTGAGCCATACGCCTCGCTCTGGTGTGTTAGGATTGCACCATATTTCCTTAGGCAGGTGACGGTTTATATGTCCTCTCCTTGTCATGGGGCATCGCACACACATGAACACACACAGGAATGATCAGTCTCACTTGGTGATGGAGAGCAGGGGCATGACAGTAGATATTTGTCTGATTTAATGAGGCAAGTCCTTGAATATATCTCAACCCATATCTGTATCCATCTGTTTGCTGCTGACTTAGCACACTGAATGTCACAGTGAATAATACCTCATCTTTATGTATGCATGTCTTTCTTTTCATTCCTTTATAATTCTATCCTTTTTATATATATCACATTTGCATATTTGTTGTGTTCTCTATATTTTTCCTAGTTTAGCTCAGGTAGTGCCATCGCTTAATTGTTTCATCGTCTTTTGCTTTCTGCAAAATGACAATCAATACTCTAGAATCTTGGATCAAGTTGTATCTGGTGGATAATCAATCAAATTATATTTGTATAGCTCATATTCACAAATCATAATTTGTCTCATAGGGCTTAAACATCCTCTGTTCTAACCCTCAGCAAGAGAAGAAAGAATACAAAACTAAAAGGTTAACGGGGGTTAAAAGATTTTCATCATTTTCTTTCTGCACTCCATCTTGCTATAGTGTTCTTCAACATCTACCAGTTTAACATGTTTGATGGAAGTAAACTGGGATCTCGGGAGGCTCATTATGACTCGACGAGAACCCTCTGGCCCCTCCCCTCTGTTGAAATCAACAACAGATGTTTGTTGCTACAGGTTGAGGGCGGTTTTGTTCCTATACTAAGACCTTGTCTTATCGATGATGATAATTTGAATTAGAAGAAAAAGATTTGTGCCAAGATAAGAATTCCAGAATGATGGCTAACGGCTCGCTAAGAATACTATGCTGCCCCCAAGTGGTGAGGCTGTGTATATCTGAAGGACAACAATGAATATTGATGCATGTGGATCCTACGAGAGGCTGTTACTCTCAAGTCATACCATGTTATTTTATCACAAAGGCATAAATGTTTATTTAATTGGCAACTTCATAAAAAAAAGGCAGAGTTTCCATGTTGAATGACTTCACTAAAATCCCTCCAGATGACTTATCTATCAACAAAATACAAAAACAAAAGTAAACACATTATACATTATTGACAACCAGTTTTCCATTACATGTACAGTTTGTACAGTTACACATTAACAAGACATTAAACGCTGTATTTACAAAGCTCATTTCTAACTTAACCCCCCATTAATAACGCTCTGGTTGTGCATCCTTAAAGCATCAATTGAACAAAAACAAAGGATGGAAACATCTTTCTCTCATTCTCTCGCTCTTTTTGACAGTAGAGTGGTTAAAAGGCAACAAGGCAATTGCTCTCTGGCACATGGTAAGTCATGTACACATACAGTCATAGACACAAACACACATGGACACGCACACAGATGCATACAGTCACAGATTGGTACTTATCACTGCTCAGTGGGGGAGCCCTGCTCACATCCAAACCCCCTATAACAGATTATATTAAACTGTAAATCTCAAAAGAAAGCCTGAAACCTCACAGATAGAATGTGTTTGTATTTTGCTGCTCACTACTGCACAGCCAGGGTGCTATATCTTCAAAAAAAGCCCCCTTCAATGTATCAAACACAGTTTT
This sequence comes from Platichthys flesus, assembly GCF_949316205.1. Classification (NCBI taxonomy): domain Eukaryota; kingdom Metazoa; phylum Chordata; class Actinopteri; order Pleuronectiformes; family Pleuronectidae; genus Platichthys; species Platichthys flesus. The sequence continues at coordinate 16,669,540 of NC_084947.1, forward strand.
GGCGATAATGCACATGAGGCAGTTGAAAAAACATTCAATTCTGGTTAAGAAAACAAAAAAAGAAGGAAAAGTAACAAGATAATATGTCTGTTTGTGCTGCGCATGTGCTCATCACCACGGACTGACTGCGAAGAGATACATACAAAGATATGAGATTTAAAACAAAATAAGTCCAGTAAGGATCCATGAAAAGGTGCTTAAAGTGTTCAGTTGTCGAGCTGCCCGATGATCAGAGGAGGTTTTCCAGTTAAAAGATTCAGTTGTTACATCAACTCAGAAGCTTAACGATGTGTGTGAGGATTGGTGGAAAGAGATTAATGACCTTCACTGTTATCACATGCTAGGAAGGCAAGATGGCAAAATAAATGTCACTGAAAACTACTAGGGACTATTTGAATACAGTATTAATATGGCTTTAATTTATGATCCCTTATTAAAAATGTGTGTTGCATCAAATATTCCAAAATACACATAAACCAATGGCTGTTTTATGACACTATATGTTAATGTTTGGCTTTATGGTGCTGTTCAATTATTTTTATAATTTCGTTTTGACCAGAGCACATCTAATCCATCTTTTCAGGTCCAATCGAACACACTCGTCACAGGGACGATGTTGTATATTTTCATAATTTCCTACAGGCCTGTGTGTATCTAATGCATTTTTCAGACTCAATACGATTCATTATGTTTTAATTTACTTTGTGGTAAACAAAAAGGTTGGTAGGGAGGTGTAAGAGGTTACGGGATTAGGGCTTTTTTCTATCGTCCGAGTTAAACAGCTGAGTTTCAGCACTGCTGAGCTCCATCAGATCACTTTGACTGATAAGGCAAGTTGTGTCTTTAAAAGGGAAAGTGCATTGACTCAGCGGCCCCAAAGGCACACTTACACACACACATACACACACAAACTAAATTACAAAAACACTCCGCCTGTTCATAATAAAATAACCTTCTCCCCCTTGAAGTCGGTCACATCTTTGTTATTGTTAATAAATTAAAGGTTCAGCAGTTCACATTCATCAGCTGGTTGTGTGTGTTTGTGTGTCTGTGTGCAAGAGTGTATCGGGTAGGTACGTTGTACAGTTCACATTTGTCATTGCTGTCCCGTGGCTTTCTTGAGTAGCTCCAAGTCTTTGCGGGATCGAGCTGCGGGCGGCGTGCAGCCGTACGCCTCCGAGCCCAGCGGTAAGTAACGCTCCTGCAGCCCCAGGAAGTCGTCCCCCTGCCCGGTTCGTAGGGAAACCCATGGAGGGGGCGGAGCACCACCCTGGAACCCCCACAGTGCCAGGCTCTCTGTGGTGAGAGGCAGCATTAAGAGTGTGAGTGTTAGAGAAAGAGACTTTTCCCCTAAATCCAGTGTCAAGAGAGACAAAGAAAGGGAAACTAGTAGGTCAGTACGTCACTCACCTTTACTGTGCAGACTGGCAGCTTTGGCCAAACCAAAGGAAACCAGGTACGGAGCAACAGCCACCAAGTCCCCTGGCTGACCTCGTGTTGCCATGAGCACTATCGACCTGGTGTGCAAAAGAAATCAAACGAAATGCAGATAAAAAACTAGTTTCTAAGCACATATGCAATGAGAACAGGCGGCCATTTCTCTCTATCTATTTGTCTGTAGAAAATTAATTTATTATTATTATTTATACTATTTTTATTTATGTACTTCCCCCTGTATTTTAACCATAGCTTCTTGTGGTGCAGCACCTTGTACTAAGTGCTCTATAGACAGATTATTGTTGTTGTTATGATCATTATTATATTTTTTATATACCTCTTTGCTATTCCACTTTTAAGGTACTGTTCCATCTTAGCGTCCATTTTGGAAAATGAGGTTTTCTTGGTGACTTTTCCAGAGCAGGCGTCCACTGTGACCAGGAAATACCCCGTCTGAGAGAAGGACATGGTCTCCTCATTTACCTGCCAGGTGACAGGAAACAACCAGTTGAAGGGGCTCTCGTCATATAGATGAGGAAATACACAGATCGAGATAATGTGAGAATGCTCACAGTGATAAAGGAGCTGTTATCTCCTCTCTGCTGCTGCTCTTTGCTGCTGAGAGACTTGATCTGTGTCTGGAGGTAGGAAGTCCATGGCTCGCTGGAAAACACAAGCTGAGACAGAAACACGTTGGTCAGCACTGGTGGTTTGTGTTTAAAGCAGCGGGGTTATCTTCACAATATCATTACAAACCTGTTTGGCCCCACAGCCTTTGCAGCGCTGCGTGTTCAGAGCCGGCATAGGCACCACAGCTGAGGGACTCCTGGAGTACTTAGGGTAGGCCTTAGCTGTACAGTTACAGGTCTGTTTGGAGGATGTGGTGGCCATGACCTTCACTCGTTCACAGCCTTTCACTGAACAGTAGCTGTGACCGTCACGCCCATGGCGAGCCCGAAGGTAGAGCCACAACAAGCTAAAACAAACAGAAAGAGTTTAATAATAATAATAAAGATGATAACTTCATTTGTATAGCACTTATCTAATCAAGGCTACAAAGTGCTTCAAAAAATAAATAACTCAAGATAAATCTGACTGGCTAACAGAGGAAAAACAAAAGAAGGAAAGTGACAGGAGTGGTCTTACCCAGCTGGTTGGTCAAAGAAGTACTTCCTTTCATTCAGTTTCTTCTCCAGCTCTACAAGGGATGACACTGTGCCGTAGTCTGTGAGGTCATCAAAGGTGTTGCTTTGCCTATCGTTGGTGTCGGCCATGATCTGAAACATGGTTTCTGACGGGTAACAGAGTCCCACCAGCACCCAGTCATCTCTAAGTGACAGAAAGAGAAAGATGGCGACATTAACAGGTTTCCACCAAGACCATTTAGAATCAGAAAAATGTCATTCTTTGGTTTGTTAAAGAGATTTTTCACCTCAGAAAAATCTCTTTACACAAACACACACACACACACATACACACACTTATCTACTACTTACTTATTGAAGTTGATGAGAGAGAGGACGACCTCCTTAGGCGCAGGTCCACTCCAATGCATTGTGTAGCTCTTGCTCATCATCAGGATAGGCTGGTACTGTTGAGATGGCGCCCCCTGGCTGTTAGTCCCCCTTAGTACCAGAGGAGCATCAGGATATTCATCTCTGCTGATGGATAAACTAAGACTTGGGGCTCCCTGTGTCTGGATGTACACCTGAAGAAGACATTGGAGTTGTAGAGTGCAAGGTCAGGGGGAGGAGCATACATTTTACATTGGAGGAGAATTGAGGTTTAGATTTGGACGTGTTCTACCTGAGAGTAACGGCCGCTGCAGATCACTCCACTCCACTGGGACATGTGCACACAGTCAGGATGTTGGATCAGGTAGTTGTCAGCTCTGCCGACATATGTGTCCCTGTAGCCTGTGACCGAGCCGTCCACGTCGTGAAAGATGGAGTTTTTGTCTCCGTCCAGATCGTTTTCTTCAAACCACTGTCCGGGGCGACCAAAGAACGTCTGCAGACCCACCTGAGGACATCAGTGGCAAAGAATGTTGTGAATACCTGCTAAAATTATTCATTTAAAGTTGCCACACAGAGTGAACTTTGCACTGCAAAAGGACAGGAAATTGCACTCTGATGACTCTTTTTTTAGTGGATCCTAATTAGAAAAGACTAAACCCCTCACACATCTGTGTTTGATGTGTGGTTAGGATGAATACCGCATGACATCAAGGATAAAGAGATTAGATTTGATGAGCTACAGATCTATAAAGATTTTAAGGGCTATTTAGTAAAGGCAGCGCATTGACTAATATCACCACAAGAGGGCATCAGTGATTTGCAATGGTCTTCTTCACGGTCACTATCTTCTTTCGCAATTATTTTTCAAATAACTACCGCGTACATGGCTGTGACCTTAACAAATCAACATGAGGGGATGGGTATAACGGTGAAGAACAAATACGAGCAAAAGGAAGATGGACACATTGAGAGGAGACTAAGATAAATAGAAAATCTGTCAATTTAAAGAATGATCGCAACTGCAGAGAACAACAGAAAAACACGGGAAAGTAAGAAGCAACACATGGGGGGAGAGAGAGAGAGAGAGAGAGAGAGAGAGAGAGAGAGAGAGAGAGAGAGAGAGAGAGAGAGAGAAAGGAGAGAGAGAGAGAGGCTGTTTGTAGCTCTACTACAGAGAGAAGGTAGGAAGGAAAACCATCATATGGTTAAAAACGTGAGGTGCTTATTATACTTACTCATTATAACCAATCGATATTATAAGCAGATTACAATGAGAACAATAAATATGACACAGTATATAAGTATAAAACCCCAGGACACATACACTATCCATATGTGCTACACACTGGACACGGTATGAGGTGCTTCTGATCTTATCAAAACTGCATGTTCACTCACAGTGGAGTGGAAGCGGAGCTGGGACAAGTTGTTTCGTGGGTTGAGCTGCCACGTGTTCTTCAGGTTGAATCCCACTGCGCTGGTGTAACGCTCTGGTGTGGGGATGAATCCACGGAACGTGCTCTGAGTGAGTCGCACCGGACCATCGTAGATCTGGAAACCTCGGATCGGAAACGTCCTGCGGTTAAGAAGGAGAGTTAACATTCCACGATGAGGCAAGACAGTTTAAATCAATGTACAAGTGGTTGAAAAACAATGTCATGGACTTTGCACAGGTACCAGTCAAAAAAAACTCTGTAACATGATTCAGCCTGGAGCTGATGAGGAATCAAACTTCCTCAGACATGATATGCTCCCTAATTCTTGGTTAATGGGGGCATTTAGTCAATTTTACATTTGCATGGATTTCCTCCCAAATTACAACCACGTTAACATTAATGTAGACATTACCATCAAAGTATGTAAATAGTGTTTCAACATATATTATAAAAAATACAGATGTATGCACAATCCATTCATATATTCTGTATATGGGGGATATGGAGCCAATCCCACTGGACATTTGGCGTGAGGCAGGGTACACCTGGACACACCCACATTCACATTCCCACCTAGATCGGCTGCATGTCTGTGGACTGAGGGAGGAAACCAGATGTACCTGCAGAAAACCCCAGCATGCACAGGGAGAACATGTACACTAAAAACCCTTGCATCACCAAGCTGCACCAGTACAATAAAGAATGCAGTAACAAGACAATAAAAGCTAGAAATTATACCTTTTACCAAAGTGAACATTGTGTTGCACAAACATAATTTTTTTAAATGGAAGTTACGTAAATCAATACACATTATGCTCTGAAATGATAATCACATAAGCACTCTTCAGCCTGGGCTGTATATGTAATTATCATTTATTTTTTTTAAACTGTTTCCTGCGTGACTTTGTTTTTCCTGTTGATGTTAACATGAGTATTTTTAGCTTCATGTTAAACCACAACTTAAGCACTAGGGCTCAACTGCTAAATTTGATGTATTTCAATAATGGGGTGGCTGTAAAGAGAATTTATGTCACTCAAAAACTAATTTATAAGACTTAGCAGTCTTAAGATATTTTTTTATGAAACTCCTTAAAAGAAGGAAACCGTCAATTTCACCTGAACTATCTAGTTTCTGGCAAAGATAAATAAAGTATGTCAGCAGCTCAGGCAGTGACTACGATGACGATAGACCAACGCGGCTGAGCCAGATGTCACAGTGCGGTGAGGAAGCCTGTAAACTGGTTGTAAAGTTGTACTTGGTCGTGACAGTGGTCACATATAGATATAAGCAGTAGTTCTAGAAACTAAAAGCAGAAGCTATGTGGCAAACTCTAGTATATGTTTCTCTATTTTTATATAGAACGACCTCTGTAAAAAGAGACAAAGATAGACATAAAAACAGAGACCCTGAGGGAATGTGAAGCTTAAAACTCTGCTCTCTTCAAGACTGTCCACTGGGGCTGACATGGCCTTTCATGGCATAACAGCAGAGAGACTAATTAAACTTCCTCTTAAGGGAAATCCAGTTGTCAGTGTAAGGTGAGACTGACACTTTGCATCTTACACAACATTTGTCTGGATTACTTGCTAGTGGGAGAGTACGGAGTGAGATCCTCATGTATCTTCCCAAACATGATCAACAATTAAAAATGATAGAAATATTACCAAAAACAGGAGTTAAATTGTGACAGCCGTTTATATGTGTCAGAAGACCATGAAACGACTCCCCTTGCCGTAAAGACATCAGGTGCCACAGTGAGTAATCCCTATCTACAGAATCTCCTAAGTGTTGCCACCACAGTTTTCATAAGCTGCCTAAAATATCGCTGGAGGGAAGTTAGTCCAAACAGAACTTCCTTTCACGAGTCCTCCTCCTGCGAAAAGCTGCAGCAGCCCCATCCCTCCATCTGTCCAACTATCCGATTTCCCCGCTGGCTCTCTCCTCCTTGTTTGTTTTTCTCAGCATATTTTTCTTAGGTTACTACTCCGACACCGTCCCCTGCAATTTCCGCGGAAGCCCAGTTTGTGTTGGACTTTCCCCTCAACTCCTCACCCACAGTATATCTTTCCTTCCTTCATTAACGTATCCATCCTTGCCCCCCCCCCCCTCACCTGTTTCTAGGCAGCGTCCTCATCTGTGCATCAGCCCCTCCAGGTCCCCAGTATTTATTTTGTCCTCCATTGGTCCCTCTGTTTTGGCTTTCACCCACAAACAGGGACTGCATCACCTCTTGGCTTGAGCCTTCGTCCTTAGGGTAGCTGCCATCACTGGACAGGAGATGAATGTACAGTACAGTATATGGTAATTAAAACATAAATATATGTATATGTAATGCTGTCAGCTTTTCAGGAATAAAAGTAGAAGAAATAAAATACATGTCTTTGTGTTACGCAAGAAAGATATTCAAAGCATCTGCTCCTCGTCAGTATCTATCAATCACAAATGTTTGCTTTTTTGTGCCAAGTTTCTCTCACAGTACGGAGAAAAGCAGATAGAGCTGAATAAAACCATTACAAGAGTGATTTAGTTAAGTACAGACCTGGCAAAGGATAACCCCACACCATTGTCTGCAAAACTAGAAGCAGAAAAAAGGAAAGTTGTGTTAAGAATAGTTTGATATTGATCCAACATTCAGAGCATGAATATAAATAACACAACAAGTAATCGAGGAACCTTTCAAATAGAAGAAAACCAACTGATAACCAATCTGCTTCTTCATTACAAATTGAAGTTCTTTGTTACCACTTTGAAAAACACATTTAAATCGACGGTACAGTTGAACATAAATGTGGGACGAAAAGGTAAAAGTAAGGAAAGGGTCTTCACAGGGGAGTTTGTGGTTGGAATAAATCAACTATTAAGCTTTCAACGCAAATTCTAAGTATCTACGTTTTATTGTCTTTATGCTTTAGACACCATCCGCTGTTTATCAACAGAAACATCCTCAGATTTCTTAAAGACAACCCATTAGTCACATCATTGCCTCTGACTCGTCTCACCCAGAGTTCTGGATGAGGATGTCCCCACCACGTATCCACGCTCCCAAGTCGTTATTCTTGAAGGAGATCAGAGTGTCGATGACGGCCGCCACCCGAGGACGGCTCGGATCAGCATTCTGGTGTGGTCTGAATCTGAAAGTATTACACACAGGTAAACACACAGGGTATTTTATCCATTAACCTTATCACGTTCCTATGACTACACTCATTTGCTCAGAGTGAGGTTTTCACCATTACCACAATGTCAAACCTATTTGTTCCCTCTAAATATTCTGGATGTGTGATCCTCATGTAGGTCAATGCACAACTCACACATCGGGACTAATGGAGCAGATAGTCATAACATAATCATATTATGAATCTGCACAGACATAATATATAAATACACCACATAAATTAAGTATAAAATCTCAGTGTTGTAATGTAGCGACTACAAGCTTCATTGCATCCCAAAATGTGAACTACACTGTAGAGGAGTTAACTGCATCATTAAATACAAAAGAGGGTTTCCCTTTGGCAGCATGAAAGTGCTTAGAAAGGTTCTATGGTCAACTTCCCATTAGAGAAGGAAACATCTTGTGTACAAGGAATTATGGAGAATAACCAAAATAGTGATCATCCTCTACTTCCAGCCTAATGGTGCCACTATGTAGAAAATATTGCTCAGCTTAAACACCAGTATTTATGCTCGGGACACCATGAACAAGCACAAATATTAGGGAGATATGGCCGTTGGTTCTTTGTCATGGACTCAATTTGACCATTGGTAAATTGTAGCATCGAGCAAAAAAACTGTGTGTGAGGCGTATTGACGTCTGAGTGTAAATTATAGGTACAGAAAATCAACTGGGGTTTCACTCTCCTCATCTAAACTGCATGAGTCTCTGCATGTGCACCAGACACCTATGCACACATGCACAAGTAAACTCTAAATCAGTGGGAAAGCTGGTGCAGGATTGTTCGTCATCAGACAGCACCAGCCGATCGTCTCGAAAACATGAGAGCCCATGCTGCTTTGCTTGGAAATGCAGAAATGGCTGAAAGTACAGCACATACTAAAATAAATGAATCTAATGGGATATATTGTCTTACTATAAGTGATTCAAATTATAACATGATATCATTTTAAATCAGAAGGAACTATTCCCTGGAAAATAATAATATCTATACCCTCATCCTACAAGTTCTTACAATGACCAAACACAAAGGTTACTCTCTGTCTCTCACTTACGCAAGATTATCCTGAGTTCACATTTTAACATTTAAAATCCTCCTCCTCATACCTCTGCACACACACACACACACGCGCACGCACACACACACACACACACACACGCACATGCAGAGCGTGGCCAGCAGTCTCTGTGGACACGTAAGATTTTTCCATCTAGTTGAGGTCTGCAGAGTGGAAACTCTATCTGTGAAGCCTTATTTTCTCTGTCAACACATTTTGGTAGAGCTCCTACCAAAATGCAGAAACAGAGTAAAAGGCCATCTACTGTATCTATCCCAGTCAATGACCATAATCTACTAGATATACAGAAAAAAGCTATAAATTACTTCATTTATAAACAATCGTAAACTGTGGCCTTAAACAAATACGTTAGTTAACCACAAAAACCTTAACATTAACATATAGGAACTGTAAAACTATGAGGATCATCACCAAGCAGAGACCATATAACGGTGCACAGTTATAGGCTTAGTGCAAAAACATATGCAGTATATACTACTTCTGTAAATGACATATTGTACACTTCCCTGTAAAATGCTGTTACACACATACCTGGCACTGTTATCCAGGCATAGGTATTCCCGGGGGTCAGCAGCACTAGCTTTGGAGGTCTTCACTCCTTTATCAATGAACAGACCAGCCTACAAGGAGAAGGTTTGATGACAGTAAATAACATTTTCGACATTGGTTGCACATCTAAGATTGACCACCTGTTTCTGCTGGATTTAAATACTATGAAATATATAATATAGTATATTTGATAGTGTGGGACCTGGGGCTGCAATAAATGTATTTTAATTAAAATGCTGTACAGGTCAGTGTAGAAAGCAGTAAAATGGGGAAATATAATTCCTTTGAATAATGTATAAACATCAACTTACATGTATGATTACATAAGTTTTGTGTGTTTAAAAAAAATTACTATAAAATAAATGGAGTAACAAATGTAATGTGTGTTTATTTGCTATGTATATGGAAAGCCGTGCTCTGAGTTGGCCTTGTGGTATAAGTCAGGTATAGTCTTAAACCTCAGGGCCCCTTCAACTATAAGAGAGGCTGCTGTGGTCACTGCCTGGACAAAGAAGTTACAGTTCACCTGCCTGACTTCACTCCTTACACAACAGAGCACTATTATAGAGCATGTGCTTGTGTGTGCATGTGAGTGCTTGTGTGTGTGTGTGTGTGTGTGTGTGTGTGTGTGTGTGTGTGTGTGTGTGTGTGTGTGTGTGTGTGTGTGTTTGTGTGTAATTTTTAGCTTGAACTGAGTAATTAAGCAGAGAATTATGTGCAATCCTTCTTTCACCAGTTATAAACACTGTATATATAAAACACTGATTTGAACGTAAATGGATGAATACAAGAATATGGCTTGAAAATATGCAAGACAGATGATACCTTGAAGTTGGAGTGAACACGGTTGTTGTAAAATATCCCAAGGGGCGTGAGCTCCGCCTTGGTCTCTCGTACCAGCCCATGAGAGTCTCCAGTGGAAGAGCTGTGGAACACGAACCATATGCCAGCATCCTGAAACGGGAAGGAAGAGAAGAGGAATGAGGTGATAGACAGGACAAATCACATTTGCGGGATGACAACAGGAATTTCATTATCTGGGCTTAGAAACACTTCTTCCATAGGAGGATGTGAGTGAAATACAAAAACAGTGAAACGCATTAAGCATAAAGTAGGCATAATGTTGTTTTCTGATCAATGTTAGTTTTAGATTCTCTCTCTATTCCTTTTATTAGCAAAGATATCTTAGAAAAATATGTGTTTCAGGCCATTACACTCTTGAACTTTGACGCTTGACCAATCAACTCCAAAGGCTAATATTATGAGCATACCCTTCAAATATCCCCACCAAGTTTCATTAAAATCTGCACGTGAGTTATAGAGGTATTTTTGTGGGTACACACAAAAACAGAGAGACACACACGCATAGGTGAAAACAATACTGGGCTATGGGGTAATAAGTAGAACAGGGCTGGATATCATTTTGTTCTCATATTCGTCAGGTCCCACAGCAACAATAAACCAGGTCAGAGTTCATACACATTTTGACCAATGGATTTCCATGACTTTTCCATGACTTTGCACCAAATTTCAATGACCAAACATTTTGTGAAATCTCGCTGTATACATGAAAAAGTGACAAAATTTAGTATTTAAGCTAACAATGAGAATTCCAAAGCATGAGACAATAGCTTGTTTGAGGCCTCTGTCTGACCCATGGCATGTACTTTTCGTTTTAATATGGTTAAATCTAAACTTCCCTGTCATAGTGCATTCTCCCGCCCGCTCCCCCAACCAACTTTTCAATTGGTATGAGATTGTATGCCTGCTTATATTTAGAGCATATTTCTTTTAAAAGCTTATGGATTATTTAAAACTCAGCTTAACTGAACAAAATGAAAATATGAATATAAAAAATATCCATGACTTCTCCAAAACTTTTGGGATTTACATTTTTTCAAGCACTTTTCCAGGCCTGGATATAAACATTTGACAATTCCATGGCTTTTCCAGGTTTTTCATGACCGTAGGAACCCTGCCAGGTGGAGTTCGTATGAGCCCAATGGCTCATTAAAGTTTATGGTTCATCAGACATAGACAGTCAATCTAAATATCACATGAATACCCCCTACCAGAAAGCAGTGTACTGCATACCCCTCCCATGGGAACTTCCACATTGCTTGTGCCCAAATGAAAAAGAGATGAGTGAGGGATCTTCATCTTCTATCTTCATATATTAGGAGTCTCACTAGTTTATTGCACCCTTCATAAAACACTAAAGCATGTTAATTCCTGTTTTATTGATGGATCACTTCTTTATGAAATATAAATCTTTAATTATTATTATGCGGAGTTCAGCAACAGCAAAGCCACAGCACAACAGGTCCTGCTGTATTTCACTAAATGACTCTGTGTTGGTCATTCATATTTTTCTTAATAATTTCTAAAATCTTGCTTTGAAGCAGTTTGCCTACATAACCCTGATCTTATTACCTGAGAGCCAGCAGCTGCATTGCTGATGAGGTTGTTGTTTGGGTTGGTGATCCAGAATGTGGAGACTGCCCTGGAAAACACCCCCGCCACACACAGATGAGGACAAGGAAACAGAAGTAGAAGGGAGATGAAAAGAGCAGTACCATGACATGTCTGGGACTGACTTATGAGAAGAAGATAGATCAGAGGGATCTTAAAACAATTCCCCTGACAATCCACCTCTCCAACCTAAAGCCTGGATGGGGCGAGTCCTGCCAAGACTCACAATTAAACCTCTGGAAACAGACTTTGCCGTTTCCCTCACTGAGGAACTTTCCTGTTCTTCCAGCGACATAAAAACATCCCGTTGAGAGGGAAAGTTGTTAGTGCAAGGATAAAAAAAACATCCTGCCAATGTCTCTCTCACACATTTTTGCTAATGACAGTATCTCTTTCAAGGACACCGACCTGCTGCATTCCCTCAAAGTATGTCTGCTACATCTCACCAAGTTTCCCACACTGACACCAACGTCAAAAATGACAAGGACACATTCACAAGTTGCACGAATCGTTTGTGCTATTTTGCTCCTGTTGTTTAGTTTTTAAAGACATTTACCTTATGTATTCATAAGGTAAAAGGTAAACACCAATAATAGCTATAAAATATATCTATTTACTAATTCCAGAATTGTTTCTCTGTCATTGTGTGGAAGGTACAACTTGAGAACTGTTCATCTTATCAACATCAAACTTGGCATGTGTTTTGTTAAAGGTCCAAGGATGAGCTGTGTCAGATGTGGTGCGTCACATTCAATATCAATAAACTTTGAATAAACAAGCAGCCAGCGCCTTGCAGGTTGTGTCGCTCGCTTAACCGACCTCTGAAATGACTGACATGCAAAGTATGACAAAATGTAGTCATTCTTATATGTAAACCACACATATGAAAAGTTATAAAGATTAATCAGTTTTCGTTTTAGGACAAACGTTGACTCGGTGTGACAAAACAAATTCCAGTTGTTAATGGATGCACAACGGCTCCAATGCAGATAAATCAGGTAGGATGAACGCAAGGTCTTTTAACTTCACTTTGAACCACAGACTGTTTATAAAAAGCTCTGTTCACAACATCTAGCATGCAATCAATAAAAGTGAGAGTATGTTGTAGAATTGTTTCAGGAGGACTCACCAATGACAAGGAATAAGTTTGAAGTGGCTATGGAGCATCAACAAAGGCCAAGAAAACAGACCATTCCAAAGAGGCAGGTTTAGAATGGGCACTGCACTGGTGTTTATAAATTGAGGAGTCATGCGTTTGTATCCTTGGTTCTTGACTTGCAGTGCTTGCTGAGCAAATCATTAGACTGCAACAGCCTTGATAATTGTGCAGAAACTCTGTCTGAGCTGAACTCCTAGAGCTATAGTATGTCATTATATTGATATCTTACTTGCACTCTGTGCTGGGCGAGGGAGTGTAGCCCTTGTAGACTTTGTCCTTGATGCTGGTGCACAGGGTGTCATTGCGGTCAGTGGGCAGCTGAGTCCCAGGTCGAGTCAGCAGGCCAAGGTTGTGGAAGAAAGTGTTGCGCTGCTCGATCCCATCTTCGAGGAAAAAACAGTGACCCAACGTGTCATAACCTACAGTGTCCTTCACCTGGGTTAAAGAGAGAAGGAAACAAGACACAAGAGAAACAATTTAGAGCAGAGGAGGATTTTCAGAGGAGAGTTCTCAGCTGGAGAGAATGAAAGTTGGTTTTAAATCCAATTCAGAGCTCTCTTTCCTTTTTCAAGTAGTGGCAAGTTTGCACCTTATGGAAATATCCAGAAAATCCTGGTAAACAAGACGGCAAGGACAACATTTATTAGTCCATCCTGGATTCCCAAGCAACCCACAGGAAAATAAAGTACATTCCGGTCGCTTGATGCCAGCCTCCTTAAATACCAAAATTCCTGAAAGAATTTCCTACTGAGACCTTTTTTTTCTTAAATCCACCTGAAGCTATGAAGAGAATGATGGTATCAAGAGAGGTGCTGAAGAAGACACACAACAAAAGAAAATCCACATGGACATTGTGCCAGAGAGGAACCAGGAAAAAACTGAGTCCAACGATGCCATCCAAAACCTTGGACTTTTGACGTACAACAAGGGAACAGATTTCCCATCATGCCTGATTATATGAGAAGACCTCATAAAACTGTGGCGAAAATTGAAAAACAATAGCCTCTTACGCATTTCCAGTTTGGGTCTTTTTTTTGCAACAAGCCCTTATTAATCTCAATCCTTATATTAGCCCGTACTAAAATCTTTTTGGTTGTGAAGTGAAGAGCACATATTCTGTTCAGATTCTTCAAAACTCAAACAGATTTATCTTGGAGAATTCATAGTTTATTTTCTTGTAAAATATTATTGAATGTTGTTTGAAAGTTTAGATTTGTTTTTTCCTCACAGTATTACCCCAAACATCACACACATAAACACACAAAAAACACAATAATATAACACATTTGATTTTACTTATGAAACAAGAACAAAAACATATATATAAAGAGAATGAACGACAGGTTCTATAATGGAGAAAATTATGGGACAGGAGGGTTTTAAGACAGAGCTTAAAGAGAAGAGATGGAGGAAACAAGTGATTACAGTGATCCAGTAATGGAAGATGTAATTGATGAGAACTCAACAGTCAGCATCACATGGTACTCATTAGTAAGAGCTGTGGGTCTAAATTTGTGTTGTTTCCCTAGTATCTCATACATCATACACTTAACTCATCACAGACGCACACTTGACTTACCAGCAACCCATTGGTGGCATGGATGGTGAGACAGCGGGAGAATGAGTGGTGTATGGAGAGTCCTTCAACATAGGTGGGCTCCCAGTAACCTCCCCTCTGGTCAACGTCCCCGCACATGTGGAAGTGGAGGGGGTAGTGGTCCCTCTCTGCCTGTTGACCCATATTCTTCAACTCCACATAGGACAGATGCACTGACGAGAAGTTACCAAAGATCTGATGGCATTGGACAGAGAGAGCAAATAAAGGATAGAGTGGAGGATTTAAAAACTTGAAAACGGATGGTGCAAGAACAATGAGTTATTCCACAGAGAGAAAGTCACTTAAACTGATATTGTGGAAGGTAACAAAAGGTAACATTCTGCTACAAAGGTAAGCAAAGGGTCTGGTCACACTGGTCCAGTTAAAAGTTTAGATCTTCAGTCAATGATCCCACTGGGATATGAGCTATAGCTTTGCTGGCACCCTGCTCAAGTGAGTCAAACTTGTCCAGAACCACAGATGCTCCTCTTTACAAATACAAGATGCAAGGGAGAAGCATAAATTAACATCTACGTCGAGGTGGACACATGCATAACACAAATGCACTGACGAGCAAATTTGGTCAAACACTAACATCAACAAATAATCAAATATTCTGTGAATATGCTATACAATGCTCTCTAGGAGGCCTTTCTGTCGGTATGGCAAAATCCACACTGTCTGGTTCCT
This sequence comes from Platichthys flesus, assembly GCF_949316205.1. NCBI lineage: Eukaryota > Metazoa > Chordata > Actinopteri > Pleuronectiformes > Pleuronectidae > Platichthys > Platichthys flesus. Next base: position 16,684,652 of record NC_084947.1, read on the forward strand.
GTTAAGGAGGTATTGGCCAATCCCTCCAGCTAACTGTAACTCAACCACACACACACAAAAATACTCAGTTACCCAGAAAACACAATGCCAAGCTCCCCCTCTGTTCCTCTTAAATGATTGCTGCTATGAGACACCCATGCAAAGAGAGTTCTAAGAAATATACTTACAATACATTACACAACATAAGACAAGACTACGAAAGGCTTTATATCTGTGTCCAGGTGGGAGCATTGTGACCAATAGATTGAGGACAATTTGCTGTGAGTTCTGTGTGTGTGTGTGTGTGTGTGTGTGTGTGTGTGTGTGTGTGAGAGAGATGGTGCTCTTATTGAGGTCTGTTCGGGGGGGGGGGTTGGTAAAGTCAATGTTTCAGAGGCAGATTGTGTAATATGAGTTTAAGTGTTTTCGTTGGAGACAGTTGTGGTGGAATGAATAAAAAAAAAGTGTTTATTTTGTTTTGCCCGAGGGGGACAAGTTACATCAAGCCAAAGGAATGTTATTGTCTATTTGCCACAAATGTTAAAGGAGTCATACCATCATTAAGTAAATTGAAATGAACTCATTTGCCTACATAGAGAGCAACAGAAGTCCAGGAGGATAAGATGCTCCAGTTATTGCTTTGCTCAACCGTGATCCGTCCTCTTTTCATCAGGTTATGTTCCGATTTATAGGCTGCACATCTTTTACAGAAGGAGCAGCGGCCAGAAAAATAACAGCTTCACATGTCGCAGGAGAAATGAGAAAAACAGAGGGAATGGCAGTCGGAGAAATTGTTGGACCTTACAGAACGAAATGAACTGGGAACATGAACAACCCCTCTCATTTAGGACAGCATATAAATATAGAATGTATGCACACTGGGGCTCTGCAGTATGGAAACCGTCAAGCATGTTACTGCAGACATGTTGACCGTGGAGGAGGCTCAGTGAGCCCCTCCAGGTGAGCCAGGGAGAGGGGACTGGGGGAGACACACATGAGTGAAGCTAATAGAGGAGATGCACATGAGAGAGACCAAGAAACCAAAGCTGACACGCCAGCAGAAATGGCTGAATTTATGTCTGTAGTTAAGTGTTCTCCCCTGGTCGCAGAATAAAACTTTAAAGCCTGAATTGTTTGTCTCTGGCTGTTGTTGTGAGACCCCGGTGGCATCGTTATATGCCACAGTGACCCTTAATGAAAGTCATGCAGACACTAACATCAGCAAATACACAGTTTAAACAACAGCCGGTGTTTTTAAATTAAAAAACACAAACACAAATAAAACTCACCTTGATGTGGCCTCCGTAGGTGTCGTGGTTGTAGAACTGACACAGGTTGTCTCCATAGCAGGAGTTTTCCATTTCTCCATAAATGAGAATGTTTCTGGAGAGCAGAGCAACTTCGGCGCGCATGTCCACTCCATCGATGATCTCTCCCACGTGGTTATACTGCGGCTTCCCTGAGCAGCACAGAGTAGACAGGTTGGTTCTCAGTCACATGCTAAAGGAAAAGTCTTGCACACAATTTGACAAAACCTGGAAAAAGTAATTATACAAATGTCAATCACTTCATTCCAACCCCCCCCCCCCACGCCCCCAAAAAAACTGAAGGAAACTTTTTACTAAATAAAATGGCAAAGCTTCACATCTAAATGAAACATTAACCTTTCCATGAACACCAAATCCAAAAATGTTATGTTAAAACAAACAGGTAGTCGCATCTCATGTAATAAAAAAGGTCACCATTAAAAACCACCAACTGCCAACCACAGGAAGTTTCCCATGCAGCACACATCCAAACAGCCATCTACCCACGCCCTCCAGATGCCTAAAAACAATAGTAGTCTAATACATGTGAAACAGAGAATAATCAACTTTTCGAAAATGTGGAAAGAACCCGTGCCCAGAGGAGTGCAGATGCCAATGTTAACTTTCAGCTGTTCTCCAGCTGGTCAGCCCTTCCTCACAACAGCGAACTCAAAACGAGGCGCGCAAGCACACACAAAACCAATACACCCTTCTCTTCAGGAAGGGAGTAGGCAATTGTTGACAACGGAATGAGATCAGGAAACGTGTGTGATAAAGAGATGGTCAAACAAGTCACATATTGAGAATAAAATGAGAGCAGCAGCATAAGGAGGAGGATTCTGTTTTCCCCCACAGAAATAGATTCTATTAGTGGCGGTAGCTGACGAGGGGGGGTGCTTTCTTAAATCACTGCAAATAATTTTGTTGCCAAGTGCTCTATGAAAAATAAACAACTCAACTGAACAGTGTACAGCTCCATTGTTTCAGAACAAATCACATGAAAAAAGATTTTACCCTCACCATCCTGACCTGGTTCAGTCAGTGTTTCATTTCAAATTTCATATTATTCCAACCAGAACGGTAACGGACATGAAAGCAGCATCATCTCATGCTCAGCTCGAATGGCAGGCACACAGAGAGTAAAGAGACAGTAAAACTGCTATTGGTTTATTGATGGTTCCCTCCGATGTGGCAGGATTTCTCCTGGAGCTCCTGGGGCCAGTCTGACAGTCAGGTCCATTGTGTGTTCATGTGCTTGAGTTGTGCAGCACAAAACTCTAGAATGATATTTTACCAATTTTACATGAACAAAAAAACCAATATGTGGCGAGCTGCAATAAATAAATCAATGCATGGACACGGTGTCTAAAAAGTTCCGAGTGTTGAAGTCTTTTCGATTCAGAAGTTTGTCGAGACAAACTAAACTATAATGTGTAACCACTTTCTAGATAATTATTGCTAAACTCTGGGATGTAGAGCAGAGGCGATGAAACCAAATCCGTTCTATCAGTAATTTTAGCTGGACATGTTTTCAAACCATAACCAAACAGAAGAACAGGACAGGGCATCTCTCCAGAATTAGAAAAACTACAATTGCAAGCCTTGTATTTGCTCAATTCTACTCTTGACAAAGTATTAGTCATGAACGTGTTCACTAACTTTATAATAAGTTTGCAATGCACTTTTCAAAGCTCTACCTTCCTTTTCTCTTCTGTACTTCTCTCATTTTACCAGGAACTGTGTAGCTCAAAATGGACCCTTGCAGTATAGCCGACTCAGATTTCAAGCCACCCACACATCCACACATCCACACCCCACAAACACACACACAAGATAGCAGAGTGGACCAACACAGGACAAACAACCAGTCAATTTCTGTTTGCAGTCCAGAAAGCGATGCTGATCTCTCTCACCTTGTATCCTGACCTGTCTCTTGGTGCAGTGAGGACAGGGCAGCAGGGTAAACTCTTCAGCTTGGTGCATGGAGTAATCTGTACTGGCAACAACAATTTGATTCCCAGGTTTCCAGGTCGGCTTAACTTCATCCTGCAGGTTGAGCACCACCTGGTCCACAGCATCCACCTGAAAGCCCGAAATGGCAAAACCTGCAGGGACACAGCAGAGCACTTGATTTAAAAAAAGCATGACGCCCACAGAGAAGCACGACACAGAACAGAATCTGATGCTTTGATCGTTTTTTAATTAATGTTTTTAATGCCCTTGATATGAAATTGAGGTGAGCCATGATTATCAACATGTACAGTTTAGATTTTTGGCGTTGTTCTTTTCACTAGTAGCCACAAAAGATCCTACAGAGGACTTCAAAAAAATACAGAAAATAACTGAACATCATAAAAAGTGTTGGAAAATACCATTTCTCCATCTATATCTATCATATCTCAATGAAGAATTTATTTCCACTGAAGTGTAAATTAGTATCTGGTTTCTGAATAGCTCAAAACCACTTGAAAAAGAGACTCAATTCAATATTTGTATAATATCACATTTTACTACCTTTCACAATAATAATGTGTCACTTTCAAAATGTCCTTAACAAGGTGTGGGCATGCAATTAATAAATAACACCTAAGGGTGTGCTTCTCCTCTGCCTTAAGACCTTGTATTTGTCATAACAGTACGGTCATAAAAATACTGACAGTCACACAAACACAAGAATGTCTTTCATGTTGCGAGGATTGATCTGTAAACCACTTGGCCTAGAGTAAACCTTGCTTTTGAGCCTGTCTCTAAACCCTTTACACTTTCAAAGAAAGAGAATCCTGACATGTTCAGCTGGACAGCTTACACAATACCGACTCCGGTTATTTGGACAAATTAAGTCAAACACAGACCAGCTGCACAAAATGATAGAGAGCACAAACACTAATATAAATAATAATTATAACTTCATTTGTATAGCACTCTTCTAAACAAGGTTACAATGTGCTTCACACAAAGGTCCATGGCAAAATGAAGAACGGATATTAAATGGTTTGTATTTATAAAGTACTTTACAGTACAGTTTGCCATTCACCCATTCACAGACACATATTCACAGAGTGCTTCTTTTTTGTGCTATGATAGGCAATTCGGGGTTCAGTATCTTGCCCAAGGACACTTCGACATGCAAATGGGGAAGACTGGAGATCGAACTCAAAGTAATGTAATTTCCTCATTTGTAATAGCTGTATACACAAAAAAAAAAAATAGACTTATGTAGAAAATCTTAAGCTGTTGCTCACCATTCTTCCATTCGCTGTAGGCGGTTACCGAGAAGCCCACTCCGTCCACCGTGGTGAAGTTGCGTGTTGCAAGAGCTCTGCCTCCCGTGTCATGGTTTTCATGTTCCCTAACGTCCTCTGAACATGACGTGTTGCCGCCATCGACCACAGAGACCAGGGCCCACGCCTGTCTGAAGAGACCGGAGGGATGAGGAGAGAAGTGGGAGAGAGAAGAGATCAAGTCATTGTCAGACATAAAGTATTTGATATGGATGTTTCACACATCCATTGCATCAAATAACCAAGATCTGGGCTGTAGTTTTCCACACACTTTCTTTGGATGAGGAAATTAATATTCAAGGTCTTGTTCTGAATTCAAGTTCTATATATTTGTTATTAAATATTTTACAATTATATATATATATATATATCAGCCAATACATAGTATCTGTTTGAGAATTTTTTTTCAGTCCTTAATATTGTAATCGGCATCACCACCAAAAAATCCATATTGGTCAGTCGCTCTTCATTACTCACTTTGTCATCTATTGTCATCTTCACATTTGTAGCACACAAACACAAGTACCAGTGTTTTAATCCTTTTGCAGGCTCACAGAGTAGTTCATTATATTACGCAGCCCAATTGTCAATGCTATCGATGAGAAATTAATTTTGCAATCTACGGGTACTTTACTTGCAACAGGAAACCTTAACAAACATGTGAAACCCTGAGATGCAATGCATGCTGTGAGCTAGCACCCAAATCAGTGTAGCAGGATTTTAGAGTTTCAGGGTTTACATAATATCTTACAGATGCAACAGTTAGTAGGATAAAGGGTGTGACCTGAGCTGAGTTATAACGCTTCTTTGTGTTAGATTGTCTGTGTTCATCCCTCTCACACACGCACGCACGCACGCACGCACGCGCACACGCACACGCACACACACACACACACAGACACAAATGTCTTACAATGAGACAACAGATCATTACAAGCAGACATTTCAACAAGATATCTGAAAAACCGGATTAAAGAAGCTACTGTGTGCTACCCTGTAGGAAAGCTAATGCCTGTAATGAGCCTGAAGTAGCACAGTAGGGGAAAGAGGAGCAGGAAGCTGAATATTAGTGCGAATGTCCTGTAATATAAAAAGACAGTGAGAGGGATAAAACTAAAGCATATCTGAGAAGCAGGAGGATTATTAATATGAGAAGAAATGATTACAGGAAGGGTGTGCGTGTGGCCGGGAGGGATACTGGTTGTACCTACTACCAAGTCCAAAGATTCAATCTAATCCTCCCCAGGTCCTCCCTTCTCACTCCACTTGCCACTATCTTATAAAGCAGGAATGTAAAAAGAATCATTCTAAATGAGATTACAATGATTGAATAAGCATGAACAACAGTCGAGCGGAGGAAATCGAGGGTGTGGAGGGCGAGTGGGACTGGGTGTGTTTAAGGGCGTTTGACTTAAAACCAGACGGTGTGCAGCCTTCAATTGTTTCAAATGTCATGCCCTTAGCTTCTTAAGAATGACTTCTTTCTTTTTTGTTGTTGTCCAGCATCAGCTGGTTGAGTCCAAACAAGCATAAAATGTCCTTGCTATTCATGGTTTCAATAATATTTTAACACCATTGTTCTAAACTGTGACCTGACCTTTTCACTCTATGTCAGCACAAACATGTTGACCCTGACCAACATGACCTTCTACCACAATTTCACCACACAAAAGCCTATTTTTACACTTATGGAATCCTGGATATTCAGCTGTACATTTTGAAGGACTACAGGAGAGTATTCAGTAGAAGAGGTCTGGTCTGCAATAGACACAGCTTGAACCACTCTAAATACAGTAAACAGTATCAGGGGCAATTTCCTAAACTCACCTTTACATTTACATTTCTAGCTCAGGTACTATACTTTCCACAGTGGAGCCCACAGCTCCTGGCACATTTGAACACTTTAGTAAAAGTAGTAAATGCTCCATCTATTCCTTGGAGAATGATCTTTGGAATAATCACAAATAATTAAATATGTGTTCCAGAGGGACTTAGGGACTTCATATTCCCAGTGTTTACACACTAAATCTCCCTGGGTTTTAGCATCAGTCAGTGATTCTCTTAGGTCCAACATGCCTCTGTGCTAATATCTGTCTCAGTGCGTAATAATTGCTCCCACTGGCATAACCACAACCAAAACACATGTCTTTGTAGATGAAAGAGCCCCTGTGCCGTGTCACTGTGCACCCCACTGATTCACAATCAAGATCCATCTGGAGATCCACTCTGCTCTTTCATTTCAGCCCCAGTGTGTGGCTTTTCCTGTTGGGGAAAAATATCAAGGAAGGCCCCTTTTCTGCCTGTAGGCTGCTATTAAACAGTCTGCGCACCTTATGTGTGAATCAGAAGATGAATCCAACAGTTAGAGAAAATAAGAGAGGGTGGGTGTTTCACTTTTCAATTTGTTTTAACAATCTCATTGTTTGACCGGATATAGGGAATGTGCGGAGGCCAGAGGTGAATTCACTACAGACGCACATGAGCGGGTGTTCATGTGCGTCTGAGCGCTCTTCTGAGAGGCGACAGAGGGGTCAACAGGCACGAGGCAACACATTACTGGATCTGTGCCAGGAAGGACAGTTGACGCCACTAAGACCAACCTATAGTAAACCGAGTTTGTTTTACCTCCACCAAGGAGGTTACGTGTTTATTGTAGTTTGTCTGTGAGTTCGGTTTTCTTAAACTAAGTGGAAGGGTGGGGATTCTTTAACATTGAGAGATAGTGAAAAATAATGGAGAGATGAAATAATGTAGAGATCTTAATGAAACAAAAATTTAGAGTGATCATTTCTATGAAAAGACGAGATTTGGTGTTGATTGAATAATGATTCGGATGATATGATCTCAATATATGTTAATGCCATGTGGTGATAACTGGCCAATCAGACTTGGTGGATGTGCTTTCTCAGTGCCCTTCTGCAGGGTCATATGGTAATTTAGACACTATCGTAGATTTCTCCGAGAATAATTCATGGTACTTGATGAAAACAAATCATACATGTTTAAGGGACTGATATTACAAGTGTCTACAATTTGGTGCAGACCCAAATTTAATTTAAATGTGGTTTCATGAAGGGATTGTTGGCACTTGGCAGAGTTGTAGCTGATTATTTTGTATTACATTTTAAGTTTGAAATCACGAGGGGTTTATAGTGCACTCTGAAATTACAGCACATCAAATAATACAAGTAACTTAAATGAGTTCCCAAGTAGGTTCCAGCAACATTTCCAGCTATTTTTCCAAAACACTCCATTACATATAATGAACTGATCATTATACTTAATCCTGTAGATTATATGCTTGTATTACCCACCTTTTCCAGTCTAACATCACTCATACTAACAAAGTGTGACTTTATTAAGACACTGAGCGGCATGCTGTCTCATAAATGTGTTTTATGTGTTTCCTCCTATCATAGGAAAAACCACAGAAAGCTGAGATAAAAGATCTCCACACCAATAAATGGTGAAAGGATTAGCAGACAGTAACTCACTAGAGCACACACTCACAAGCACAGGTTTTATTGTCCGATCCATTTAGGTTAGTGGGGATTTGCATGAAGACCTCTGTGTTGCATTGGCACCCACCCCCAGAGGCGAAATGTGACACTGGAGAATCTGGCGTAGCAGTTGGCTTTTCAGCCAACCAATGACTAAACCACACCAAGTTACAAATAACTCAGAGTGAAATGTTGCACTTAAACTTTCCATTCAAAGAAATGTACTCATGCATACATTTGAGTGACAATGAGAGAAGATCTAATGATATGTAAAGCTAAAATCCAGTTCTCTTACATCATGAGCTCAAAGAGAGCATTAGCTCATGAGAACAGGAACACAAACCTTCCAGAATCTGTTCTTTGGAGGGAATAAGCCAGCTTGACAAAAAAAACCCTGTATCACTACCTTTTGCGCAAATCCTGACCATAACCCCAGCATCCGCTACGTGCTTCGTTTCCTGGCAGAGTGCAATTGAGCAAAAACACAGGAAAAGGAAAGAGGAAAAACAAGGGGTGATTCAAGGAGAGATCCCAAATGAGATAAAGATACATGAAAGTAGGACTATTTTCCAGAGAGGATGGACATGGAACAAATTGATGGTATCCTCAGTCCCAGTATTGAGGCTTCAAGGGGGAGACGCCTTACTTTAGGTGTTGAACATAAACACATTAACCTTCTTTATCTGTCCCAGGAGACCAAGAAGAAACAAAACACTCAGAAAGAGTTTAAGAGACAACACACTACAAACTCTCCAAGAGCTGGCACACTGCCATACAGCTGAGCCAATAACTCACAAGCACCTATTCAACAGACATTTTCACAACACAACAAAAAACAATCCCTTGTGTTTTAATTTGTAGTTGAATTGAAACCAAAATATCAATGATTCTTTAAAACACTGAATTGGTAATATTTACCTGTATTTGAGATCATAAACAAAGCTGCTGCCAAGCTTCTCTTCAATGACCTTCTTGGTTTCATCTAGAAGACTTTTAGCGGCTGAGTCGCCTACAGCCAGTGAGACAATACGGCCCGTGGGTAAGGACCGAAGCAGCTGCGTCAGTTGGCGACTATCGTTACGGGAGTCATGCGTGTCGTAGCGTTCAGCCACCAACACGTCGGCTGTGTCCTGATCCACCACACGCAGGTTGATGCCTCGGTAGAAGTTCTTTTGGAAGACATGACCACCTGTGGCCAGCCCAGTAGCTGGGATGCTTCTCGTCAGCAGAGACCAGGAAACCGTTTCGGCGCCGTGCAGCTCCAGAGTGCCACCTCTCTGGACGCCTATGAACTTCCGCCCCAGGCCAGTGACCTCGGGAACAGCCTTGTTGTCGGAACGACCCACAAGGGCGATGGCTGCATGAGAACGGTAGCGACATTTGGGTGCGCCGATGTGAAGGGCTCCACCTTCTTCTATGAGGATGTGGTGTGTTCTCAAGGTTATGTTTTTGGAGCCATCGGGATTGTCTGCAAAAACTACCTGACCTGTGGGAGGTCAGAGGAGGACAGTGTTACACCCAAAAGTCTACGAACTGAACTTATTCTACAGAACAATGTCACTTATAATAAATAATACATGTAAAGCCATCAACATTATTACTAAATGAATCATTGACCTTGGTGTGCTTACCTCCTGACTGAATAGTTAGTGAAAAGAAGGTAGCGGAAGAATCCAATCGAAACAAATGTCCCCTTAAGACAACTACAGCCTTATCTGGTTGATGACCTGGGTTCCAGCTACTAAGGGATGGATTGTGGTCTGGACAGTTCTCTGGAAACATAAGCAATTAGACACAGGGATCAAAAACTATACAGCAATGGTTCATCCAGCAGGGAACAATTTGGGAAGTATGTAAACATATAAATCAGACACATTTGAATCAATACTGACCATCTAACACATCTCCACTGGTGAGACTAAGGACAAGGATAATCGTGAGGAGCAATGCACCCATCGACACTCCGAAGCAGATCAGCGTGTTCTTTCTTTGCTGTAGGTTCTGAGCGCGCTCTCTGCTCTGGCTCTCCTCTGACAGGTTAAAAGGGGCTGGTCGCTGCGGCGGCGGGCCGTGAAGTTTTAGCGGAGGAGGTGGCGGAGCCTTGGCAGGTGGAGGCGAGCGGACCGGGGCCACTCGCCCGGGGACATAGCCTGGGGACCTCGGGTGGTGGCCGTGGGGCGGAGCCACGAAGACAGGGAAGTGACTGGGGCCATCACTCGTCGGCATTGTACACGTGTCTGCTACCTGAGATGAGAAAATGGCACACTTTCAGAAGGCAAACTAAACATTCGCAACAAGGACCATAACAATGGGGTCATTAAGGATGTTAGGAACCACAGTCAAAATGCATCTGACTTTCTAATTCTCTTAGATGCATCTCCCTCTGTCTATCACATCCAATTCTGGAATCTGGGCTAACTTTCTGATGGGAGTCATTGGACTTATGTTTGTCTGCTAAGTTTGTGGCCAAAACATTATTTGACTTGCACACATGTTTGTGGTTTTTTGTAAAGACTGTACCACGAGGAATATGTTGATTAACTAGCAAAGGGATTAGGGATGAAAGAAAGGAGTGAATGGAAAAAGAGTTTTGATAGAAACAGGTCAAAGAGGAGGAAATAGACACTATAAAAACACAAACGAGAGTAAAAACCAGTGGGAGGTGAGGAAAGAAGACAGCCGATTCTGGGGTAACAGTCAATAAGCCACCAATCATCTCATTCATATGGACCTCCAGGTGATGATCCTGTGAGGGGGGTCTTTAAAAGACAGTAAATCTATTTCTCCGAACCAGTCAGCCTATCCCCCCCCGGCCGATTTGGCTTAAATATAGTGACACTGGCTGCGCTTGTCCACTCAAATGAAGGAGGCTGTGAATAAAGAATCATAACATTCCTCACACTATGTTAACACAGCCAAAACAGATGGCACCAATTACACTATAGGGAAGGAGGAGAGCGCCCCGACTTGAGTCTTTATTTCACACTAACTCCAGAGGTTTGCAACAAAATGAACTGAATACACACACACACACACACACACACACACACAGACACATACGGAAAGGTCAGTCGGAAACCAACCTACACACACAAACACACAGGGGTAGAGGAAATGACACGGCAGAAAGAAGGTCTACAATGGCACTTTTCCTCAACACAAACTCTTCACCACATGCTCCTATAGGACTTCATAAACAAAACGCCAGCAAGTTCAAAATTTCACAGCAGGGCCACATAAGTCCAAGAATGGCCGAGTCTGCTTTTAAAGAGGTGGTTAGAAGGGCAAGACAGCAACATCTTTACAAGCCTGGCTCGGTCAAACCAAAGACACAGGGGACATATCCAGGGGTGCTCCTCTTTCTCTCTCATTCACACACACAAACTAACATACATTGTGGAGAGTTGGTTTTTGTCCCCATACAGACGACAAGTCCCGACTATGTGACTGTGTGAACAGAGTTAGGTCCCCTGGACAACACATGCACACACAGGCAAGTTTGCACAGGCATCCTTTTAATGAAAAAGCATTCACTTCCATTCATTGTGGACACTGGACAATCCATGCCTAACCCTAACCATAACTTAACCACAATTGACATCTTATCCCTAACTTTAACCAGGGCCTCAAAAATGACATTTAGCCTAATTAGGACCGGCCTCTAGTCTTTATACTGGAAAAGATCGTAAAGAGACAACAATAAAAAAGAGTCCACACACACACAAACACAAATGCAAACATGCACACACAACCATTGTCTTGCAAAGCCAATTAGTCATCCTTTCAGCCCGGAGTACAACAAACCTCTTCAGCTCATAAACAAAGCAATATACAAGCGATGACCTCAGGAGAAGGGCTCTGTCACTTATGTATGAGCTCGGCCTAACAGCAGCTGTTCCACCCACTTCAACCTCAATTATACCATTACACCGTCTCTTCTGGACAAAGTCTTAGTGGCTATTAAATCTTAATCTAAACCTAAACTCCCCCCAATAACGAGGCACGCTGGTGTCCTGGATGTCCATGTTCTCCCAGTCGGTGCCCTGCATTGGACACTGGACTCTGTGGCAGCCCAGTGATGGGATGTCCCCCTCAGGCATCAGCTTTTTACAGCCCTATCTCAGGCTACGCTTTTATTCACATTCCTCACCATGAAAAAGAAAGGGCCGAGCTGCCCCCGGTTCCCCCCTCTGTTAGCGACCTGTCAGAGCCCTGAGAGTTGTGAGCTTACTCACCTTGGGGCTATTCAGGCGTCGGGGAAGTGCCACTGATCACAGGGCTGCGCTGCTCCTCACGGACCACAGACTCATTCACTCCCTCCCTCCCTCTCTCGCTCCCTCTCATATTTTCCTGATTTGAAAGCTACTGAATATCAAACAGATGTGTGGGGGAAACGCAGGAGTCAACGCGGGACAGACCATTAGACATTCCTCCGTGGTAAACTCATCATTTACTTTGGACATTTACAGTGGCAGAGTAACAGACAGTAAGCCATGCGTTTCCTACATTAAATCTACAATCATAAACACCAGTAATGCTACTACTACTACTACAAGGAGGACGAGAGAGGAGCCGTTTCTGTCTCCCTCTCTATGGAACAGTCTCCCAGAGGAGATCCATCTGACAACCGCCTCATCCTCTTTTAAATCGAACACATCTTTATAGGTGTTCTTTCATTTTTATCATGTTATAGTGTTTTATTTTATCTTTATTTTATACAGAAAATCTGTATCTGTGCTCTACAGCTGTGCTTTTTAAACTGTTTCCTCTAGCAAAGCACCTCGTCACTGTATATAAAAGTTATAAATAACGTTTATTAATATGATATTACCACTTCTTCCACAGCCCCAGCTGACTCAAATGGGTGCATCCACGTTGTTAAATGGGAGGATTTCATTATTATTATTATTGTTTTGACTCATTCCAGAGCAGCTTTATAGTATTTTCCCATTAGTAGAGGAAGTTAGAAGATAACCTACAGCATCATTTAGGCATCACTCTAAGTTATTAACATTTAAACACACTTTCAACGTGTTAAGTGTTAGTTTTGTTTTTCTCCACTTTGTCAGTTAAGTTATTTGTTGTGAATATAAACATACAAGCTCTGCACATTAGCTAGCAAACAGCAAAAGGTGCTAACTGTCACTTTTTAAACCCGCGTACTGGCAGCACCCAAAAAGAAGCTAACACCTCACTCACACAGAGACAGACAGACACACACACACACAGATAGACAGACAAACACATACAAACAGACACACACACACACAGAGACAGACACACACACACACACTCAGTCACTCAGTACCGTGGTTGGTGACACTGTCCTGCTCCTGCTTCTCTCGGGCTCTGTCCATTCGCTCTGCGCCGAACTGTTCGAAACCAGAAGCCGGTGTCGGTGAGACGGATGAAAGCTTCTCTCTCTCTCTCTCTCTCTCTCTCTCTACCGCTCTCTCTCCCTCCCTCTCTCCCTCCGTGTCCCTTTATATCTCCACCTTCTCTCCACCTTTTCTCCACATGGTGTTTTTCCTGCTCGTCGCTGATGGGCTGCCGTCGCTCGACCCCCGGTCCGTGGCTCCGTCCCTCACTCAGCAGCAGGCGCGGCTTGTCGGGGAGGAAGTGACGCTGCGTTCACAGGCTGTCGGAGAAGCGGCGATGAAAACAAAGACACAACCTCCCGTGACAGCGTGTAGAGATGATATCGACCTGTAAAAATCATAATTATATCTTTATAACATGGTATCAGTTATAGTTTATAATTATTAGTTATTATAATCAAATTCATTTTCGTCATAAGATTTCACCACAGACCACAAGTATATAAATTATTGTTTTGTAGAAAATAAGTAATATTGCATTACACATTAACTGTTCAGATACATATCCTGAGTGCCTTACAAATAAAATGTATTATTATTATTTATTATTTATCCTGTCAATTTTTCAGTAAGCATTTTAATAGTACATTTTTTTTTAATATGTATTGTTAACTGATCTAATTATAGATTAATAGTTTAGTGCAATTGGCCGTTTTCTTCTTGATGTTTTTTCTAATTATCAATTGAAGTAGACAACCTCACAATAATCATCATGATATATATGATATCATATATAATACTGTTAATATATACATGGCTCAAAGAATTTAAGGGAACACCTAAAGGAAATATTTACTGAAGTAACAGTGTGAAATGAATTGAGAATGAAATAGCAAGAAAGGTAAAGGGAAACAAAAAAAACCATTAACCCATTGTGGGCTGGATTCAAAATCACAAAAAACCAAAGTGAAAATTTGTAATTACAGTCTGATCCTACTTGTGTGATTTTCATCACAACTCTTAAGGCTGTTTAGTAGTGTGTATGGCCCCTGTGTGTTGCTGTGCACTTCTGACAACATCTGGGCATGTTCCTGATGAGTCAGTGGATGGTGTCCTGGGGGATCTGCTCCCAGACCGGCATCAGGGCTTCAGTGAGCTCCTGGACAGTCTGCAGTGGTACTTTGTGGTGTCGGATGCACTGATAACTTCCTATAGGTGCTCAATTGGAATTAGGTCAGGAGAACGTGTGAGCCAGTCAATGGCATCAATGCCTTTGTCATCCAGGAACTTTCTACACACTCTGGCTACATGAGGCCACATTTTCCTGCACCAGGAGGAACCCAGGGCTCAGTGCACCAGCCTAAGGTCTGACAATCGGTCTGAGGATTTCATTCCGGTATCTATCAGCAGTCATGGAACCATTGGCTGTGACATGGAGGTCGGTGTGACCCTCCAAGGATATGTCTCCCCAGACCATCACTGACCCACCAGCAAACGGGTCATGCTGGATGATGTTACAGCAACACAACTTTCACCACAGATTCTCCAGACTCTTTCTGTCACATCTGCTCAGTGTGCACCTGATTTCATCTGTGAAGAGACGGAGACACCAGTGGCGAACCTGCTACTTCTGGTGTTCACTATAATGTTCTGTCATGAATGCCAATCGAGCTGCTCGTTGCTGGGCTGTGAGCAGAGGTCCCACTAGAGGATGTCAGGGCCTCATGTCACGCTCATGGAGTCTGTTCCTGACAGGTTGGTCAGAAACATGCACACCAGTAGCTTTCTGGAGGTCATTTTGTTGGGCTCTGACAGCGCCGCTCATGTCCCTCCTCGCACAAAGGAGCAGATACTGGTCCTGCTGATGTCAGAACACGTTGTCTGTGATTCTGCAGCTGAATGAAAAACTAGATAAATCAACCAATTCATGTGAGTTATCATGTGGCCTTTTCATTTCTCATCTTTGGGACAGGTCCTTCTCTTAAAATTCTGACGAAAGATATATTTCCGAGGAGTCATGAATGGCTCACCAGGAGCACTGGAGCAGCGTGGACTGAGGGGAGGGGCTTAAACCTGCAACACAACGCCGCCTGCTGGTATGATGGAGAAATGACCTCAGACAGAGCAAACTAGACCAGATATCAGGTCAGGGGAAATCTGAACATTGATCTCAAATCTCAGATAAAGTTTAAATTTCTTTACTTAAGAATTATCCAAACAACGTCCGCTGTGATGACCTCTTGTGTCAGGTTAACACTTTAGGCGTTTTTGTCAAGTCTGCTTATAAAAATAAATAATAACCTTTTAATTCAAAGTGCCACTCTGTTCTCCAGGGCCACATAAATGCATTGTGTAGAACATTGATCTATTATCAAAGTGAAGATGTGTTCTACAGTAAAACCACAATATTTGTTTGTGCTGATGTGTGACATGTGCCTTCTCACATTTTAAGTCAAAATCACGCGAGGGAAAATGGTGAAACTACACTCACCGGCTCTATTCATAAACTTGACATTAAAATCTGGTTTTATCAGAAGACCAGATGTGAAAGAGTTGCTTTATGACTATCATTCCGAAGGAGGGAGTTTAGGCTGGGATGAACATAAATATCAACCTGCTTTGTTGGGATGGAGCCAAGTCACACCTCAGTCATAACAGCAGCTCTCTGTTGTCCTGTGAGCTCTGCCCCATCACAATAAGAGCAGGTTCCCATCACATCTGGAGGAAGACTCCACTACTAAACTGGATTTGTATTATCTTAATAACATGCAAGATCAAGCTTTTACACAAAAAGATCCCTCTCCATCTATAAACACATGTAAAACGAAGAGGCGCAAATATTTCCCCCCGACATCAAAAGTTCACTCACAAACTGGGTTGCTTCTCAAATATTTTATTTTCTCTATCCATGTTAGAATTACTATATTAATATTGTTATTACATATAAGTTCCTTCTGTATTGAAATACGCTGTACAAAATTAATCTAATCAAATCAAGGTTGAGATTGGTCGGGGCGACCAGTTCATAGGTCACCAGAAAAGCCAGAAATGATGGCCTACCCATGTCTTTAATAGTCGTTAGAGAAATAAGAAATACAGTTGAGAGATGATGGAAAAAAATGTTAATGGCATGTCCAGTACAAAAACAAATCATTTACAAAGTGAAAAGAAAGCACAACCCTGTTTATAAGACTAATGAGCTGTGAAACAGTGGTTTTCATATTTCATCATTGTGTGACACATGAGTTACCGATACTGATCTTTCGTCAATCTGACAAGCTGTCATGGTTTCCTCTCATTCTGCAAGTGAATAGACCTGAAGGTTTACAGTAGCACCAATTGGCTTGTTGTTTAATTGTCATTAAACAGCATTTGACAATGTTTTATTCCACAAAGTATGAAAAATATTCATGAGAAAAATGATCCATACAGTTTTTAAGTGAGTGTGTCAAAGGAGCCTTTTGTGGCATGCAGCGTGACATTTACCTGTTCAGTGGCCTAATGGAGGCGTCAGCTGGCGGACGCTTTGTTTTGCCTCACAGAATCCAACAGCAAATCAACAGACAATGGTTCCAGAAATACCATGGAGACAGAAAAAAAAAAAAACACTCTCCATGATGACGGCCTTACATTTTGAGCCGCTTACTCTCACAGCACCCGGGTTGAGCGTCCTTTAATTTTCACCTCAAATGTAGTGCTGTAAAAGCTTCTCAATAACTTAAAATACAACACTTTCATCTTTAAACAAGTTCCTGAACTGAAAATAAACCAACACCGGCTTCGTTGACCACGTTCAGTCCTGATTGGCATTAGTGGTGGAAGTTCTGGAGCAGGGCACAGGCCGGTAGCTGCTGTCAGAGTGGTTAAATGTTTTAATAATATAAAGACACAAGATCTGATTCAGGTACATAAACAAGATCTAGAATAACAACTACATACATTATTTAACTTGATAGAAATAACACTGTCAACACTGGGATTCTTAATAGATACTGTATCAAGGTCTGTGATTTCATTTTGCTGGAGGCATGGGAGTTTACCACTCTATCGTAATGACACTGATCTTACTGCAACAAAACATCAAGGTAAACTCAGAAGTAGGGAACTGTGGAAATGTTTCAAAACACAACGTGAGGAAATATCCCACTCTTTATTGGTCAATGACTTACAGCCTCTTAACTGGCGACAGACCTGCTCACTGAGCTTTGCGACATTGTACCATTCTGGGACTGAAGACAGAGGCACAGACTGAAGACGGCTAGCTGAATGACAGCTAGCGGAGCTTTGGAGATGTTTCTAAACCGGATTTTCAGAACCTAAGCTAAGCCTCTGGAATATATCACACTTAACCTTTGGCAAGACTGGCACAGCGGGGCGATACGTCAGTTTGTCGGGTACAGTTCTTCAGTGACAGCTGTGACGTGCAAATATCTTGTATAATATAAAAAAATATATAACAAATAGTAATTAAAAAAAAACAAAACATGGTGACTGCACTGTTTAGGACCCGACCTCAAAGTCGGACAGGTGACATGTATGGTTCTGGTCCAGTCCAGTTTGAATCAAGGCCATTTCTCTGAGCGTCAACAGCCTCAGAAGCCGACCAGAAGTCTCCAGCAACAACTGTGGATCACGTCCTCCTCGAAAAGGCAGCAAGAATGTGAGAGACACAAACATACTCTCACACACAACCCCCCCCCCCAACACACACACACTACAATATTGCATATACACATGGTATGTTGTCTGTGCACATGACTGCTTCCTCTTTCATTCACGCATTATAATGATGTGCAACTTTAAACATGATACAAAAAAAAAAGAAGCAAAAACAACAACGAAGAAAATAGCTAAATTATGTGTAGTTGTAAGTTCACAGCTGCAGCATGTGGAATGGACGATACGGACAGGTCCTGAGCCCGGGACCCCTGGAGCTCCGAGGGGGAGAGGGGCATGACAAGAGAAGTCAACCATCAGGAGGTCAGAACTACAAAGCCGATCAACACTTCTACCTGCGTTACTTCACGGGGATAAAAAGTTCTACTGCTTCTACTCCTTGTCCATCATCCGACCTTTCCTAGAAGCTACCAGCTTTCTTCGCTTTTCTCTTCTTCCCTCTCCGCCCTCATCTTCAGGTCCTCTACAAGTTGACAAGCTCGTGGGCGACAAACTGTTTGAGTCTCTCCAGGTACTGTCCGTAGAGCTCCACGTCGTTGTGTCCGGCCCCCTCTACCCAGAGCGGCTCCACGGGGCGCTGGCAGCGTTCATACAGCGCCAGGCCGTGGGAGAAGTCGATGACCTCGTCCTCTGTGCCATGGATCACCAGCACCGGTGACGTTACCTTGGAAATCTTGTCGATGCTTTGAATTGAGAATAGAAAGGGAACAGGGAGTTAGGTCGAGATTCATAAAAATACAGACATGGTGAGAAACAAAAAAGACGGGGACTCATTTGAGCTGTTCTTAAGATAAACACTGTTTAGATGTTGAACATTTTACATAGAAATAGAGCAGAGCTGGTTTGCTGACTGTCCACTAGAGGGAGCGATTGAAAATAAGTTGAAGGGCTGTGAGTCCTTTGAGTCAGTGTAAAGAGATTTCTGTCTTAACACACTACATATGCTAGAAAGCTATTTCTAAAGACATGGGAAGTTTTTAGAATGAAATTGTACAGTTTGACATCACACGGATCAGACTTCATGACTTGGAGACATTCTTAGCGGAACCCCTGCCCTGATACTATAATATATTTGTTTATAGAGTGGAGACAAATGGGATTTATGGTTTATGTAGTATTGCTGTTGAAAGGGGCCAAACTAAATCTCCCTCCTCCGTCTTAATCATGTTATTCCAGGGTCAATACGGTAAGTGCAGTTCACATCCGCCAACAAATGGCTGTCTTGTGTGTTTACAAATTTAGATTTGTATGTGAAGGAAAACGACTGAGAAAGTCTCCTTCTTAGGGGGATTAAAATGAATACTAACATATGCGTGTGCTTTTGGGCTTGTGTCAGAGCTGTAACATGAACCAGTTTGTGGACCAAACAAACTCACCAGGACCAACTTGTCCTTGGTTTTAGTGGGCATGACCCCCGGTATTTCACAATAGAGAATAAATCTTATTGTTTTGATAATTTTAAAACATTACCTTTCAATTTCTCTAATCATTCAAATCTGGCTTGGCACTGTTGTGCAGAAACATTTAAGCTTTACACAGACTTATGAACACAGAATATGAACACATCTAAATATATTTGTGTTTTCCCTGATTTCATAATGCAGAGTTGTCATTTGAAATGCATGCCTACACCATTTAAATTATCTGTGCGTTGTGTGACTTTCAGTCGATGTGTGGTTTGCACTCACTTTGGGAAGGCGTCGAAGCAGTAGGTCTTCTTGGTGTCGGGGAAGGCCACTCTCATGCCTGAAGTGAGTGGGGAGTGGAGGACGACTGCGGCGCTCTCATAGCGAGATGCCAGGTCCACTGAGGGCACGGTGCCAATGCTCTGGCCGTACACGATGACACTCTCTGGACGGATGCCATACCTGCGAGGAGGACAAAGAATATCAGAAAATCCGCCACCATGTGTACACAACCAGTAACCAGAGGTAAATTTAGTGTAGTGCCAGGCTGGCAGGTGTCTAATGCTGTCTTTTGCTCATTTAAAAAAAACACGGCGGGCAAAATCGAGAGGCATATTCTGTATTTCATATTACAATCATTTGTTTTTTGTTTGTTTTTTTTTTAAAGACTTATCCTAGGAAATGGAAACTCGTTCTCCAAGTAAAGTCTGATTTAAACC
Organism: Platichthys flesus; assembly: GCF_949316205.1. Lineage (NCBI taxonomy): Eukaryota > Metazoa > Chordata > Actinopteri > Pleuronectiformes > Pleuronectidae > Platichthys > Platichthys flesus. Next base: position 16,704,839 of record NC_084947.1, read on the forward strand.
CATCACACAGGAACTATATTCAGTCACACTCTCTATCAGTCTTGGAATTGTGCCACGTGATGCTCCATAAGCAAACATGCACCTGTGTGCAGTTACTCATACTTATTATCGGCTGAAATGTCATGCCGTAGCGATTACTCAGCGATTATAGGGCCTCCCAAAACAAGAACACACACACAGAGATCAGTGATAGAGTCCAGGCTTTCTGCTGCTTTTCCCAGCACAGACAACCGCTGCTGAGGTCTTGTGATTCAGGAGGGCGGAGGGAGAATTAGAGAAAAACGAGCTGAGAGGGAGCAAAAAAAAAAAGAGGCTGATACTGATACTGAACTGAGGCTGAGCGAGAACCAAAAACCCAGAGAGAGAGGGGGGAGAAAAATGGAGGAGACGACATTCCACAACCGATTATGGAGAATGTGACGCAGTCTAGCAAGTGAGCAAGTCAGCTGACGACCAGAAGCCCGGGTCTGAGCACACTGCATCACTGTCTGTGCCACCGCGTAGTAAACAGCTACAACCAGTCTGACAAAATTGCTGCTCAAGTCTATTATTAAAAAATAGGACACTGACATTACACACCTATGATACACAGTGATGAGCAATGCATGAGCCCCAGAGTCTGACATCACTCTACACCGCTGAAATAGATTATTAACTTTAGGAGGGCACGTGCACAACACAACCTTCGCAAGGATCTGGAAGAATCTGCCGTATTGAAGTGCTATTGCTATAAAAGGTCAGTATACGTAACTTGAGTGCAGCCACATCCACTTCAGACACAACATGAAAATGAACACACACACACACAGTCTTGATTGTAGACAGCAGGAATATAGGATCTGTCTACCGTTGGTGGGTCAGCTGGCCTTAACCGAGTATAAATAAGGGTGTTAACACTGGCACGGCATGGGAAAGTGACTGCAGGCTGTTAACAGCAACTTTAAATCTCTAGGATGGCTGTTGTATGAATCATGTTCAAAATGTATTGCCCACCTTAATGGTGCAACATAGTCTAAAGGAGATGAAGGGCAGTAGCAGTCTTCTTCAGTTTGAACCCATACAAAAAAAAAAAAACACAGCCCTTTTCTGAGCCGGCCTGTCCGGGAACCAAATCTGTCTCAAACAACTTCCCCGCTTTGCATGTCAATGGCAGTATGCTTTTCTACCGTAGACTCCACCTTTGTCTAGTCTGGTTTGTGTGAAAGCTTTTTTCTCAGGACCCTAAAAAGGCCTCAAGGGTTTCGGAGTATGAGCCACAATCACCTGAAACAGAAAGCGTAATCACTGAAAGTAGAATTTGGAAGAGGTTCGCCGGAAGCCAACAGAAAAGATAACTGGTTTTGTAAATAACTGAGGATGTCGAGCAAACTGAGATGACTCCTGGATATTAACCTGCTAGGTACACGAGGGCCATTTTCCTTATTCACTTACTCATCACTTATAAAGGGCAGCATTTGACCGTCGATTCAATGTTGTCATCACAACCACTGCGTTGGTTGTTTACTGTAATCTTCCAGATGTATCACCTAGACCTTTATCTGCTCTTACCCTTTATAACCACGTGTTGTTAGCGTCTATCTCCTTTTTTATGCTTATCTGCTCAATGTTCGTCAACATATCAGACCACAAAGGGCTGGCCAATCTTAGGACGCAGAAACAAGGATGTCACAACACTGTTAAGTTATATCACCAATGTCAATGAAGAGAGGGTAAACTGAAAGCTATTTGACAGCTTAGTCATCGGGTCTATTGATATTAGATGGGAAACGCAGCAAGAACGTCAGAGAACCTAACTTGGCAAGGCCACCATATTCAGGCAGAGCCCTTTCCTCTGAAGTCACAGCTCAAATGTTAATTTGAACAATATGATGTACTGCTGTGATCCAGGTTCAGAAGTCATATAAACATGGAGTCTGACCAACTTTTAATTTCAGAGATCCCTCAGTGGATAGTAGAGTTAAACAACATATTTTATATCTCAAACTAGCTCAAGCTAGCCTCAACTTTTTGGTTAACTTCTTTGCTGGGAAGGAGACAGTATTCTGTTCATCAGCATTTGAGTTCCGAGGCCACCATTTAAATCTGGTCTATGGAAATGCATGGAGGAGCGTTTTACTAGAGGCCACAAATAACAATGAAAAAGGCTTGAACCTGTGATCTTCCACTTGCAACAAGCTTCCTCGACACTATCCCACCCTGCTTACTCTGTACTGTTGGATGAATTCTGTGGCTTTTTCTCACACATTCAGGAAAGGCTGTGCACAGAGGAGGACAATCACCGCTCTTATAAAGACACTATGACGGGCTCTGAGCGACCCAGCTCCACACAAGACACACACACCCCCACCGCCTGAAACGGCTATCACTGGTCTACAATTTGCTCCATTGCCTTTCAGCCTGAATGGATCTCTACTAGCCATAGCCAGCCATGCACCATGGTTACACCCCTCCCCCAGACCTTCATCAATTTAAACTCCTGACACAAATCCAATCTATTATGCATCACATCCTCCCTCGTCCCCATGTTCCGTCTCCCGCTCCCTCTTGGCTGCCCACCTCTTGCTCCCTGAAGACAAAATTATTCTCATTCCATAGCCCTCACTATGACTAATAGATATTTTAGGACATCCTGAACATATGTACAAGCATGCTTCACAGATCAGAGTACCATCTGTACTACAGCGGGGGGATCCTCCACCAACGCTATAGTGCATCTTCAAATTCATTGAATACTCGCCCTTTCAGATAACAAAACACTTACACAATATTTAATCTCCATTTATGGCTCAATGATCACACAGATTTGAGATAAAACTGAAATAAATATTCAGATGAGGACAATATGTACAAGACAGGAGGGTGACAGGACTCCAACCATCTGACATAACAGGCACATTGGCCTTTGTCGACACCCTTCGTCAGGCCAATAGTCTCCGCGTTTCAAGCAGAAGTAAACACCTAACTACATTGTGTGTTGCTATGAGAGTTTGACATATGGCGATTTGTTTGAATCAATCAGATTCCCCCCCAGGAAGGGACCGGTTTTTCCCGTTTGTCGGCCACAGAAGACCTCAGTCTGAAAGCTCATTTGAAAATTGGTTGCTAGGCTACAGCTCAATATTAGGGGAGCAGGATTGACTGCTGGCTCGCCAACACCTCCGAGGGCAATGAAGATGAAACGGTGCCTTTTTGTAGTGGAGAACACACACACACACCCAAACACAAAACAAAGGAAGTGGGCTAACTGCTTTCACCAGCTTGATCACTCTAAAGTCCATTAAGTGTTCCTTTTTCATTCCTTTCTAATATTAATACTTTGCATGATAACAGAGGCTGTGTGTGTGTGTGTGTGTGTGTGTGTGTGTGTATGTGTGTATGTATGTGTAAACCCGCTGACTCATAGAGCTGAATCACCTGACCCGTTCCCTCATGCTCAGGTGAAGGGAGTGCCTCATCCTTGGCTTAAGAAAAGAACGCAGGAGGAGAGTGTGTGTGTGTGTTGGTGTGAGCAATTGTGTGGTAAGATTGTTATAGTGACGGGTGGGCCGTGGTTGTTATGTCATATGACTGGAGTGCAGAGAAAGAAGCCTACATAAATGTGTCAACACTCAGGAGAAGCTGAACTGGCCGACAGCTGAAGTCAAAAACAGGGAAAAAGATTGAGTGACACAAAAAGAGAAGCAGAGGAAGTCAGGATCGGTTGTGTTAAAAGTGCCAAATGATCCGAGAAAGAAAAGACCCAGACACAGATCGACAAGCAGAGAGCGAGAGCCGCCCTCTTCTTCAGGCTGGTCTAACACGAGGGATGTACGAGGGCTGTGGGCAGCAGACTAATGCGAGGCAGAGATGCCTTTTGATGTGATAAACACAATTCTATTTGAATTACGTTTGGTTGGGTCAAAAGGCTGGTTTGTACCCTCTTTATCAGACAGGCAGTCAATTATGAGAATGGCACAGCTCTCAAAACAGACACTGACAGCCGAGTCAAAAAGTCACAAAATGTATGATAATATACAATAATGTACTTGTTTGTTTTAGGGCTTTTTAAGTTTACAATTCATGTACAGGTAAAAGTGGAGAAGTAGCCTATGCCAGTCCAAAAATATACCATGCCCGTTCCCCGACCCCATTTTGATTGTAGATATTAACTCTTAAGTAGCCCTGAGGTCTTGTGAAACATCCTTTCAAACTTTCATCAGTCTTTGCGCAAGATAAAACAAGTTGAAGCATCGGATTATTGTGAACCTGAAGTGCTTGTTGAGGTGATAGAATGTGGAGGGTTTGAAGCCCAAAGCACAGCGTCACTAAACAGGAAAACACACAGACAGTGAGACACTGTCATTAAGTTGTTGTTGTTGGTGGTGATTGAAGACAAGCAGAATAGGTTTAGGGACTAACATATGGTCTCATTGTAATATTCCATGTTTCAATTTAAGTGAAAAGAGTAGAACGTCCTGCACAGATGACATCACAAATATGATAATCTGGGTCTTTTCAGATACTTTATGTTTAGGTTGGTGGTAAACAAAGCAATGTCCTGCATAATTTCTCTCTGTGGCATACAGTATCCAGAAAGGAAACTCGACAAACTTCATCCACTGTCACAGAGAAACTGACTTTGGTAAGAAGAAGAAACAAAGGCTCAATAGCTTTGAATCACATCATTTTCTCATGAGTTGCTCCTGAACTCTGGCCCATAAGAGAGCTATCTAACGATTTATTAATGACTCGGAATCTGTGCTCATAGACAGCTTAATACAACATGGAGAACGCACGCCAAAGCATAGCTGTGAAAGAACAGCAAGCACCCAGACATGAAACTGATGTCAACTCGTCTTGGACTGGAAGAGCTAGAGGCAACCGGGTCCTGCAGTGCTGTGTGACTGCCAACCATGGGACCAGCTTCTTGAATATCTAGTTATTTCCTCATTCCTGTAAGCCTCTTATCCGACTTTGAAGAGGTTTCTTTCCTGATTAACCAACAGCCACATGATACAGTGTCTGATTTACTGTTAATACCTTCTCAGCAGGTTTCTTTTTTTTTATAAGTCAGCTGATTTACAGAAACAGCCTTTTACAGCTACTACTTCCCTGCAGTCTTCCTGAGGATAGACGGGGACAAGGGGCCACACCATGCAAATGGTCATCAAATCTATATCAGCTCACATAGCAAGTTGTCACTTACAGTTTTAATTCATGCCGGGAATTATTGTTAACCACATCCTGCTCCACACACATATCAGCAATAATTAAATTAAATGATATTTCAAAGTTAATTTCTGTGCTGGTCATGATAACAAGAGGAATAAAATAGAAAAATCTGTTCAAGCCGTCCGGTGCACATTATAGTAAACAGCAAACATTGGTAAAACTATGTGAAGCTTTTCTTCAAAGGAAGCAGTACCAGTGACAGAAAGGTCTCAGTAAATTACTGCATTTGATTATACCCCATACACAGTCAGAGTCTGGCCACTTTCCTGCACGCAGAATCTTTATGATCGAGGGTTTCCTGTTTAACTTGCCTGCTTCCTCATTTAAAGGTTCTTATTTACAGAAGGCCACTCAGTGAGGGATTGATAGTGTCAAGTGGAAGAGAAGTGCTGACAGGGATCTACCGCACAAGTCAGTAGCTAAGAAACAGTAACTTTAAGTTGCTGGTGGGTGTCCCAAGATTATTCATCGGCACTTAAATTCCTACAGAACCAACCACTTAATTTAGCAGAGAAAGAACACACACACACACACACACACACATCAGCATTGACACAGGAGAGCATGCCCCACTAGAAGCCTGGTTTACTCTTCTTTGTGACGGATTTACACTGCTCCGGGTGTTTTCTTCCGGCCTTTTTATTTTTCCTAAGCAAACAATCTCCCTCTCGTCTCTTAGTCATTTGTTTGTCTTGCAGCAGGAAGTATACAGAAGCGGCCTACTGGATGAACTTTTATTTGTCCCTCATCGACAAACAAAAACGGGCAAATATGATGTCAACATTATTATCACTTATTTACACTGATTAACACTGTACACTCCTCCTCCACATCCTGTTCCTGATCCAAACAGTTGTATGGCACTACCATCCGCCTTGAACGCATGTGTGTGTAAGGCTGCAACTAACAATGATAGCTAATATACAACGTAAGTTTCTTTCATTTACTGTCATTCAAAATTTGAGAAGTTGGTTGGAGCAAATGTTTACACAATTACACAGTTTCAGCTCTTTACACGTTTATGTACTGAATGTTTGTGAGACATTACAGACACTGCTACTGAACCCAAATACAGACGCTCTCTTGGCAATCCAGCACCAAAGACACAGAGTGTTATGTCTGTGGTGTTACAAAAGGACAAAAGGAGGAGATGACGAGAGACGTCGCAGGTCTTAAGTGTAGACGGAAGGAAGTGTGGGAAGTGAGGTAAGATGGATGGACTGATGGACATTGTTTACATTCAGGAACACCTTATCTCTTCTGTGAGGCCTTCACATTAGGGATTGAAGCTGAGAAAATGTATTTAAAATGGAAACAGGATCGTGAAAATAATTACACTTGTTTACGTATTGTTTTTTCTTGTGAATCTTTTTTTCAAAAATAAAGAAATAATGCAATAAAGATGTATAATTGTAGTGTAAATGTAAAAAGCTAATTCCTCTAGGCCCCCTGTACTTTATTTCATTATATTACAAAGATATGGTGTTGAATAATAGTTTCATTAGCTAAAGAAATTCACAGATACTGATCAAGGAATATACAGATACTGCCATTAGGAGTCGAATGTCGGCTGCTGACAATCAGTACACTGATAGTCTGTTCATAGACTGCAGAACACAAACATTCAGGAGAGCACCCACTCACACCTACAGATTCAGCGCCTTATAAATCGCCTACAAAAACCTCAAGTCACTGCTACTGAACTTTCTTTCCTCCACATCACCAACGATGATATTATGAATTCTGATCATCCCTCCACTTGGCTCACTCTGTAGTCTTCAAATCCTCTTATTATGTCTTTGTGTGCCTGGGATTTTTCAGGCTGGTTTGCATGGATCTTTCTTTCAATCTGTTTTGATTTCAGTGGCTCCCATTTAAACGTCAAACTCCTGCATGGCTGTCGACAATCACAGGATAAGGTTGTAAAGTTCATTGTTGATATGATTCTTTCTTGGCTGTTCACACAATGCAAAGGAAAAATCACAACAACAACTATGATCCTCCAAACTATAGGATTAAAGGTTATAATGTTTCTGCCTGCTTTTTGGGGATATGCTACTTCCCTTTCCCATTAGAGCTGGGGTTGGTAATCCTGGAAAAGCAACTGATACACCCCTTCCAATCGGCCCTCTCGTCAACTGCTAGAATGCGCATGCTCAGTGAGAGTACAGGCGGGGGCGCGCACAGAAAGAAAGTTCGGTTAGTGCCGGACAGATACGCCAGCCAATCATTTCAATTGCCCTGAATTTAGTGATTGGTTGTTTATCATTGTCCTTTGAGGGCCTCCTCCTGCTTCTTTTATTCATTTTTTTGACTACAATTTAATGATGGCTATTAGGACCTCAACAAATATTGGGATTTCAACAAATAAGACAAAAAGTGTTTCAGGAACAAGTTACCAAGTTTAAGTCATGCGATGCCTTATGTTTGTCACCATTAAGATTTATTTTACTCAAGTATAGATGCTGTTTGGTATAGAGTAGCCACATTTGTGAGGCTTAAGTCTCCAGTCCATTATAAATCAATTACAGCCTCTGTATGCTATTAAGTTACTCTAATATCAGCATTCACCACAACTAATCGATAACTCTTTTCTTCCCCTCGTGCACGGTTACCCTCATCCCCTCTTAATTCATCATCATCTCTCCTTACCTTGACCGGAGGGCCTGCCAGGCGGCGTCTACATCAGCATACAGGTTCTTCTCTGAGGGCTTCCCAGAACTGGCCCCGTAACCCGAGTAGTCGTACGAGAAGACGTTGCAGTTGATCCGCGAGCCAAGACCGATGTAGAAGCTGCTCATCTGGCCCAAATCCACTGCGTTTCCGTGGGAGAATAATAGAGTGTACTGGGCGCTGGGAGAGCAGCGGACAAACATGCAGGCAATGCGGTTCCCTCTCGAGGTGCGCGTCATGAAACACTCGATGGCGTCCTTCTCACGGGCCGAGTACTGCCAGTCGGCGCGCTCAGAGAGGTGCAGCGTCCATTTGCTGCCGCTCTCGTCGCACATGAGGCTGTAGGTGGGCTCCGGGGGCAGGAAGGCCAGCTTGGAGGCGATCTTACTGGGGCATGGTGGACAGCAGAACAGGCAGCATAGCTCACTGAGGGATAAGTGATTCATCCTCAACAAACTGTGGCAAGAGAGGGAGAGGACAGTTAAAACAGAAACAGACAAACTTCATAACTGAATTAAATCAAAAAATTAACTTCCAGACCAGAGAATGGGAAAAACAGATCTAATCTCATCAACTATATCTGGGTTGTCTCAGACAACTGTAATTTGTCACTCGATCCGCTGCAGACTGATCACAAGGAAAACACCACAAGAGCAAATTCGTGCCATACAGCTTGTGAATTATGTTCCTTCTCAGAATACAAACACCCCCAGTGGTTTACAGAATTTAGGGCTAAGGCCAGGCTGCTGTTGTCTTTAAAAAAATAGGGTTAGCCCTAATAAGACAATATAGTCTTGACCCCAATTGAGTGTTTGTACTCATTCTGCCGCGAGGCTCCAAAACCACTCAGACCGTATAGACTTAAAAGACCTTGTTGTTCCATCGAGCACCTGGACCTAAGGCTACCGCTGAGATATCCCAGGTGCTTTTTGAAATGCAGTAGCCAGCACTGGAGATATCAGCAGAGCTTGTTTTGGTGACACTGGTTGGTCAGGATAATGTGTGGAGGATGAAGGTCCTAGAAGACAGACATTACACCCTGCTATTTCAACCCTACAAATACATCAAGTAGTCTATGTGAACACGACTGTATCCCCGCAATACAACGCACTTTTTCCTCCACCCTGTCAAGTTTAATTGAGTCCACTTCATTTCAATTCCTGCCATAGACACTTGATTAGCCTGGGGTCTAGACTTGACCGATATGACACCATCAGTGACTACATTTACATGATGAAGAGCAATATTCAGTCCATTGACCTTATTCTGAATAAGATATTATTTCGATTATGGTGTTGCTAATAAAATATACCATTCAAATTCCTGTTTAAATATTACAGAGCATGCCCGACTAGGACTCAAGTCCACATATGTCCTACAGTAGTTTACACTCAAATCCAGGGTTATTGTCATCAAGCAGTGGGTAGATGATGACGTTGCAAAATGCTATGAAAACTCCAATAGGACGTTATAATGCTATTCAGACATATACTTGTCTTGTGTACATAATGCGACTTAGCTCAAAGTACTCTGCATGTATTAATTGACATTTTTGCTTATTCCGTGTATGACCTTATTCGGGTTTAGGTAATCACAAAATACCAGTGCGCCATTCAGACGATTGACTTAATCAGGTTAATACCAGAATATTGGTTTGCACGTAATTGAAATGCTCATTTGAAACCCTTCAGATTATATAATTCCAATTTATTATTATTATTAATGTTAGGAGCAGGTATCTAACAGGAAGGTAAACCCTCTCCCTAGTAGCCACCAATTTCTCAAGGATATACCTTCATGGTTTCTTTCATTTTAGCCTCCTAAAGCTTCTTTAACGAGGAGATGGAAGTGTTTCTACTGCAGGGCTTCTGCAGATTAACTCATTAAAATGAAGACTTTTAAAGACCATTGTGATATTTACGACCTACGTCAAGCATGGCGGACTCAGTATCGGACTCCCAGAATTTACTTATAATACTGGTGTGCAATGTTTGGCTTGTACCAAAAACTCAAGTTAGATCTCAGACTATGAAGCCTTGTCCATATATTTATTTGATTCTTTCTGTTGTCATGTGGATGATCGATGAAGGACCCAGACAGCTGCTGCCTTTCTCCCTCTTTCATTCATTGACCTCTGGCCACTTGGAGCTTCAGATTTAACATAGAATGTGTGGTGACCTTCATCCTCAGGATTCATCTCGCATGCTGAAATTCACTCACTCCCCCTGAGCCGATAGCTGCACATTCATGGTGTATGAAAATATTTGTGTATCACTCTCCTAATTTACATTATTTCCTCCCCAACAACCTGTGATGGGTTTGGTTTTGAATGGACGCATGTCTTCATGGTGCAGTTGAACAAGACCACTGGACTAGCAGCAGTGAGGCTCTGCAGATACACTAAACCTACATCTCACCTAACTTACACACACGTGACTCCATGTGCCAATTCGTATCAAAAAACTGGTTGGACCTGATATGATTCTGGGTGAATGCATTTCTAAGAGACCATGTTGCACAATGTGCTGTGACAACCGATAAGGAGCGTGTAACATCCAAACACACATCGGACCCCATTTGCTTCCCATATTCCCCCAAAATAGCCCATAATCCTGCGGCCATGGAGGCTTGAGCCCCGCAGCGATTTATTGTAAAATGGTGGTGAAGTAATAAGGAGATTACACTGACTCAAGGCTGCGGTTGGTGTGTGGATGTTTCATTTCCAGAGGCTACGAGGTTTTCAATGACAGGCCAATTAACCCGCGACACTAATCGAGGAAGGGTGTGTGTGTGTGTGTGTGTGTGTGTGTGTGTGTGTGTGTGTGTGTGTGTGTGTGTGTGTGTGTGTGTGTGTTTCTCCTGAACAGCGAGCGGATGACCACATTACCTGGATGGAGGCTGGACGCCGCTTTTTTTTTTCCTTTCGGTTCGGACGTGACAGTGTCGGCCGCCGTGGTAACAGACGCTCTCCTGGAACCGGGACAACTGGACTTATCTCCTCTGGACGCGGCTGTCCTCGGCCAGATGATCGCTCGTTCCTCCGCCCGGTGTTTACTGATCAGGAGCTCTGAAGGTTCGACTCCACCACAGCTGGGAGTCTCTGTTAGCTGGTAGCGGCTCCTCCTCCGGTCCGGGGCTGAAGTGTCGGTTCTCCGCTCGGCTCCCTCAATAGACGGTCCTGGGTGAAAGCGAGGCCGACTCGGGGAAAACGTTGGAGTCCGTACAAGTCTGCAACGACATGAACCACACAGAGTCAAGGTGTTAACATCCGCTCAGGAGCATCCCCGGGTCGGCTGTGGAAATCACCCTGCTGCTTGTTGTCCTGGCTTGAGGAGATAAGGGGGCGGTACTCGACGGCTACAAGAACCAATAGGAAAGAGGTCCAAGAAACAAACTGACCAATGATAAATAGGTGTGGTAGTTTATAGTTGACTCATATGTTGATTGACGTACAGAAGAACCAATAAAAGGTTACTATTGTGAAGCACCGTCCAATCAACATCGATTGAGGAGCTCCCGAACGTCCTGGTAGGTGACGTCATTGACATTTCACAAAGTGTTTGTAAATCAAATTAAAAGAATGTCTGATTCTTTAAACGTAATTCAACGAAACAAACAGAATTTTCTTGACTTATTTAGTTTTTTTGAAAAACTGGATCCGTGTTTCGGCCATGGACCGACTCCCTCGACGTTTTAAGAGGGGAGGAACCTACTCGGACTACTTCCGGGTCAGTGTGTGTTCCGGCATGGTGTTGAGGTTGTGGGATTTGTTGAAAATAACATGTGCTACTGAAAAGTGGGAAATAAAATGAGTTCTCAGAAAGGTAACGTGTCTCGTTCGCGAGCCCAGAAGCATCAGAACGCAATTGCCTACAAAAACAACAAGTACGGAGCGACTGTTCAAGTGAAGGTGGGTGAGCGATCAAGATCTTTGTTGATGAAGCGATGAGTTTTCACGACTTGTGTCAAATTAGATTTTTCAGATCGTCATTTTTATAGCTTTATCTTCATAACCGTTACCGTATTGTGTTTGTATGTATGTCTTCGTTGTAGGTGGCAAACTCAAAGATCCACGATGGCCTGTGTCTACACTGCAAAGGGGTTCTCGAGTGGAAAGTCAAGTACAACAAATACAAGTCATTGACACAGCCCCGGAAATGGTGAGAGTACCGGATCATTGCACACATGATATCAAAAAGTATCCGTATCACTTAAGTCAAATCCTGAACTGACACCCCCTCTTCATGTGGTCTTCTCTCAGTGTCAAATGCTTTCAGAAGACTGTGAAGGATGCGTACCACATCCTCTGTAAGCCCTGTTCTGTTGAGCTTGAGATCTGCTGCAAGTGTGGGAAGAAGGAGGACATTGTTGTTCCGTAAGTATTCCCGTACAAATACGTATGATCTGATGCCATTTCCCCTTCCGGATATTATAATGATCATAGCTTTATTTGTAAAGCACTTATCTAAACAAGTTACAAACTGCTTCACAAAAAATCAACAGTTGTATGTTACTAGCTTGGTATGGAAGTGGCGATTACTATCATTGTTGTGTGGCCTAGTTCAGGTTAAACCCATAGAAAAAGAAATGCATACAGAGAACGAACTATATAGAACTTCTTTTTATTATCTAGTTTTGTCATATCTGAAAAAGGACACGCATGAATACAGTTTATAGAATAATAGATCTTGCAAGCTGCAACAGTAAAGTAACATTTTAAAACAGTGCAATAACAACTTCAAAGATAAATAAATCATCCAACTAAATACAAACTGTTAAAATGCAGCTGCAATTTAGAAAAATACACATTGTCTGTATCTTTCACAGTAATAATGTTAAACACCAGTGCAACATCAACTTTAAGACTTGGCAAACTGTGCCGTGGTTTCAAATCTTCCATTAAACTGAGACATCCCACCAAATCAAAAGCAGCCAGGGGTTGGTCGTCCAGACCAGAACAATGATCTTGACACGTTTTTGCAGTTTTCTTTCTTTCTTTGGGGCTGTCTTTCTTGACAATTCAAATTAATTGTGTTGTTTGAATGCAGTTTTCAAAAGTTGCTGCTACACTGGCCAACAATACACAGCACAAATCCCTTCCACTTTGCCGTTCTAAAAATGGTTCTTGCCGGTAGCAGTGCAGCACCATTGCTGTTGTGGAGCAGAAAAGAATAGATAGGTAGATGTCCTTTATTGATTAAAAGCACCAAATTGGGAAATTAATGTCACAGCAGCATGTAAAGGGCATTGCACATTGAGCGAAGAACAAGAGAATAAATACGAGACTGCGTGCAAAATAGCAGTAGTTGTTTGCAAAGATAAAGGTATGAACATGACTGGAAAAAAAAAAAAATCTTCTTTAAAGAGGTGGTATTGGATCAGTGCCTAGATTTGTGTACCCAGCTTTTTCAGTTGCATATGAGGCATTTCTGTGGCTGGTATAGGTTTTTGAACATCTCTACTACAAATGATTAATGTCTATGATTTTATTTTGTTTTCTGGCCATACATTAATTGTTGTCATTGAAAACATCTGCTTGCTTCTATTTTTATACCAGCATTGCCTTCAGTGACTCATAGGAAACCATTCATATGAAATGCTCTCCCTTTATATATGAACTAAACAATTGTAAGAAAGGCTGCTTGGTTTGCCTTACATGTGGAGGCGAGATTAAATTACATTTTATGTTCATATATTAAATCTTTTTATTCTTCATCAAGCACATAGTAAAGTAAATTCTAGTGCAAGACTGCAGCCTGGTGGACCAAGAGATGCATTACAACTGCTTATTGACAACTTGGTTCAGCCTTTACATCATTATTTTATATATTCCTCTCTCTCTTGTAAGAGCACAAGTAACAGAATAACATTGGACACTGCCTCATTTAGATTTTCTCTTCCTGTGTAGCATAAACTCCGATCTGGACAAGGAAGAGCCAGAAGAAGGTGGTGAACAGACAGAGAAAGGAAGTGAACGAGGGAAGAAGGACATGGACAGCGATGATGATGATGACCTTGGAGACCTTGACGATGAGGATGATGAAGACTTTGACATTGACTTGAGTCGAAAAAAACCACAGAAAGGGTCCGCTGCGCTGCCAGGTGTTTCCAGAGTCCATTTTAAAGAATGAAAAACCAAGAGGTTTCCACGTGGACTTTTTATCACCAAAATAGTTTCCTAATCACAGTATAATTGTGAAGTTTGTGACCACACTCAAATTAACTAATAATGCTATTTTTTTACGTTGAGTGCCATCACCAGTGTTCGGTTAACTTTGGAGTTGTGGCTAAAAGTGCAAATGAAAAGTCAGTTAAATATTCATTTTTGTTATTGAGGTAATAAAGTCAATACCAGGCTTGTGGAATGAGTAGCCAGCTCAGCTCGAGGGCGGCTTGACCAGAGTGATAAGGAAAGGATACCACGGCCCTCTCATTCACCAGCGCTGGTTTATCATTGGTCAGATCAATCGCTGGCTATGGAGAGGATGACCTCATCCAATCTCTGTCTTCTTGAATTTCTTCCTTCCTCTTCAAAATATCACCGTAGTGATGAGTTCCCAGGATTAGCTCAGTCAGCCTTGGTCGGAGCCTGTACAGGAAATTCAATAAATTAAGTCATAATCATTATTAGGTTTGTTTATAGTTGAGCTGTGTGTGATGATCATTTACAGTGTAATTCAGTCATTTAAACAGTTTACATCCATATTATTCCATTGGAATAAATAACTTTACATTTGCTCCAATACATGTGCATTTCTCCTCCTCTTCTTCCTCTTTTTGTGTTGTTCTTTTTTTATTCCTTTTTTGAGCTCTATACGTAATCTAATCTCATTACGTTTAGCATTTTTCTAACTTAAGACGTTCAATCTTGGACTTTATCCATCACTACAAACAAGACACACTGGTTTGTTTTACTTCAGTATGTAATCACATGTAACCTTTACTTGCGCATTGAGTCTTACTGTGACAGGATTCCAGTAGGAGGGGATCACCTTAGAATTGATATTAGTCAAGTATTTTATTGTGTCTTTAACCACAAAATAAGGTAAATTCTGCCATTGGGATTCTACCTTTCCCCTCTACCATACAATTAATTAAATAGAACAACAAATATTCAGTTGACTTCCCTCACATTAACTTTGACTACTTATTCAAACCGACTTTCCTCACTGCTTCATCGTTTCAACTCTCACAATAATCAGTTTGAAAGATCACCTACAGCAGAGAGTTAATGTTAATATTTGATCAAACCTATATGGGACAAAACGGTAGTTTAGAACTCAGCCACTTTCCCACTTCCTCCCTTTGTCACAGCATGGATAACCCGTAGTGACACAGAAATGCTGTCTGGCGTGCAAGCTGCACTGTGTCATCTAAAAGTGGTGTCTTTTGTCATGTGAGGTTGACGAATTTGAGAAGACGTGATTTTCGATTATTGTAGTTCCTCATTGGGCTATTTGTAACACGAACCACAGCCGTTACTGTTTGCTGTATTAGGTTGGTGCTACTGAATTGTATTGCTGTATAATGATGTTTGAAATATTGTGTCTGCGTATAGTACCCACATTTAACAATGGTGCTTTTAAAAAAGTAAAAGCTCTTTGTGTGACTTTGGACTGTCATTTGAACTTTGAAGCAAATTTCAGTGAGCATTTTTTCGCCTGGTAGAAAAATTATACCAAATAAAGGTAATTTTAAATTTTTGATGCTGAGAAAGCTACCAGCTACCCAAAATATTTAACTTCATCAAAACAAGTTCAAATATGAGGAAAAGACACTATTCACTGCTGTTTCTCTCACTCGATACTGACTGCTAATTTATTTTCCAGTTGATTTTAAGATCTGATCCCTCACGTACAAAACTTTTCATGATAATTTCTTGTCACATATTGGACATTATACTCGTTTTTCACGCAACAAGAGTCCTTAGGCCCTCTGATGTTGACCTTTAGGGTGTTCCTGAATTCCATGTCCTGTTACATTACACGCACGCTCTCTCAACATTAACTGAAAATCAGCTGATGGCTTACATGGTTTGTTTTCTGCTTCCATATTCACAATTCATATCATTTGTCTAATTGGATCTTTTATTTTATTCTATGAAGCCCTTTATTTTAGTTTGTAAGGCCAATTTATTTTATGAATGCAAGGGGCTATATAAATGAAGTCATTATTTTGACATACTGCAATCCTTGAACTTTTAGACCACACCCTTTATCCAATTCCTAAACACACTAACCTGTTGTTGTTTCTTTAAATGGGATTCACTTTGGAGGATAGTGTTTGGTTTTATATTTTTTTTTTTCAGAAGTGAACAAAGACAAAAGAATATAACATAAATTATATGTAATAAATATCAAAGAGAAATGAGTACCTCAGTTTATAGGTATACGTTAAATCACAGTGTACAAAAACGCACATCTGTTAGCTTTAAAAAAAAAGGAAATGGACTTAGCTGTGATGTATTGTTAGACGAATTGAATATAAGTTATCATGTGCTGAATGTATTGCTTATGCAGAGTGTGACAGTCTGACATTTGTGTGCAGTCTAGCACCTCTGAGTGCCACATCATGCTTTGCAATAACCATAAATAGTCTCATTGTCTAACTGAAGTATGTTTCTTGCCGTATAAGGAAATGTACCCAAAGCAAGGAACTTGCCTGAAGAGATGTGACGGTCAAGACGTTTTTTCTTATAGTATGCAAATGTAACCCCACCTATACTTTGTAACTGAGCTTTTGAATAAATACACTGTGAAAGGGAAGTACCGTCAAAGTTGGCTGCGACCTACTCATAGGTGCGGACTTCCCTTGCAAGTAAAAACTACGTACGAGTGTATGTGTGGTGTTTGATTCGTGGATTCTTACAACATTGATACTAGGTGAAATTCCCTCGACATGTATTTTAGCTTTTATATTTCATTTTTATCCCACCATTAAACTGACGTATTTCTCCAGACTACTGCTGATATGCTGTGCTTGATTTTGACTTTAAATAGGTTTTGTTCCAATTACTTTAAACATCCTCACAGTTTTATAACTCTTGTGTTGTCTCTTTATTTGCTTCATTGTTGCTGTCACTTGCAATGAGCCTCTCATAATGACACTGATAAAGACTGTTGTTGTGTATTTGTTAGAGTAAAACATGTTGGCATGTGCTTACAGTTTTTCACAATTGTTAACACACAAAAAGCGATAATTCGGCACAATTTGCACAACCTTCACTTCATGTACCAATCGCTCTACCAAATTTGGCACTACTTCACACTTCCTTATCTGCATTAGACTTCCACCTTATTCTCCTTTCCTGAATCCCATTGAGGAATTATTTATCGCTTGGAGGTGGAAGGTATATGAACGGAACCCACAGGACCGGGTCCCACTGCTCCAGGCCAGGGAGGAGGCTTTTGGGGACGTGAGTGTCTGTCAGCATTTTGTGTGTAAAGTTTTCAGCTGCCTGTGTGCAGTTTTGAGAAAGCCTTTATTGTTTTGAAAAACGTGTGTTAACAATTGTGAAAAACTGTAATTTCTGTGAAGGGGGGGGGGGGGGGGGTTGAGCAGGCCGGTTAACAGTACTGTTCTCTGTGTGTACCGAAATAAAACTTTTTATGCTGCATATTTGTGTGCTGTTTTATGTTTGACTATGAATAAAGTGAGCCTACACTGAGACATTTACAAAAGGAGAAATGACTCATGCTCCAGAGTCACTGTCATTCATATGGTGTGATCTATTTTGATGATTGTGTTTTCAGTTTTGCACTACAGTGTGCTGTAAATGCTTGGTAGTGTGCAAGCAATTGCTTAGTTGTGTGTAATCAATGAATGGTATGTGTGTGTCATTTGAAAATATGGCTGTGTGTACCAAATGAAAACACGAGTTCCATTTTGTGAACAGGTAAGAGATTTGATAGCAAAGAGTCATCTTGCAAAGGGAGTGTCAGGTTTAGCATTTTGTGTGTGAGGTTTTCAGTTTTCTGTGTGCAGTTTTGAGAAAGACGTTATTGTTTTGAAAAACGTGTTTTAACAATTGTGAAAAACTGTAAAACATTATGACAGGCTTACATTTATGATGCCTGCCCTCTGGACCCTCAGACAATCTCAGAGAGTCCCCTAGATGTTCATCTTATTTGCTCTCTACCTTTTTGGGATGACCTTTGACCTAGGGAATTATCTCAGACCAGCTAATGGATGGGATCAGACTATACAGGTTTTTTCATCTTTAGGTACAAAAAAATATCCTTATTTCATCAGAAATCCCATGTGGGATGTGGTTTACCTGAAGTCATGGGCGGAACCAACCTCCCTATATAAATGTGCTTTCGACCCCTGCAAGTCAGATTTCACTTTTGGCTTGTGTATCTCCGGGTATCTAGATGTCCGTACCGACCTGTAATTTCTTGTAATAAACGTTGTTATATTGAAAGTACTGGGTCCTCGGAGTCTTTCCTCCATCATCAACAACTTCAACAACAACACCGACCTCTCGGCTGCATAGAATATACCATACTGTCAAGAGCTGTCACATGCTTAATATAAGGGAAAGGTCTCAAACAACATGTTGAACTGCAATATTCACAACATATATGTAAACTGCATTACAACAAAGAGGAACAAGCTGGTACGTACAGGGATATGACTGGTGTGTGACCTTGTTATTGTGAAATTCGAATCCACTTTCAGGAAGATGTCACTTATTTTAGGCTTATTTTTCGACCCCCTGCTGCCACTCAACATGCTACAGAATGTCTTGAAGTTCTACTCATAGACTTCTCATACACTACCCAAAATGAAATTTGATGATTATCAGGAACCCAACTAAAAAACATAAAGATCCCCTTGAAAATTGAAACTCTGGATTAGAAAGATCCCCGTGTGACGATGACAGGGACCCTCACTGAGTTACTCATCATCCATAGAGTAGACTCACTAAAAAAGGAGATTCACAAAATAAATTTTCACAGATAGATGCATGGATACAGAGAACTTTTTATTCAGAGAAGGTTTATCACAGCTTCATACCAACAGAGGTGTTGTCTTCAAAGACAGCCACTCAATATTTTATTTTAGATACATAAGAAAGGGATAACGAAAGAAATAATAAGAGACAGTAAGAAAGAAAGAAAGAAAGAAAGAAAGAAAGAAAGAAAGAAAGAAAGAAAGAAAGAAAGAAAGAACAATTTATTATTATTAGCGCGCGAGCACTGACAGGCACTGACAGACAGTGAGGCCCTATTGAAATTGTAAGGATTATTATTATTATTATTCATGCGATTGAATTGGCTTTTGCTCAAATTCTGACCAAAATTTGCAGAAAATTTGAAAGTGGTGAGTGGAGAAGCGAACTGTGCACATCCTGCGCAGGATTCATTTTATTTAATTAATTTTAATTCAATTAAATTTTTTTAATTCCCTTTTTTTTATTTATTTTTGTTTTTAGATTTAAAGAATGTAAGATATTGTGCAATTAATTGGTGATTGATGTCCTGTCAATTTTAAGGAATTCATTATCTTGCATGCAGATGGAGCAGGGTGGGAAATGAATTGGCTTTGGGAGGGCTTTAACATGCTCAAATTCTTACCAAAATTTGCAGAGTTAGAAAGTGGTGAAAATGTACGTATTCTGGAGGAAACAAACCTTCTGCTTAAGATTGAAAGGTCCTTTATTATTTGATTAATAAATTAATTCTATATGGATCTGGAGTGACTCTGCAAAAATGAATGGATTACCGTGCACAGACATGTTTGTTTATATTAAAAATGGGGTCTTTCATTAGGCCACATACATTTACGCAGGAGTGCTGGACAGCCAGAGCGCAGGTTCCCTTCATTTGACCTGAAGAGATGTGATCATATAAACGCATGAGAGCTGATTAGTTTCTTGGCACAAGAGGAGCAGCATGGTAATCCTGCAATATTGACCTCTCTGTGATTAAAACTGAACAGCCACAGTTCAAAGGGTAACTCGATGTAAAACGTCTGGCACCTGCGCGTCAACATTTGCTGTAAAAGAAAAACTTGTACCCGCCTCCTCTCAGTCTTGGGAAATCTGTGACCGTGGGATATTTGAACCTATAATGACTAGTGTCTTCTCAACACGCACGCAGAAGAACACCCTTTCTCCTCATTGGCTGCGGATGGTCGATGCAATCAGGTGGAGCCGTGCGTCCTGCTCAGCGAAGCTCAAAACCCCCGTGCGCTGCCGCCGCTGCAGGTATCCGACTGCTGGACTCGGGCTGATCTGCTGGAGGGATGGCGCACGCTTACAGACCCACCGCCGCAATCTCGCACGTCTTCAGGGGAACCTTTATCCACTCGACGCAGAAAAAGGCCGTGCAGATTCTGGAAGACGCGCTCCTCGGAGTGAACGCGGAGGGAAAGGTTTGACAGTCTTTTTGTAATATCTGATTATATGATCCGTATTTAAGAGAAGCCGCGCGGTCACCTCTTGGTATGTCGTTTTTTTTTATTGAATTCTGTTATCTGTTGGTTCACTCACTGGTGACTATTCTGTCTGTGCGTGAAAAACACGAGTAGGCAGACGGCTGAGTTGGACGGACATAGATCTGTTACTTCAAACTTTGTCTCCCATACAGTGAGCTGTCGTTGAGCAGCTTTCACAATTTATCCCAAAAGCTCTGACACTTACAAAAAAATGAATGATGGTCTGAAGTAAAGCCTCCGTAACCAGGCTATAATAAAGGAGATTTAAACCAATAAAACATCATTAAAAACCAAAGGGAAATACATAATTAATATATATGGTAAGGGACATTATGGAAATCAAATCAATCGAGACTGCAAATGAAGTGAAGCATCAACACAGTGGTGTATAGGCTGACATAAGGAATATATTTGAAGTTAATGATATACTATGAGATTAATGTATGACAAATTAATGCTCCTTTAAGTAGACCGGTGTTTTCATGCTTCACTGCTACGTGTGAAAACGTGTTTGCAGTTGTCTGCAAACACGTTTTTGTCATTATGCTTGATTCCAGCAACTGTTGGCTTCTTTCCATTCCACCTTCAGATCGCATTCATTGGAACAGGTGTCGAGCTGCACAAGCTGTCTCAGGCGTTTGGATTCAGTCCGTCTGAGGTGACGCAACTGACACAACAGTGAGTATGATTAGGGATTTAATCACTGGATAAGCACACTTGTGTTTCACAGCAATTATTATGCAATGACCTCAGGCAGTCAGTGAGTATAGCTAAAGATAGTGAGGACATTTGGACTCAAAATTTCACCTCTCATCCAAGAGGCTTCTTCAGTCCAGACTGACTGATGGAGAGCTGCTGTTGAAGCTCTGTGGCGTCAGCTTCAAGAATGTCCCCTAGTTGGTTAGTGATGCTGTCTGTTGGATTCATTGCAGTCATTTAAATAAGTCTGACTCATCCATTAGGGTGTATGTAAATTACTGAGTCATGACCTAAGGGGGGAACTTTCATTGTTGAGCCATAGGTTTATGTAATGTTGGGATATTTTCACTGTTACACAAGTCTGTGAATCCGTCACTGCTTTGGACTGCACACTTGCGGTTTTGTAGGTGTGTGATGGTTTGCATGAACCGGTTTTTGTCTCAGGGTGTTCACTGCATGGGTGTGAAAAACACAGGAATGTGATGCTTGTTGAAGATTGAGGCTCCAGACATATGCACATTTTAAACCTGCCCATCCTGCAGGGATGGTGTTCTTCATAGATCTTGCTGCCATTATCACAAAGGTCCAGTTTTGGTATCCGCAGGATTTAAGTGCATCCTTCAGATGTTTGTGCTCCTGGTGCATATGTTAGAACATTCTCTGCCGGGTGCTGAAGGGCGGTTGTTCCAGTGGGTGATGACAGTCAAAGTGTTTATCAAGAGAACTGAATTTGTTACACCACTTGAGTTCCAAAGATGCAAGTGGATCATTTCCCCATATGATGGTTGTTTATTGCATTGGACATAAAAGCAAAATCATTAAACAATTTCCATACTTGCTCCACTGCAGTGAGTTCTTCATGCCAGGAATGGTGGACACCCACATCCATGCATCCCAGTACAGCTACGCAGGTACGGCGCTGGACCTGCCCCTGCTGCAGTGGCTCAATACCTACACCTTCCCTGTGGAGTCCCGCTTCAAGGATTTGGACTTTGCCAACCGGGTCTACACACAAGTAGTGGTGAGTTTCCTGGTTTCATGAAATAATTCATGTGAATTAAAGCCACACAGTAAACCCAAACGGAGCCTTGCTTGTGGCATAATGCAATGATTATGATATTGCCAAAGGGGCAGTCACCCTGTGCTGTGGGAAAAATGTCAAAGCGGTTTCTCTGACAATTAGACGCTAATCCCTGAGTTGACAAGGGTGTGACCAACTCAGTGACATAACAATGTACAAAAGAATTGAAGGAGTTTAAACCTTTAACCTGTAATGTGATCCCTGCGCATTACAGAAAAGGACCTTGAGAAACGGAACAACCACTGCATGTTACTTTGCTACCATTCACAGCGACGCCTCACTTCTGCTGGGTCAGATTGCAAGTAAGACATCAAACACACACAAGCACACACACAAGCACACACACACACACACACACACACACACACACACACACACACACACACACACACACACAAACACAAACACAAACACACACATTTTGACCTAAATCTTCTCCGGAGTGTTTTCTATCTGTGATGTGGACTTCGGACTGAAATGTTGATTCATGTTGTGAAACCATTCAGGTGACATGAGGCTGGTAAAGGCTTCAGTCCATACATAAAGAGATGTCCCTTGAAATAAACGTGATGTAAGCCTGTCAACCCAAGCACATCGTTTTCTACATATGTCAGTTTCTCCACAGTACAAGTTATATCAGGACCTTTGTCTTTTTCCAAATGTTAAGCTGGACATGTGGTGTTATAAGCAGAGCTGAAATAACAATGTGCCGGACAGAGGTTGTGGGTCCTGTATGATCACTTATTTTGTTCACCTTTATGCCTTGTTCCTTATCATGTGAGGTTATGCAACATTGAACAGACCCTAACCCTAACCCTAACCCAAACACACACACAGGCATGCACGTAGACATATGCATACACACACATCTCATTTCCTAGACCCTTACCCTCACCTTAACCATCACAACATAATGCCTAACCCTAACACTGACCTAATTCTAACCCTAAAACCAAGTCTTAACACTTGAATAAGACTTTGTTGTGAGGACCAGCCAAAATGGCCTCACAATTATGGTATTTAACCAAAATTGTCCCTTATAACTATAGAAAGATGCATACACACACACACACACACACACACACACACACACACAGATACAGACTATTGTACTTTTAGTGAGGACTCTCATTGGCATAGTGCATTCCCTAGACCCTAACCCTAAAACTATTCCTAACCTAGATATGACTGTAGGGACTCCACAAATGTTTTTTAAACACCCACGATCTCCTGTGCCCCTCGGAGTGCTCGTTCAGACTACTGTGCTTTTTACCTAAAATAAACCTAAACCTAAGTTTTTACCCAAATCCTAATTCTAACCTAATTCTGACCCTAAAAGGAAGTCGTAACCCTTTGATAGCTCTTGCGAGGAGCAACAAAAATATCTTCACTTTTTCATAATAACACAACCATACTGAGCACTGGCAGGTTTACGTAGTCCTTTTGTGTAACCAGGTTCATTGAACCCTCACCTTTGTCCTGTTCTGAGCAGCTGTTCCATTTTGCAGAGGACTGTTGCAATTCAATGATCATAAAGTACGTGTGCGTGTGTATATGTGATTATATTCAAGTCACATCTCTTTTCTGTGTGCGTAGCCTTATGTATGCAGTATGTCACACCGAAAGAGATTTAACAAGAGTATTTGTGGAAGGACTGAACACAAATACACTATGATTCAGTGGGGTTTTTTTGTGAAGCACTTTGTAACCTTGCTTAGATAAGTGCTATACAAATGAATGTATTATTATTATAATGATACACACTGATATCCGAGAACTCTGAAGTACACACAAGACACATATGATGTAAAGGTGTTATTGATCTGCATTTAGCAAAGGATTGTTGATTATACTCATACAAGGTCAAAACTGAACAAAGGATTTAATTG
Organism: Platichthys flesus; assembly: GCF_949316205.1. Taxonomy (NCBI): domain Eukaryota; kingdom Metazoa; phylum Chordata; class Actinopteri; order Pleuronectiformes; family Pleuronectidae; genus Platichthys; species Platichthys flesus. The sequence goes on from NC_084947.1 coordinate 16,728,833, forward strand.
ATGGGACCTTATAAATTGAAGAGTGCTATTGAAATTTCCATTTCAATAGCACTCTTCAAAACCAGTTGCATGAGATAAAAGAACAACATTAAAACACTAACATAAATAAAAATAAAATGGAACAATAGAAATGGGATGTTGTATATCAAACATCTCTCAGATACCTAGTTCACATGTTATGATCATGTTATCACGGTCAAGTTAAGTGGTTAAGTGAAGCAAGTCGTATTTTCATGCTCAATACGTCCAAAGTGAAAAAAGCTGTGACACGTTGCGCGATTGTCTTTCGAACTCAGCGTGATCTCAATCATCCTTCTTTTTCCTGCAGACGACTTTGGACAGCGTGCCTTGGTGGGTAAGGTGTGCATGGACAGGAACGAGGGTGTGAAACACTACAAAGAGACCATCCAGGAGTCGCACGAGGAAACCTCTCGGTGGGTATATGCAACCCTACTCCACTGTGGAAGGGCAGATCAAATATATACGTGTCGGCTCAAGCTGTAAAAGTAACAACAGCATCACTCAATTTAGTGTTATTGACATTTTGCTTTCATTTTCTTTTCTTGGTCCTTATGTTTGACACACATGCCACTCTAAGGTTACACATCTCTTGTGAGGTTACGCCCTGTGGAAGATGATTTATCGGTTCTTGTCAAGAACGGTCACGGTCAATAGACATGCATACCTCAGGATATTCTCTGTACAGAGGCTGAACACTTTCCATGCGTGCTACATACATGGAAGGAAAGAAACATGGCTTTAATTCCTCATGAGCTACATCTCACGTGTAGTGTGTGCTACCCCAGAGAACTGCAGTGTATATAAACTCTGCACATCTCTTTGTCTGTGACGATCTCTTCTTGAATGCATGCTGGGAACAAACATTGACCCAGCGCTGTATCAAAGTGCCTCAGCTGAGAGGCGCCCTCAGACCTTGCTGACCGAGATGAATCCTTCTCAGTGTGTTCTTTAATAACTGTGACCGTCAGTCAGCGCCTGACATCTTCTGGACAATATCCTGAAGATGTGGCGAGGTGCTGTATATAAGAGCACAAATTTGCTGCTGAGATCTTTTGAATCTTTTCCTGCCAGCCCCCTGGTGAAATGTCAGCGTGAGCCCATGTGAGAACACAGCGGGACATTTTCCAGAACGTTTACCGCAACAGGCAAACAGGCAAACAGGCAAACGTCAGGAAAATTAAAAAAAATATCTAAATCTAAAGATGTCAACATAGAAAGACGTGATTTGAGGTCTTTTGTCAATTAAGCCCGATACCGGTGTCGATGTGTATAAACAAAAAACCCTCAACTCGACAGCAGAATTTATATGTTACATCGTCGTGCTGGACAATTCCAGCTGTTTTAAACACAGAATTTGTTTGTCTAAAAACAGCTTTATGATGAGGCAGTTTTTAGTTTACAATATGTTACAGACACAGATATGCCACAGATATATGCTGTGATGCTCAATAACTGCCACCATGTCTGAATAAATAAGAGAAAATCTAGTGGGAATTCATCAAGTTTCTCTGAATGGGGAGCATCAGAATGAAATCCATGGTTTCAGGGCATCTGAGTGGCATAAGACCGAAATTAGCATGGTCTTGATGTTTAAATTCCTATCCTGTTCCTATTGACACTTCCTAGTATTACCTCTACAATACAGATATGCTCATCACAGAGAGTGTACCCGTCTCTGACGACCTATTTTTAATCGTTGTTTTGTTCCCTCAAGGTTCATTGCAGAGCTTTTAAACAAAAAGGTAAGGTTTTTATATTAAGATAACCAGGACAATTCAACACTGCAAGTTAAACGATCAAAGGTCTGCATTATATTCTTCTATTCTCCCCTCCCAGTACCCCCTTGTGAAGCCGATAGTGACTCCTCGCTTTGCACTATCCTGCACAGGAGCCTTGCTCGGACAGCTGGGAGCAATCGCTAAGAACAACAACCTGCACATTCAGGTGAGCTCACTGTGGCAACCAAAACCAGGCCGTGTCCACTGGGGACTGTTGCCATGGAGACGGTTTATTGTTTGGACCTGTGGGGGTTTTGAGCAATGACATAAAAACAGACTTACACTTCAGATGAATGAAGAACTTACTTTCAGAAAAGCATTCGGATTGAGTTCATCCTGTCACCTCAGTGCCTCAGGCTCCATGTAGATGCTACAGCTTTATGGAGTTGAATTTGTACTTAAATTATATTTTGAAGAGATATTGTATGCAAATGAAGAATATTTAGATAGATCCAACGAAAACATGTTTGTGATCAATAAATGTACTTTTGTGTTTGACAGAGTCATATCAGTGAAAACGTTGAGGAGGTGAACCTTGTAAAGGAGCTGTTTCCTGAATCAGAGTCGTACACGGACGTCTATCACAGACACAACCTGCTCACAGACAAAGTGAGAACACATCACTGCCTGCACACACACACACACACACAGACACACACACACACACACACACACACAACTTACCAACATCTGCCTACATCTATCTTAGTCCTTTGACTTTTACCGTAACAATCACCACATTCTAACCACAACCCTAAAACCAAGTCTTGACTCTGAATTGGTGGTTTTTGAAGGTGGTTCAAAAAGTGAGGACACACACGCACGCACACAAACACAGACACACACACACACATCCACACACACATTTCTGTGCAAAATAGAAACTGTATGAATGCTTAAAGGGGACATATTATGCCCATTTTACCACAGACGATATGGTTCCTTGGGGTCTTAATGAAATGTCTGTAACATATGTTGGTCGAAATACCACAAGGATCATTTAAAACAGCACCCTTTTTACCCTGTCTAGAACAGCCCTCCTCAGATTGACCTGTTTTGAGTGCCCCGCCCCACCCACCCCCGTTGAGCCTGGCTGCGAGAGCCCCAGCTCCCCAGCGCAGCCCCGCAGTGGGAGCAGTGGAAGCTTGAGCTGGTGCAGCAGCAGCATCCTTCCACACTGTTGAGTCAACGTTTAGAGGTGTCTCGGGGGGTCCCTTGTTTATAAGACCACTTAAATGTCTGACGGGTAGCAGATCGTCCAAGGCCATGTAGCGAGACTCCCTACATGGGCATGGTGTGACTATGACGTTTATTTCGGTCGTAATCCCATTCGACGCACTCTAGTGTATCGTTTCTGACATAGAGGAACCACAACAAATCGCAGTATTGCTTTTTTCCAGAGGTTTACGGACGGTAGAAATGCCAGATACCCAAATTAACGTGTAGAAGCACTACAAAAGTGGAATTTTCATAATATGTCCCCTTTAACTGCTGAACAGGGTTGATTTTAATTGTAACGGGAATGCTTCACAGACAGTGATGGCCCATGGCTGCTACCTCAGTGATAAAGAGTTGGATCTATTCAGAGAGACGGGAGCCTCTGTGTCTCACTGCCCCAATTCCAACATTGCGTAAGTATCCAGGTGTTTCTCAAGAAATTGACCTATGCCCATGATGATTGACATAACACAGATTTAACAGTAAAATAGCACTTTAAAAGTGTGAGGCATTATCAAGAATGCCTAAATGAAAATATGTAATACAGAGGAAGCTTAATGGATCATTGTATTAGTCATCTCTCTATCTATCTCTCTCTCTCTCTTTCTCTCTCTCTTTCCAGATTGTGCAGTGGTTTGTTAGATGTCCGCAACGTCCTGAACCACAAAGTGAAGTTGGGGCTGGGAACAGGTGGGAAAAGATTCACTTTTTGCACATTTTCAAGTGCCATGATGCTTTTTGACAAACTTTTGACCCGCTTCATTTCGAGAGCTCCTCTGCTCTGCGCACACAAGCATGCGTGTGAGCATCACATGATAGCATCATCTGGTTTTACAGAAGTCTGGTTGTTTTACTGACGTAGGGAGTTCAGTCAGCTGATGTGTCTGACAGCCTGGTCAGCTGATCACTCTTCATTTAGCTGGTTTTGTCATCCATCTTTGAGTAAATCTTAACATCTGAGTTCAGGGTTTCTGTAGGGTCAATTCAATCATTGAAATTTTTGGTTTTAAATATTTTTTGAATATTACATTTAAGAAGTTATTATATTATGCTTGGGTAGGTCTCAGTTGTGTCAACATTTGTGTAATGCTACCGTAGATACTACAAACAAGATCAATGTGGAACTCATATTAGTCTATAAGCATCACCCTGCTTAGAATGTATCACAGTTCCCTCTGCCTGTCTCTGGGGAGGATAAAGGACTCTCTCTGCTTTGGGGCAAAACATAGCATTTTGAGGGTAATTCTCTACTAGACTACTTCCCTTTATCTTCAGTAAGGGGGAATCTTAAGGAATTATGTGAAAGTCTTAACTTTAGGTTGTTGAAACATGCACATCGGAAATTTGAAAATGCACATTCTGTATTCATATTCCCACAGGCATTCACAAGTCTGTGAAAAAGTCTGTGAATGCCTGTGTTTGTGTCTTTATATGTGCCTTTTTTCATGTGACCCACCTGTGTTTGTGGTCCTACATCAGACGTGGCGGGGGGGTACTCAGCCTCTATGCTGGACGCTGTGAGGAGAACCTTGGACACATCCAAAGTCTTGACCATCCAAGACCCGGAGTACAACACACTCACCTTTGAGGAGGTGTTCAGACTGGCCACACTAGGCGGCAGCCAAGGTAACGCACATAACCAACGGTCACTCAATATGTAGAAGAAACCATGAAAACACTTGAGTGTTCAGCCCCTTTTGCTCCTCACAGTTTCAAGCAGTGCTGATTTTCTTGCTCGAGTGCCTGCACCCACGCCAAGTGACTCAGCAGAATCAAAATACCAGTCGCTTTCAGAACATGATGTTTTTGTTGATGATGGCTGATTGCAATTTGACAGAAGTGCAGAAAGAGTACAACAGGGTATTTGACTGTGTGTTTCGTCTACAGCCTTGTCCTTGGATGACCAAACAGGGAATTTTGAGGTGGGCAAAGATTTCGATGCCCTGAGGGTGAACGTAGCTGCTCCTGGTGCACCCATCGACCTGATCCAGTGTGAAGAGCCAAAGGTTGGTGGATGAGCACCTTCTTCATCCAGCACTCAACAGAAACCAACACATTCACGTAAAGATTTATAAAAGCAAAAATACACCCATTTTCAGACTAATTTATCTTCATTTTACTTTCAGATTCTGTTGGAAAAGTTCTTGAATTTGGGTGAGTGTCCATTTCAGTTTATATTTCCTAGTCAATTTATTTGTGTAGCCCATGTTCACAAATCACATGTTGCCTCATAGGACTTACCAAGTTGTGATATCCTCAGGCCTTTAACCCTCAGCTAGAGTGAGGTAAAACTACAACAAAAAAATTGAAATGCACAAACTTAGGGGAGAGCTGCAAGTGAAGGAGATCTCTGCCAGGCCACAGACTTAAGTGCAATAGATGTAGCCTGTAACAGAGCACATCAACATAATAATAATATCTATAGTATTCATGAGAAAAGAAGAAGAGTCTACTATAAATGGAGAGGTACACAAAGTATTTCTGAAAAATAAAAAGTCTGACAAAGAGGAATTTGACATTTAAGCAATCTAGTTGTCGTCATAATCCACAATCACCTGCCACCATGATTAACAATGTGGAGGCAACAGTGATCCTGGATCTGCAAACGAGAAAGTACAAGGACTCTGGTAAATAAGTCAATTCAGTAGCATGTATTGATGAGAAATTAATGTGATTAAGAGGGAGAGGAGGAAAGAAAAACAGAAGCTCTATGTGTCGTATGTCCCTGGCATAGGCCTATAGCAGCATAACTGGTCCAAGGCAGTCCTGAGCCAGCTGTTACTAAAGGCTTTATCATACAGAAAGGTTTTAAACCAACTCTTAAAAGTAGAGAGGGTGTCTGCCTCCCAAACTAAAACTAGGAGATGATTCCACAGGAGAGGAGCTTGACATCTGAAGGTTCTGGCTCCTACGACAAGTAAGCCTGAATTCTGCGAGTGCAGTGCTCTAGTGGTGTGATACGGTACTATGGGCTCCTTAAGGAATGATGGCACCATGTCAAAAAGAGCTTTGTAGATGAGGAAGACTATTTCAAATTCGATTGTAAATGCATCTGTGTTGTTCTTCTGTTCTAGGTGACGACCGTAACATAGTGGAGGTGTTTGTGGCCGGGAGAAAGGTGGTACCTTTTACAGAGCCAGCGGAGTAAAGCTTTTGGATTCTCTGCACATTTCAATCTGTCTCGCAGCTTAAGATACTCTGAAAGTTGTGATATACTGTATGCAGCAAAGGCCTGATCAACTGGAACTACATATGGATGCAAAATAGTGTACTTTGTATTTTATCTGTAAAGACGAATAAGTCAAAAAGGAAAATTGATGATGAATATTTGAATGTTAAATCCAGAGGTTAGAATAGGTGCGATTAAGTGAAGGTCATACAAATAGTGTTAGTCTGAAATGTAGACTTATCCTCAAGAATTCAAAGTAGTGACTGATCAGTACAGGGAATAAGGGATTTATCAAGTGCACTTTTACTGTTAGTTATTACAGAGATAGTTAGTTAGTTGCTCATTTTTGCATAATGAAATACATTTTTAGGTTCTCTTTGTTTATGTTAACACGATTGTACACTAACACTTTTTACATAGACACATTCTAACTGACAAAGATCAAACTACTGGGGATTTAAGCCTGTGTAGGGTATTAACAACTACATATTTCACTGATTCATTGATTGAATAAAGTGAAGAAACTAACTAACTAAGTGATAATAGCGTTGGACTAACGTAGACTGCAATGATTACTTACTGTGGGTTCATGGTCCCATTTTCATTCTAGTGTAGCTAGAAAATGTATTATTATATAACTGGTTTTGCCTAGATTTGAATGTTCAGAGATGATTGTTTGTTTTTTTTCACTGCACACTCCATTCAAATGCATCCACGAGTGTTTAAAAGGACACAGTACTAGACTGTGTTATTTGCTGCGTCCGCTGTCACCTTTCCATTTGTCGGTCTGCTCCGTGCACGAACTGAAACTAGAATCATATATTATATTTAGCTGCATTAACACATTTCTGATTTGGTCATATCCATCTCCTGAGTTGACCTTAGGGAAAAGAGAAACGAGCCTGGTTTGTTATTGTGAGAGTCACGACTATAGTTTTTTATACTAACCTTATATTTACATATTAATTCTAATGGTTTAACCACTGTTATGGAAAATTCCTCTGGCCAGTGTCTAAGGTTATGGAAATCCCCGGACTAGGTGTCTCACTGCTGTGACCTTGGCAAACAGGGAGTTTGCCTCAGCGGAAATAGCAGATAGACACAGAGGAGGAGTTCATATCTTTTTTCATATTACGTTTTATGAAGCACCTCTTTGTATTAGTTCTGGCATGACTTTTTTTTCATATTATGTGTTATGTAAAGCCTCTTTGTATAAGTTCTGGCTTTTGTGAACCTGCGGCCAGTTGTTCCATTTTGAGCATCCGTGCTTGTTGTGTAAACTCTGCAGAGCTTACTATTATAAAGACTAAATGGCAATTCCAGTCTGAGCATTTCATTATTCCAAATCTCAAGATGAATTTCCATCACACCACTGAGATGATTTTAAGGACCACCCATATTAAATACACTTTATTTATACACAATATTTATAGTCCTCACTGTCTCATAATTGTCAGGAAATCAAGGGAAATGAAATGCACACACTGATGAGTATGTTTTTGTCTTGATAAATTAGGATGTATTTAAGACAAGATTCCTTTTTTTTACTGAAATATCACTAATTATTTTATTATCAGAAAATATAACAGAAAGATCAGCAAATTGTATATGTTAAAGATTCTCTTCATGCGTCACATCATGGGGGATTGAAATAAAAAATACCAACAAGTCTACTTTTTTGTTTTGAATGCAGTTTTTTGTATTAATTCTGCAGTATGTTACCAAGCAGCTACTGATCAATGTCGATGGAATGATATATATGGATGAACAAACTGCCCTTGGACACCTCCAGACGACTAACAGAGCAGCTCCGCTAATAGTCCATCTTCTCCATCTGGCTGAGACAGCTCAGACAGGGAAGATGGCAGAGAGACACGAAGATACTCACGTCCTGCTGACCCCAAGGGCCCTACTCCTCTTCTTCAACTAGACCATTGGAGACTGTGTGCACTGCGGGGGTGATGTTAATAGAACAAGAAATATTCTCTCACTTACCTCTAGTGGTAAAGAAGCCATGAAAATAGTTTCAACAGTCATATATTTTAGAATTGTTTGTGGATCAGCAATCCTACAGGCCAGATCTACCATGTTTAACCAACCTTGATAGTTTGAAGCTATAACATGTAATGTTAACCAGAGTGAGCAATAATAAATTATAATATTATTATGCAACAAATAATGGATGAATGGGTAGTTATTATCAATACAAATATATGCACATAGTGAATACATGCAGTCTGTACTTAACAGAAGCCTCATTATGAACTTAATTAAACGTTACCCCAGATAATCATGATCCGTTAATTTCAAGTGCCCCTTTTCCATCAATTGGTTTCTTCCCCCTACTTTTTTATTAACTCGTCACTTACAAACAATCCTTACTATGAATATGACAATTTGTTTCAAGTTCACAATGTACTTAAACAAGGAACAATGCTCAAAGGCCCTGTCAAAATCCACAATACAAAAAACACAAGCTAAGTGAGAAACGCTGCAAAACTGGCAGCTAAACAATGCTAGACAATGCAAAACACTGCCGGTTCCCTGAGCGGACGAACACAGTGCTCTACCCACCAAGAAGGAATCGACTGCCAAGCCTTTATAGACAGGTTGATGAGCTGAGTGGAAACAGGTGAAGCCAGCCTCGCCCCCTGGAGGGGGAGGGAGAGAAAGAGAGAGAGAACACAAAAACCTACAACAAAACCAAAACACAATCCTCTCAAGTGTTTTCAAGTGAATAGCTATTTTAATGAAACTCTGCAGCGATTCAGTTACATTTTCATTTGCTACTGGATTAAAACAGGTTATTGTGCTGGATAAAAATAAAATGTCATGGTTATTTTGCAAGATATTGTGTTCTCCCTCCCATTTTTGTTTGTTTGTACCGTGACCATGAACTTATTGGTCGCCATCTTGATTGACCCATCTTGACTGACACATAAAACAAGGGCTAGGGCCAAGTGGTCGGCTAATGGGTGAATTGGGACCGGGCAAGGAATATATATCCAATGATGTGTGACTTTGCTCCAACCTAAAGAGACAGCTGAAAAGGAATAACTTAAATGTGCACCTTGCTGAATCAGGAATTGTGGCCCCTGTGGCCCCCTGATTTAGAAAAACCCTTGATCCGCCACTGTATCAAACCACTGAAAAGTTTCCGAAGCAAATGTGTTATCTGCCGGCCCTGGTTTACTACCCTGATTTCTGACTTTCAGGAAGACATAAACTACTCGGGTCACGTCTTGCCGCGTCACCTATCAACTTATCAATATGTTCAGACTATTTGCATGTGGTTCATTCAGTTTTCAGTCCATAGCTGGTGTTCAAATCTAACCCTTGATTCATAACAAGCTGACCGGATGTGCCTGCGAGACCGAACACAGGGAGAACAATTCCACGAATTGCAACCAGGAAGTGCTGCGGGGAATCCCGTATGTGAACTTTGAGGTTGTGCTCTCTTCTGCACGTCTGGCTCCTTCTTGTGTGAAAACATCCAGCTCCTGTACAGCTGAGAGGTAGGAGACAAAGAAACTCTTTTTATCAATATACTCTCTCCATATAAAACCCTACACTCTGTTTATACGTGACAATATTTATTTAATGGATTAAATACTGGCATTGTACGTACACACAGTAAATACACATTCTAGTATATTTTGTGTATCTTCTTAAATGGAAAAAAGACAAAACAACACAGTTATACAGCTGGTTAAGAAACAGTGAACTAATTTCAGTGCTATGCAAAATCAAAACAATACACGTATAAACTGGTACATGAAGCAAGAAGGACCAGGAAGAAGAAACATCCTATATTACCTGTCCCATTACTATAAATACAATACAATATTCAATACAGGTGACCATTTGATTTCCTTTCTTTTCACAAATCACATAACAAATCAATTATAGATTAATCAATAACCGCCAAAATAACGTAAACATTACTCAACAAGATCAAAAAGTTTCAAAACGTTTTTTCATAAATTTTATATTTTCTTAAATTGAGTAATGTTTCAGCGAGATCAGCGTTTTTTGTTTTTAGATTTCTTTTATTCTTTCTGTCCTCTCAATCTTCTCTTTGTTTCCCACCAGCATCAAAAGCCTCAGAAGCCTCCTCCTCTCTTACAACCCAGCATCCCACTTCAGCACCGCAGCCAGCCACTTCTGCTCTGCAAGGCCAATGTTCGCCCTAAATTTGAGCAAAACCCTGCCAAGGAGGTGCGTAAGAAAAACAAGGAGCAAGGGGAGAGGCGGGAGGACGGATGAAGACGGCTCTGTCCTGTCACTGACACGCCTTTGTCTGCTCAGCCTCGCCGACAACATGAAGGACGTGTGGGTGAAAGACTACGCTGACAAATACCTGGATCAGTATTCATTCAGGCACATTATGGGACCTTTCAATTTACTCCGTGAGTTTGCGAGGGCTTATTCAACATTCCTCTCTCACCTGCCTGCTCCCACTTTATGGCATTTAAATTTGGAACTGTCATTACATGACTGTTACTGTGTGTCGTTTAAGTGACTGTGTCATAAATCAGTGATCACACGTTTTGTTTATCTCTAACCATTTGAACTTCAGCAACTGTCATTCACCATGTTAGCAAAATGTCTGAGATGTCAATACAATGATTGCCCTCGACCTCTCTGGCCCGAGAATAATAGATTAACAGAGTGATGGATCACTTCTAATGCCTCTCCTTCCATCTTTTACTCCCCATGTAGCTGGAGAACTGGTTGAGGAGCTCACGCAGATGCTGTGCACCAGAAAACAATTGTCCCGAGCGGCCCTCCACCTTCTGCTGGTCCCCCAACTCCGTGGCCTGTCACTGGAAAGCTGTCCTGGTCTGGTCACCTCCGCCCTCTGTGCCCACATTACTGCACGTTGCCAGGTCAGGCTGAAACCAGTGTCTCCTGAAACCAGTGTCTTATTTTACAAATACCTGTGGGCATATTTAATAGTTGGGAGTCAGCGTGAAAGATAACGTGAAGCATCAGTTGCCTCATTGCTTGCTTACGTCTTTACATCTTCAAAAAAATTGTTCTTCACTGAAAGGCAATGAATCATTTGATATATGGGGTCGAAAATTATCCAACAGTCGGAGTATTTGTTTCTTAGGGATGGAAAAATGCATTAGTCGGCCGTATTCGAAGTCTAGTCGCGCCTCTGTTACATAATAGGTCTTCAAATGCAGCCTGTGAAGGATGCAACCCCTGAATTGAGACACAGCTTGTGTTTGTTTTTTTTGTCCCAGGGTCTGTGTAGACTGGATCTATCTGGGGCCCAGCAGCTACCCTCAAAGGTCCTATGTGAAACCATCTGCTGCCTGCCTGCCCTCCGCTCGCTCTCGCTGGCTGGTATGCCTTGTGACGCATGTGTGATCACCACGATTGCCCACCACTGCCGTTTGCTGCGCCACCTCGATGTATCCTGCTGTCATTTCCTTTCCCCTGCTGCACTACTTCCTCTTGGAGGTGGTGCCTTTTGCTCATCCCCTGCTCGTCCTTCAAGCTCATCGTTTTGCCGCACCTCTACATCTCCACCTCCTAGTTCCTCTTTCTCCTCTGCCCCCTCACCCTCCGTCTCTTCAGCCCTGCCTCCTCTCCCCCTCAGTAGTCTACTGGCTCTGGATATTGGGTTTGGGGAAGAAGATGGAGACAATGCGGGGGCTGCAGCCTACCTACTACTCTCTCTGCCTGGGCTTGAGAGAGTGGCCATGGAGGGCCTAGCACAGGCCTGCTGTCTCATTGAGCACAGAGAGTTTAAGCAGACAGATGAGTTCAGTTACAGAGAAGGAGTTCCGAGGCTGGAAGAGGTGTGGAGGGAGAGGAGGAACAGGCAGGGGATCGATAGTTGGAGGAAGAAGAGAGAAGACGTAGCAGCAGGGGTTGAGGAACATGATGATGAGGAGGAGATATTGTGGGAAGACTATTGTGGTGAGAGTGAGAAAGACGCATGTACAGATGAGGAGCCAAGTTGCTCTCTGAAACAAGCAGAGGAAAAAAAGCGAGGGAGAGTTTTGTCAGAGTCGGGTGATGAACACCTGATCCTGCACCTAAAAGATGTCAAGGGTGTTACTTGGGACTGTCTGGAAAGTTTAAGCCGTTTATGTCCAGACATCTGCTCCATATCCATGAACGCTGATGATGAATCAAGTACGGGGAGAAGGAGTGGGTCTGTGTTAGCTGCAGCCCTCCGGACATGGTCAGCCCAGCTGCTGAGCCTCTCAGTACAATTCCCTGGCCCTCTGGTGGATCTGCTTCCTGCCATCCAAGTTGTAGGCTCCTCCCTGGTCTCTCTCACCGTGGAGGGTGTGAAAACCAGCCCCCAAAGCCCTCTACTGGAGGTCATCAAGTCCTGTCCAAGACTCAGAGACCTACTCATCTTTGCTGAGCCTCCAATCATGCCAGAGGAGGAAAATGGGGAGTGGGATCGGTGGGATGAACGGGATCTGCCACAGCTGCCTCACCTCTCCTCTCTCACACTCAAGTAAGGCTACTGTTGAGATGCAAAATGTATTACAGCAGGACTCACTCTGGGGAAGGAGTATATTTGAACTATTGCAAAAGATCAGTGACATATACATTTGATAGATCCAGCAGATTAATTGAGATTAGATTGACTACCTATATCAAATGTATCCTTTGTTTCTCCCATATGTCGACAGATTCTCTTACAGTCACAGCCAAATGAAACCTGCCATGTCCTGGAGGTCCCTGAGGAAGACGCTCAAGTGTCTCCTAATTGGTTCTCCTTTACTGGAGAAGCTCACACTGGTCTCCCTGCCGTGCCCTCTGGACTGTGTTTTAAAGTGTGTATTGGGCCCACACCTAAACCCCCGTATGGACTCTACAGACGTACCCCCCGTGCCACTGAGACGAGTACAGCACATTACACTGCAGCGGACAGATGTGACGATGGTAACAGTGAAAAACATAATACAACACAGCAAGAGACTCAAGCTTGTGGATGTGAGATACTGCTGGCAGATCAGTAAGGTTGAGTGGCTGAGCTGCATGAAGTCCAGCGAAGTGCAGGTGGTCTGGGTGTAAAGAAGAAAGTTTGGAACTCAAATAGAAATGTAGCACAATGCAAATGGACAGTGTAGTACATTTGACACAGTGGAACTATTGCTGCTTATAGTTAGAGCCCGAGCAGCGACCACTGTGTGTAGACGGTATTGAATTTCGTATTTTTATCCTTCCAAATAATCCCAAATTTGGCGTAATAAACTTTTGAAATCACACAACAATCTTGCATGATAACACCTTGATGATGAAAAGTTGTGCCCTTGGTGAGTTTTTGTTTCACCTTGAAAACAATAAGTTGTTGTAACTTCAGTGTACACTCTCCAATCTGCTCCAAACGTGTGTATGAATACATGTTCCTTTTTCACCTGGAACACTTGAATCAGTCCAAGATTTGATTATGTTTGATCAAAAAAGATTTTTCCTCGTTTGATGCTGTTAAAAATGAAAACAAAATTGCGGGTGGCCAACTGTCAAATTACAACCACACCAGGAACACAATAGTTCACAGTATCATTTGTAATCATCATCATACATTGAGTTGTTATTGATGCCATGCTTAGAATCACGAAGAGAGAGATGGAGAATTAAGATTTTTTGAGATTTAATATATTTTGAAAATGCAGTTTTGTTACCGTCACTGTGCTTATTGCTGAATGTGACGAGAGGTGTATTTGTGGATGCATGTTTTTTTTTTTTGTCAAAGTATGTTTTTAAATGGGGTGTGATGACGACTGACATCCCTCATTATGACCACAGTGTTTGCCAAACTCAGTGCAGACGTCCTGCAGAAAAACATCTGACTGTTGCTAAGGGAAGAGGCCTTTAATGTGTTCCACAAACACTCTATTACACACTACAATATATTTTTGCTCATTTCAAAATATAAATTTAAAAATATAAATGATGAATGATACTCTTTTGTGTGCATTTTGATGCCTTGTGAAATGTCATCGGTTCCTCTTATTTGCTCTTACTGATTATAACAGTTAGAACTTTAACTGTTGACTTGTAAAAACCATATTTTAAAAAAATGTAAAATTCTCTCCAAAATGTATAAGAAATGGAATCCATAAATAGTTCCATTCTAAAAGTACCCAACCCTAGACACGGGTCTCAAACTCTATTGATAATGATCTTACTATGATGAGTAATACAAATCTTAAACAAATGACAGTATATTACTCTAAAGTCAGTATTTATATGAAAATGTGAATTAAATTGAATCCTCTGTCTGTGTACTTATTCAGTGATATTCCTGACAAATGTTGATTTAATAATAGAGTTTTATCAGGTTTTTACATCAGTTTTAAATAATCACAATAAAGTGACGATTTAAATAAACAAACTGAATCTTAGGGCGGTTCCGTAAAAAAAATAGGGACGTAGAAAACGAATCTCTTGTTGAACTCTACGGTCAATGCCATAGATTTCATAGATAGTGTCCGTGTTTGGGTGCATGTCGCCGCTCGGGTTGCTGTTGGGCGGCGTATTGGATCATTACACCGTGTCTGTAATCTTCCCCTCACCTCCGGGCGACGCGGAGGAGCAAAGCAAACACACCGCGCACGACACGAACACGTCACTCGCCGGAGACGTTCTTCTGCCACATACTCGCTCAGCGTTTAGCCAGCGGTTCGCAGCTGGCTGCTCAGAAATGTCACGTTTTCGGGGAAACGGGAGACTTCCGCTGGTTTGTTAGTAAGTATCGACCCAGCTGAACGTCGCGAGGTGTAAAGCTACTGCGTTTACACTGTCGACCCGTGGAACTACGTTAAATTCTTGTGTTTTAGCTAGCTCCCTCGCAGCTAATGCTAACGCTACCTGCTGTTTTGGTTTTACTGCAGCGTTTCCCTGCGGTTCCAACAACTTGTATTTATAATTTAAATACATGAACCTGCACCCGTACAGCATCGACAGCGAGGAGAGGACATCCGCGTCCTCTTCGTCTCACTTGAGGCCTTTGTCGCACTGAGTTTTTTTTTAAGGTCAACTCTTAAACCGACTTGTTTTTTTTTCTATCGGAAGATCATGATGAAAATGTAGCAAAGCGGAATGGAGCCGTGGAATAAGCCCAACCCGCCTCCCTCAGTCTGATCAATGAAGTTCGTCAACTGAAGCCTGAAGTAGAAGACGAATTGCACCATGGGAAGGTTTGTTAGATGTCATTTGTGGTATTTTATCTTAATTGTCCCATCTGTCTCATATCTGTGACTTTACAGATCGTCTGTGCTGATTCTCTTCTTTCTTCTACTTCCTGGCAGGATCAGCTTTTCGTGCCTATTCCCGGCCTCTTGGCACTTCAGCCTGTCGTCCCAGGTTCTTCCTCGGCTCCTCGTCCCTTCCCTCAGACAGCTGCTCTTCATCGGCCTGGTGCTCTGCCTCATAGGACTGCTCTACCTGCTGCTTGTCACGGGAAAGGGCCACGCCAGCTGGATCAGGAAGGAAAATAATTTCCACAGGTAACCCAACAACCGCTGTCTCTAAGTGTTTATGTCATGAGGGTCACCGGTAAATATTTTGTCATTGAACATTTTGGTTGCTTTCCAAAAGGCACTTGGCAAGGGTGACTGATGTGGATGCGACGGATACCAGCAACCCCGACCTGAACTACGGCTTGGTGGTGGACTGTGGCAGCAGCGGCTCTAGAGTATTTGTTTACTGCTGGCCCAGGCACAATGGTAATCCTCATGAGCTGTTGGACATCCAGCAAATGCGAGATCAACACCGCAAGCCAGTGGTAATGAAGATCAAGCCGGGTAAGCACCCCAGAGCTAGGCTTCTCATTCATCAATTAATTATTTAAATGAGAGGTTGTTAAAAAAACAGTGCTTATTATTGAATTTTCAAAAACTCAAAGGATTAAATATAATCTAGTGTACATTTACCTATTCTAAAACCAGATGTTTGGTCTTTGTTTTTTCCCTTTAGGTATTTCTGTATTGGCTAAAACACCAGAGAAAGCCAGTAATTATATTTATCCACTGCTGAGCTTTGCAGCCGGACACATTCCCAAAAATAAGCACCAGGAAACCCCTTTGTATATACTCTGCACAGCTGGAATGAGAATCCTACCTGAAAGGTACAGTTATAATATTATTAGATCTAAATAAGACTGCATGAAATGTTTAGAGCTCTGGTATATCAGCACTGAGGAGATTTGGGCCAGACCACACCAGTTTACAAAAGTTTACAACTAAAGCTGCTCTCAGATATGCACTGAACTCTGGATGATCTCCTGACATTATCCTTAGGGGATGTATGTGAGAGCGCAAATGTCTGACTGAGAGGCTCTGGACTTTCTCCTGCCAGCTCTCTATAAAAAAAGTCTTGATAATGTCAGAATGAGCCAATTTGAAAACACAGCAGGAGATCCTCACCCTTCACCGTGAGTGCATGGGTGTTGTTGCTTCTATCATGTTGACACAAAGCTTTTTTTTATATGTGCCTACGCTGTTGTTGATATGCTGTAAACAAAAACACATGATCCCTGCAGTGAAATTTCTGCGTTACTTCCTGCCTCTGTCTGCTGCAAAACGCCTCATGTGATACTTTAGAGATTTATGTGATCTTGTGAACGCGTCTGATCAGAGAATCTCCTGCTGTGTTGATCATGTTTGGAAAGCAAACTACGGAAAACGCGGACATTCTCATGAGTTCATGTCTGAAAACGGCTTATGTGTTGCACTTGACTGGATTGACTCACTTTGAACATCTTACACCCACAAAATTTAGAAATTGGAGCTCCTCCATGTTGTTGACCTCTGCTTGGCAGTAAATTGCACACAGCTCGTCGGATACTAGGACACTGCTGATCAATTTATAAATGAAGAATATGTCTTACTTTTATTGTTTTAACCATCATTAAATCTAATGGGTTTAAACTCCTACACTTGACTGCACTTGCAAAACGGACTGTTTTGTTTTGAGAAAAAGAAAAACTGACCCTCACGATGAAGTTTTGTGTTTGTTTAACCACAGTCAGCAAGAAGCTATTCTCGAGGATCTGCGCACTGACATCCCAGTCCACTTCAACTTCCTCTTCTCCGACTCCCATGTCGAAGTCATTTCTGGAAAACAGGAAGGTAAATACAAGGAATAATGAAATAGAAAGCAACAGTCTCAGCTTCAATCTACTGCTGCAAAACTTCTTGACTTAATAAACCATTGTTTATAAGCAATTTTATACAACACAACTGATTAATTTAATCATGGAGACGAACAGACTTATTGCCAGTGGTTTGAACTGCTAACTGGAACTCTCCTTTTTTATTGTTGATCTATTTTTAATTAGTTAACTAATTAAAAGTAGTGCAGCATTGGTAATTCTGCAAACATTTAATATGATAACTCTGAAATTATTTGGTTTGTTTTAGGTGTCTATGCATGGATTGGAATAAACTTTGTCCTTGGAAGGTTTAACCATGTGCACAATGGTAAGAACCCAAGCAGGTAATACACTGAGTACATCCATGCTTTCCCTTTTTGCCATTCAACATCTAAAGTGCTACAGTTCACCTAAAAATCGTGCACTTGTGTGGTAAACAAGTCTGTAATTACACATTATCCATGTGATGTATCTTCCCTGCCTGATGGTCTCACATTTCCCTTGTCCATCATTGAAGATGGGGAGGCTGTAGTCGAGGTTCATGTCCCGGGCAGCGATCAGCAGGAGGCGCTGGTGAGAAAGAGGACTGCCGGTGTCCTGGACATGGGCGGGGTCTCCACACAGATTGCATACGAAGTGCCCAAAACTGTAAGCTTTGCTTCTCCACAACAGGTTATTATCCACAACCAATTCTCTTTTTAAGCTGTCTTTGTTTTTTTGTCACTCACCCTTTGTTCTTCTCCCTCCTTCTGACATTCCCTGATTAAACCTGTATGCACCATTTTTGTCCCCCTGGAGATGATCTGCTCTCCATTCATCACTGTTGAACGCATACTGTAAGCCTGCTGTGTGACTCCTTAGCAGGATTAAGGACCGAGAACATGAAGTTATCTATGTAGAGATCATCACGTATTATGGAAGTTGTCAGTGTAAAGATGTAGAAGGTTTAGTATTCTGTCCTCTTTGTTGTCACTTATTAGACAGTTTTATCTTCTGTTGTATGAGTTTTTTAAAAACACTTAACTGGACATAACACAAGTTAAACCCGCTCTTGTTGTGACCTGCTTTAAAAATCAGTTAATCCTTGAATGTCAGTATTTCTGTCATCTAGATATGATAAACAGATATGGATGTGTGTGGGTTTATTACAAGGTTATCCTCATTCCTAGGACGATTTTTGTTTGTTCCCATAGGAGGAAGTTGCTAAGAACTTACTGGCGGAGTTCAATTTGGGATGTGACGCACATCGCACAGAGCATGTTTATCGTGTTTATGTGTCCACCTTCCTGGGTTTTGGAGGAAATGCAGCACGCCAAAGATATGAAGAAAGCCTCACCAGAAATACTGCCACTCGAAACAAGTGAGACCCAGTTTTTTTTCCACCTTTCTCTTGTAAATGTTTTTGTGCATATTCACACTATATTACTGGTTTGTTCAGGTTCTTGGGTCAGCAGATTGGTGAGACAGCAGAGTCTCCCCTCCTGGACCCTTGTCTGCCCGCAGACCTGCAGGATGAGATTGGTCCATCTGCACAGAAGCTCCATCTGCGTGGCACAGGAGACTTTGACCAGTGTCGCCAGATTCTCCAGCCGTTCCTCAACCACACAAATGAGACCCACACCTCCCTCAATGGTATCTACCAGCCGGCCATTGACTACAGCAACAGTCAGTTCTATGGCTTCTCTGAATTCTACTACTGCACGGAGGATGTGCTGCGCATGGGCGGGGATTATAATGCTTCAAAATATACACGGGCTGCTAAGGTAAGTGCCACATAGAAAAATCACTCAGTAACTAACTCAGTATTCCTCTTATCTTCTTTATCTGACTAGAAATAAGATGTTCTTTCTCTTAAAAGCATTATTTCTTGGAAGTTAAGTTCAAAGTTGCCACAAAGCTCATCATCACACTAAATTCTTAATTTATCTTCATTTTATCCAAACAGTGTTTTCTTTCTTTCTGTTTAACTGACCATTTAAAATAAATATTTTGAATCCATCATGCATTTAATGTTTTGCAAGGATATTCATTTACTTACCGGATGTGCAGGATTTGATTTAGGACAGGGCGAGGAATGTTATAAATTATGTTTGCCCCCTACTATTTACCATTCTATGAAAACATATGAATCCCTTATTGGCCTGTGGCATGCAATGCTATTGCTGATGTTGTTGGTTGATGTTTAACCTTTTCAGAGTTACTGCGCCACCCAGTGGAAGACTCTGAGAGAGCGCTTTGACTCTGGATTGTATGCGTCACATGCTGATCTCCACAGACTGAAGTAAGTCATACAGGATTATTCTAAAGCTCAATTAACCACTTGCTCACACCAATAAAAAAAAAAGCCTGGTGGTTTGTGCAAAATGTTTTTAATCAATGTCTTCATGTTTCTGCCTCCAGGTACCAGTGTTTTAAATCAGCTTGGATGTATGAAGTATTACACTCAGGCTTCTCTTTCCCGGCCAATTACAAAAACTTAAAGACGGCACTGCTGGTCTATGATAAAGAGGTCCAGTGGACTCTTGGCGCTATACTTTACCGAACACGGTTTCTGCCTTTGAGGTAAGGAAAAGGTTTTAAAGGCTTTAATCAAACAAGGGTTCATCCCATCTAATTAAATACAATTTTCAGTGTAAGTGCAGGAGGGATTGTTTGTCTTCGATAAAAACACACTCTTATTTTGAGCATAAGTGGGGAGTTGAAACAATGTCATATTTTCAGCAATTTCTCTGATCTTGGTGACTTATTATTACACCTCTATATAACATTTTTTATTATATATATATTTTGTGCACCCCGCATACAGAGTCCCAAACCTGTCCTCTCAATAAAGGCAAAAATTACTTCAAAAGATAATAAGTTTAAATCTGAAAATGAGTTCTTATGTGTGTAACCTCTAGAAAGAGTTTTGAGCATTTTGTTGCTGAACATAAATTTAAACCAAGCTTAAACATTATCAGGATTTGTATCGCATCATCTATCAAATCAAACTATCTTAGGTCTTAACACATTATCTCTTTGTTGAGAGCTGCTTTGTTTTCTGCCTATTTCAGGGACATCCAACAGGAAACCTTGAAAGGAGCTCACTCTCACTGGCGGCACAACTTCTCCTTCGTCAACAACCACTACTTATTCCTGGCATGTTTCTTCATTGTGCTGTTGTCTATTATGTTGTACCTGATGCGACTCCGCCGCATCCACCGGCACGCTGCCCAACGCTGCACCCCCTCCTCCGTTCAGTGGTTGGAGGAGGGCCTCAGCTCACCCACACTTCCATCACCCTCTAAACTATTCAGTACTGAGATCTAGACAAAAGAGGAACATTGTTAGTGAGCCCTCAGGCTTGGCTGAGCCAATATTTGTATTTAATTTATTTAGTTTGACATGAAAATGTATTTTTTAAATGGATGCCCGTCACTCCTTTGCAGCTGTCTTAAGGTGTCTTCTACTTAATTCATAAAATGAATAAAGACAAACACATTGGTACTTTTCTCGTTAGGGAATCTTCCATACCGGAATAAATCATCTAAACTTTCACAAAGTTTGACAAATATACCACAGTGGCGATTTTTTTCTTTATGCCTTTTTTATGTGTTCAACATCACATGTTTTTCTCTTTTTTCAAATACAGAAACCTGAAATGCAATACCGTTCATAATTAGTGGAAGAAGAACTTTGCAATGCAGATAGAAATGAGAATGCACAACGCCTCTCAGCTAGAATGGTCTTTTTTTTGTGTGCCTGTGACCATCACAACTTTGTTCTTCCTCTAGTGCAATACATGTCTTGACACTGTTGGTAAATTCTCCAAAACCTATCCATTCTTTTTGTATAGTATCAATCTCTCTTGAAGCCCTACTGAAATTCTCACATTGGGTGATCTGATTATCATGTTGGATGCTGTTTCATAAACTGTTGTTTACGTTGGGCTTCATTTTTCGGAAGCTATCATATCACTGCTGCAAGGGGATTGTTAATGAGGGCTCATTTATCTGTCCCATTATTTATATGAAAATGGTCTATTGAAACGTTTGCACAGATGAATGCGAAATAAACATTGTCAAATTTCAATTAAGTTATAAAGTTTTTTTGTGTGTTTATTGCTTTTTAGCAATAGTGTCAACAAAAAATCCAAATGGGAACAAACACAGAACATTGTGGTAGAAACAATAGCCATATTCAAATTTAACACGAAGCAGTTTAACTTTAACTAGACAGGTGTATTTATATATAGAGAGATACTTTTAAGATAACTTATTGAGATGGATTCATGATCTCTCAAATTGTATAATCCGGAACAAATAATAAATAACACTTCAATCAGATCATATATTACAAAAGAAAAACAACATGTCACACACACACACATGGAGTTTAAAAATGAAGGACCAGTGAACCGTCCTCCGCTAGTGAACATAAAACCTGTCTGATCCCCACTGAGACATAACAGCTTCCAGGTTACTGGTCAGGCTGTAGAAGGTGTGTTTGAGCCTTTGACGGACTTCACCACATCTACCAGCCCCTACCAAACATTTGATTCTTCCTGCTCTTCCAGGTGGACAGTTTAGCCATACCAAACAGGAAGTTAACCAGAGAGAGAGATAAAATAAAAGGTAATACACAGCAAGGTTCTTTACATCAGACATAACACACTAGTCCTCGTCCTAAACATTTTTAGTACAGGGTCCATATCTTATCAAACACCCCTCTATCTTCATAGTTATAAAGGTTTTGTGGTAAACTTCTCTGGCTGTTTATTTAATGAGGGAGAGATCAGACCAGTGAGTGTACTTGGATCAGAATAAACAAATGGTGTCTTTCCTTGAACTGAATCTGAAATTTGTGGTTCTCCAAGAATAAACACTAGCTCCACACTTGAATGATAAGTTTATCTCAGTTTACTGTAAAAAGCTATAGTTGTCTTTTGCGTTTGAGTGCTGCATGAACCAGAGACAAGGTCATGAGTTGTGAGAAAGGCAAAAATGAGACGCTAATGCTGAATTTAGATAAGAGAGTTTCTTCACCAGAGGCTCCTTCTGTTCAGGATAATACCTGATAGAACTTGACACTCTAAATGGGTCTTTGCAGGGAGATCTAAACCTTTTTTTCATACAATTTCACCTTTTAATCAAAAAGTTTAATGTGTGAACAGTATTGTTCTATAGAAGAAAGACGCTATTAATTATCTTTGCAGCGACTGAGTAGAACCTGATCCATTATCTAACCTGTGGCACTCACCATTGGCTGAAACATAAGCTTTGCACACAAAGTGCACAGGCGAGTCTCTATGGGTGTGTCTGTGAAATGAGACACATCAGTGACTCAGCATTATAAGAGCCTGGCATTTTCAAGAGCACCTTGTTTCCAGCAGTTAGGTTAAAGTTGGTATACCCTTGTAACACAGGGTTGTCCAGCCCCCCCTTCTTCATACCCTCTAATGCACATGATTGAGGTATGATTAATAAAAGACTGTTCTTAACTGTTGAGCCATAATCCTCCATTTGGCTGTGAAACAGACCAAGTATTCGGTTCAAATCCAATGTACGAGTTGCAGAACAAGTGAATGTGTGGGTTGATAAGTTGGCGGTGTGGAATGTAGAAGTGTATGAAATATAGGTAGGCCAGCGTATCTTCCATGTTTTAAGCGCAACAATAAATTAATTTATTTTACTCATGAAGTGGCAATGGATGATGGCCACAAACACTGCGTCATTGAGTTCACACAGGATGTTCGAATGTGTACCACATTTAGAGGTCATCAAGTATTTACACTTCCCTCACACAGAACATACAGGGGCATTCTCTGCATCATGTTTGCAAATGGAGTTTTAAAAGACAAAATGGGCCCGCACACCAGTTCAGAGGATCACAGTGTCCCACTTTGTCAATCATTCAGAAAGAACTGTCACCATGTGGATTCAGAGAGCCCCTTTTGGTTCCTCAGTTCCTTTTTCAATTGAATTTTCCACCAATGTTTCAATAAAAATCTTAGTACAAAATAGGTTGTATACCAGAAGTTGTGGTTTCAGTTTGAACACTGACCCCTGGAACAACCACTGCCATAGTAGCATCTGCATGTGCTTCCATTGATTTAAACTCATTTTAATGCACAAACAAAACAGCCGACATTGTCTTATATTAGTAATATTACTCGTATTTGCTTTAAACTTATAAATCAAATCAAAAATATTTGGACTTACTTGAGGACTTTTATTTGTCACAATAATACTATGATCTGAATATTTCGCACCATTCAGTGGCACAAAGAGATAGATCGATAGGAACAGATGCTGCCTGATAAAGAGACCAAACCTACTTATCTATTGAAGCAGGACTGTAAGATTACACTTTCTTGTCAAACCCATCGAAACCTCGCAGAGAAGCAGGGACGCGCTGACACTGCATAGGGGCTGTGTCGCGTCAGAGGAATTGGCTACGGAAAAACTTCTGATTGGCCGCCTCAAAGCGAGAGCCCGCCCTGTTGCTAAACATCCGGAAAGCGATTGGTCCACATGGGCCGAAGACGCGCCCCCCTCGGCTACCGACGTCACGCCCAGGGCGCTGGAGCTCTGGTGCGCGCGGAGATGTTGTGGTCGTCCACGCCGCCGCCGACACCTTTCTGAGCGCGATC
Source organism: Platichthys flesus (assembly GCF_949316205.1). Lineage (NCBI taxonomy): Eukaryota > Metazoa > Chordata > Actinopteri > Pleuronectiformes > Pleuronectidae > Platichthys > Platichthys flesus. The sequence goes on from NC_084947.1 coordinate 16,752,784, forward strand.
CCGCAACGCAGAGCCCGCAGCGAGAGCTCGCCCCGAATGGAGCTGAGCTCGGAGCGTGCGGCTGCAGCGCTGGAGATGCCGCAGAGCCAGAAAGACGACGGGCCTTTCACCGGCGACGGCGACTACGAGAGCTTGCCGCCTGATGTCTCGGTGGCGACCCACATGACAGCGGGAGCCGTGGCTGGCATCCTGGAGCACACGGTGATGTACCCCGTGGACTCCGTCAAGGTAACACTTCCCGGGTGGACCCCGCTCGCCACGCCGCCTCAGCTCCGTCATTAATGGGCTGCAGCACCGCTGCTAACCGCAAACACGGTCCACTGCCGACTGCTAACAAGCGTTAGCTTTCAAACAGTGGAGGTGCCCATCACAGCGGCTAGCCTCGCTGTTAGCTAATTCAAGCTCGTCAGCCTGCCTTTGCTAACTAATTAAGCTCGCTAGCATAAATTAAACCAGGAGTAAAACACAGCGAAACACAGAGCGAACCAACAGCTTTACTCATTCACACTTCTGTCCACGTGTAACTCGTAACTTCGCTAACGCGGTGAGGGGTTTGGACGCCCACTGTTGCCTCACCACTGTCACTTCCAAGTTAGCAAGGTTAGAAGTAAGTTATGGACGTTTACATTGGTAATCATTAGCTCCTCTTTAGCTTCCCCTGTGCCTGTCCAGCCTCAGCTTTATTTAACAGAACTGAACCAGTTGTCCCCACTTTGTTACTGGTGTGGGGTTGGGTGAAGGTCAAGGAGGTGGTGTGGCAGTAACGCATGGCTTTGAATTCAAATCCACAGTCTTACTACCACAGCGAGGCTGCCCCTCATAAAAGGTTAACTTTAACTTGTTGCTGTGTTGCCTCACTCCCGAGTGTAGTTGCGAAACGCAGCGACCACTCTATGGTGCACAGATGACTCATTAACTAAATACAACTCTGGTCCTTTTAGATGAAAAGCATCTTTATTTATATTCACAGGATTACATTGCTAAATCACCATTAGATTAGAGTTCCTTTCACTGAGACAAAGGTTGTTTTTACGGTATTCAGCTTCAAGATATAAAATGAACAACAATCCAATATATAAAATGTTAAGTGTTAATGTTAAGTATTTTCCCGCGAGCGTTTAATGCCGCACACTGTAGAGCTGAAGCAATTGGTTATAGATTAAGAACTGATTTAAAAGAAAATGAATCTGCTGCTGTCTCTTATATCTTAAGTTATTGTATTAGGTTTTGGACCCGGCCACTTCAGCAAGTCCTCTTTGGTTTTTGGAATTCATGATGAGAATTGTCATCATTTTTTGACACATTAATGGTTAAGAATCAACTTGGCAGCTGCAGCCTCAACACCCGGTAAATAAAACATGGTTTTGATATTTCGCCAAGGGCCTATGTCTTCTTTCTTCATGCTATGTAGTTCCTAAATACTGAAAACAATGATCACAAGCATGTTTCTCTGTTACTCACGTTAGTAAAAAGATAGAGAAAATGTATTATTGAGTACATTTTCCCAATAAAGGAAATTATGCTCCACGTTAACTGCTAAAGCTCGCTGTAAAAACTAGTTAATGAACTGAGTCAATCCTTCTGACTCCAGCTCTTTGTATAGCTGGTGTTTGAAAGAACTTGTTCACCGATGAGTGCCCTCTTGAATTTCAACACAGTAGATGAAGTTAAGAAACTCAAAGAAGTGGTTAAAAATTGGCTTGCGTCTGCACAAGTAAACTGTGGGGCTGATTGTGATCCTTGCCCCTGAAATCCTCCCTCTTCTGCTGTTTCTAACAATGTGGTGTTGTGATAATTTGGTATGCGGCTCTACTCGAACATTAATCTTGATGTGACACAGAACACTGCAAACCTCCTGCCTGGATAAAAAAGTCTTTATATCCTTTTTGTTTCGTATTGACAACTGGCTAATTTAACTTACGTTTATCAGTGTTGTTATTGTTATTAACTTATTTGTTCTTTTCCTTGAACAATTGCAGCTTAAAGTGCTAAAAAACTGAAGTCCCCTTCACAGGGTACTTCTTAAGAAAATAGATATTTATTACACAAACAACTGTTGTCATTTCCTCCTGAGGTTACTCTGCACTTTTCTGCTGTTTGATCAGTGTGTGTCTGGCGTTGAAACAAAACCTGTTTGGAAATATCGGTGGATCCAAACTGATGAAAGAGTAACTCATGGTTCCCTTTTCCTTTTCAGAGACACACTCAGTGCATTTGTTTTCAGCAAAAGATCTAACCCAAGAGTGCCTGTATAAAGTAAAGAATTGAAGTCTCTAGCGAAACGATTGTTTTAAATAAGACGTGATGTGTTTGTTTTTTTAATCTCAGAGCTCATTGGATACGATAACAATCTACTTACTGTATCTTTCAGCCTCCCATAAAGACGGAGACATCGCTCGGACTCTGGGAGTAGCCCATGCTAATGCTAGGAGGGGGACCTTATCGATGTTGTGCACATGTGGAATCAGCCTCACACAGCAAAGGGTGTGTGTTTGCGCTCCATCTTCTGTTGTATTGATTAGTTAACGTCCATAGAACCACAACTGCCAAAGCTGATTTATAAAGATAGGACACAGAAAGCTGTCAGAGGTGAGAGCGCTTGGATACACTGGTGTTTGCCCCCTGTTCTGTGACCTCAGTTGACTGTGACACTGATGTTAAAGGCATCTAGATACATGAACAATCTTAGTACTCTATCTTCAGGCTTTCTGCAATTCCATCCTTGGAACAATATACAATGTGGCAATAATAATATACATTTTAAATGATGTTCAGTGCGTTAAACTGAGTTTGAAATTTAATTCCAAGACAAATGCAACCATTGCCATAAACTTGTAGTTTTAAGGTTGTCCACAATAACCTTAGACATAAGTTATGCCACAAGGTTTTGTGTGACCCCAGGATCCCAAAAGTGTATCAAACGGAAATGTAATTGATACTTTATTGTCAAGCCAAAGGAAGGAAACGCATTGACACATGCTGGGGAAGATAGACTCGCCGATCTCCTGGGTCAGCCCCAGATCTCGACGCAACTAAAAACATGCTTTGTACTGGCCAGATAACTTGGCATGGTGGAGTAAAACAAAGGGCTGCCACCGCCCGTACCCCCTCCACACACACACACACACACAAACCAGCCTTGTGAGAGATACACATCATTGTGACAGTAACCTCACTGCTGCCAAGAGCCCTCACTGTCAGAACAATGTGACAGCCTTACAAGAAACAATGCATAAACAAATGGTAATCGGGCTGATACCAGGTGTCCACTTTGAAGCCAGCCACAGCATTCGTGCAAAGACCTAACATCAGCACTTGTTGACCGATCTAACCTGGCTGGAACCTTTGAGCAGTGGTTAAAATCTATGTGCTTGTTTTTGCAGACCAGGATGCAGAGCCTGCAACCAGACCCGAACGCACAGTACAGAAGTGTGTATGGGGCTCTGAAACGGATCATTCGGACAGAGGGGGTCTTCAGGCCTCTGAGGGGCCTCAACATCACCATGATGGGAGCGGGGCCGGCCCATGCGCTCTACTTCGCCTGCTACGAGCGGGTCAAGCGCTCACTCAGTGACGTCATTCAGAGTGGAGGCAACAGCCATTTAGCCAACGGTATGAGTCCCTACGTCTTCACACAAATCACTTGCCTGTCATTTTAACTGTTGTACACGAGGCTGAGCAACAAGGCCTGGAGGAGGAGTGTTAGGATAATGCCTGTTAATGCCGTTTCCTGTTTGGAATGGCAAGGACAAAGCCAAATCCTAACATACAATCTGGGATGTGTGGGTACAAAACAGTTTTCTAGCATGTGAACATAAGGAAGAACTGGTTTATGACCCCGACCAATCGAAATGGGGATTGTATATGTGACCAGTGTTGTTAGAGTTTGTCGTTATGCTTCAGGTGACTGGATCAGACTTGACGAGACCGGTTTATGTTTTAACAGGTCTGGCAGGTAGTGTGGCCACTGTGCTCCATGATGCAGTCATGAACCCAGCTGAAGGTAAGAAGTATAAGTCCAAGAATCCTCGTTCTTGGCGAGCGGCTCGGGGCTGCAGCTGTTAGAACTGTTCTGGCAGGAATGTTCTAAAGCTCCAGCTTCCGGCTACCTCCCACAGGCTGGACTAGTTTGTTGGCCGTAGTTTGCATCTCTACATTTCCCATGGGTGTGAATGGTTTTACGTCACTATGACGGCGCCGTGCCATTGACTCTACAGGTTGTAACCTGCCTCTTGCCCAGTGTCTGCTGGGATTGTCTGCAATTCCCCTATGACCTTCTAAAGATTCAGTGGATATGGTTGTTATTATTTATTTTTATAATAATAATTATTATTAAAAGATATAGGTGACAAATTCTAGTTTTCTTATTGTCGATAAACCCCATGAATAATCTATGATTCTAATGCCTGATATACTTCATTCTCCTGTACCATAGAACTCTGTTGTTGTCCAAAACCGTCAATGACCTACTCTGTCTGACATGCTCCTTTCTATAAATTGTCTTGTTAAACTTATCATTCTGATGTTTGGGATATTTGTTTAATTTTTTTAGCAAAAAACAAAGTAGCATGTTAAAGTGAATGTATTTTAATTCAGCCTTTACCAACACTGTTCTCTGTTTCCTCCCATCACTCAGTGGTAAAGCAGCGGATGCAAATGTACAACTCTCCATATCGAGGCCTGTGGGACTGTGTTCAAACGATAACACGGACCGAAGGCATGGGGGCGTTTTACCGCAGCTACAGCATGCAGCTGACCATGAACATCCCTTTCCAGGCCGTTCACTTCATCACCTACGAGCTGATGCAGGAACAGTTAAACCCCCACAGACATTACCACCCTGGCAGCCACATAGTGTCAGGAGCAGCGGCGGGAGCCATTTCTGCGGCGATAACCACCCCGCTCGACGTTTGTAAAACGCTGCTCAACACGCAAGAGAATGTAGCGCTGAACTCCATGAAAATCAGCGGCCACTTAACAGGCATGGCCAACACCTTCAGGACAGTGTACCGGCTTGGCGGAATGGCGGCCTTCTTCAAAGGGGTCCAAGCAAGGATTATATACCAGATGCCCTCCACCGCCATCGCCTGGTCCGTGTACGAGTTCTTCAAGTACTTCCTGACAAAGCAGTAGCAGGAACAACAGCTAGGACCCTGCTGTCATGGAAAAAGTCCTGGAGCAACCCACACCTAGACAGATGAAAGATTTGCCCTGAAGCTGTGTGAGCTCAATGTATTGTGTCCACTGTGGAGGAAGTAACATCAGTTATTGTCTCACAGGGAAGGTGGAGGCTTGGCAGGGAACAACACTTCTTAGTTCCCATTTACTCACGTCTATGTGTGTTTTTGAACTAGGATGATGTTGCACGAGGAGGAGATGAAGATTCCTAACAGAACAGACCTAGAAAGAGAAGAGTGTCTACTTCTTCCCCCTCCACAGTCTTGTCGAACACAACTCTCCAGTCCCTCCTCTCTACATGTGCTGACCATATAATGAAGTTGTCCCGACTGATGTTTATAGTTCTTAATATTGGAGCTTTCTTATTTATTTTGTTAGCTTTCCGAGGCCTGTATTTTAAGGATGTTTGTTTTGTTTCGTGGAGTATTTATAAAGAACCATTACAACACATTCCTTATTTCCACTCCACAGTGGAAAGTACATCAGCGCTTTTAAAGTGCCTCATGAATATTAAATGCTGTTTTTTCCCCGTTCTATCTCATGCACCTGATTTTGACATCTTTCCACATTTCTTTTCCGTTTGGTCCAAGTCTTATCAAAATAAGCTAAGATTACGATCTTATTGTGGCTCTCTGTCACAAATGGTCAACTGTTCGTCATCGTAGGCCGTAATGGTCCGATATTTTGTTTGCCTTGTTAAAGTGAAGAACTACAACACTCCAGAATCACGCACAATAACCTGTTGCAGAAAGGAGGCAGCTTTTTTATATGTATTCAAACACCTGAATATATATTTTAGGGTGACTACTTCTGAGAAACTTCATTATGCAGGTCCACGGGGGATCAAATACGGCTGTTACTTGATCTGGCGGAAATGTCTCATGTGCAGTTATACTGTGATGTTTATATGTATAAATAATAATGACTTTTCAAGGTTGTAGATTGTATATATAATATTTTTCAGAGTATAAATTTAGCTGAAAGTTAGAATGCACACTTGGTTTGATCAAAACTTCAAGTGATTGATTTTGATTTTAAGGACCGACCAGTGACCTCAGGCGCTCTTGTTACCATGAGACCGAGCCTGATCTCATCAGCTGGTGAGCGGGCAGCGTCATTTCTTTTATTTCCACTCGTCCTGTTGAACTTCCACATTTCCTGTGTGCTCACTGTTCTCAAGCCAATTGTCTATTTTTGATACAGTAGTCAAGACATTCCACCAGATATTGATGTGATCCAGCAAGCGGCCAGATTTATTTGTTTTTTAATTATGGAGGTTTTTCTTTTTCTTTCTTACTGTGGAAAAGTTCAGAGAGTTTGTCAGATTCCAGTGGAGTCATGAACCCGTTAGCAACAGATTCTTCTTGCTTGTCCACGTGGGTAATTATTAATATACCAAAGACATGCATTCTATTCTACACATCACATTTTGAACCTGTAATCCTGATGCTGCGTGCCTGCCTGCTGCGAAATGTCCTTTCATGTTCACACCCACACAGCTTCCTCTTCAGTATCTGTTAGTTCTGTCTTTATGCTTTTGGAGCTTGTTGGAGGGAAAGAAAATATTTTCCACCGTCACATTTTTCATTCTCCTATGACAAGTTTTACTAATGGCTCCAAAAACAGCAAAAGCACTTAACTGTGAAAAAGCTATGATCTTATGAATATTTTGGATAGATTTCCGTAACTTTGGAAAAATTACATTGACAGCTAGTTATTGACAGGTTATTTCTTTTTGACTAGGCTTTATGAACTGCTTATATTGATCAAAGTTACACGTGCAATATGAATTTCAAATGAAAGGATACGATGTTAAACTTGAATTATAAAAGTGGCTTAATTAGCATTTAGCTTCATGAAGCAGTTTTATTCTCCTGAAAGTATCTAATCACAGTAACAGTACATTTGTCCACATTGTGTTTTCACATTTGGATCCACTGACAAACATCAACTCATCCAATGTTAATCTCATGATCAACAATTGGACAATTCAGTCAGAATAGGTTTTGATTTATTGCTTTATGCCTGTAGTCAATGCTGCATTATTCCTTTGAGGTGTCGGGGCAGAATAGAGAATCATTATTCCCCAACTGTGTGTCCATGTGCTTTTAACATGTTAAATCAGTGTTTCTAATGTATCCTTACATCTTAAAGAAGATAGGAGAGCTTATATTCTCTGTGGGGATTTTCATGATGTAAATATGTATACGCTAATTACGCACAAATGATAAGAAACGGGAGCTGGGGGTAGGTTTTTTTCTGCTGAGTTCCATCTCCAGAGGAGGAGTATTTAGAAGTTTGACCATGCAAATATGAAATGATTGTAATAATGCTGCTACAGTATGTAACACTGGAGCTGAAATAAACATGCAACTGAGGAATACTGTGGTTGTTGTCTCTTCATATCCTGTCTCCTAGATCTGGTTTGACGTAACTTACTTTCCAGTGTAACTATTCTGTTTTATCCCAGGAGGAACAAAAAACATTTGTTAGATTCTTTTTTTAATTACAAAGAAATAACATGATGTCAGTGCTACTGATTTCAAACCAACAAAGATTTGAGAAAAACTGATGTGGATGATATGACCTTGAACTCATCTTTTTAAGGTAATAAAACTCATGGATATTGCAATACGAGCAAAGAGACCAGTGTCTCCAAACCACAGCTATGTTCACCAGTGATCCCAGTGGATTCTGTAGTAGAATATGCTGATCTGAAATTAGTCTGAAACGACCCTTCAAAGTTATATCTGTCCTCTAGAGGGCGCTATAGTAGAACTTAAAGGCAGAGCTGATGTTGACATTGAGTTGTCACTGTGACTCACTCAGATACATGATGACGTGATGATGAGTCCAGCTCTACTGACTCTGCCCTTACAACCACCAGTCTTGTAATATAATTAAATTAAACAAAATTTAATTTGAAGATTTTTACTTTGCCAACACTGTATGTTGTAAAATTGTATCAGATACAGGCTCTAAGGTTATTTCCCTCAGTGATTAATGATAAACCATAATAAATAAATACCTTTTACTTTGATTTTAGACTGTATGTATTTATTTATTTTCCTCATAACATCATCTTTTCATAATGTTAAAAAGAATCCGAACAGGAACAACTTTCACAGTAACGCCGCAAACTGCCACTTGAAAGTTGCATGACTCTCAATAATCAATTTGTTATGTTGCATTAAAAAAGATTTAAAAAGAAGAATCCACTTCTATCTAGTCTCAAATTAAAATTTGATTAGAGAAAGTGAATAGGGTTTTGACCGCAAATGCTCTCAGACAGAAGTGAGGGTGTGAACACAGATATCTGATGATCTTCTGCTAATTGGATTATGGATAACCTTTACAAACACAAGAACAACATACAAATCATTGTCTTCATTGTTTTTTAAACTATTCCATTTTTTATCTGAAGGTAAAGCACCGATATGTCCTGCATGGTATACTGACAGGAAATCAAGACTGATCTGTTTTCTTCTATTGAAATGCAGACAGTGCAGCGCTTCATTCCAAACCAACATGCCTCAGGACACGTACACTTGTGCTGCAACATCTCGTCTCAGATGTGTTTAGTTTTCGCCCTTGTCAACGAGCAGCTTGTTTATCTGAGGCGCACAATGGTCGGCCCCCTGTCCCCTGTCGTTGTCATACTTCTCTTATCACTTTCATCTGCAGTAAACTATCCCACTACTTTCTATGATTCTCATGTCACAGATAAACACATTGGAAATTTATTCCGTCTTCCTGTGTCTTTCCATCTCTCTCACACAGCCGACACAATCAACGCTAACCATCAGTTCAGTTGGATGCTGAGTTGCATCTGCTGATGGGAGAAGAAAGGCCGCTGCTCCACAGGTACGGTGACATGTGGGATCCAGTTACACTATGTGAGGAAGTTTACGAGTGTTCCCATGGGAAGAAAAGATTGGGGCTGTTTTAAACCGTCTTATCATCTTCAACAAATTTGCCAGACAGTCACGGCATATTGGAGCACCGACAAAGGCTGCCTTTGTGGTCAGGCCCTGGCTTTCCCCTCATCTGTTGTGAAGATCTGCTTGTTTTTCAAAGCATCACTGGCCACCTTGAAGAGCACGTCGACCACACGGCTCCCTGCATCTCACCAACCGCACTCCGGCATGCACACGGAAGATAAACTCTCGAGTCTTAACATTGTGCTTATTGGCGTTTATGGCAGCTTCAGCTACATATCCCAGAAAATCTGCACTGAGCCACGTACCAGCCAAATCTAGGATCTCCGTTTAAAGGAGGCGATAAGACAGTAATGTTTCCAACTCCTCCTCGATGCTTTTCATCATTTACTTTCGAAATCCAGTTAATCCAGGTGGTGCAGAGAAAGATTTAGCGACACTCCCCAAGCCTGTGGAAAGACAGAGGGCCTAAAGGACACGAGGACGTTAAATCCTCTTTGTTTGTGGAAACCGCGTCTCTTTGAGCCTCCCTCTTTAAGGAAGTGCAGGTATTACGGTTGCAAATACAATAATAATAGTTCTCCCAACCCTCGGCTTGAGCCTTCAACAGGCACCTTTATCTGATGAGCGTGTGCATATGCGGCCTGAGACACACTGAGAGATACTGTCAGGTTCTCAACGCCGTCAAAACAGATGCTATCTGCCCTCTTCATGTCTAATTACCTGTTTACTCCTAGGGCCCAGAGTGAATGCTGCAGCTGCTGGTATTGTTGCTAAAACACGTCTTCAGTTAAAGGAAACCATTAAGATTCATGTCTGTTTTCAGTTTTTAAGCTTCTACATTGTGAGACATGCCACAGCAGTATTATTGATTATTGATTTCTTTTAAAAGCAAACTCAACACCGTTTTAATCTGGCTTTCAATTGATTTTGATCATTTATTTGATTATTTGATTATTTATATGATATATTTTCACTTATTTTTTTAACGTATGAGCCCACAATTTTTTTTTCTATTTCAATTTTAATATTTTTTGACATTGTACTACTCGGGTGCCCTCATTGGTATCTCGGAGATGTGCAGATGAGTGTTGGCGGCTGGGCTTGCTTGACTGTCTCAGGAATGTTTTGTCTTCTTTGGTTCCAGTTGACTGGTCAGTTGTTACATAGGTAAAGACCCACAGAGGTTAAATCCCTGAGACCCCCCCTGCTGGTCTGCCGGGCCTCTTAGATGGGAGGTGGGGCAGCTTCAGGGGGCACGGGCAGGTCCAGTTGCCTGCGGGCAAGTGTACAAGTCCTGGGGATCGGTGAGATAGTGATTCCTCAGTTCCTGTTTTTGCTGAGTGTTTAAATTATTATATAACTAACACCAGATGCTTGTTTGAATGTGAAACAAGTTTTCAGATCCTTTAAGTAAGAGTACTAATTCTACAACAAGTAAAACTCCAGCATTCAAAATCTTACTGAAGTAAAAGTACATTATTAACAAACTCTCCGTAAAGTATGAAAAGTAAACGTTTTTTTTCTCACTGCTAAGTTTGAGCTGATTTGAGCGACTTTCTATACTGTTGGGTATTTTATTCAACAGCAAATCACGGTATCCTCTAAGATCATCGTATATCTTTGAGAACCATGTATCATCTCACTTTGCATTTTCCAGCTGATGAAAGAGGCACATGAAGGAAAACTTAGTCCTTCATTTGATCACAAACATCAACACATCTGAAGAGACATGGTTTACACGAAAAGTACCCGAAGCTGTAAAACATAATGGAATAGACGAATAAAGTTGCTTCAATTACAACACTGATGTTAAGTACCTCGTGTGTACATAAGTAAAGTACTCAAGTGAATGTATTTAGTTTTCTTCCCCTTTTCTTCTACAGGCAGAGCCCAGATGAGACGGTTTACTGCAGAGAGAGCTCTCAGTGCTCCCTCTATCACGCCCATCAGTCCACTGCTGCTCACACACTTCAGCTGTGCTACTACAAACTTGCCCTTCTTAAATATGTAAAGCCTGAAATCCGGCACGCCATCTTATCAGCAGTGTACTGAGTCAGCTCTGCTTGCCAACCTGCATGAATCACCTACTCACTTGTGAGGCCACAGAGATATTGTCATACTCTGAGCAGTTCACTGGAATCTGAAAGACTGCGACTTAGATATAGTTTTATAATCATTGATTCTCCCTCTCCACAATCATCTATAATACACACCCACCTGATTAGGCGGTCTATTTAAGGAGAGAACATTTCCCATCACTCCCTTTGCTTGCCGCAGGCTGCTGCGTCAGTATAGCTGCCAGTCGTTCAGCCCCTCCTCCATCCCAACATCCGCCTGTAGGCTAAGACGGGGGTTATGAATATTTGCTCATCGCTCTCACCACAGGAGCAGTATGGAGGCATTTTATGTTTTTCTTCTGTTGTTTTTATATGTCACCATTTACTTGAATTGTATTGGATTTGGCTGCGACTCTGTTTACCCCTGACACTCCTAAAGGGTTTTGTGGACTCAAAAATTTCACCCAACCCCTCCATCACTGTTGTGGTGAGTAGATAATGAGTAAACTTTCATTTTTGGGTGAACTAACCCCTTTTGGTCGGAGCCTCGACGCCAAACATTAAAATGTTCTACTGCTGCAATAAACATTTGAATGTGAATTGTCTGACTAAACTCTGAAAATTGCAATAGACTGACCTCAGAACACACAGTGAGGCTCCTGGTTGTGGAGAAACAGCATCATAGTGATCAGGAACTCACAGAAGCCGTCCATGGAGAGAGGAAACACAGCAGATTTGAAGCTGATGCTGTGAGCGGAGGAGACACTCACCTTGAGCAGCAGCATACAGATGAATGGAAAGGCTAACATTTTATTTGACCTAAAACCCAGACCATGAAAAGTTGTGATATAACTGAAATTATGATAATATTCCTCAGAAAAACATCTGTTGAATTTGGTAAAGAATAATTCCCACACACAGTCACAGCTCTGGCATATTCAGACTTCAGTGAACCTGGAGAACCTGAAGGAGGCGGTGACTTCACCTGCTGAGGACAGGAGACCATCTGATAACAAGAGGAGACAATGTCCTTAATTCATTCAGCCATGGATAATATCAATAATCTGGAAGATAACACACCGCCATATCTGAAACCTGTAGCAGCGAGGCTCAAGTGCATCCTGCATGCATCTCATACTGGCGCATGTGGGCGGTGGATACACAACCTATAAACTAAAGGCTAAACACAACTGCCAGGCTTCCAGATTATCTTCTTGAGGACTCTACAACCACAAGCTTAGAGCCAATGGCTGTGTTAAAGCCATTTTACCACGATGAAAGAATAAGGCCCGTCTTCCATGAAAAATTATACTCACAACTAGACTGCGTTGGAAATTTGACAACACTATTGTATTAAAAATAATAATATGCAGGATCAGTTTTAATTGCATGATAGTCAGGGGAGTTTAGGGAGTTTAACTAAGCTATATGATGCTGGTTGTTGTGTGGATGCAGTTACTCATTACAATCATCATTTTTAATGTATACATAAAACGTTTGATAACAAACATGTGGATCAATGCATATAAATGTGGTGCAGTTTCATCTCATGTACATTTCATGGCTTATTGCTCCTGTGGCTGAAATCAACATTTTTTATCCATCATAAAAATAAAATAAAAATGTTGCTCTCTATTTGGGTTTCTAATTTGAAATCGTTTTTAGTGTAAAGAAAAAGTAAAATGTTAAATACATTTGTTCTACATACATATATCTTGTGTTATAAAGTCTTTCTAAATATATCATTTGGTTTCTCAGGGTGTCTGCTCTGTACCGGTTGTCAGTGGGTTCAGCCTTGTTCCCAGCAGCAGTCATGTTAACAAACAGGTTTTGTTAATCGCTATCACAATCACGTGATGAGCTACATGATGCGTTCTCGACCTCATGCCACAGTCGCACAAGCAAAACTCTGATGCAAGAGACAAAGACACATGTTTGTTTTAGAAATCAATGCACTTTACACAGCTTTAGAAAACATGCACTGTAAGTATTTAAATACCTGGTTATTATTTTATATTTTATTCTTGTTCTCAGACCAAAATATGATTATCTCAAATTTCCCTATGAACTAATCAGTCTGAGACTTTTGTTTGTTTTCCAAACCGAACCATTTTAAGCTAAATGCCACCAGAAGCTCTCAGATAAGAAATTGCAATCTTACATCCATATTAATTTCGCATAATGCCTCCTGAAGAAAACAGGTGTATCTCAAAGTCATCAGCTCAGGGCGGTTTGAAGGTATCACCTCCCATTCCCATTCTTGCCCTCATCTCACTATTATCTTCCATTACCTCATTGACTGCACACAGATATTTGAAATATTTCCCATATGAACATTCAAGGAAGTATCGCAATGTTATTCTTTCATACATTGGTTAACATGATATCAAGTATTACTTCAACTACGACAAATCGTACATTTTTTTATTATTTACTGAAAACATTATATTATCCTTTGATACTTTAAGAGTTTCCCTTTTTTCTCAACTTTTGACAGTAATAGACTTTCTTTTTTCTGGGCTTCATGTCAAAATACTGCAAGTTAGAAGAATTGATACAGTACTTCAGGAGCATAGTTTAAATTCATAATTCATATTAATTATTTGCTCTATGACAGGTATTTTCAATTCAATTTATTTTCTGTACGTTTTAATACAAAGGCAGATGAAATGTATCAGCATCAGTTTATTAAACAATAAAATAATCAAGTGAATTCAGTGATTTAATGGTTTGCTGTGCAAAACCACATCATATTCATGCATACTGTAGATACACATTTCTTAATGTCATGCTTTTAGCCAAACTGGTGAAGCTATCACGTGAACACACGTACGATTCGGTGACACAGTGTAAGGAATCATCTTTGATAAGAAACATTGAGCCTAAATATCAGGAATACCACAAATGATTTAAAATCCCAGTGTCACTTTCACCATAATGTTGGTCCCCAGGGGCCACTATAGTCCCACAGGTACGGTCTGTACTGGTAAGCTTTGCAGAAAGAGGTGATCAGAGACGACCGCACTAAATCCTCTCTCAGGCCCTGCAGTCCCTCGGCTTTGTACCCATCCTTACTGAACTCTGACGTTTGCTGCTTTCGTTTAGTTTTGTACCTCCGGTTCTGAAACCAGATTTTCACCTGGGTCTCAGTCAGTCTCAGGGCGTTGGCCAGGTGACCCCGCTCCAGGGCTGACAGGTATTTCTGGTGGTTAAATTTCTTCTCCAGTTCCAGAACTTGGAGGTGTGTGAATGCAGCTCGGGAGCGTCTCTGTTTCCCTGTGGAGGACAAACTGCTGGACTCTGGGGTGATGGGACAGGAGTTGTCCAGAGACCCTGTGAAGTACAGATTTGGACACGACATGAAGGGAGACAATCAAACTCTTTTGAAGTAGTTGTTTAAAAATAGGTTAATGACTATGAATAAAAATACTTTTTCTCCTATGAGACCTTCAATACATTGCTACAACTTCTGATTATAAAGACCTATAATTTAACAGCTGTTTTCCCCCATCATCTAAAACATTGTATTGGATATCAAATACACATTAATGTAAAATTCCTGTTATGTATATCTGCAGCTCACCTGAGTGTTCTCCAGACGCTGTCTCCTGAGCATAAAGTTTCTCTGTCAACTTTTCAGACTCTTCCTCCTCCCACTGTGAACATCTCTCCATCTTCTGATAACTGGATTTTCCACTAAGGCCTGTGCTGTCCTTAACGGACAGAATGTCCTCTATGAGGAATGAAGTCCGAGGTTTAATTGTATCAGACATGTCCATCCAGTAGATCCACAGATCAGAGCCAGAGGGCTGCAGCTGCAGCTGGCCGTGGTTGAAGGAGTGTGAGTGCTCACACACTCACCGGGCTGAATTTATACCAGAGCAGAGGCGGGTTCACACACACTGCACTTACAAGATAAGAAGGCGGGACAAGTGGCTCACTATACTGCCAAAGTGTTAATCACCTCCTCTTGTTTTATGCAAAATAAATATGAATAATAGAGTTTCACCTTTAATTACAGTAAACCTGCCCTTTTTGAAATATGGCTAATTATTAACATTTCCCAAATTAAAGAAATTTGGCGTAAAATGCCTTTTTAAAAACCACATAGTTTTAATATACTGTTATCACATATTATATAAATAAAATAAATGGCTTGTTTCATACTATTTTAAACTGTGATATATCAACACAATTGGTTATATGTATTGTAACTTGACAACCAATAAACCAATGCTTAGATATAAACATTCATATGAATTATTATTCATACACATAGAAGCCAGATGGATTTATGCCTCGGGTGCCATGTCTCCCTCAGGGCAGTAACCCGGTTGTCTGCGGCTGCATGGAGACACCTCTGTCTGCACTGGTGGGTGGTCACACACCCACCGGACTAATGAGTTTGACACATTTGTGCTCACAGTCTCCTGAACGGACACAGTCGCTGTTCATTTGTTGTTCTCCGTGGTTTCCGCCTGACCTTTCCACTGAGATTCACACATTTCCTTGGTGTCTCTGCTCCTCTGGGAGTTTGTGCTTCATTTGGAAATGCATGTTTGACAAGCGTGCTCCTCTTGGTGCACCCTGGCCCCCCGACTCAACCAGTGTCGCTGCACCAACCCCACAGCGAGGAGTCACCAGCCCCTCACTGTTATGTTAATGACCCTTTGCTTTAATTCGATGGTAGTGCACTAACTCTCCTGAAATTTAAGTGCTGTGTACTTCATGTACCATGTGCTTTAAAACCACAGTGACTGATGTAATGTTCAACATGTTCTGTCCTGTGTTTGTGGATCATCATTTAGAAATACACATCCGTTTAAAAGATTCCTCTCAAGCATTAGCTGCTGTCTTGTCAACAGTGTATTAAGATCATCACTCTGATAGGCTTCACCTTGAATTCTTTGTCTGCAGAGGCACAGTGTGTTGGACTGTAAGCACAGAGAGCTTTTATCCCTCTGTCTAGACACAGTTTTTCTTTCTGTTTTCTAAACCCTTATGTGCATTTTGCAGATGCTGCAGACATGCAGGCCTTCAGGAGGAAGAAAGATGCCATTTCAGCAATGTTTTGATTCCATTGAAAATGTATGCATTGATTTCAAGTATAGAAGAACTCTTGGCGACATTAATCGCTTCAAGAAAACAACATCGTGTCGGATCTACGTTTTTTCTGAAACAGGGGCAATGAAGGGGCCACATTTTACACAGAGGGGCCAATTATATGTTCAACATGCATGCACATTTCCTGATTCAGTAAGATGTAAATTTAGGTTATTCTTTGTTTCGGTTAGCTCTGTAGATTTTAGCAAAGTCACAAATTATCAAATATATATTTATTGATATTGCTCCTTGTTCAAGCAAATTGTGTTAAAAGCTTAGAAAATACTTACAAATTCTCAACACATTGACATGTTTGATGTTGGTATTGTTAGTAAATAACAATTTTTTGAATACTGACAGGACAGGGACACTCCAGAGGCCAATTCGATTTCAGCTGGGGCCAGTGCCCCCCTGGCCCTCCCCTGAACCCGGCCCTGTCTGTGTTGTGCTGTGTGAGGCCATCATTCTTTTGTTGTAAAGATCTAAACTTGTTGTTGTCCTCCGCTTTTCTACATGATTGCTTATACTGAAAACAATCACATCTTTTTCACTCCTCACATGCCACGTCATCCTTTTGTTTTGCATGAGACATGACATGGTGTAACCTCTCACCTTTTAGCCCGGAAAGGCATTTGTCTTCCGCAGCAGGTAATGTGCGGTGACAACGTTTTCTTTAAGTCACAGAGAGTTGTTGTGCCATCAATCTTCTGCTGTTTTTCCTGTCATTTCTTTGTCTTGGACAGCGAGCAGCTTGTCCTAACAGTGGATCTATCTGCTCAGCATCAGCGTCATATTGTGTTGAATCCCACACCTGCAGGTATTGCACAAGTTCGCCACTCCGTGTGTTGCATGACATAACAAATATGTCATCAGGCTGGACAGGTAAGTTCACAGACAAAGCTTTATAATAACAATTAGTAGTGTTCTGTCATGATGAAGGGATGTGGGAGTCTTCAGGAAGCCAGCAGCCACTTGAAACTACAGGGAACCACACAATGAGCTAGTTCCCCAGAGATGCGGTCTGAAGAGAGGCAGGTTATCCACCGCCAGCCCTTATCTCTCATGGATAGTTTCCTCTCTCTGTCAGTTCGGAATCAACAGTCTCTTATGTGAGCCGGGTGGTTGGACAGAGAAGACCCTGATCTTGGACTGATGAACCGTCTCAGCTCTGTTACAAACACCAGATTATCAGAGGGACTTTTAAAAGATGTCATCACAGAGTCCAAAATGACACACCCGTTATTTTCTTTTTCTTTAAAAGTTGACGTCAGGCAAAATCTTTTTTTGAAATGAACCATAATGGGTCTCTCACTGATGTCCGGACTCACGTCATCCTCTGTTTAAACTGACCCTCATGAGCAGTGAAACAGTGTAATCAAGCATCTTTATTCTGGGATTTTGTTTTCGGTTATATCTCCCTGTCAGACCCCCCTCCGCTCTCTCCCTCTGTCAACAGCAGGAAACCTGTTATTCCACATTTCTCCCAGCCCACTTTCCCGCTCCATTAAGACCTCAATGGGCTTATTTGTTATCATCATGTTTGCAAATCTCTGGAAGACGACAGAAATCAATACACAGTTATTTGTTCCCCAAAGAAGGAGCGTTCCTGTGGAAAACCCAGCATTCTCGTTAAATGATGTTTGAGCTGTCACCAGGCTCTGCGGTGGACATCCGCTGGTGTTATAAATCTGTTGGGTCCCAAGGGGGGTGACATCTTTCTCTAGCCCCGACCTCAAGTACCTATAAACTGACATAACATATTTCCAAACTGGCTTTTAATATCTGCTGTGGCAATTGTGATCTAAATGTCGACATCCACCTATGCTCTCTTGGGTACAAATCTGGATGTCTGTGTGCAGCCTAAAATTTGTAATCACGCTTGTGTGCGTTAACGCTATGCTCGTCAATTGAATTTGTTGTTCAACCTTTTCCAGTTGTTTGTGGTGGCATGCTCTTGGTTTGAGGAGATCCACCGGGGCCCACATCTGTACAACCCGACTCTGAAGAAATATGTGTGTGAACTCTTGGAGGGGAGTCGTAACTGTGCTTGATCATGAGTACTTGCTGACAGAAGTGGCAGTTGACAAACAACCTGGGTGCGCATTACTACCACCTACTGGAATGGTATCTGGGATCAGGCACCCATGCGAGGAACACCAGACCACAGCGGACCCTCATCTAAGTTTGAATGGAACTGAGGGAAAGTGCATGTGGTCAGAACGAGTGTGCAACTCTCAGCGGACATGGACCATGAACTGCATATTTACCCTGTATCTGCCAAAACTAGACCGCTGTGGCTGCTCCGCACTCCAGCCATGATCCCTCATAATCTAGCTCACTATTAGCTAACAGTTAACACTCTCTGAGGTAATGCACATTCTTGGATCCTGTCCTGACCCAAGCAAAGAGTGGATACTTGGTTCACTGGGCCTTGTATGTGCAAATTGTATTTCCTCAGGTTAAACTACTGAGGCTGTGGCTGAGCCGACTGTCTTGTTAGACCACTTCATCTGAAGTCAGACAACCGTCACTGTGTAATCAATGATAGCCACCACTCTGAATTAGGTAAGAGCCTTTGACCTTTTATACCAAATAAATGGTGTGAGGGTGAGAGAGCAGGAAGGTCTACAAAAAGCAAATAACTGATGGGATATCAAGTCGAACTGAAAAGGCTTAAGTGTGTCCCTGCATCCCTGAAAATATTGATTCACAAAGGAATGAACTAGTTCATTGATTGAACACCTTTAATTATTAATGGGTCAGTAACCAAGGTGAAAAGGTACATTAACTTACATTAACTTTGAATTTCAATTGAGAAGTAAAAGTCTACATTGGAATTACAAAGGAGATAAGATCACTTACCTTTTAAAACCCGAGTAAGAGATGTAACTGCACACACACACACACACACACACACACAGACATACACACACACACACACACACACACACACACAGACACACAAACACACACACACACACACACACAATGGCATTATCTGATCTCTTGAAGGGTCTCTGGTCTCCTCTCTGTCTGCAGCCTCAGTCTTATCTGTGCAGAGAGGCTCCTGCAGCTCTTCTCTCCCCCTAGAGGTGTTTCTCCTCCTCAGGCCCTGTGTGCACCTCCGCGTCCGTGTCCATCAAAACTGACACACACACAAACACACACTACTTTTTGTTGTTTTGCTTCTGCTCAATTCATTAATTTATTATTAGGGTAAGGCATCACAACTGGCTTTGTTGGATTCTGTTCTGTTCTAAGCATTTGGTGTGACAATTTAAACTTCCAGGTAAATACACATTTCCACTTGAGGCTTAGGACCAGGACAATGAAGCTAAAGGAAACCGAGAGATACTTTTTGCAGTGCAAGTAAATTTGGGTCTTATCAGTTGCTGGTGGAGGAGTGAGTGACAGGTCAGACTGGAAGTGTTTCCAGTTTGATTGAGAGTTTGAAGGAGTTAAAGAGCCACTCTGTCTGCCGGTTTGTTTACCAAGCAAAGCTCCGGGATGGGACAGGCTCTGCAGCCTTATCAGCGGATTTGTGAATGGGACAATAATGAGCTGAGTTTGATAGAGCAGCACAGCTCAGGTCAGATGTCACTTCATCCATTAGCTGTTTGATGGCCCTCTTTGATAAAGTGCACAGAGGAAAGCTCTGTGGCCAATTAGACGCTAAAGAGTTCCGGATCAGGCATGTTTCTTTTATTTTATTTTCACTGGGACATTATATCATTTCAGTGGAAGCGATGGATTGAGGACTCTTGTTAAATTTTGATATCATTTGGTTGGACAGGGTGTGTGAAATGATGCCACATAAGTCAGTAAAGAAAATGATGACGATAAATGTCACATTATTATTTATTTTTAATTGAAAGCCAGATTTAGCTCCTGCATGAGTGAAAGTTGTGGCTTTAAAATCTTCTGTGAAAAAATCTGAGGTGGTACATATGTGTCATACCTTCTCACTGTGCTTACGATACATATTGAACTGTTATTATTGCAATTTATGAGGATGATATTGCCACGATTATTTATATTGTTTCATTGCCCAGCCTTAAAATTAAGTAACATTTTATAAGACCTCTGAAAGCTGGGAATTGGTTCTTTTTAAAGTAGGAAAGGTGTAAACTTTGTGAGATTGTGAAAAGCAGATGAACCAACATTTATTTGTTATTTAGTGTTTTATAAAAGAAAAATTGAATTGAATTTAGCCTATGAAAGCGAATTATTAAATACTTTTCAATCAAGCAAATTTTGTTGATTTAAAGTAACTCGAACTTTTTAGAGAAACAATAAAACACAAACAATAAGAAACGTGTGTATATTTACACTGTGAATTATAGCCTGTGACTGAAGAGAAACCAAAATTGAATATTATATCAACTCATTTTTAATTAACCACCGACTTTCTCAAAAGGATAAACATACAGTTCCATACAAAATATACAGTAAAAAAATATTTAACAGTTTTTTTCCACACAGATCGTGGATGTCCCGGTGCTCACCAGCCTATCAGTCCCTGTAACGAAGCCTGGAAGTGTCCGTGGCTGAAGGGCCCCTCGGCGGCTCCTGTTAGATCCAGCAGCTGGTTGTTGGACATGTGCGCAGCGCCCATGTTGGCCGCAGGAGACACGCTGTGATAACCGCACCCATACACGCTGCTGTTGGCAAACACTGGGTTATAATGTCCCACGGTCACATTGTAGGGGGACGGGTGCGAGCCGGCGCCGCAGAGTTTCCCGTCCCGCACCAGCACCGGCACCGCCACCCTCCTGGGCGCAGGTGGGTAACCCGCCAGCTCCAGGGACTTGTCCTGCCTCTGACGCTTGCACTTGTACCGGCGGTTCTGGAACCAGATCTTCACCTGCGTGGAGGTGAGCTTGAGGACGCGGGCCAGCTGCTCTCTCTCCGGGGCGGACAGGTAGCGCTGCTGCCTGAAGCGCCTCTCCAGCTCGGACACCTGCGGCTGGGAGAAGAGGACCCGCGGCTTCCTGCGCAGCCGGGATCTGCGCTGCTGCTCCGCGCTCCGGTCGCAGCCGGGAGAACTGTCCGGTCCGCTGGTGTCTGCACAGAACAGGCCAACGGGATTAATGGATTTCAATCATCCAAAATGTACAAATCATTTTTTACACGTGTAAAAACATCAACTAAAGGTATTTTAGGATAAAATAAAATAGTATTAATCTGCTGATGGTGTTTGATGATGTCATGTGTTTCTATGCCAACATTTTCATAATAAGGTTAAAGTTAACGCCAAATCTGATGAGTTTAACTTTTTATGGCTGCAAGAGGCCATATATTTACAACTGCTTTTATTATTTTGGCAATACACTGTATTTGTAATATATTGTACAGAAATAAATACGTATTTTGCTTCCTATTTTCTCCACTTACAAAATAAAATAGTAAGTGTAGAAAAAAGCTAAAAGGTGTAAAATTGGTTATTGTAATGTTTTCATGACATTACGTTTGAAAGACGACAGATCTCTCTAAATGTGGAAGTGGTAATATGAGGTTTTCCCACTTAAACAGACTTACAATTTGGTCTCGTCGTTAAATAGATCGATTTACGTTTAAGACCAAAATCAACAAACAGTGCATTAAACAGTGTGCACTGGGTTAATCACAGTAAACAAATAATAATAGTAACAACAACAATTAGTCACACTTCATTGCTCCTACTATTCCTCACGCTTGCGTAATCATGGGTGTTTGGTGTTCAAATATTACAAGTGAATGGGTCTCCCCATAATTGGTGGTTTATCTTATAATAATTAGATTTGCTTGAGCTTTTAAATTGAGAGATCTGAAGCTAAATGCAAATGTTACAGGTCTAAGGCCGTTTCCTCCCCGGGACCACAAGGCCCCATTCCGCCAGGTGGCCTCCATACAAACAGCCACAGTGCTTAAAGAGGAATAGGTTTGATGGTGATTTACAGGACGTGTCATCTCACCCTGCTCATTTATCTCCTCCTCGGCTGCCGAGTTGTGAGCGTCGAGATTCTCCTGCGTCCCGGGGACGCACGACTCTGACCGGCGGTCATAAAAGTCCCTGCTCATGGACGCAGCGAGCAGGAGCTGCTGTTGATGATGAGGATGATGATGAGGAAGATGATGTTGCATTGGAACAACTTGGTCCGTCACCAGAAAATCGTTCTCAAAGTCCCTGTGCTGCTCCAGCCTCAGAATATCCTTGACGGAAAAGGGCGTCGAGGTCGAGGTTGAACTGGGATGCATCCCGGCAACGTTCTGTTTTGCTGTAAATTACTTTAAAAAAAACTGTGCTCGAGCTGCTGGTGATGGTGACACTGCGCCTCTTACTAACTGACTGGTGGGTGGAGGGCCTGGGCAGATAGAAATCATTCAAAGGTCCGGCTGAAACGCAAAGGGAGAGATAGATCTGTCACCTCTCTCCAAAACACCCTGCCTGCCTGTGCGCACAGTCCTGCAGCTGCCTTTCTTCTTCTCACCTTACAGGAACTCCTCTCGTCATGTCCACCCTTCTCTGCCGGGGAGGAGGAGTAATTAACACGTTTAATCAAGAGATAAGATCTGAGCACCATACGAACTGGACCCAGAATAAACATTTGAACGAATGTAAACGTATTAAGGCGATACTTTCAGTCGATTGTCTTTTTTTACATTCGAATCTTAACATGAGAGGAATTATAACTTCTCCATTTCTTCATGGATAAACATTGCAGGTTTACTTATAGTGTGCATTTACATTATTGGCAATGAGTCAAAACTGTCCAGCCAATGTGAGCGTTTTAAAAGAGGTGTGTTAATTTATTCAGTGTAATCAATACATCGGATGAGCAAAAGGAAAAAAAGCCATCAGCGCTCAGGTCTCTGGGGTGTCTGGGGGTGGTGGGTGGGTTGAGTGATCCTGGGTGATGTTGAACAGCTTTACCATCAACATTGTTTTCCAGCCACGTTATTAGTGTTCTCAGGCCACAACAAACAGTAACACTACACCTGATGTTGTGGAAGTGGAGAGGCGGCGGCGCCAGCCCGCAATGCATGACTGAGGCCGAGGCGCGCGTCCTGCGCACAGACAGGAACCAGGACAGACACGGGCTGCACTGCAGGATGTTCGGAGGCCGCGTCCGAGCACAGGGGTTCAAAGCAGAGACTCAAACTGTTGAGTGACGCTTTAGAATAAAAGTATTTTGTTCTTTAAAACTTTGTTATTGAATGAAGAAAAAACACTTTAACACTCAAGATCACTAAGTTTGCGTGTATCAGGATTTCTGTCTCTCTTGAAAAAGTATATACCTATAGTGACTATATGTAAACAACCCTCCAGAAACCGACAAAAAAGAAAAAAAAAGTATTTTCTTTAATGAATGAATCGATCAATCATGGTAAAAGTATGATTTTACTCCTCTGCTGGTTAGACATGCGAATTAGCTGTTGATTTGCCATCTTCCCCAGTGAAACAGTGATATACATCCTCCTGAGAAGTTACCTGCAGGTCAGTAAAAGCTGTTCTCCGGTTCAATTTGTGTAGTTTACTGCAGGTCAGAGAAAATCTGAAAGGAGCCGAAGACAATAGAAAACAGCCAGTGAACATCCACACAGTCCTGACAAGAGTCTGTGTAGGTGAACCCTGTGATCTGGTTTGAAATTTCAAGCTAGATTTGAGACACAACTGATGCCTCAGAAGTCACCTGTGGGTTATATAAATCCAGATGCATATGTCCTGTAGAAATCCCCATAATGCCATTCAAGGTCTCTGTGTCTGGAGTTTAACTTCAACCTGCTGCAGATATGGCCTAAAAGAGGTTTAAGGTCTTAAGTTAAGGTCAGGGTCAGATGTTTACACCTCAAATAACTGTATTCATTACGTTAAATTTTATCAAGAGCTTTTTTTTGTTGTTTTGAAGCAACCTCTTTTCTTGGGTTACATAAATTAGACTTAGTGCCTTAATTTTGTTACATTTATTTTGCTATTATCCATTTTATAGTTGAATATATATTCTGAGTCCGACAGCACAACATTAAGATTGAAGGTTCCCTTTATGGTCATTCAGATCTTTCACAAGACAAAAATGAACAATATAATGAAAACATGTTGCATCCAGCTCATACATGTATACATGTATGAGCTGGATGCAACATGTTTTCATCCTTCTGAACTATAGTTCAGAAGGATTTTCTAAGCAGCTATAAAGACTATATCTGATGTAAAAGAAAGTGATTATTTGTACATATTCTAAACAAATTATTTTTTGAATTAAATCATTATGAGTCATTTATTAGTTGTGTATTGCTTGGTCTGTAAACACTATTATGGAGTTGTATTACTTAAAAATAGTATTTCAGGAGCAATAGAGACGTTAAACAGTTGGAATAAAAGTTAAACTAATGTTTTCCCTTGAAATTATGATTTTACTTCTTTTTACTATAATTTTACCATGTAAGTGCAAAATCGTTTCTAAGGATTTACAAACTGTATTGCAATAAGGGAGTCATATGAAATGTATGAACTATATTGACGCTTAAGTTCCATCATAACTATAAATGTGGGCATTCATTTACACAATTTGGATTATTTAAAAAAAATTAAGAGTAACATTTTTAATGAATTATTTGCTCACGGAAAATTAGAGAGAAAAAGCCTATAGTCATATGAGATCTAAGATTTTGTTAGCGTTAATGAGTCAATCCACTTCATTTCAGATCAGATAACTAAAGCGTTAAACTAGGTTCATGCTCTTTCATTTAAAAATGCTCAATGTTGTTTTCTTTGATTATTTTCAATTCATGATTTTACTGGAATACAAAACAGTGCCGTTAAGTTCTAAATTAATTTTCATAAATGTTCGCCTTTGCTAGATTGTTGTTGCATTTGTTTTGTGTGTTCTTCAACATCTGTATTTGATGTGTCTGTTTCTGCTGTACTACTTCCTGCAGCTGCTGGATAAACAAAACCCGAAAACCTAACTGAAATACTCAGGATTTCTAAAGTGGTAAGAAACCTGAACTTCAAAAGCAGAGGGGGAAAGAAGCCTCACATGTTAACTGTGAGTTGTTTGACACCTCAGGGATTTCAGGGTGTTCAGTTTGATGAGTAAATGACTTAATCACTGCGGCAGTGTTCTCTGAGGGCTCGGAGCAATGCTCTCTCTGACTCTCTGTCACTCCTTCAAATCAAAGCCTTTCCAAATGATTCCTATACGTCCCCTCTCTGTAATATAAGACGCCAGCTGAGTAGAGTTTACCACTAAATACCCCTAATTCATCATACAGCTAAATAGGAGGCTGATAGCAGCAGAAAGAGGAGAGAGAGAGAAGTGAAACTCTACCCAGCTTTTCCTTTGGCCAATTAACTGAGGACACACACGAAACATTATGTGACATTATAGACTCCCCCAGAAATATATGGGTTACATTCTCTATATGCAATGTGGTTTGTGTAGACACCCACTGACATTGAAACATGTCAACTGAAGATTCCTATGAAACAAGTGTCATCACTTTATCACACGACCACTCTTACCCATTGAGATCAATGTTTACAATTTATTATCTGTATTTAATATGATTTATTTACTCTCACCTGCACCGGCTGCCAAACTCTAATAATCTACTCTAATAAGCATCTGAGCAGATTAGTGACACATATCAGGTATCAGCTTTTACTTTTCTAAAATTTGTCTGACTTAAATTGTTACTTCCTCTGCCTATAAGGAGATTGTGTTCTCCCCCAGTCAGTCTGTTTTTTGGTTAGTTTGATTGTCGGCAGGGATAACGAAAAAACTTATTTCAATGATATTTGGTGCGGGTTGGGACAATAGCTGAGAAAGAACCCATAAAAGTTTGGTGCCAATATGGACAAAGGGGAGGATCCAGGATTTTTCATTATAACTTTCTTCTATGTTGCAAAATAGGGCTTTTTTTTTTACATTTTCACAGATTTCCCAGGGAATGATTAATGGATCTTGGTTAAAAAGGGGAACTGAAAATGTAGGGAACTGAGTGTGTGCTATTTAGTAAAGCTTGATCACATCTGAATATATCCTAAAAATGTATCCTTTATTGAACCGAGTAAAAGTCTCTTTGTGATATAATCTATTGTGGACAAAAGAGACAAAACATTGTTACAACAATGAACACGATACAAACCGATAGCTGTCATACACTACACTACAAACACAATCTTTAAAGAGCATCCACGTGGAAATTTAAATGGAGACATCAAATTACAACCCTAACCAGACAGTGGAAGCCGTTGGGAGAGAGACTGGCCGAGTGTCACCAGCTCACATGGTGCCGCTCGACCAGGTGAGGTGAATCTACCTGAAGATCAAACTCCTCCCATCAGGACCCTGCAGAGAGAGGCCTCCTCAGAGAGGGTCGTCCCAGTCACGTTACAAGTCAGAGCCAAACTGATCACATCTCATCTGAACTGTTTCTACTGTGCTTATTTGGGTTTGCTATGGGAGACTGTTATATATGTTGTTCAAAGAAGTGACATAAACATTTAAAGATGATTTTGGTGTTATACACAACATTGACCCTTGTATTCAGTGTCTTCATGCTTTACTCAGCACACTGACGTCTACAACAGAAATGTTGAGTGGTTGTTTCCAAAAATGATCTTGATGAACACAATTATTGTCAAGGAAGATGCAGTAGAGGAGTTCTGACTCACTAAAACTACATATTTGGACTAATCACTTCATTTTGCTATGACAGATATAACTGTTATCCATCTAATGGAATATTTGCCTAAAGTGTGCAGAACTTGTCATTTTATTGCGACCAGTTGAAGTATGTCTACTAGTTGTTTGCGACATGTATGAAGGAACTGGTGCAACTGGCTTTTAGCCACTAGATGTCTCTGTCCCCCTGTTTTAAATCCACCAGCTCCAATAAGAGGAGGATTTCATCCACGCTGGAGGATCAACGACAGAGAGAATGTCATAAATTTACTGTCATTCAGTGTCTCACAGAGTTCAAGTCCCAAATAACAGGACACATTGAACAAATTTATTGTCTCTAAAACATGAGAGGATTCTCAGAAAAGGAAAGTGGACAAAAGCAATAAATCCTTAATCTGTTCTTTGTGTACTAACTTCGTTTAACTTGAATACCCTGTGAGTTTCTCTTCTACGGCCCAGTCTTATCGTATGTCCCTCCATGTCCTGTCACAGAAAGATGTAGTCATGCAACGCAAGTGGAATTTGGCACAAAGGAAATCACAGGTAACAGCACTGTGTGGAACAGGGCTTCCTCCACACTGGTGAAACCTGCCTGGCTGTTATTTAAAGTTCAGTGTTGAGCTGGAGAGCTGTTAAAACAGCCAGAGCGAGCAACATTTGAGAGTTGGAGTGCGTTTCGGCTGTAAAGGGACTGCACATGAGGCTCAACTGGCTCAATCAGTCTGATTGCTGAGGTGGTGCACATTCGGTGAACAAATAGCTTGGTGTTGTGCAAAGTGAAAAAAAGATAAATGTTAGGTGATAAAATAAAGTGAACCTATAACTCACTGTTCATCTGTCCACCTATATGTTTATATGCAGCTGTGCAGTCCGGGGAAATGTTTAGTTAATTGTATTCAGCACATCCAGAACTTAAAACTGACAAATCTGGAGATGCTCTGGCAGAAATGGAAAACGCTCTGTTTCATCTCTTCCCCCTGCCACTCCGCCGCTTCCTTCAGTAAAAATTTGATCTAATTTTCTCTGCCGTCCTTGGGTATTTCCCCATAGAAATGAAGGGATAGTGATTGCAGGGTGAGATTGGAGTGGATCTAATCTTCCACTGCTCTCAGTCATACTCCATTTCACTGCACATCTAATTTGCCACACTGCTGATGAATATGCCACTAGTTTCATGGGAAAGAGAAGGACATAATGAATATAAAACACACTGGGAGAGGGGAGAGGCAATTGCCATATACCGCTCTAACCACAGTGCATTGTTCATTTGTCCCGTCAAATTGCTGACACTGTGCATGCACCAGGGATACGTAGCTTTCCTCCCTCCGAATGTGATCAAGTGTTATAACAGTGACAAACAGTGGTGAGGTTTTTTTGCTGGCCTGCAGATTGTAGGCAGACGCTTCGGAGTCATTTCTGATCATTGAGTGGAGGGGTGAGTGTTTGTGTGAGGAGATCGTGCACCCCACTGTCAAAATGCATGAATTTGTATCTCATATTTACGTGACATTGTGCGCAATTATGTTTGCAATGCAGACAGATGCATTTTACAAGCATGCACAAGCATAAGGTTTGTAAAAACCTCGCTGAGAAGCAGACTGTATTATATCGTTGTCTCTGAATAAAAAAACAAAACACACAAGCAGATGGTATGAATTGCATCTGCATAATGATATTCTAATTTCGTCATTATTCATTATTGCCCTGGTTGTGACTGTCAGGGTGGTGATACACTCGGCAGCAGTCCAAGCAACAGGCAACAAAGTGAATAGGCAGGGTCAGAAAATCTGTTCAAATGTTTCCTGGCAACAAGATGCCTCTGTGTGTTGAAAGCAGTAATTCCACCCTAATTGCTTTTTTAAGAGCTGCCCACTACATAACTGCAGCAATGTAACCAGGCAGACAGACTCACACATGCCTGCACTGACCGTGCAGAGGAAAACTCTCTCTCGTTCTGCCCATCGTGCTGCTGTTAAATCCATTGATGAGTGCAGAGTGAATGTCTCTTTAAAGAGGGGGATGATGGAATCAGTGTGCAGAGCTGCTGCATCACCTATCCATGAGACTGGAGAGCCGGCTGATGAGAAAGCCCTTCAGGACTCTTCTCTAAATAGGCATGAAATTATATCTCCCTCTGACTGAGATTAGCGTCCACGGAGCCTTCCGCGTTCTGCCCCCTCTTTTCCTCAGGCTCTCACAGCAAACAGGCACTCTGCAGTTTCAGCTCGTTTGTGCCCAAGTTTAAGAAAGTTCATTTTCACCAGGAGGTGCCCGCCGCGTCCTTCATCTTCCTTCGCAGGTCCCGCAGGATTTGTCACACACACAGAGCACTGAGGGGATGTGGTAAACCGTGTGATGTGCTGATGATTTGTGCTCAATAGAGCATCTGCTTTATCATTTTCAGCATGTGCACTACACAGTGAAGGTCCAAATCAGTGGTTCGACAATATAAAGCTCAAAGAAACGGATGTCGCAAACATCCGTCAGACAAATTGGATTGTAGATTTTTATTTAATATTACAATAGAGTCTAATTTGGGCTTTATAAAAACATTAATGTGGCCAAATGGGGAATCGTGCAAAAATCTACACCCAGGGCCTCCGTGGCATATAGAAACTGAGTTAAATGTGATGATTGGAAAAAGAATATTGACCTTCACCTTTTTAGATAAAGCCTGGCTAGACAGCGACAGTGTTTGGCACGCACTCCGTGGTTTGAGAAGCTCAGACTAGGAGGATGAGGATTGCTGTCACGTCGGCTCATCACCTCCGATGTCACCTCCTTCGCTGTGGACTTGGGGCAGAAATGGAGCGGGTGTCGATGCTGTGGACGACCTGTTTGGGAAACGGGTTCTTTGTGAGACAAAATGTGAACGTAAATCAAACTGTGTACCAATCGCAGCAGTCAGCCCGAGTCCACATGACACTTGTTACTCTCACTGCAACACACACCTTGGAATTGGATATGTGTTATATTCCTATTAAATGGATACGTACATGAAAGGGAAAGTAAGAATTACACACACAGCCCTGATAACTTGAGTCGTTGGGCTTGATTTTTCATAATGCCCCCCTTATATAACTATATTTAAATTCATTAGATCCGTATTTTTACTTGGATCTGAACCAAAATACACACACTCATAAATATCAGTCCTCTCAACCGGGAAAATGGGTTCTTTCCTGACTCCTACTGCATCATTATAGGTGTTTTCATGGTAATCCATCCAGTAGTGTTTGTATAATCCTGCTAAAAAACAAACAGACTAACAATGGATACGAAAACATAAGCTTCTTGGTGAACATAGTTATCAATAAACACTAATAGAATGTAGCTGGTGCCCAATCAACTTGGGTCAAAGGTCGATGATCAGGGCTGTAACGGCACTTTGCGTTCAGTGTGTTATTTGGTTGCTGATTATCTGGTTGAGAATAATCCAAACTTGCCATCCTGCTTTTTTTTATTGAGTTGTGGAATTGAAGCCGAAACCGAAACAGATGCATTTCTCCAAAAAAAAAGAAAAGGAAATCTGGTGCCAAGTGTCTGGTATGATGGCAGCACCGAGGACTGTGTCTCTGCTTCCAGTTTTTATGTTGCTGAGGAAATTAGAAATGGTTACAGCCCTGGATACTATTTTGTGGAGTCATGGTTGACACATTTATTGTAGATTTTGTGGTCTGGTTTAAGGGGCTGGTGATAAAGCGAAACCAGAAAATCCAGCATGAGGGTTTCAGAGAACAATCTCCACGTCTTGCTCAACAGGTCATGGCAGTTTACTACTTCTATTTTTATGTGTTGTGTGGTTTTTGAGGAGACCTATGAGCATGTTCTCAAACATTTCATTTCGGGGAGTGGGGTTGTGTTTGTGCTGCCATTGCAGTGAACCAAAGAGTCAGAGCATAAATGCATCTTTAAGTTTATTTACCAGCAGGGCAAAGAAACACTTTACTCGACTTCCATCTGCTTTTATTAAACACCACACTCCGTAGTTTGCTAAGAACTAAAGTCATGAAGTCAGAGCAAATATAATTTATTGTTTTAATGGGCGTTATCAAGAAACATCCGTCCCGTACATATGGGCTATAGGGGCTGACTTAATAACCTGGTATGTTCAAGATGCTGGTCTCGTCTTCTTGGCTTCACAAACTGGATCAATGAGATAAATGGGTGATAACAGCCTCCTGGACCTACTTGTAGGTTTACTGTGACCCTTTCTGGCCCAGATGCATTGGAAAGATGTGCTTTTTGATAGTGCCCATGGTGCGGTCACTGGTTCCAATCCCTGTCTTTCTGTCTGGAGTTTTATGATCCCTCTATGTAAGTTTAAGATTTCTCTGGTATATTCCCACCATACAAATATATGCAGACTGCTGTAAGGTTGATTGGAGACTCTAAGCTGACCATAGGTGTGAATGTGACCTCTTGTTGGACTGGTGACCTGTCCAGGTGGCTCCAGCTCCCCACATAACCCCCAATAGGTTAGGTGGTGTAGGTTATGGATGAATGGCTTTACATCTGGCACTACCCTTTGTCAGACTGACAAACTACCTCAATGTACTCTTTAAAAAATTAGATTAATAGAATAGCTTTAACTAGACGTTTATTTCATTGCTTTATTCTGTCTATTGTCTGTAAAGCTTTTTCAGTGCTATGTAAGTAATGTATACATAACCAAGTGTTTATTATTATTATAATGATTTGATCTGATAACATATATCTGGTAGTTAAGAACAACTGACGTAGAAGAATGACAAAGTATGGAAGGACTTTATATTGTTCAGATTTGATGTGAATCTGTGAGGACGGATCTAAATGGGGGAAAGAAGAACAAAGCAACTTATGTGATTCCATATGCCAGATATGATAAATATTTTATTTCTGATCAGCAAAAGACACACATTTGATGCATTTGTATCTTTCATGACTTTTCAGTACAGAGGAAAAACCCAAACATATACACAGTATGGGTATATATGTCTATGGGTATATTCTAAAGTGCAAGTGATTCACAAGGGTCAATCATGCGTTACATAGCATCTGAACTTCAGTAAATCTCCTCAAATCCTTGATAACTTTTTGAATTCAATAGTAAAATAACAGTCACTTATATATATATTTATATATATTTATATATATATGAATACAAAATAAACTTTACTAGTCACTGAAGCTTTTTGAATTTTGTTTTAAGCACAATAACATTTATCAATCTATTTCAAGTCTTGAGAGGAAAAGAGTACCATGAAGTGGCAGAAGTGAGGGAGTCTTTAGTCTCTGGTGTTGACAGGAGAAATGGTGACAAAAGTCACCATGGGTCATTTGAACAATACTGCAGTACCACCTTAAGCACCCTGTCGTTGAATTTTGAAAAACCAAAACACAAAGAAAGCGAAAGCCTTATTACTTTTTTTTTTTTTTAACCAATAGCCTTCATGGGTCACCTAACCTTGGGCGTGTTCTAGTCAAAGCAGACATTCAGTGTACAGGTACATTCTCTGAAATAACCATTACATTTGACGGTGAGGAAACAGTCAATTTGCCCTTGCCAAATATATTTGACACAAGGAATGTTCATAGAAAATAAATATGAGGACGTGGATCGACATTTAGAAAATGCCGAAATGCAAACGAGCGGCCGGTGCTGAGCTCACTGTGTGTTGTGACGGAGCCAGAGTGTGGCCACAGTGGATGGGCATCTGGACAGCATCATACAGGGAAGTAAGAGTTTAGCAGCAGCTGTTGGGTTTTGGATTTACCCATGGACAACAGAGATACAGACATATGTATCATTAGTACATGAAGAAGCCCCGACCCTTCAGGATGCAACTCATTCTGACTGCTTTTCCATTCACCGGCTAAATAAAACATGTTGCACATGTGCAGAATGTTTCAATGCCCTTTATAGTGGTTAAGTGCATATTAAACATAAAAATAGTAAGCTAGGATATACTACAGTGTGACTATAGCTCTCCCAAAGTGATTCCTTCACAACTGCCTTTCGCACCAAATGACACAAAAGAAACAAACAATGATCAGATTCACATAACAAAAGCAAACACAACTTTACAAAATACTAAAAAAACAAAAATCCACAGGAACAGAGAGCGATGCAGCGGAGCGACGTCTGCACACTGTGCGTGCAGGACGTGTTGCTGCTGCTTTACTCACGCAGCATCAGCTGGCACTGAATGAAATAAAGGTCAATTTATGTGTTGCTGTGAATCTGCTGTGTTCGAGATTATTGCATAGTTTGGAAATCTTAAAGATAGCTGTTAAATTGACACAAACAAATGAAACATCTCCTTTTCTGGTTTGTGCTTCACTCCCATCATCAATCCAATATAAAATAATATAACAATATAGAGATATTTTTTCCCCCATATACAGGACCTGATTCAGTTCTTTTCATGAAGTCAAAATAAAAGCTGCATTGGAAATAATAATTTGCTCAATAATTCTTTATAATTTCGTTATAAAGCAAACTGTAAGATGGCCAGTTTGCAAAGGGAATTGTTCTGAATCAAGCTGCTTGGTAGTGAACTGAACTGAAGTGAAAGTTAATCTCTATATTGAAGTTCACTGTGCACAAAGATTAGCAATTTACTGCAAAACAGAAATGTACGCCATCAATTTATCAACTGAAAGTATCAGTTACCAAACACCCATCTGTCCACCAGGTTGAGATAAAGCAAACACCAGCATGAAGACACTTCTCAGTGACCGAGGCTCTGCACTGATTTCGGAATGATTGTCTTGAAGATTTGCTTCATGAATGGAATCGTATGGGACTTATAGAGTTTAAGTGTATATACTGACCTTTCATTGCGTTATTTTTACTTAGAATTAAACTGTTAAATCTTGCTAATCAACCTTCTGTTTGTCTTCATACTGGATGACACCACTCTCTTAGAGGCCCTGAAAACGGCAACTGCTAACTATGAGTGTTGTGGTACATGAATCAGCATCTTTGCTTTTTCTGCATGTGTTTTTTTGTCTGCACTCTTCCTGCAGGTTTGAAGCGTGTGCTGATCATTCAGAAAATGAAGGTCACACCCTTTTCTAGCCTGATCAGGATTTGGCAACATCTAAATATGAATAAAAAGATCTCAGAAGATGTTTACCAATATTGCCAGTCGGTCTCAAATTTGATCAAACCAAACTGACACAGCCCTGATGAAGATCAAACACTCATAGATATCAGTCCTCTGAATGTGCCTGATTTTATTAATCGTATATCATGAATTATTTCCTGGTCAAGCGGTTAATGTGTTGAAAAAGACCCGATCAGAAAGTGAAGATGAATATTTCTGGATCCGCGTGGTTAGAATTTGTCAGCACGCCGCCAACCGTCATAAGGAAAATGAATTTCACACCAAAAACTAGTGCAGAACCATCACAAACATCACAAGGTCACTTTATGCTGGTGTCGCCTCAAACCTGCTCAATCCTCCGTGATGTGCACAAACCTCATTACGTCAAGCAGCTGCGTCCTTATTATCAAACCAGAAAGTGTGTCAAAATGACGCTATAGTTCTTGTTGTGGTCCCTTGTGACACCCACAAAGTAGATCACCTGACTTGAATGACCAACCGTGTTCCCCTATGTCCAGCACAGAGTCATGACATGGGCCTCATTCAGTCCCCCAGAGTGTCAGCTCAGCTTCTTTTTTTTTTTTGGTGTAGAGCTCACGTTCAAATAGGAGCCATGAGAGAACTGCTTGTTTAAAATCTGTAAACTAATCAAAACTATATGAATGCATTCAAATACAAACAAAAACATTAAATAATAAAGTAGGAAAATAAATATTATTCCGGACATGGCTTTTTTTTTTTTTTTAAATAGTCACTCTCTATCACCGGAAGCCAGTGTGCATGTCACATGATTCACCTCAGAGAGGGACGCTCATCCGCCCGAGAAGATGGCCGCTCTCAGTCTCAGCGGTGAACGTGCTAATCAGCCACTGCGCACACACCACTGCTTCACTCTCCGCTAAGAACATGGACACAGATTCCACTAAACATGCTCCCACATGTACTGTAGAGCTCAACAGTCTTATGCGTTACAAGTGTCTGGCTGCAAGATATGCAAAAATGGTTATTTTTTTTATTTCCTGATCGACAGACCCGGCACTCCTTGTGCAGGACGTGCAGGATGATGATCAGAAACACATGACTACATCCGCCTTCGGAAAAGAAAAAAACGGAATAACAAAACAAATTATAAGTGCTATAGCTATACACTATTTTGGTATTTTATGAATAGCATTCAGGGCAGTTTGAAGTTTTTTGGTCAGTTTAAGGTAACCTCTCAAAGGTTAAGATAGAACCTCTACAGACCCCACTCCGTGTGAGCACTCTCTTTTAGAGGGCGTGCTATGGCTGTCTCAGTAAACTCAGTATACAGTACATTTAACTGTTGGTGTTAATGTCAGAAAATAGATATGAAACTCATTTCCACATCTCACGCTCACAATTATTTGACTGGTCTCATTGCAGCAATATTAGACACATCTACCAATGATTTCCCTTTCCTATCAAGAAACTAAAAATAATCCAACTACTTATTTCAATTCATGAAGACATGTCAGGATTATGAGATTGTGTTTTTGTGCTCTAGAGGCGTCAGCCATCATGGCTGCTTCTTTTTTTTTTCCTCCTTTTTTTTTTGCTTGGCATCAAACGACGTCATTAAAATTCATCTCAGTTGGAGAAGGTGAAAAGGATCGAACAGGACCACGTTGCACAGAAGCAAACGCTACATGTTCAACACTAAATGTGAGCGGACATGTCTGGAAACAGTCGATGGAAGGGGGGGGTGGGGGTTCTCTCAAGCCTAGGATTTACAATATAACAACAATCAAACTCTGATATCAACTCTATGGGGCATTCCAGCTTTCCCTAGAGGGGCATATTTCTGTAACCAGTCTAGCGGAGGAATGGATTCTTATCACCCCTAGGGAACAGAGGAGCTTTCGTGATGTATCGAGGGGTGTGAGTGTTTTTTTCTTTTTTTCTTTTGAGACTGAGCGGAAGTTAGGAGCTGTCACTGGCGGAGCGCTTTTTGCCAAAATGACTGGCAGGGTCTCTGTTTCGCAGATTAGGCTGGATCTTGTACATATGGGGACCCATGGACCAGCGCCAGCTCCCACGGCCCTCCACTCCAGTTGGGATGGCGGCAGCTGCAGCCACAGCAGTGGATGGGCAGGGCTTGCTCTGCAGCAGCTGAATAAGCATGGTCATCTCTGGGCCCAGCCGCGACACCATGCTGGTTCGGACGCGGTCCACCGTGTCCTCGTCGCAGTCCATCAGGCTTTGAAGCAGCTTACCGTAAAACCTGAAATGACATGAAGCACCACACAAGGAATGTTTTAAAGGGACAGAAACCTGCAATGTTTTCTTGTTGTGCTGTCAAATGCTCACCTAACCTTTCTATATATCTGCACATGTGCTGTAAAGTCTGTTGAAATCCATATGGGAGTGACCATCCCGGCTGCAGTCCCCTTTAAGCCTTGTGCTCCCCCACCCTGTCCACACCCAAACCCTAATCCTACAAGTAATGCCACAAAAATAGGAACCAAACCGTCTAAACTTGATATTCCTGTTTCATTTTTCTTGCATTGTATGAATGACTGCATGGAGCAGATGATGAAGCTAAACATCAGTAGAAATATAGACATCTGACACGCTACATGAAGCCAAGACGTATATATTTGCACTACGAGCAGCATTTTGGGTCCTTGTGTCTTTTTATTAACTTGATAGCATGAATCAACCCGTGCGCGGGGGGGGGGGGGGGGGGGGGGCTCACCTATTCGGGAAGTGACTTGGCAGCTGTGCCACTTCACCAATGGCATCTGGATTCGATCGGGCAACAGTGCAGATATCCAGCTTGCTGTAACATTCCTCTTGGACCTCAGATATCATTCTTTGGAAGGTGGAGCAGCGGCGGATGGTGGGGAATGCCTTCGAGGTGATGCCATTGGCAATGCACTTAAGGCTCTCCTTCACAAACGCTTTACCCTGTAAAAAAAAAGAGAGAAAGAACCGCAGTGCTTCACACGTTCTTTTCCCTGCCAGCAGCACCCTTATACTACTACAGTGCTCACGTGCATCTAAATACATAACATGTCATGGCGGATATTGAATTGAAGTGTGTACCTGAGTGTCAAATTTAGCAGCACTGTATAAGAAGGACTTGCAGATGTCATGCATGCCATCTGTGTCACAAGTCGAGTTCTCCAGGCAGGCGAAGGCTCCGCAGCCGACTTGGAGGGCACTGTTGAGACAGCGTGCCACATCTGCTGTGGGCACAGAGAATGGACCGTCAGCGGGGGGAGCCAACAGTTGGGTTCACTGGGAATCGCTGCACACTCACTGAGCTCATTACACAAGGGGTTGCCGGGGCTCGGGCCAAAGTATGCGACAAACAAAAGAGAACTTTCATACTTTGGTGATTCACAAAAGCCATACTGTACATTCACTCTGGGTCAAACTGTGTCTCGGCCGCGGATTGGACACCTTACAACTCGGAGGCTCTCAGACACTGTTTGGCGCTGGTGGACTTTTCTCTTGGCAGACACCTATATTCTACTGTTTGGGTCTTTTCAGCAGAGCTTGGACGATCAACACCAGAAATACCACAGAGTTTCCTGAAAATTGTTGGCGTGCCTGCAGACACACATAAACGTACTTGTACCGCTGGCACACACACATACGAACACTCTGTCCCACAAGACTCTGTTTTCAATTATTTTACACAGGCCGTAATTGTCGAGCTGAATTTAAAGAGCCTGGTTCCAAACCGCTTTAATATTCGGAACCATTAACAGAGCAGGTGTCACAGTCCATATGCACATCCACCACTGATCCCATGCACATTTACGTAATGAAACACACACACTGTGAAAATGCTGCCATGTTCATCACATGACTGTCAGAGTTATTTGGCTTATTAACCCACTAGTCACCCTGATCCTCAGCTTTGTCAAAGCTGTAAAACAACCTGCAGCATTCAGTCGTTCCATCAATTCACCAAAAACCAATCTCGACCATACGAAACACACGCGGTCGACATGAAAAGTTACAACGGTGTGTGGCTTTAAAACCTTTTCTGTAAATCAGTGAGAGTTCTCCTCAAGTGAGATGGTGGGCGGCCTGACTCAGGTCATTGGTAGTAAGTATTAGGAGATGTCACTGAGGATCCTGAACCTGCTGGCAGACTTTGAATCTGGGGCCCCTATTTTGACCTGCGCACTCAGATAAAGTGGGTCTGCCATCAGGGACCAGAGGTCGCTCCCAAAAATACAGAGAGAAGGGAGCTGCACATCTTATGATGATGAAGCACTTCCTGCAGGAGGGAATCAGCCTCCCTGATACTGGGGCTGTAGCGTTTGTGTTGAGGGAGAAAAGTGAACATTTGAACGAAGCCGGGCACATTCGTGCTTTGCTGTGTCATTTTCTGGTGGTTTTTAAGAGGGATTTTCAGCCACAGCCCCAGAGGGTCTGTGGCTTTTCCTGGGGCATGCTGGAGAAATCTGCAAAAGGTGTACCCGCCTTCTTTTATTTCTGACTTGAATACACAGGAGGACTTGTGTTTCATGCATTGTAACCACCGCAAGTCCACTCTAATGCTGAATAGTTGGACCATTGCAGCAGCCAAAGCCACAGAGACAGCATGACACAGCCTGCACTCTCAGGTGCCAGCGCCAGGCTCCATGCTCATCTGTTGCCGGTAGGACACCGGCAAAATAAAAACCTACAGCCTCAATCCAGAGGATTTCTCCCAAAATCAATCCCCTCATTTAGACAGGAACAGGCTGCATAGGCCAACAATAAAACAAGAGAGGAAATAAAAGAGTGTTTGCTGCTGTGCGTTGCGTTAATGGTGCGTAAAAGCTGTGCGCCCTCTGAGATGTATGCAAATAGGAGCAGCGTGATACTTACAAGGGCTGTTGGCAGAGAAGCGGGCTCTCCTGGGCGAGTAGGACTCGTTCTGATCCAGTTCGTAAGCGGATGCGTTCAGCACCATCAGGAGGAAAAGTCCGGTCCTCAGAGGCATCGTCCTCCTCTCAACACAGATCATCACACAACTGAATGCAAAGGGACGCCTCCTGCTCAGCGTGGGATCAATGAAGGGAACGAGGCTCCAAACGCGAGCAGAGCAATACTATGTGGCACAAGTACAGGCTACCAGCGGAACGTGTGCACAGCGGACTCCTCACTATCCCTTTGACAGATGCCGATGTCAGGTCTGAGCGGGGTTTATATGGGAGCGCTGCGCGTTACCAGTGGCGGTTGGACCAATCAGAGCGCAGCATCCAGGACCGTGCTCCTGCTCCCTCCACTCTACTAATTGATCGAATCGGTTAACACTGTAGAGGCTCCAGCTCTGAACACCTCAAGGTTGGGATTTCTTATAGGCAACCGAACAGATGTTTCTTATAGTGGACATTTCTATTACTCCCACGACACGGCTTCACCTGGACCTCACCAGAGCCACGAGGCGTCACATCTTTGATTTAATCATAGATCATGAAGTGATCAGCTCGTTCATGGGATCTGGAATAATGTTGCTGAACTGAAGAGGGATTTTATTTTCTTTATTCCCTAAATGACTGGCAGCTACAGTTGACACCAGCATGACACTGTTATTCTACAGTGTACCTAGACTGTAATCCACAACAGTTTATCACAGTGAAAAACTTACAGTGCTGTGCAGTATAGCTTTACAGTTCAATACTGTCAGCTGGCTTGTTTGCCATACTTTCATTTTAGAGTTCCTACCGTAATCTCCATTAACAGTTTTCTGGTGTATAATGTATTTAAGTACTGTAGAATGTGATATTTACAACATAATTTAAAATGAAAAGCCGTCAAAATTGGTAGTTTAGAAATGGCTCGGACAAGAGATCACAACATCAGGCTTTTATTAAACCAAGTGAAATATCCAACACAAATGTTTTACATTTTTGTAAACTACAATCCATAAACGCACAATTCCTTATGCTGAACAGGATCAATATTTATATCATGAATATATTGATCATATATTTCCATTGTTTATTATTTTCAAAGAATGATTTGTTGGAATCAGAAAGATAAATGTAAGAGTATTTATGTAGAGGTTCTTCAGTCTTGTCAACCATTCAATACACCTCCACACATTTATAACACCATTCATTCCTTGTGGGCTTGACACCTCAGTTACATGACACTTCAGAATATGGAGGTGCCGGGGACTGGACCAGCGACCATCGTGGATCCTTAGCCACAACAGCCCAATCAAACTAAATGCCACAGAATGTGACCATTTCTAATAATCTTATATTCTCAAAACCTGTTGCGTGCACATTTAGATTCCTTTAGACCAAAGCATGACAGAGTATTAACCGAGCAGTGTTTTAGTCAAATGCGACGCTTACTGCCGCACACACTTAAATGCCCTTGCCTAAATATCAACCCAGAATATTCAAATGTCAGGTCGTTTATTATCACTGGAATTTTCCTGAACCGTGCCCGCTGATGACTCCATGGTTTAGCTCATGGAATCTACCTCACGTGGAGATAAACTACCTGCGATGTTGACTTAAAGTGGGGATGATGACTGTTGCTGACCCGATTCTCTATTCTTCTTTACTAGACGGAGAAATGTTGGCTCAGAGTCCACTAACAGCTGCACGTGCCGGGTGCACAGAGGATGATGTGTGGGATTTAAAACTATCATTTATCATGGACGCCTCACGCCTCTTCACCCAGCGCCATGCTCACCCATTACAGACAGAATCAGACACGATGGAGCTGATTCTTCCTCATAATCACAGAGGGCAGTTAAATGAAATGCGGCGAAGACTCTTTTGGTGCAGAAGATTATTTTTCAACTGAAATAAATTCCCTGAGATTAACCTGAAAACCTTTGTCTTCAGGAGGAGCCACTGTGCACCAAAGAAACGCTGATCTATATTTTGACATATCGAGCTCTGTTAGATCACTTCTCTGCTCCTGTGGTGTCTCCGAGAGCAGCAAGGCCCTTTCCTCTGAGTTCTGATTGTCTGTGGACCGTTGTTGTGCCATAGCCCTAATTTCTCCGACAGCGCTGTCAGGAGTCGGGCACAATTTCCAGCTGTTGGCCGCTTACGTCTGCTGCGGAATCCAAACATGGGCCCCTGCCAGTGGCCCCAATGGACTATATAATGGAAAATTGATATGAAGTAACATCCTAATGGATGAGCCAATATCTCTTGTCATTATCAGCATGGTAGTCTAAAACAGACATTAGCTGCACACTAGACGAATGAGATTTGACAATTTTCGGACGGTTTAAACTAAGCCTGGTCACTGACGACTCTATCAAGAGACCAGAAAACTAAAGTGCTTGAATTAACTCACTCGATTGCTTGAAGGTTATAATTTGATGGCACTATTTACTTTCTCTCGTCTAATTTCAAAAAGGAAGTTGAACTGTCCTCTTCCATCTCTTTCTGTTTCGGTGAAGGAGTCTCCAGAGTGATGGCTGGCTCCCCTCCCTGCAGATTAGGTGTGGAAAACAGGATGTCAAAGACCAACGTGCTTGCTTAATGGTTATGTCAGCACTCCTAAAACACCTTGAGACAACAACAATGTGAACAGTGTGTGAGATCCAAGGCAGATTCCGAGCTCATATTCATGGTATCCATGAATATATTGCTGCTCTTGCATTTATCGCTTCCCGGTGCATGTGTGTGGGTTTTTTTTCTCACTCAAATGGGGGGGGGGGGGGGGGGGGGGGGGGGGGGTCCGCTGCTGAAACCAAAGACATGAGACTGAGAGTTTATTCATGAGTTTTGGAAGTCGGCCTCATCCTTGTTAGCACATCACTGCAGACTCTCCCATGCTGGAGCGGAGCCATACCACAAACACATTTGAGAATACCACTTGAGCGTCCTCTTCGGGGAGGAAAGGATAATGAATTCCTTTGTCAGGTAGAAGAAGGTGCTGCACCTTGTTTTCAGAAATATAACAGACAAGGCAGAGGCCAGGGTTCATGCAAAGGACAAATCGGCTACAGAGAAGGAACATACAGCCAGAGCGGCCTGCTCCAGCATGCTCGTTTTTGCATTTATTTACATTGAGGTGGATGAACTGATCCTCTGATTAGCAATCACTTTGCATTGAAGTTGAAGCCACCCCCCCCCAAACTTATTGCTGTTTGCCTGACAGCAGCTTCCTCTGTAATTATAAGATTACGAGATTGCTCATTATGAGCGAGAGTTTTGAAATTAGAGTAATAAATGGGAGAGTCATCTTTTATCACGCGCAAGCAAATGAATCACAATTATTGCGAATGTCTGCCCGAAGCTTTGTTTTAACAAGTTTATTTAATGAGTTGCGTAAAAACACTCCCAAGGTGTCACCTGAAGGACAGTGCAAGTCTACCTGCGTCCACCAGAGGGACTTCAGTCAGATGCTTCTGATTTACATGAGCTATTACAGTGAAGTAACACCTCCAAACAGTCTGCTGTCTCTGGTGTGTGGGAGGGACGGAGAGTAAAGATTAGGATTTGTGAAATTCGAGAGGAAACGGGGAAGACAAGACGCCCTGCAGGATTGTTCTGACGTGCAGGTTACTCAC
This sequence comes from Platichthys flesus, assembly GCF_949316205.1. NCBI lineage: Eukaryota > Metazoa > Chordata > Actinopteri > Pleuronectiformes > Pleuronectidae > Platichthys > Platichthys flesus. Next base: position 16,795,339 of record NC_084947.1, read on the forward strand.
ATGTCAACGTTGTGTCTGCACCTACATTTAGATTTGGATTTGTGTGTGTGTCTGTGAGTGTGTGTGTGTGTGTGTGACAATGTGTGTCTTCATACGTGATGTTTGGTCTGGGGGATAATGCGTTTTGCTTTCCAGCGTTCACAGGAGAATAACACTTCAATATTAAGGGACATGTTTTGCAAGAGGAGGAAGTATATGGAGAAGCATGAAATAACCAGAGAACCCCCCCCCCCCCCCCCCCCCAAAAAAAAATGGTTAAAGAGACACCCTGTTCAAAATCTGGAATAAATAAACATCCTTCTATAAAGCTATCAGGATGCAGAGAAAATGGATTTAAAGTCTATTGAAACACTATGATGAGAACAATTACATTGAGATTTGTTTTCTGTATGCACTGAGCAGCTCAACCCATTCACTTTTGTCAGTGATATTTATAGATGTGAAGTTTAAGTGGTATTTGTCGGAAACCTTATGTGGGTTCTTTTTTGAAGAACACATAATCATAACTGACAAAAATAACAAAATTTCATTCCCATCACCAGACGAGAAGGTCTAAATGTGGTGGGCTTATTTTCCTGAGGGTGTTAAATTCATTTGGTCCTGCGTAGCATCTGAATGGATGGTGTTTTCCCACTAACAGATGTCTGCATGACTCGAACACAATGCAAAAGCTCAGGGGACCAGCATTCCTGAATGTGTGTCCAGAATGAGTAGCATAGCAGGGCTATACATCTGGTGGCTGGAATGAAAACATGCTGCAGCTCTGCAGCACGAAACATTAGGACCAAAACATTGCATTGATAAAGTCTGTTGCTGCAAAAGTTGTCACGTATTCACTGCTCTGCAAAACAAGTGGGAATAGAGAAAGTGTACAAGCACATACAACATATACAAGATCATGTTTGGATGATACAGATGGGAAACTGTGGAGGAACCATCCCCATTAAACTGTCTTTCTATATATGTTACATAGTGTGAGTGTATGAAACAACCCCACACCTAAAACTGTCTTCAAATGCTGTAATAGTGGATGTTAGAAGGTCGACCACCTTGTCTCCTGGTCCAGTGCAGGGACTAAATGGGAAAATTTAAAGTATGTGTGGAAGCACTGCATTCTTGACATTAAATTACAATGACAAACTGAATGTGGACACGTGGCGTCATGTTGAAGTTTGAGTTAAGAGTGTCAAAATTCAACATCAACTCCAAAACACAAATATTGTCCACTGCGTTTCGTAATTGAATACATTTTTGGTCCTTCTGAGTCTCCTTATGCAGCTGAGGTGTCCTTGAGGAAGATACTGAATCTCAGCCGCTGGGGTTCTGTACAGATTAACAACACTTTTACGTCCCGCACGACTTCTGACACAACTTATTTCTCAGATCTGGAGCAAAAAGACAGAACAAGTTTTTGTTGTTGTTGTGTGTCTGTGTGTGTGATGGCTGTTTTTCCTGTTTTCTGTGGCAAGTATGATTGGAAACATTTCTAATGGGAATGCTTTTGAAGTAAAATTGTGGAAATAAGTATTTTCTACTTGCGTGAGCCATTCTGTTGACACTGCATTTGAAATACATGTATTTATCAGACCCACACTATTTCCCTAAGGGCAGAGCTCTGTGAATCGCTGACGTCATAGAGCTTCATCATCGCTCCTGCAGTGTTGCTTCGCCGTAGCTGTTTGAAACACCTGTCATCTGGTCGACTCTTTTTTATATCCTCTGGTGCACAGGTGTGTGCAGTTACTGTTTCCCATGGCAGCATGGGGGATTTCAAGGCACTATAAATATAACATACTTTGTAGTTTGCTTGAGCAACATCCACCGCAGATAAATATTAATGACACCGTCATATATACTTACTTCATCATCATAAAATCTAAGGAAACTTGTATCGCAGCGCTCGACACGGGAAAGTGACGTGTGGAATGTGCCAGTGAAATAGGAAATTCACAGTTTGAGATTTGCAACTTCCTGAATGATTTATCAGACGTGTCAGACCTTTTAAATCTAACGTGATGGCTCTCCAGTCAAACATGTTATATTTGTGGGCTGGGCAAATGTTTAAATGCTAAACTTTTGAAAGACTTAATCACTACATTTTCATGCGTTATAAAGCTTTCAGCTACATGTACAGTACGGGTTGGTTGGTCTAGTCAAGATATATTGTCTATACCGGAATAAGGCATTATTCCATCAAGTTAAAGTTTAACCTAACTCTCATGGATTTCAGATAATTACTGTCATTCTTTACATTCCGACTTCCAAGCACACACTTGCATTTGTGCAATAACGCCTCAAATACACACGCCCACGCTCACAGAGCCCTTGTACTTTGGAAGGAGTCTGTCTGTATGCAGCATGCAGTAGTACCTAGCCTATGTTCCCTTCACTCAGCCATCTGGTTTCAGTTCAGACCCATCTGGATCTGTCTCCAGCCCAGGCATCTCAGGAATACATTTTGGAGGGGTGCCCACATCCGTTCACACAGACAAGTGTTTTCAATTACTCAATTTTAAATGTCTCTAAAACCAGAGTGATTGAGCTTTTTTTTTTCTTTTCTTTTAAGGCTGCAGTGGTTAATATTACTTTGAAAATAGCTGATTCAAAGGCAGATGGCTAACCAGTACATATAAGACATCAACCGGGCTGCACCTTGATGGCCGGGCAGGGGCATGTCACAGCTCCAATCTGAAAGCCCACAGCTCACGTTTTTCCAGATCGCAAACACATACTTGTTTGCTGATTTCAGCGCTACCGCAAATATTCCCGGAGCCGACATGAAGGAGCTGGAGAGAAGTGAAGAAGTGATGAGAACCATGCAGAGAGCTCCACTCATGTGAAAACTGACGGGACGATTCCATGAGCGGCCACATCAAACGGAACGAGTCAGCTTTATGTGTTGTTGAGGTCTGAATCATAAAAAACAGAAGACATGTGAGGTTTATAGCAGTTTCAGATATATGCTAAATCAGTAATCCATTTCCTAATTGACATTTATGGCTGTCGCTTATCGTTAATACAAATCAAATACAGGGATACAGGTAGTTTTGGATCCTACTTCTTGTTGCTTCATGTATTTTCTGCAATTGTTTGCAGTTATTATAGTAACACTTTTGTTTTGACAGATCATGTACAGCAGGAAGAGAGAGAAAGAAAGTGAGACAGAAAGAAAGTCAAACCAACAATCTTAATTATTTTCTATCTCTGACAAAGAACTTTCCTATTTCTTTAAGAGCTGTCTGCATGCCTTTCTGTGTGTGTGTGTGTGTGTGTGTGTGTGTGTGTGTGTGTGTGTGTGTGTCACGCATTAACCCACCCAGATTAATTCTGCTGTGTCAGAGTGACGCTTGTACGTGAATCTATTTTAAATTGTGACTAACAACACATTTTAATGACTTCTATGGCTAAACCAGTGGAGACCTTCCCCAGGACACCCGTGGGCATGTACTCACACAGCTACAGTATTTCACATGGCTGTGTGATAAGGTCTGTAGTATAGCACTTCTCCATTGTCACAGGCGGTGGCAGTTAATCCAAAGGAAATACTGCCCCTTTTTTCAATTTGCATGCTAATACCATTCCTGATTTAATCTGATATGAGCTGCACAGTGGTAGCCCTCATATAAGTAACCCATCAGGCATCCACTCACCATCACTCTATCTTGAATTAGTGCTGCAGCAGCTCGCAGCGTCCTATTCAAATGTTGTAAGGGCTCCTTCAGACCCACAATAGCACTGCGTCAAAATTGTAGCCTCCTCATTCATTTCACTGAGATTACTGCATTGTCATAGAGGGGGCCACCCATAAAAAACTGAAAAGAAAAGAAAAGAAAACTTGATCCTGGCTCGACTTCTGCCGCAGCTCAGCGCAATGTCATCCAGCAATGCAGCTATTTGGACAATCAAATATGAACCAGAGACAGCTTAAGTCTGGAGGTAATAAGCAGCTGTTTGTTAACAAAACATCAGTGTGTTAAGATGTAACTACGACCCATCGCTCAATTGTATTGCTCGGGGACCTCTGGCAGTCAAACGCAAAACACAGCACTCTTAGTTTCAGCTGATAGCAAATGGGAAATTCATTTCTCCGGGAAGTTGGTGGGAACACGCCACATCAACACCAGACACCAGGCGGGGCGAAGCAGGGCGCGCGACGGGATCTAGAGCAGCTAAAGAGGATAGTTGATCGCTCTGGATGAAGAGAAAAGCCTCCATCTGGACTATAAAGTGAGTAGATGGCTTCTAGGGGATGAGGCGATGCTGGGAATCACTGCTGAGTTATCTGGAGGTGCCTTGGGGCCAGACAAAGAAAGACGATTGTGGTCAACTTGACAACACAAAAGTTGCCACCATGCACTCACTTGATCAATCTGCAGAGACTGTGCAGGTCTATGTGGATTTTTTTTTCCCGAACTTATCCAAGAACGTGGCGTTTCAATTTGAGGTCAAGACTTGTTGATTTCACATTAAGATTTAGTAATGCTCTCACTCCAAACGCTGCACTCAACTCAAATGGCCTCTGCTTGAGGTCAGATTTTCTCTGCTTGTGTTCAAACCGAGTGATTGCACTCAGATATTTTGTTGTTTGAAGAGATTTTTCAACGCTCCAGCTGCAGCTCTTCAATCTGAACATCCCACAGTGTTGAGGAAAACAACCCATAGTGTCTCTAACAGAAAGCTCCACATGGCACCTTTAAAGTTAAAGGCTGGAGAGTATTCGTAGAGATCAGCAAGGACTGTATATCCCTCTCATCTGCCACAGTGCAGGTCATCGATAACTGAGGGCAACAGGTTACATCATGTCACCAAAACATTGAGGAATAGATGAGTCCAAGTTCCCACCACTCACTTGACCAGCCAGCAGAGTCGAGGCAGTGTCTCTTTCTCAGGTTTGTGAGAATGGGACATAGCTAATTAGAATAGTGTTGCTTTTATTTGAATGTCTGTACACTTTTTCATGCCAAACCGTAAGATATTGAGACAGACCTCAGCAAAGGTGAAAGACTTTGACCTGCCGGTGGCGCGACAGGAAAAAACAATCGGAATCAGCCCAACAACAACCCATCAAATCATGCAATTAAAATGGCTAAAAATAGAAGATGTAAACTAAAGCGCTCTTCTGAAAGGATAATTTAAGGCTTGAAAGGATCTGGACGACAACATGGTCTGTCGATTGCACAATACCAAAATAATCTGTAACTCATTTGCAAAGTTGCAGCATTTATTACCAAATAAAGGCAAAGATTGTTGCCAGAAATGGCATGTCTCTGCTCCATTTGTTTGGTGAGATGCTGAAGTTATCACATTTGTTCTTCTAGCATTACTTTCTAATATTTTACAAAAAAATAAGCACAGCGGTAATTTGACTAACTTGTTGCACAGGTTGAGAATCTGGACTTAATATTTCTTCCGTTCATATGCTTAAAGTGTGACAAAACCACTTATTCACCATCAGTTATCTTTCAGGAGAAACTCGTGCTTCGCTCTGTTATTCAAATTACATCACAGTCAATGGGAGGTGCAAACTTAGTTCAGGATAAATGCAACCTAACTTTGACCCTTTGAAATTATGGTACGCTGTGTGCTGAGAATGAATTCGGGCTTTATGTGAATTTACAATAAGCTTTTCTTTTCCTGAAGGAACCTGCAGCGTTGGCCTGTTGCAGCACGTGTCTCATTGTGTAATGAATAAATCTCATTATGAAACCTGCTTGTGTGTGTGTGTATGGGACTTTTGTGGTTGAAGTCTACTTGGTGGTTAACGTGGTTAAATGGATTTTCATTAAGCACCAATAGTATATTGGAAAAAAAAGATAAAACAAAGTTTATGTGTGCGTTTGTAAGTTATACACATTGTTTATGGAGTTCATGTTGCCTGCTCGTGTCTGTGTGTGTTGCAGAAAAAGTAAATACAGCCTTAAAACTCCCCGCATACACCAACAAGCTATAATTCTCACCATTACACTAATTCCCATGTTGTTAAATGTGTTTTATATACAGCTTTTTTTCCCTTAATGAACAGAGTTTGAAATCTGGAGGACCGTTGTGGTTTTAATTTATGATGCTGGGGTGTTTCTCAATGGTCTTGCTGTATTCATCACATCTATGCTCAATCCCTAATCAGGGTTTTATGCATAGCACTCTATCAAGAGCCCTTCAACATCGCTCAGAGAATGTGGAGTTGGTAATTGAATTTGACCGTGGCTTATGGTGGGAACACGAGCCAGATGCCAGGATGTTTATGGTTTTGTTGCTTCGCGGGCAGCAGTGTACACAAGCTCTGTCTCTCCCTACAGCCCGATTTTCCAATGCCTGGCGCATCCTCATGGTCAAAACCTGTAATTACTCGTGTTATAGTAATGGAGCTGGTGTGAGTGATGATATGCATCAGTTACAGTCATTTCAGTGTGGACCATTTACCCCATAAAGTGATTGAAAAAACGAATGTACTTACGTAACAGGGCCTGGAAATAATAGAGTCAGGTACAATTGACGAAAACAAGAAATAACAGGAAGTCATCACTGTCGAACTGCCCGGAAAGAGTGAGAAAGTTGGAGAGGCTTGATGAGGTAATTTGCACATCCCCGGCAGTCAAATGAAAGGTTACACCATTAAAAAATAAATAATGTGATAAATCCTGAGAGAAAGATAGGTGCAAACTCCCTGAGAAGATTTTCGCAGATTTTTTCTTCAGTCTTCTCCCGACAGGCTCAGGTTTATTTTGGTTGCTCGATCAAACCTAAAAAACTTTATTGCGATTTACCTTGGACGACTCCCTTTGACGACTTTCTTTGTACAGCAGTACTTGGACACAGTGTTGGGTCGGAACCCAACAAAAACATGGCTGATTATAGACTGAATATTGTTCTTGTTCGAATGTATCATTATTGTCTTAATGTTAATATCATCTGTAATGCAAATCACACACTATGGTCTTTAAAGTCACCGGGTCTCCTCCAAATTAATGTGTCAGACATCACCGTCACAAAAAACCCCAGATGAGCGAAAGTTATTCGGAATAATGGCGTTTCATTCTTCTAGCAGAGGAACAGAGGCTTGCACAGTCTATGCCAAGCTGTTGTGGAGGCTTGTGGAAGCCGAGCACCTTGCTTCAATTAGTAAACTATCTGTAGCCCTGTTTTTCGAGGAATAACATCCATATTGTCGTTTATTACGGGCCGTTCCAATGTTCAGTATCAATACAGAAAGTAGTTGAGGCAAGTTGTTGTCCTGTCACAGGACCACACCATATGTTTTAGTTAAACTTGACCATCAAATATTCTCCTCAACCATTTGTTTCAACCTCAACCATAATTTGGTTGCTGTTGGAAGATATACTGTAGAAAGCAGTACTCGTCAAAACATCGGAATTAAATATGAAAATGTTTTGCATTCAAATGATCTTTTCCTTTGCAGATATGCGGTTCCAATCTTTCAACCTTCATCTCACTGTAATCGTTTCTTTCTCTAAACAAATTAATGAATGGAAACACATTACGGAACTAGTAATGAGATAAAGCAAAGTTACACATATATGTAGCTCCCGTATGTAGGAAGTACCATCTTCCATGTGATCATTTATTTTAGTCACACACAAATTCTCATACATACAACCAGTTGTGTCAATTACGATGATGTTATGCAGTTTATTGCAGTGATCCCGCTTTGTAAGGAACAGCCTTGACCTGCCTTTTCAAAGCTGAGCTTATGGCACACACAAAAAAGCAAGAAGTGTCTCCTCGAGCCACGGCCCACTAGTTTAATGGCAGACACCCTAACCACACAACCACTTCATTGGATAAGGAAGAAAGCAGTGGGATTTGTGGTAAAAGCACTGTGCATCCCTTGCTGAAATACAGCCTCCATGACTCCCGAGCCTCGGCAGCTTGGCCAATTGCTGTGAGAGAATGCAGATGGGAGAGATGCCCAGCAGTGGAAAACAGGGAATAAACTAGCTTAATGAAACCATCATGGCATAGTGAAAAGCCAACCTAAGCCATCAGTGAGAATGCCCCTGGGGTAGGAAGATGGGTTGGTGTGCGTGATGGCGGCTGGAAGCTTGCCTAGATCCAGGAGCTCTGTTGGCCCTCTGTAAATCGACGGCAGCCCCTCCCGGGAGCAGTCAGAAATCTCATATGCCATGTTACAGGTCAGGCCCTGAGGTACTAACTACCATATCAGGGAAATTAGATGCTTAGTTGAGAATGTCCACAGCTCAAGCTTGTCGTTTACAGAGGGAGCTGCATCTGCATTCAGAATCCTTGACAGTGTCAGGAGCAGCTTCTGATGTGACAGGAGAGCCAGATTGGTCTTTCTACAGTTTAAAGGACTGATGTTCATCATCAGCTGTTCAGTAAAGAAGTGCAGTTAAACAGATATAGTCCCAAGCTGCTCAAGATTGCATGGAATCGCATGTCTGGTATTTATTTTCTTTGAAGGTTAAAGTCTTCAGGCATTTATTGTGTTTCATGCTTGAGTTGGAAGTTCTCTGTCAGCTTTGGTAACAGTTGGGTGCCTCATCTCAGGAGCAACATATACGCAGTAATGTCAGAATTTCAAAGTTTCACTTACTTATATTTCAATGTCAACAACCGGTGAACAGACAAGAGTGATGTGATGGGGTCACTGATGAGCAATCACCTGACCCGATAATTCTTTCAGCTTTAAGGAGCATTCTTGTGTCGTCCAGCGACTTTTCACCATCCCTGCTCCGCTTAGTATTTTCTGTTATCAAGCAACCAGCTGCAGAGTAGACTATCTGTTTCCTGTCACATGACATACATTTTCAGGGGCACATCTAATCAAAAAAGGTTGTTGCAGCATTTTGCGACAGTTTATGTGCAGAAATACTTAATTTAACTACTTCTGACACTGTAAACTGATTAACGTAAAAGTACTCATTAGACTGACTAATATATTATTTTATTAAGCTCTATGACACCCTTACATCATTAATACTAAAGCAGCTGTGTAAGCAGCAGGTGGAGCTAGAGATAAATACCTTTTAAAACAGATTTATATACAGGGATGTTAGATTTATTTTGAGAGCCTGTTTCTCTTTGTGATTTGTGGTGAGTTACTGGATCATTAAAGCATTTGAGAAGGAAAAAGCTTTTAACAACTCAGACATCTGAAATAACAACCTTGCTTTTTGGTACTATCTCACTACTATTAAGGCGTAACAAAATGGTCGAAACCATTAGCTGAGTCTTTAACATTGTGTTTCAACAGATTGTTATATTATCTATTGTTTAAAATCTTTATTTCAAAAGCAACCTATGATGTCAAATGAATGTTAAGAAGTAGACAATACAATAGTTCCCTCTGAAATGTATCAGAGTGGAGGTATGAAGAAGCATAAAGTGGAGTACTAACATGTTGTGAAATAAAAAAAAAAGACGGCTTTTTTAGTTCATTAACAAGTTTATTAATACAATAACAAGCAAATAGGGCGAGCCATTAACCCCCTCTGTCCCCCCGATGGGATGTAGCTGTTGCATAATGTAGCCTGCTCTTGCTTTTCCAGGATTACCAACCCGAGCTTTAACTTGCTTTCAACCAAAAACTTTAACTCTTATTACTTCCAAACGATTAAAGTAAGTTTGAGTACCTGTGAGCTGCAACTACTGAGTATTTTGCTTTCTGCGTGTTAGTGTTTGTTTTACATTCACAAAAATCGTTGTAATACAATCTCAGTATAACTGGGTTAATAATGAAAATATCTATGTGCATGCATAGTGGTGTGGGTGTTTGCAAATATAATAGGCCTTTATGTAATTATATAAAATAGTGTTTGACAAAAAACGTACCGTCCGCTCAGCCTTCATCCAGCCAGCCCACCCCATCCTGAGTTCACTCATCAACTTTTTCTTAAGTGTTATATAATTTCCATTCACAGTCCCAGATAAACATCGTATTCAGTGGGAAAGGAAAATGAGCTAATGCCTATTAGACCCTCATAACAGCCTTTTAATTCACTATACTTAAACTAAGTCTGTAGTTAATGTTGTACTTTTTGCCTTTTCCGATCAACCTTCATTCCTGCACCCTTGACCCCCCCCCCCCCCCCCCATGGTAAAGGACAACCTCCAAGATTGAACTTCTCCAAGTCTCATCTGTCACACTTTGATAGCTGTCTAACCCTAAAACTTACATCTCCATCTCCATACATACATTTCTAAACATTTAGTAATTTACAAATATGCAGAAAGTAGATTTCTACTTCCCATCATGTGGAGGCCCTGGATGTGCGGTTCAGGGCAAGGACAGTGTTGCATTGTCTCAGAGAGTAAAAGCAAAGCTCAACAAAACATCTGTTATCTGTTACAGTGATGTGAGAAGAAAATATTGGAAGGATTGTCCCCTTGTAAATGAGTGAAGTTGAGACACTAATCCAAAAAGGTGCCGGGTGAATCCCTGTGAGCCAACTATGTGTCAATCAATAAATAGGCGGCAGATTTAAGACAGTAGATGAAACGTTCAGGAGAAAGATGCAGTCATTTTTTTCTCTTATCTCATATATATATATATATATATATATATATATATATACCAGTAAGTCTCATTTAAAAGTCATTGTTGTATATATATATCACAACAATTACTTTTAAATGAGACTTACTGGTGTAAAGCCTGGTAATGACAGATACTGAAGCTCTTACAGTATTGCTTCCAGGTTTTGGGTCATTAATGTAGCAAACATGTCAGCGAAATCTTACACAGGCATAGACTGCAGAGCTAGTGGTTTCAACAGGGCTGTAATTACAGACAGTCATGTTTTGTTTCAAGTGCATCTTCATCATACTAACATGCTATCAGTGACCGCGACAACAAATTGATTTCATGGCACTCCCTCTAATAATTGCTTTACCTAGAAGTTTAACCAAATATGAAAACCTTTGAATAGTTGTTGAGGTAAAAGCGAGGTCAAAGGTCAAGAACATATAGCGCCACAATGTAAAGCTTATATTGATTAGAAATTTATAACCCAACATGTGACGTCACATTTATCGTATACATTAGTGACATCATCAATACATCAGATTAGAGACAAGGCCTACAATTTATTTAGATAAGCAAAACAATCATTTGTCCTCATCTGTTAAAAATGATGTCAAGATGACATCATTATTAAATGGATTTAATAGAATATAAAAAGTTAGCATTGCCTGTGCAGGGTATTTATCGTCCCTCCAATGCTATCATTCAGAGATTTACATATTTTTTTATGTGGCAGAACCTTGTCCTTGATCAGAGAGTTCATCCTGTATTCACAACATCTTTCAGTCTTTTCATTAGACTTGTTTTGGAAAATTTGAGACTTGTTTATTCCTCACTGTCTGCAATCATCAGATTTAGAAGAAAGGGAACAAGACAGCCTTGCTTTAAGTATACTCTTGCGTGGCTAGTGTGTATGTGTGAGTCAAAGGGAAAGTCAATTAGTGCTGTTTTATGACTCCTTTCGTGCTGCACTTGGACCTGTGGGTTTATATAACTTTGCAGTATAAACCACATCGAACACTCGCAGTGAGTGGGATGAATAAGGAAAACAGGGGGGGTCCTTGTAACCTTTCATGTAAGCATTCTTGGCAAAAACTTGTTCACTTCCATAGACATTTTAAATGTCTGCTGCTTGGTTGGAGAACTCTGGAAGGTGGAGCTATGATGGATTAATTTGCATGTATTTTTCATGAGTACGTGGGTAGTGCTAACTTCAGTATAGTTTAATCCTCATAAAGCTTTGAAAGAGGCAAGTGGGTCTTTCTTTTCCTCCGCAAACCAAATGTTTCCAGAAAGGATTTGAATAATTGGTTTACCTTCATAGTGACATGAATGATCTTAACTCTGACCAAACTCCCAGTGCATTTAAAAGCTTGGTTAATTATTAGAGTTCAACAGACACCAGCAGCAATGTCCATGCCGTTCTCTTCTGGTATTTGTTAGTAAGTGTGTTTGCATTCTTGTCTAGGATGACAGATAAACCAGCGTTGCTTGCATGGAAAGCAGAACTGAAGAATGGCTTTGTGAACAATGAGGAATGTAACAACCACACTGTCTGCAACTGTCCTCACTGGACCCCTGCAAGATGTAATGGTTTACATGCACAGCTGGCAGCATGGCTGGCCATCATTCATTGTTAATCTTGATTCAAAGGAAGGGGATTTTCTTTGTTATTTCTGTCTTTCTGTTCTGCATTGGAGGCTTTGTTATTTATAGGAAATGAAAATAATATTTTTACCTTTTGTTCATATTTTGACACATTATACCAAACTCAGTAAAGGGATTGTCAAACATTTATGCATCACCCTGGGGCCAGCTGAATGTGACCATAAATACAGACCAGAATAAAGAAATAGTTGAAACTTTTTCTGTGCATTTAACACATTAATGTAAACTCAGGACAATGTCTTCCCACATTGTTTGTCATTGTGTATATTTATCTACATCTACGAGAGCAAGGAGATTTTTCTTCAGCAATCATAAATGAGATTCTTTATTATCAGTTGGGCAAAACCATAAAGATTGTATAAAGCACTTGATTCTATTATAAAAGTGTGGAGGGGTTTGAAAGCAAATGTTAATATGGCCATATGGTCTTCATAATGATAATGATAAACAGAGTCACAGTGTCTACGGAGACAAGTCATGCGTGTCCTTCTTGAAATACTATATAACAGTGGAATAGGACCCTGTATGCTAATATGAAAGTATTTAATCAAATTAGCATATAATACCCTTTTGATTAGTAGCCTGGGCAAACAAGTGTAGCAGTTGTTTCAGTGTGGCCTTCTTTTCAGAGGTTGCATGTCCGTTAAATTGACTGAGTGAAGGAAAAGATAGATTACTCCCTCAGTCAGTCAGTCCACTGATTAACCCACTGGTAAACATTTTGGAAATACTATCAAAAACCATAGACTTCCATTCATGCCCTGTGGCATGATTCAGCTGCACAGCAGGCGCAGCTGATTCAGATTTTGTATCAGAATGACGGGATACAAACATCTTATAGACTTTGGACTTTTTTAATGCATATTTTTTTGTTGCAGTGTTTTATTTATTTTGAATTACTTATTAATATTTTGGATTATTTGTTTTTCGTTTGTTTTAGGATTTCTTCTAACTGCCTTTGGATTGTATAGTTTTGTACTTTATTGTAATTTTTTCGACCGTACTGTAGCGCCTATCGGACTAAACGTGCAATCGAGTGGAACATTTTTCTGATTGAACAACAGGATTAACAGCTTGAACAGTCATCCCTCAGTCAGTCTCAGTGCAGTCAGCAACCAGTGAATGACCAGGAGATGGAGCTGCAGGTGGGAGGAGGGTGTTTTTAATCTTGGGAGGATGCCAGTCCAATTAAAAGAAGCCAAGTGCATATGCTATTATTACTGTACAATGGATGATACAGGTGGAAACATGGACGCAGGTCAAGATGGAGCCAAGCCAACAAATGTATCTCCAGTTGCTGGGCAGACGCCGGAGCCTTGGCCCAGACAAGTGAACAACTACACTTTTCAGAACAGATGTGCTGTTGTAGGCACATCTGTTGTATCCAGACGAGAGTTCCTTGGCTTCCACAAGTTGGGTAAACAGTAGCAGTTGTGTTAGCAGTCAAATATTTAGTGGGGAATCTGCAACACATTGGGCAGTGATTCCTGTGAATGAAGCGCCTGAAAGAGTGCACCAGATTTGGTATCGGTGAGACTCCAGTGATCGTTGAAGAAGGTCTGCTTGCTGGCCATGGATGAGGCTACAAGTCACTATCCAGCACTAAGAGGACAGACACAATGGATCACATCAGTGACAAACACCACTGGACAAATATTTCCTCACCAACAACTCTGCGGTACACCTGTGTGGTTTTTTAATGTTATATTTGTCTGGTCTTTTTTCAAAAGGATAACGTTTGGGAGATGTGATCAGTTCCAATGGGTCATAGAGGGAATAATGATGTTGCTGGTTTACCTTGGCGCACCTTGTACACCTCAAATTAAGGGGCCATTCAGTCATGACTGTTAGTATATGGACAGGAAAAAACTAATTCAAGGACTCCTAAATGCCAGAGAAATAACAGGAGTGAGGGAAGTAGTTATTATACTAATGGGAAGTGGCAAGTTAGTTTGTTGGAAGGAAAGAGCATGACCAGGCTGTTGGGGTTGCATGAGGCGCCCCTGTCACAGATGTTGAGGGCCACCCACATGAGGGTTTTACTGCAGTACACCAGGAGGCCGTGCTTCCGGAGACGGAACAGGGTGGACAAATTGTGCTTTCCAAAACATAATGTGGACCTTCAGGAAAAGAGGTGTTAAAAGGGAAATTATGAATGATGTAAAGTACCAATTGAGCAGGCTAGCACAGGATGTCTTTATTCAAATCAAATCCCTCAAATAGCCAACAGGTCATTTTGACACTCCTTCCTTTACCCAGGCAAGGTTTGACCAAATACCTGTTTTTTAACCCAATAGCTTGACTAAATATGGTGAACCTATATGTCAATATGATTGATCAGATACTGTAAATGCCACTCTGACCTGTTCATGGCTGCCTAGGTGCATGGCTGGCTTAAACTACACAGACAGGATCCAGGCGTGTGGTTGGCCTTTGAAGAAAGTAACCAGATGACCGACATTATTCATTAGAGAATTTCCAACAACAACAATAGTAGATTGTAAAGAGGGAGTACGATTGACTAGGATGCTAGGTTCAGGCTCTCAGGTAACTTACAACAACAGTTGATGGATCCACTCTTTTCACAGACTGGAAAGGTGTCAACAATTGGTAGCTTTGCCGAGTTCTGTTGCTACAGCTACAAATGGGCTTTTTATTATCACCTTGATAAGGGGAAGAAGAAGAAGAATTAGGATATTGAAACACACAGTGGATGTCGGTAATGCACCTTGATGTTGGTTGCCACCCGCCAATAAAACCAAACGAAGAAAAGGACCTAGCAAGGGATCCAATTATCCCCCAAACAGTGAGACTGTAGTGTGAGGCTGGCTAGACCTCTTTTTGTAGTCTGAAAATAACCATTTACAGCTTCTATACGCCTCCAAAAACGAAATGGGCAACATTACGTGGAGGAGTTGGATCTCCAGGGGGCTCATGACCTGAGCCTGACCATTGGATTCGAAGTGACCGCTGTGAAGGCAAAATGTTTACAGGTAGAGGTGAAGCCCACTTAGGAGGTAAGCATTCTTATAAGTTGCATAATTTTAACATATCAGCAACTCATGGAGCATCAGGCTTTACTTAAGCAGGGGACACAGGTATTTGGCAGGACAGATATGGATCAACACTTCTTCCACCAAGGAGAAAGCAACTCCCTTTTAACAGAACCAGATTTAGGTTTGGCAGCAGTGAGCCAAGATAGCTGGGTTGAAAGAAGAGAGTGCTCTCCATCACCAATAGAGTTCCAGAAACATTGTAGAATCAATTTCAAGTGTATTGTCACTTTTGCTGTCATTTTCCTTTTGTCATCCTTAAATAAAATCATTTTCCTGTAATGTTTAGTTTTCATAAGGATTAGAGGGAAGAGCAGTTTATCCTCTCTTCACAGTTTATCCTTCTTCCTTTCTCCTCTGTGCTTCCCATGTGCAGCATCTAGGGAGGATACATGACAATTTAAAGGAAGTTAAAATGAAAACTGCATAATTTGGAAACTGCAGTTTTATGTGGAAACGGAGAGGCATGCACTTAGTAACGCATCCAACAACACTGGCGGTGACTTTGTTGGGGGCAAATATTTTCCATTAAGAAATTCATGAGCTTGTAAACAGCTCAGTTCCTGGGAAGCATAGTTACAACTGGGATGCCTGTTTGGAGTAATACCAGTCATTTTGTTTTCATTGACATACCCTTCTGTGTTTTTCTGTACAAGAACAGCTCGAGGCTTACTTTGCAATAAGCTCAGCACTAATTCTGTTGGAAACCCTGTAGAGGCTTCTGTGATCACCTCTGTGCCTAAATGATTGCATTGTAGATCCTGTGTGTCTGTGCGTGTTTGTGTGTGTGTGTGTGTATGTGTGTGTTTTGTGTGCATGTTCTTATTTTTGTTACCTCTTTGGGAGCTTCTCCAGTATAAACACTGACCTTCTCAGAATCATCACCGCATGGGGACCAAAGCTTGATCTCAATGAGGAAAAACTTAATATCTATGGTCCTGGTTATGGTTAGATATGAGTGGGGGTCAGGTTAAGGTTTAGGTTTAGACATGAATTTGTATTGTTTAAGGTTTGGGAAATGGTTTTGGTTTGACTGTCCACAATTAATAGAAATCAAGAGTGTGTGTCAGCATTTGTGTGTGTGTGTGTGTGTGTGTGTGTGCGTGCATGTTCACGGCTTTTCTTTCTTTGTCTGACACCCTCTGTCTGCGTGCGAGCGTGCAGGTGCACACAGAGACGTGTGCTGGTGAAGATGAGTCAGTACAAAGTCACTAAGCGACTTTATAGAGGATGTTTGTAAACTTTAAAGGGCCACCTGTGAGCAGTCATAAAGCTGCCATTGTGCCAATCGTGTGTGAGCTGAGTCACACCGTTTCGCCTTGCTCTGCTTGCATTTCTCGTCCTCTTCTTTGGCTCGGGCCCTTTGAGGTGACACTGCTTACTGTGACTGATGCTAACATCACAGTGAGAATTCCCTTCATCTGCGTCACGTCTCCACGGCTTGCATGCAATGAATATTTAATTTGAAACCCCATTTGAGTCCATCAGGATTTAGGTTCAGCCACGGATTAAACACCAAAGTCAGAGCTGATGTAAAACAGCAAAGGTGAGCGATAAAACAAAGCAATTTAACAATCAGCTCAATAAGAAGCCTAAATAGGTCTTACCACTCTCCCTATGCTTACAATCTGGACTGAAAGTGATTACTAACACATGCTATTGGAATATAGCTTTATAAAGTATGATAACGTAAGGTCATATGTTGGATTCAAAACAAGTCTACATTACAAACTAATTACTTCTTGTAGTGGACATGTTTTATACTATATTATATTTCTTTTTTTTATATCTTTAATTGGGTGCAAAAATCTGGTCTTCATTTTCTGCTCCTTCATTGCCATGTGTGGTGCCAGAGGTTTTTTACCTAACCTTCCTGGAAAATATTGACTATTTCGCTAAATATGGGGCCTGCTGTTACTCATTTAATTACATTTCATACACTTTATTCATGTTCTGGGGAAAGTCTGGCCTTTATGTTCCAGAGTTAAGATGATTCTTGCAAAAAAAATCTAATATCAAATGACAAAACAGTTGCTCGGAGAGTAGCAACAACACAACCTTTCCCATGAAACAATCCACATGTCAGTTAGTTGAAAAAGGGTCATATTGTTATGTGTGAAAGCTTGAATGATAAATATGCTCAAATACCAAGAATCTGTGAACGATTGCCCTTTCAGCAATCAACATCATTAACTTCAATTATTCACATCTCAAACGGGAAGCCGAGGAACTTCCTGTTCACTTGACTTCAGTTCCTCCTGTTGCTGTTGCGGTATTGTTTATCCTGTGTTTGTTCCTCTACGCACTCTGTTCACACGTAGATTCATACAAGCTTCCGAGACGCCTTTCCAGGATAGACTCTATTCATCATGACAAGTTCAAACGATTTGCCTCTCAGTAAACACTCTTTCCCTTTCATACTTAACTTGGTTCCCACGTGTTGGTAGAGTTGTTCAATCCTCACCTGCTTATACAGGATCTCAGTATCCCAGACTTTTTTCAGTCTTCCCAGGATGGGCAGCTGCTTTTCTACGCGCTGCATGCTGGAAAGTCTATCTTTGTGCAGATAATATTAGCTGCATCCAGTGTTTACCTGATGCTGAAAACTGAACAATTGGACATGGAGAAGTCAGGGTCCCTGATGGCTGAGAGTCACGAGACAGTGTAAAGATTAAAAAAATAACACTGTCCTAGCTGCACAGTGACTAGAAGGCTGTGGAGGATTGCAAAGTGAGAATGACAACTGTATGAAATTGAAGGTGAGAGTGTTATGTCCTCCAATAAGTCAAGCCTTTATGCTGAATGTCTTGTCGACTGTGTGTGCAGTTGGTAAAAGACAAAGAGATCTGTTGTATGACTGCATTCCAAACTAATTTCCAAATAGATTTTGGGGTTTTGTAATGACTCTGAATTTATCACTAGTTTTTGAATTTGAAGGCTGTACTGCATAAAATGTGCTGATTTGTGCTGACATCCATTCCCCAGAAAAGTACTCTGTACACTTTGTACACTTTGTACCTCATTGTACCTCAAGTGTTACATATTAGTTGTTATGTCTTTAAATTCGGTAATGCAGCAATTTGAACGGTTAGATTTTATATTATTATTTTCTGGAAGTAGTCATTAACACCTACCTTGTTTGGTGCAGACCTGTTGACCTCTCAGTTAAGTCCAGACCAAAACAACAGGTGGGAGAAGTTCCTGGACCAACGGATCTAAATTTTGTCCAAGCTAAAGTGGTGGTCTCAGTCCAGATCAAACTGGTGAGACAGCATCAAACAACAGGAGAAGAGAAAGAAGCAAAGGCTGTTCAAAGGATTGCCCGCTCTCTCTACCTCCAATTATATAATGTTTTGAACGATGAGGGTGGTCATTCGGCGCGTTTGAACTAGTACTTCATTAATTTTCTTCATTCAATCAGAAACAGACTGCTTTTTGCGATACACTTTATTCATAAAAGTTAGCCAACACATTAAGCTAACCCTACCCCCCTGTAGGTGATGTCGACAGAACAAACACATGCCATACAAATTATTTTGTGCGCTCCCTAAATTACAATATGAAACCAAAGCTAAGCAGATCTAATGTAAACACTGTAACAAAAAAAACGACCTTGGTTCGGACCACCACACTTTCAGGGTGGAGAAAAGCCTTAAATCTTGGTAAAGCTATATCTCCATCATCGTTAACCTGCTTTTGTTCTCAGATGGGTTTTTAAAAGTTGTTTGGCAATGTCTCAACAAGGAGCTGTTAATTTGAAACATTCACCACTTTACAACCTAATATCGAGTGTAAAGGTGACACAGTTTGGACCTTACTTTATCTTGCTCAAACACGGCTTCCAAGAAAACCACAGTGGTTTATTAGTGAAGTGGAACATATCCTTCCCTGTTGCTGCTTTGTGACTCAACATGAATGATGTGGAAGTGGTACAAGGCAACAGAGAATGGTGCTTTCCTCCAGGTTATGTGTGCAGGAGTTTGGTGTGTGTTCTCACTGAGTCACAGATCCTTGTCCAAACCAAACTGGACTGAGGCCACGTTACATCTTAAAACAGATGCACAGAGGAGTTTGAGGGCCCACCTTGCAGCTCTGTAGCACCACCGCATCAGAATAAGCTCTTAAACAAAAAGCAATTCTAACCAGCAACCTTTTATTAAGCTGTCTAACACTAAATGCAGATTGCTGCTCTAAAACCTTTCCGCTCGTTCCAGATCAACAACATCCTCTGTGATAGCTGAGGAACTGACTGCTTTCCTTGGCATCATGACATACACAGGCAGATATTTT
Organism: Platichthys flesus; assembly: GCF_949316205.1. Lineage (NCBI taxonomy): Eukaryota > Metazoa > Chordata > Actinopteri > Pleuronectiformes > Pleuronectidae > Platichthys > Platichthys flesus. The sequence goes on from NC_084947.1 coordinate 16,814,851, forward strand.
TAGACTATCCTGTATAGACAGTGTTCAGTGTTCTCTCTGTGGGGCAGTTCAGATCTACCTGATTCTTGGGTTGCTATTAGCCCTTCTAATAAAGGCCAGATTGTGGGAAAACTGGTTGTTAATGTGACCCGGCTGTGGCTTGCTGACAGACGTTCCCACCAGCAGTGTAGGACAGAGGTTGCTCCATTTTCCTATCCACAGGAAATATGCTATCAGCTCCCTTCAGTGCTGCAGACTCTTTACTTTGCCTTATTTTCCCTAGAGAGGTTTAATAGCCTTCTATCTTACTCTTGACATCAGTTGTGAAATTCAATGACTCCGTTTTCAATACAAGTCCATTCACTGCGTCAGTGGCAGAAAGGCAAGGGCAAGCTCAACTCCGCAGACGTGGATAAAAAAATCCAGTCAAAGGTCTGGGTACGACTGCTAGTGACAAATAAGGATTGTGTTGTTTATCTCAGGGGTCTCAGGTTTTTAGAGTGTAGTCTTAGTTACGTTTTTCAGCGTCTGTTGTAAATAAACTCAATGAAATGAGGACACCCTTGAGGATATTGTTGTATACGTCTAGTCCAGGGGTGTAAAGTGATGAATTACATTTACTCACGTTACTGTAATTTTTTTGTGTAATTGAGTAATTTTTTTGTGTAATTTTTTTAGTTGCTTTTGAAATGGGTAATTTTACTTTTACTTAAGTAGATTTTGACTGAAGTATTGTACTTCGCTACATTGGAAATAACGTCCGTAACTGAGTAAAAATAAACATAGTTCAAGGTGCAAGGCAATTCTCACTGCAGTGGTAACCGTGTTGTGCATGAACGAGTTCAAAAGAATGCGTTCATTCCAACAGCGAGGCACACCTGCCAGTAACGATCTTTTCCGTATTTTTCAGGAAGTGCCTTTTCCAAATAAAAGAAACTGAAGTATGAATAAATAAACAGGCAAAATTAGCAATAACAAAAAAAAAATACAAAAAAAAACATTGATTTTAGTAATTGATACATATGAAGAGCAGTTTAAGGCAAGGGGTAGTGATGTATAAAGTTTTCTTTAAAAAACAAGTTAAGTCTTTCAGTCTCACTTTCAACCTTAAAACTATGAAATGAACTGAACTATGAACTAGTTCAGACTTTAAATGGTGAACTATGAACGTGAACTATTCATGTTTACTTGTATGAACTGAACTTTCAACTAGTTCATGAGAGTTGTGAGTGGATGATGGAGTCGATGCAATCCGCCGGTGCCGAGTCATGAGAGCTAGAGAAGGATGATATTGCGGACTACCAACAAGCGGAGGCATTGAAACTTTCCGCCAGTTGAGATTAAAGCAGATGAAGAAAACCTGTGGCCACATCTCAGCAAGCAGTTTGCCTTCAAACGCAAAAGAGGCAACAGCTATATAATGCTCAAACTCAAGAAGAAGTTTGTAGACTAGTGCTCTAAAGGTGGACCAAAGTTTAACCAACAGTTTAAATATACAGTGGGACAGCAGCATTTTAACTTTTTATTTTAGCTGTCATGTGGTTCATGTCTTGACAAGTCCTCCCAAAAGTTCTTCAATGTTGTGTTGACATGTCAAATGTTTAATGTCATTGCACGATTATTTGTAAAGATTCTCCTTTAATTAAAAATAACTGTTTTTGGATTGGATTCATGACTCCTTGTCCTATTTTGCACTGTATAGGAGCGGCCCCCATCAGGTTGTTGGAAGTAACTAAGTAACTTTAACTTAAAGCATGTTTTAAATGTACACATTTTTACTTTCACTGGAGTAGATTTTTAGATGGGTACTTTTACTTGTACTTAAGTACAATATTTCAGTACTTTTTACACCTCTGGGTCTAGTTCAAAAAGTGTCAAACTAATATAGTGGTAGATTTACTTTTCGTGCCGATTTTGAATTGTTGGTATCAGTGGATCGAATAATGAGAATGTAACAATAATTAACATCCAGGCATGTTTTCTAGTTTACTGTTTTAAATTCTTATGTGTGTATTTTTTAGATACAGTGGGCTCTTATAAGCAAAAGAAGCACTGAAAACCTCACCATTTGATATAAATATATAATTATAAACTTTAATTTATATAACAAAGTTACAACGTTTTTAACAGAAAGGAAAATGGAAATTAAAAGGACCATAACTTAAAAACAATAAAAATAAATCAGTTCACACACTAAATTAAAACAGAACAAATATAAAACATCCAAAAAACTTTCCAGTAGAGAAGTTTAAAGAAGGCTTTTCTGATCTGAAAACTCTTTCAAAATCAGAGTGCTCTGACAGCAAAGGCCCAGTCACCCTTAGTCATCAGCCTTGGACCTTGATCCAGATCATGGCAGGAGGTACCACCAAATGGCAGAAGATTCAGAGCTTTTTCCCATGAGTTTATTCAAAGAGCTGAATGGCGAGTGTATGTTTTAGATTGATTCATCCGGTGACTCGTAACTCCAGATTAATGAATGCTTGTGTCTGTTGAATGTGTAAAGTGACGACTCTTCGCTGAAACATTCGCCACAAAAACGTTCAAGTTTAATTTAGTCTTGATAGCTTGTTGCATGTGACCTTTCAATATGGGACCCTTGTATTCCCCTGAGGGGAACCATCCATCCATCCATACATCCATCCATCCATCCATTATCTATAGCGATTATCCTTGGAGACAACCCTAGGGTCTACCCCGCCTCTCACCCAATGTCATCTGGGATTGGACGAGAGGCAGAGTACCAGGATTCAAACTTTGAGTGTTTTTGCTGTGAGGTAACAGTGCTAACTATCACACCTCCTGCCACCCATGTAACTTATCATATCTCCAATAGTCAGTCAAATAAATATTGCTGTGAAACAAAGATTTATAGTGTATTTTTATAAGATAATTGATTGACCACATAGACCAGAACTCAAAGTAGCCACTGTAGGCTTGTGTTTAGCTTCATTTTTAAATAGAAAAGCTCTAACCTGCGTTCATTGTTATATAACTCCTGATGGTTGTCCTGAAGCACTGTGGGGAATAAAGCTCATGAAGAAGTTGGCAAAGAAAGCTGAGATTAATGTTATAACAACTAAAAAATGTTTTTCTTGTGAGATGAGACCAGTTGCATGCTTTTTCAAATTACTTCTGACAAATTTCATGCCGCTCTCTGCAGCTCCGCACTCTATCTCAAACAGCAGATCCCTTCCACCTAAATCACATTACAAAGCCTCTAATTGGCATCCAGCTCTGGGCCCTAAAACTTCAGACACACCAGGAGCGTGGAACATGCCTGTCTCTGTGGTCCTCTGTTAATGGAACAAGCCTGTCTGCATGAGACCAGTTAATTCGAGCCGCTGCATGATAATTTCTTTTGGGTCTGTTTGGTGCCAGGCCAGCAGGTGAGGACTACACAGCCAGAGCATCCTGCCCCATTATCCAGACAGGACCTCGACTCTGGTTCCCACAACATTTTTCTAATAATTTGGCTCATTTCTTAGAACTCCCCTTTAAACCGACAGGTATAGATTTCATTTGATTTTCTTTAAAGAAACAGTTACATTTTCCAGACTTTGTTTCTACTGATAGAGAAAACAGGCCGCTGAGAAGTCTATTTAAATGTTTGAGTGCATTCTGCAAGTTTGCACAATTTCCACAGCAGATGTACAGAGAAAAAGGAAAGAGCATGCGACAAATGTCGTCAGCTGGAAGCAAACTCTCCACTCGTACACAACACAGTTTGTGCTGAGCTGAGGGGGAGACAGAAAGTCAGCGAACCTCATCAACATCACTCAGCGTTCTGCTACAGCCCTGACACTGTGTAGTGGAGCTGGGGCTCAAGCTCACAGTGGGACATGCGCAAAGAAAATCAGCTCAATAAAACCGTGTCTGCGTTTCACACTGTTGTATTCTGGGACTGTGCAGGGACACAATGTCCTGTTTTGGTGTTTTTATGATTCTCTCCTCTAGATAAATACTGTCAGGGGGATGCTTGAATATGAACATACATCTATATCTCTAGAAAGGAGTTTCTTTTCTTTGAAGAGACAAGGCTGGATGAAACGATGTGGACTCCAGGGTTTATCAAAGGGAAACTGAACTTTAGAAGAAGTTGTTTTCTTGTTTCTGGACAGTCTATATCTGTCTGGCCTCTGCAAAATGACCAACATCATCATTGATTTGCTTAAAGGTTCAGTGTGTGAGATTTAGGTGAAAGGGCTCTATTGGCAGAAAGTGCATATATAATAATCCTAGTGATATTTTCACTTGTGTGTTTTATCTAAATTGTACAAATTGTTATTTTCTTAGCTTAGAATTAGACCTTTATATTTACATACTTTACATTTACATCGAGAGCGGGTCTTCTCTACGGATGCCGCCATGTTTTTTACAGTAGCCCAAACTGGACAATCTGAACAACATTTGAGTTTTTAAGACAACCGAATGCTACCACGGGTTCTCTTCATGTTTGGAAGGGAAGGGTGAGGTTAGACGTAATCAGCTACATCATGCAACTTCACCATGCCTGTCTCTGTCTTAGAGACAGGCATGGTGAAGGCTACACAATCAGTATCATATCAATTCTCATCTGGAGAGTTCTTTCCTTTTTAATTATATTTACAGACATTATTTGCATTTTATTGATTTAATATTACCAGAGAGACCTTTGTAAATGAGAGTCTGTCAGACAGGTAACATGACACTGCAGTCTTACTGTTCAGGGTAATTACTTTTATAGGCCACTCCTTCTGACAGACTGGTGTTGAAAAGTGAAGATTCAGCCCCTGCTATGGGGGATTTTCTCCTGGTGTGTGTGTGTGTGTGTGTGTGTGTGTGTGTGTGTGTGTGCATTTGTGTGCGTGGGTGTGTGTTTGTGCGCTAAAATCATGTCCATGTCAATTGCAGCTCGCATTGTTGATGTCAATGTTGATATCTCTGAACGAAAAAGGTGGAAAAGCATAGTGATTTTTACTATCAAGCCTATTTAAAGTTATTGAATTAGCTCTGGCCAGACACACTCTCTTGACACAGAGGAGAATCATTTCAATGAATTATTTTTGGAGAAGGGTTTTTCATATAATGGAGAGCAAATAACCATCAGCAGGCGATGCAGCAGATGATGGCAGGAAGACTGAAAAGCCAAAATGAAACTTCTGGACATTACCCACATAAGAATATGTATAAATGGAAAAAAGTTAAAAGCCCGGAGTGGGTGCTAGAAGCTGCCAAGGTGCCACTTGATGTCTAAAAATGTAAGAGCAGCCAGTTTATTTTTTCAGCTGAAATCAACATTTTTGGATCGTTGTTTTTTTGTCTTAGATTTTATTTACTTTGTTCGCTGTGGTCCTTTGAGTTAGCTGCATATAATGATTATTATAAACACATGAGCACAAAGGCCTTCTCAGAGACTTTAAAACTAACTCAGTTATTTGATTATACAGCAGGAGACTAGATTATATAATTATACATACAACAGAAATGAGAAATAACGTTTTGCTGGACTACACTGTATATTTGCGTTCCGCAGTCCTGATCCAGATGACACCACATGTGAGACCTTGAACTATTTTTTTGGGTATCCTGATTTTTTGTGACAAAACATATTTTAAGTCTCAGAAACTAATTTTATCCATGAAAATACTGCAAAAGTAACTTTGGCATGGTTTATGTTTATATGTTTTGCATTAGGCCCACTGCGGAAACTAACAATATTAGCTTCCCCCAATTTTGTAAATTGCATGGCAGTATGTTCAAGGTCTTAAATCCAAATTTGGTTGTTGTTGGCTTAGGTGAACATATTTTGGCAGAACAAATTGTAATAGTTTCTTTCATGAATATGCTTTTTCAGGACACGGTGCCATGGGAGCAGAGACGAGTATACGCTCACTGTGTGGGCAGCAGTGGGCCAACCACAGGATGGGACAATGCTCTGAAGGTTTTATGTGGACCAGTCAAATCAGTATAAGAAGGGCTTTATATCCACTGAGGAGTTGATCCACCAGTATTTAATTTTTATTCTCAGTTATTTATTACAAAACATTGTATGAACACAATCAATAATCTATAGTACTATTTTTGCCAAGGAAACCAAACCAGATCTTTTTAGCACTGGTCTCTGTGCTGGTCCAAAACTTTGGGCCAGACTGAAACCCTTTTATGATTATTGGATGGATGTGAAATCTGCGTAACAATCATGGCGGCCTCAGGATTAAATGTGACTTTTTTTCAGATGCCATCATCAAGTCAAAACTTTCTGTTATCCAACGTTGGTTTCAAACTAAATACCTTGAAAACAAATTGAATTCCCACTAGCCCCGATTGTACGTGTAGGTTTTTGTGAGTGATAATACAGTATGATCAACATTTAATTTCAGTCTCCTATGCCTGATTTATCTTAATCTTAATAAAAAATTAAACATAACCTCCTTGGCAACGCTAATTAGAGACATACAACAATGTTATAGGAGCGACGGGACTGACAAAACCTGTGAAAAAAGTCTAAAAAAAGATACAAACTTGGCGAACATCAGGCTCTACTCAAATGTTTCCAAATCTGGATTTTAATACAGCCGGCCAAGAGTTTACCACATCTCTCTTAACTGAAAGGTTATTCTTGTACATGTCACCATCATCAATTTCAAACTGTCACATTTTAAGCTATGGCACGTCACGATCCTGTTCTGCAAGAATGATTCCTCATCTGGCGCTGCTTCCTTCTTCCTGTTTATGGTAGAACAGTGCTGCGCCTCAAGTCAGTGGTCTCCCCAGGCTAGTAAGTTGCACCTGACCACTCCTCCCATCTGCCTGACCCTGTCTGTCTCCAGCTTGTCCCCTGGCTGGATCGGCCCACCCTCCGCCTGCCTCAGCTCTACCACTGGACACGTCCAGCTCTCGCCTGGGAGGAAGTGGAATGTTTTTACTGGGAAGTTTGGGATTAGACGACCATTGCAGGATTTTCATTCCATCTCTCAGTAGTTGCACTCGAAAGGAAACACCCCCTGTTTTTTTTTAAGTAAGCCATCGCCAGTTGGGATTAATGAGCTCTATCCCATGCAGAAAGAGCAAACTGGACACTGTGTCCAAGAACTGCAGAACAGATTGTCCCTGACCGAATGGCAGCGGGGTCACAGAGGGAACACTCTCTTCTCTCGCTGCCCGGTGATTAACTGACATAAAACAATTTTGTGGTGAATTATAGTTCTCCTGCAGTAATCAGTGAAATCGGATCTGCTATCATTTGTCTGTGTCAGTCTGTGTAACACTGTTATTTCTGTTACAGATTTGACTCCTGTCAATGATAGCGCTGGATATGGAGGTGTGAACACCCCATTGCAGATGTTATCTCCGGTTACTGCAGCTTACGGGTATTATCCAATATTCGAACACACACTCTTTAATCTACCCCTGAGCTCATTCATCATGCAGGCTCCCTTATCATGCAGGCAGCGCTGAATGCATGCGAGTGGGTGACAGAGAAAGACGAACATTTCTTTTTCCATGCAGGAGAATCCCCCCGAGGAACTTCCTGTATTTTTGTAACCCAGATGAGAAGCTGTTGATAACACGAGTGTGTGGGCGCCAGCGGGAAAGGTGACATTAGCGACAACCTCGGAGGAAGAGGAAGTCAATCAACACAGTAGGAGGCAGCAGGACAATAGCATGACATGAGAGGAAAGCCAAGTGGGAGTATGATGCACATGTGAGGTGTCTCTGTCTGCAGGTCAGAGGGAATGCTACCGCACTTGCACGCGCATGTGCCAAATTGGGCATGGCGTTTGCTTGTGTATTTAAGAGCATTTGCATGAGTGCATGTGTGTGTGTGTGTGTGTGCGTGTGTGTGTGTGGGGGGGGGGGGGATCACACAATTGTCTGTCCCGCACCTGGCCAGGCCTGAAGTGAGTCAGCAGTGGAGAGAGATTTCGCTGTCACTCTGCTCAAAGTTGTGTTAACCTTTAAGACTGAAGCTATGACGTGTGTGGGCTCCTGTTCATCCTGTGAGGAAACGCTCTGAATGTAATGTATTCTTTCAGCAGTCATCAAAATCAAATTGACAATGTGTGAATGAGGTCTCTCGGGAAACCATTCAACAGGTCTAAGTGAGTTGTAAGGGCACTCTGGCCACTGTGGCGTTCCCTGTAAAGTGTTGCTCTTATAAAACTCAGATTCAGGCTATTGTCCTTTTTACTGGAGACTTTCACGTGGACTGAAGTCAAACTGGATGGAACCCTAGCTCAACAGCTTTTGATCTGCTGCTGTTTGTCTCACTCTTTCAAAGTTGAGTCAAATAAATGTTTTTGTTCAAACTGCAATATCTCAAGAAGTATTCTTGGGATTACAATGTAGTTTTTATACACACATTTATTATCCTCTGACAATATATTCTGATTTGATTTGATCAATTTCAGCCTAACTGGGCTAATGTCCTTGAGTCTTTGATGAATTTGACCCCCTCACTTTCCTTCTAGTTCCACTATGAGGTTTGCCTTTGTGTTTTTGAGTCAGTTGCCTTGATATCTGCAATATGGCTTCAATATTTCGACATTCAAGTCAGAATTATAATTAGCCAACCATTAACATTTAATATAATTTAAATAAATGTATTATCAGGGGAACATTTGTCCAGTACCATAGACTGTTTATAAAGATAGAGCGAGATAAAGAGAGCATGTGTCCACTTCTTAAAGCTATCCAGAAAATCAAGCCAAATCATCCCGGTTACGAACCCTGCCATCTGAAGCAGTAGTGATCGTGGAGTTGGAGCTGAGGAAGCAAGGTCAGTCTCAGTTGTCAAACACGACATCTCACCCTATAATATCAAGGAACTAATTAAAACCAAATGTACTGGAATAATTAACACTTGAACAAACAACAGTGTGATAAGAACTACCCTCAAATGATGAACTCTTTATTTGACACTTAATTTTACTTTTAAGTCTTGTACATGTCCCAGCCACTAAACCAGAGGAGGTGGGACTTATGATCCATATTGTAGCCCTTCACCAGGTGTGATCAAATGCTTTGGCTTCACTTTTGGGGAGCTGTAATTGCCGTCCATCTTGTCTATGTCCTTAACCTTAGTTTCTGATCATATACCTGCAAACCTAATGACTTTCCCATTGACCTCACCTGTACTTTGTTTTTGGGGCCAATTTCGCATATTTGCAATGCTAGCATTCCAGGATGCGAAACTAAAATCACAAATATGGTGAAAAGCTAAAATAATCAGTTATTAATATCATTATGGACAATAGAAGAGTAGGAAATAAACACAATCGATTTAACTCTTCATCAGGTGCAAAGCTGATGGGAACTCTGCCCTGTTCAGTCCAGCTTGAGCTGATGTTTCTACATAAGAAAAAAGAGTTCCCTGGAAGAACAAAGCCTCTGATGTGACGCATGTTTTCCTGTAAAATCAGTGACGTCACCTCGGTTGATCATCAACTGGCAACGGCAGTAACTCTACACCTAAGAAAACAGCATTTCAAACCGACAGTGAACGTGAGAGTCTGCTTTTTTCTTTTTCATGTGGCCGTGCCTTTTCTGTCGACTCAGCAGGGAGGAAGTGATAAAGCATGCGAAAAGATGACTACATCAAAACCCTTTAACCTGCTAGAACAGAACGCACACGTGATGAAGGAACGGGAGCTGGGGGTGAATAATGATTAGAGAGACGAGGTCAGTGAAAGACGAGCCTGATGTTTTGTATTATGGTTACTAGTAGGAGGAAGAGTGAAGTCTGAGGACACAAAGAGGCTTTTATGGAAAGCTTCTTAATGGCGTTACTGTGAGAAAGATGATTCACACCAGAAGGAGCAGGAGCACTAAAGGTGAAGAAACACCCGACCACATGGAACTGTCACATCTTTCTTTCTCTACTTTTATCAGACCACTACATTGATGTCCTATGGTTGGCAACTGGTGGCCCGATTAGAAAAATTTGGCCCACCTCATCATTTTGATCATTGAATTTTTTTTATTTCATCATATCAGACTGACACAGACATTCACAGGTGGACTTAAAGGCAACAGCTCTGATTTAATCACTTCCCCTTTAGCAGAATTATAGAGCTTTTATTTGGAGAACTTATTTTAACAATGCATTAGAGATAAGAAGTAGTTTTTCTTTGTGGCTCTCCTTCTGCTGCTGGTTCAGAGATAAAACATACCATTGGAATGGGTTGAGTGTGGGCTTTCACATGACAGCGTGTGTTGTTAGCATGAAGTAGCAGGATGGTCAGTACCTGATTTTTGGAGGTGTACACTTTGTGTCTTTCTGCTGATAGCCGCTTGTCTTTGATATTGTGTTTTCTTTGGTTGAAAATGGTCGTCATGGGTTTAGTCAGGCGTATATCCATGTGAACGAGGTACAGCGTCTATATATTGACAAAGTTTGATTTAGTGTAAGTTAATGCTTTATGCCTCGTTGGTGTGTGTTTAGTGTCCAATGGGTCATCGACAGTTCTGGATTACAGAGACTTACTTGCAGACCCCCCGTCCTATGTGATAGGGGAATCTGAGAACTCTTTTCCACCCTCAAACCAAAAGGGTTCCTTGTGAATATTTGCCTTCAAAGTGTGTATTATGTAAGAAATAAGATAGCAAAATGAGGTAAGTTTTAGACCTTGGATGACAGATATCTAAAGGCAACTCTTAAACATGGTGGTGAGCCTAGTAGGATACATAGACGTCACATTTAATACAATTTGACTGAGGGTGTGTCAGAAACTGAACAGTAAGTGAATGATGAATGCCCTCCGGGAGTGTTCACATAGATGTTTCACAAAGATAGTGAAGTCAAGATGAGTGGAAAGTAGGAAAAAAGCCGCCCAGACTCACCTACTGTATTGCACATACGGCCCATAAATCCCAGCTACGCCCACGAGTGCACACCAAAGACAATCAATTCCTCATTGCTGCCAATGAAACTGCTCATTTGCAAGGTGAGTACAGGTCCTGGCTTTGCTTGGCTTGAGGTAAGTCTAAGCATCATAAATTCAATTTTGAAATAACAGAATTCAGGATTTCCTGTGGTTAACCACAGAGGCGCAGACATCCGATTGTCTAACCAAAAGGAGAACCCACGCCTGTAGTGCTGTCGGCACTGATAGATGGAATATGGATGGGTGAGTGCATTTTGTGAAAACAAGAGTGACTCCAGATGCCCTCTGCCGTGAGGAAAATCACTTATTTAACTCACTGAGTTAATTCAAGATAGCGTTTGCGTGGCGGGTTGGTACGCAAATTCTGCCATTCGTAGCTGATTTGGAACATTTTGCTCAGTGCATCAATAAAAGCCAATACCTTGTATATATTATGATGAATCTCAAATCATTGCACATCACTAATGATTCATTTAAAAATGGGTGGGCGTGCACACTGAAACCAGCCACAAAAAAGGCTCGACTACACAATGAAGACATCCTTGGAGATGGTCTTTGTTTACCGTGGGGTTGTCAGGGAGTCCTCCACAGTCAGGCAATAAGGAAAGGGATTATTTGTTTTGGCTGTGGAATCAGGCTCTAATCAGATCACGGACATGTGATCGTGTTTGTTTCTCCACGCCACCCAGCTCCCTCCGTCCGAGCGCAGTTTCTGTTCACCTTTCACCTCCTCGCCTCGGGTCTTCCTGTCTCTGTGAGCAAACAGCTCCTCAGGTTGTGAAACGTGTCGGAGTGAGCAGTTTGCGGTGAGTGAAAGTGTGAATGATTAATATAACTCTGAACTTATTTGCTGTTCATCAATCACCACAAAATGGACTCACACTTCTGTCTTCATGCACACTCCAAAAATAAACTTTTAACAAATGTCTCACTCACTTGACAGGCCTGAACTTGACAGGCTGCATGCTTAATTGCTTTTTTTTAATCTTTCATTCACTTTTCCATTGTTTTCCAAACGATGCCCGGCGTTTGAAAAGAAGGAGTGCAACATATACGGAGTAGATCGCTCAGGTTGGGGGGAATCTTCAAGTTAAATTGCCACGTCGTCTGCCTTATCTGATCTCGCAAGGCTGTTATTGTAATGAAACACCAGTGGAGATGAGCCAAGAGCGGTGAAGATTACACACAGTGAGTCATTCATGGCACAATCCATCCCTTCATCGCTCTGGGTTTTCCACACTCCCGGTGCAGAAAGTATAGCGGGGCATGTGAGGGCTGGATGTGGGCTGCCGGTGTTTCAGGAGAGCTGAGGTAACCGCTCTGATAAGTGATGCATCTCTGCGCTGCATTGTGCATTGTGCTTTGACATGACCACCTCATTGTGAGGCAGCGGCGAAGAGTTAAGAAGCAACAAGGATGAGGATTATTTTCTGGAAACGTCAGGTTCCAGCCTGTCGATACTTTAACGTGGGGAAGATCTTAGTCAGTGACGACTTTCACATGTCCTCAAGTGACAATAATTAATAATGAATATCTTATTTGATGAAGTTAGTTTTGAGTCAAGCTTCTCATTTTGCTTTGACTTAGACAAGGTTTAGTTCAATCTGGTATTGCCCCATACTAGAGCGTTTATTTAGAGGCAAACCTTGTGAGATCTTGCATAGTAATGCTGCCTGATAGTGCCCTGTCATGGGGGCAGTCAGTATTTCAGATTTGTATTTGACAAAGAGGTCGGCTCTTTGTCTGATGGATTGTGTGAAATTTGAACCGTTACATTTTTTTGCGGATTTAGGGCTGATCCACATGTTTTTTGTCACTTTCCTTATAATGGCAAGATTTTTTACAGTGTTAAGAAATCCAGATATCTTTAAAGAATTGAGATCTTATTGTTTTACCATTTGTTTGCAAATGATTAAATCACAGACTGTATTTTAAGTTGGACAATGCATCTCCACTTCCTCCTACGATCCAGAGATGATGCTGGAGCCGGAGTCTGTAGTGATCAGGGGTGTCAAGGTCCCATGAATACACACACTTGAGCAATCAGGAGTCAGTCTCAGCTGTCAGTCATGACATCTATGCATCAAATAACGAATGAAAACAAATATTACCTGAAAAATGACCAATTGGACAGCATCAATGTGAAGAGAACTAACAACATTTATTTGACATGTACTAACACTAACCCATTTTAGCTTGGTCCATGTCCCATCCATTAACATGGAGGAGATGGGTGTATAACCAGTACTGCAGCCAGGTGACGTTTATTTTCTACCTTTATAAGAACAAAAAAGACAAGTAGGATTTGTTTGGCCCTGGCAGAGTTATGTGTCATTCTTGTTTTTTCATTCTCTAAGCTATAACTTTTACATTAAACTATCAGTATCCTTTGTGGATGATTAAAGATAAAAGATAAATGCCAGCCTCATTTCAATTTGCAGAAAACAAAGCCTCTTTGTTTTTTCCAAACTAACTAAATCTCTCAATCACATTCCAAAGGGGCTTCAGTCATGAATAAAGTTGTCTAATGTCCAAATATACTCTGGATATATTGGTCTTGAACAGATGTCGGATGCAGTTTTTGTTCCAGTTCAGTTCAAAGAAGGATTTAGTGGTTGAGTTTAATGGAAAGTAACAACAATAGAATTATGGTTTGGACTGAATGATGGGTATCGCTCATGTCTATTAAGCTGAGGTTTGTCTGCAGACACAACACAGCTCCAGACAAGCATCCCAGGCCTTTCACTCTCATTCTGCCTTTAATGACACATGAAATACTGCACTCAGTTAAAAGAAGGGATCTGCTGCCTGTTTTTAAGTGATGTATATCTCACTTTGATGTGTCTCCTCAAGTCAGATTCGTCTCTTTGCTTGTCTCGGGCAGGAGGGCGTCTTTAGTTTGGTCCCTCACAGTCTTTAGGAAGGACATGATACCAGAGCCGCCGGTGCCCCTTTCCTCCAGCGCCTTGGGTGCTCTGCTGATTATCTCCCCCTCTAAGTCCGGGTTCTGCTTACAGAGCTGTCGGGCTCGGGCAGAGGGCACAGTGATGTAGCGGCTGACGACGTTGATGTGGTAGCTGCGCAGAGCCAACAGCTTTGTGACGCAGAGATGAAAGGCCCGGTTTAGACGCTCACTGGCCTGCTGCTGGACAAAACTCCTCAGGGGCGGTTGCAGAGAGATGTCCTGGATTAGTTGCTTGTGAGCAGGTGGCATGTAGTTCCTCATACGGGTGAGAAAGGCACCTATAAAGGCAGCATCATCACAGTGAGGGCTTGTATTTGTATCCAGTGCTGATGCAATCATTCAAAAGATTAAAAAAACATGAACATTTGCCACCATACCACTTTTTTCATCATGTTTGACTCCCAGAAGTTCATCAAAACAGTGCAGCAAACTGCTCTGTGCAGCACTTCCTCCCGAAAACTCCATCGCTTCTGTCCCGACCCCCTCATAGACCAGGCCCTTTGGCATACTGGGGTTGTCTTTCCATCTATACATGTGTACATGGACACAAACATGCACACATTTCAAAAACCTGTTCTGCTGCACAAATAGATGACTAAATAACTTAAAAAGGTTCTGTACCCAGACAAGTAGATCCTCATAATGCCATAGAAGACTGAAGGCTCCACATGCACTGTAGAAAAATCACATTGATCAAAAAATACTATTTGATTTTCAATAAACAAAGTTACATGTGTGAGTGACAACCTTGCATCAATTTGAACGTATCAGTCATATCTTGTATAGACTGGCTAATGTCCTCCAGGGCTGTGGCCACAGCCTCAGTGTCTCGGCACCTGACACCGTTGATCACAGTGGGGATGCTCTGCAACACATGTCCAATTACTCTGGCTATTAAGTTTACTTGTTATTTTATTTGTGACTCTTATTTTTCAAAACATCCTCACCCTCAGTGCAGGAACTGCTGCCAGCTCCACCAGCAGAGTGACCATGAAGAAGCCTCGGACGCTTTCGCCACCTGGGACGCTGACCAGCAGCTCCAGGTTCCTGTGTGGCGTAAACAAAAATACATTTTACACACAGCCCCTGGTTTTAACAAATAAAGTTTAGATGCTGCAAATGAGAATGTACTCACTCCATGTCAAAAGGCCTGAAACAGGAGATGCAAAGTTGAACGTTAAACAAAAACAGAGCATATTTATATCGAACACTGATATGGGACGTAATAAAACTACATGAGGACGATCAGTGGCCTCACCCCTGAGGGTCCCTCTTCCTCCAGTTAGCCAGTACTCCATCAGAATGGGTGAGAATAGGGGGAATTCCCAATCGCTGTGACACCTCCCAGAATGGAACAGCCAGGTTACATGGAAGAACCTTATAGAAAGATTTAATAAAAGAAGATGGATATGTTGATATAAGAACAATACATATGATTAAAAGAAAAGGTGACTGAGTTACCTCAACTGTTTCGTTCTCTCCCTCCTGCCAGACGTAGCCCATGGTCATCACGCTGAGGGTCAAGTGGGCCAGCCTCAACTCCCGGTGTTTCTGTAGAGAGCTGCTGCTCAGCAGCGGCATCTGCACAGAGAGGATCCACTGAACCACAGCTCCACAAACATCTTTAACTGTCCTTGTCCTTTTTATTGTCCCTTCTTACCTTGTGAATATGAGAGCGCAGCTCGTGAGAGAGCACAAGCTCTGGGACTCGCAGGGCAATATCCATCCATGGCTGGTAATAGGGTGGGAGCTCTCTCTTTGAATGTGAAGTTGCAGTTGAGTATCCATCATGAGGGAATGTTCATCATTGTGACAAAGAGAAAAGAAACTCAGCATGCACGGATGTGAACATGTAAGTGATGGAAGAATCTGATGATCATTTGATGTTGATTCTGCAGTGACCTTGGATTTAAAGAAGAGTTTAAACTAAATTTGACTGTGAAAACACATTGGGTCGGAATAAAGTTAGGTCCAAAAAACAAGCGTGAACAATGCCAACAATTCAACTTATCTCTGTCAGCTGATCTCAATCAATACCAGCAGCCAAAGTTCACCATTTACTTACATACAGGGATTCACTTGTGCAATACTTGTTTGAGCACCTTATTTGTTACGGTGTCTTCAGTTTACATAAGAATCAGCATCATGGAATTGTTTTTTAAATAAAAGTCCTGTTTTGATTTATATTCGCCAGACACGACAGTTTCCTGATTTTTAATGGTGACTGCATGGGGGAAATTATTGCTTCAAACAAAATACAGACAACATTTTCCACCTACCAGAGGCTCGGAGAGGATGAAGCCGAGCTCCTCAGACACGTGGTAGGAGTCCAAAGAGAAAGGAGCTTTGGGTTCTGTTTCAGCAGCCATGGAGAAAGTAGCAGAAACCCCAAGAGAGCAACAAATCCTCTGACTCTGAATAGTTCAAGAGACCCTAACCTGACTGGACTCTGGCACTGAGTTCACGTTATACAGCTGTTTGGTGGTCATTGCTTACGCAACGTTTATCTTTCTTGATTTCCTACAACTACTGTTGCAAAGTAACTAATAGGAAATCAGTAGCAAAGTTTCCCTTTTGGAAGTTCAAGAGTTAAACTGTTATAATCTTTGCACTATCACAAGCATTCAAGCTGAGTAAATGGTTTACCAAACCCACGATATACTGCATTAGACCAGCACCTGCTGACCTAAACTGCTGCGCATAGTAATTTCCGAGTCTTGTGCAGATTATATGGTTATAATGGTAGAGGAGATGCTTTGCAGGTTGTGTAAGGGAAATACTGCTCTGTTATTTTACTGCGTTTTCAAATGATCAAGCAGGGATGTAAAAAATAAGGAAGATGTAAAAATGCTGTTTTAAAAAGAAACAGAATTTCAGACCGAACAATCAGTTTTCAATTACCCTGAGTAAACTGCAGTAAAACAAATTCAGCATATAAGAAAGAATGTGGACAAAATAAAGCAATGACAAAGGGTTGAATCATTAAACATTAGATGGACTGGACCATCTTTTATATATTGTACATGACTATATCACCTCATGGTTGGTAAACAACCCACTCTACCTCCTCAGCCACAGCTTCAAAAAGTATGAAGTAGAAGAGAAATAAAATTGCTATCTTTACATCTATTTCGATGAATGTTCTCCTTACTCTCCTCTGTTTTGGTGTTTTTGGTTTAGGATTTGTTTTACTTGCTGAAACATTAATTGATTTGGTTACTACTTCAAAGTTAGTAGAAGACTCTAAAACACAACACAATTGCTATTCAAACACATGGATATACAGTACAACAACATTCACACAACATGATATTTTAAAATTATATCCTTTGTGTTTTAGTACAGTGAACGTGTTCCATCTGTTTTATTTTGAAGGCAATGATTCCAGCCTTTGCTTGGGATTAAGTAAATGTTGACCGTCAGCCTCACCTGGTGGAGCAGAGTGAGCACTGCAGGAGTTCAGTAACATAGACGTCACATAGATGTCACTCTCCCAGTTCAGTGCCATCCAGTCCTCTAGTCTACATCACCATCATTTCACTTTGTTGGGTGACAGATTTAATTTAGGATCTTTAGCCTGATAAATAAAATAAAACAGAAATGTAGCAAAATACATGAAACTTCAAGCCTTGTTGCAATCTTACCAAGCGGACGCCTTGTTTATACAACTACAGTGTAGCTTCGTTTTTCATGCATTCTGAAATGTGCAAGTGTAAAGGTCAACTGTAACTTGATCCTCTCGGCCCTGAAACAAAGTTCAGATGGACAAACACTGGATTGCATTGTTCCACTGTGATGCAGTCCAGGGCAACACAGAGGAAGAAGATGTTGAGATACTGGATTTTAGTGGATTTAAAACATTCAGAGGCTGCATCGACCTGGGATTGAAACGACCGTTATTCCTCTGACAACAAACATCTCTGAGTATAGGCCTTCATCGCCTAAAACTTGATAACCAATAGGTAAACTGATACTGCTGTGTGTGCCAACACTACTAAAAACAAACCAAAAAAACTGCCATTCCTCTTATAATTGGATAAATATCTTGATATATGTTAATATAATGCACATCATGAATATTTTACCTCAGTTGGCTTTGACCAAATTCTTGTCAGGTTCATTAAACACACTCTTTTAGTGTTGAAAGGAGGTTTATAAACTCAAAAAACAGAGATTCAGGGTGACCCAGCTGTATGAATACCTCACAGCGGTGTGTTTGTGTGTGCACGTGCACATGTAAATAGGTGGGGGGAGGGTGATTTTTATATTGTCACGAGAGAGGAGGTGCACATTGGTCTGAGCATGCTTAACGGGAAATAGATGTGTGTATATGTGTATGCACTTGCATTCGAATGTGCACAGTACATGTCGGTTGTGAGTGAATTTGCGATCATGTCTATTTAATGTCTGAACCTGCCTGTCTGTGTGCTGATAACCTTACCAAAACCATGAGGTCAGCTTTGCCATTGTCTATTTAAGGGTGAGGGGAAATGCTGTGGTTTTCTCACATTAAAGTGGCTCTTTCATTCAAAGAGAAACTGAGAAAAACAAATGTTTACAGCCCTTGTTTGCTGTTATATTTAGAGAACCAATATTTAATTTGGTGCCATATGTACAGACTAGCGAGAGGTCCATTGAATTGTTTCTGCTTTTTGAACTAACGTTTACAAGATCTATTAAAAACATATACAAAGCATGCAGACATGTTAACCATTAATTATGTCCTTGACCAACTACCAAGATATTATTTGAACATTTTAGACATGGTCCTTGACCAGAGAGATAGCAAACATAAAGACATAGAGCCATGTTATTTTAAATAACTTTGATAGTTAATTCATAGTTGTGTATTGCAGAACAGCCACAATTTATACACGTATAGTTTTTTAATTGCAAGTACAGTACCAAAATGATTCATACACACATTACAAAGGGTCCACTAGTTATCTGTGAAAACATTTGTAAATGCATTTCTTTTTTACTGTACTTTTCAGTGCTGAGGTTCTTAAATGTGGGGTAAAAAATGAAATAACATTGTGCATCTGGCCCTCATGGGGGCAGTATCTGTTCACCACAGCCTTTGGAAATCATGTCTGCCTCCAGTTAATTATATTGTGATTTTAGAAATGGATTTAGCTGAAATCAAGTATCTTGGATGTAATTAAATGTTAGAAAGTGCAAAATTCAAGATTTGTTTTGTTATTAAATAGCCTAATTGAATCAAACCAGGAATTCTTGAAGAACTGCAACAAAATCTCCCATTCCAGAAAAACATATTTTTAAAGATTCAAAGATTTCTGAGGTGACAATCTACTTCAAAACTAAATCTCACTCATTGGAAGAACACCTCTCCACGTATTTCCTCATAGCCCGTCCCCATCCCCAACCGAGGGAGCCCTCTCCTTCTCCTTTTCACGAGTACTGCCCCTATGACCACCAGCACCATCAAACCCATCACCCCAAAGGCTATCCCGGCCTTTTCTCCCGCTATCCTCTGACTCAATTCTGGGTCCATTTGATGCACAATATCCTTAATTTCCTCTGGTTCGGCCAGTTTCCACATTTTGGTCTGAACCAGCTCTTGTCTCTGTCGGTCATCACCATAACTGTCTCGATGGCTTGCACGGTGACGAGCGGAGGTTTAGTAAAAGGAGGAAGGTGGATTGGGAGCAGTTGCCCGCATGTGAACAGTCCTAACTGGACACAGTAAATAATTTCACAGCCATCACTCACTGTGGCCAGGTGCTGACTGAACTTGGGAGGGCAGCGACGTTGGCCTCCTGCCAGTGGGTTGGTTGACTGACAGCTGAAGAGGCCTCTGAAGGGTTCTGCAAATCTGGATCCGGCTTCATAGTCGTCACTCACACAGATAACTTGGCCATCCGAGAGGACATTTTGTGGGACGAAGTTCGGTGAGAAACTTTTGGCCTTGGTGTTCAGGAGAGAGGGGCTGTAGATACTCTGCGTTCCTCGTTTGGTTGTTTTCAATTTCATCAGCAATCTCTTTGGCTTGCTAGGCAAAGCGTGTGTCCAGAGTGAAGTCTGGATAAGCTTTACCAGTGTAGATGAAGTTACGAACCTTTGAAAGAAAGAGGAATAAAATATTATTAAATGTTATCTGTGGATTCCTTTTTTCAATCACCTGTACATTAAATTAATAAAAATGTCCTTACTTTTAGGTGATATTTTTCTCATATATAACAAGTTACGACAGATGAGCCACATTTGAATGATCACTGCCCCTCTTGAGTTTATCAATAAAAAGATAAAATAATGAAGGAACTTATTTTCATTTTAGAACTTTTTTGAACATATCAACCAAATTTATAAGCAATCCAACATAGAATATAGGCATAGGTGTGATGGAAGTTTTCTGGAAGCTGGTGAAAGGAGAACTCAGGCAGCAGCTGATGTCATATGCAGAAGGTTTTAATACAGACTTGATGCATCAAGGAGATCAGAAGGTGGAACAATGTACCAAAGCCAACAGAGCAATATGAGCAATATGAGCAATATGAGCAATTTTCACCCCTAAGTCTCAAGATATCTCACACAGAATCCCAGTTCATCTCCCTCTACTTGCGTCACCCATCCCAACAGCAGAAAAAACGAACGGAAGTTAAATACTACTATTATTATTATGACCGTACTGATATATTGTTCTGTCAGACAACTCACGTTCGTGTAATATATTTATTACAACAGATTTAGTGTTTGGCGTCTAGGCTCCAACTTAATCACTCCCCCATATGATTACACAGGAATGATGGGAATGATGAGCAAATACTTGTAACCCCCCGTTGGAGCTTACAGGTGCATGCTGGGGTGGTGGAGGGGCTGAAGCAACAGGTAGCAATACTGCAGCAGCAGTGCGAGCAAGAGGGGTTGATGGGAAATGTCTCTCTGGTTATATAGACCACCTGATAAGGTGGGTGTGTATTATAGATGGTTGTGGAGATTGAGGTATGTCACATGATGTATGTCACATGATGTATGTCACATGATTGCCGCAGCGCAGCTCGAGTTGCCTGCCAGAACTAGCTCGCAGGCGTCGCCATATTTTTAAATATAGGCCTACTCAATTCTAAACAGACATATCCCTTGGTTATTTAAACCCCCTCATATTGACATAATTTTGCTGTATCGTACATATTATTATCTCTAAAGTATATCATATCAATTTGTAAAATTGTTATTCTGTATAAAAAAATGATGTGTTATGTTGTAATTTGAATTGTATTGTATTGCTTTTTGTATTACAGTTTTCTTTGTTTAAACTACAGTAATCTGTTAGTTCTACAAAGAAATATGATTATTTTAGCATATTGTTTAAATAACTTAAAATTAACAGTTATGTTACATTCTGTAAATTAAACCCTGCTTCATTGTTTTTCCTTTTACAATATTTTACAGCACTTCCCTGTTAATTTCACGAACTTTTTTTACAGTGCACCCAACATGGACTGCGGCATCTTCACCTCCAAGACCATGCTCCTCTTCGTCAGCTTGGTGTTTTTGTGTGAGTCGATGAGTCATTTCTCCACATCCCAAGATTTGTTTTTGAGTAAATCAGATATTTGTTGTGTTCTTTTATAGCTGTATTAGTTATTATTTATAAGACAGACGTATGCCGATGCATTAAAAATCAGAGATGTGACCTGATAAGTACGTCGATGTCTTGCTGCTCTTGTCTCTACTCTGCAGATGCTCATCTTGGTTTTTGCTTGGTTGCGCAATCTATCACACATCTGCGCTTAAAAACACAATGTGATAAAAAGTTAAAGGCCACAAGATACCTTTTCAATTATGTGATTTAAATGTAACTGACTTCAGGGGCAACAGTGATTTGTCACCCAGCCACTCTGACTGACTGGAGTTTATATCTAGCTTTGTATCAATTGTAATATATATATATATATATTACATATATATTATATTATATTACATATATATATATTGAAATATGAAATGAAGCTACAGGACTAGGTGAGCAAAAAAAATTTCTTTTCTGTTTCAATCTGACAAGTGTTTTAGAAATCCCAAGACGAGCAGAGTATTTTTGAAAGGGATCGTTTTTTTCTCAGGCCAAACGCATCATGAAACCGTTTATCCTCCGAAGACTCAAGAGTGAGGTGAGTTGATCTTCTAAATTAAGACTTGACATTAAAACGTTATCTCAGTTTTCTTTTCTCTCTCTTCTTTTCTCATTTAATACCAATTGCTTCACAGTGTTTATAAAAACGTTGGTTAAAACCCTGTTTTAGTGTTTCCTTCCTCCAGGTTTTCAAGCAGCTGCCAGCGAAGGAGGAGAAGATGGAGTCATGCTCGATGAGTTAGAAGCAGCAGGTACTGTACGTGAAACTCTTTAAAAAACTCAAGGCCTCCACCACTGGCGAGAGTAAGCCTCATTTAAATGGCTGCTCTCTTTTGTCAATAATGGCATTATTTTGTACACAAAACGGTAATGAATGCATGGTTAATAATGTCTCTACAGAGCAAGAGTTGTGTAATGTGATGATGCAGTTGAGGAAGATGGCCATCCAACCACTGCTCCACAGACAGTATTACACCACAGAGAAGCTCAAAGCCATGAGCAAACTCATGCTCATGGTCAGTCCTCTTTCACTATCCATCGTCCAGCTTTTTTTTGACTCTGGGAAGTTCCACTACCTCAAAGAGATGCTGGCCTCTCTATAAAACAAGTAATTTTATAAAGTACCTGTTAAAATCCGTCGGATGGCATAATGCGCTGTGAAAACTAAACTCGACTCCAAAATTGCGTATTTCCTTAATAAAGCTATTTTTGAGAAATATCAGTCCTGTTGTGTGTGTGTGGGGTGATGGGTGGGGGAAAACCCCTGGGGGGAGGGGGGGGGGGTGCGTCATGCTTAGCAAATAATCGATTAATTCTTAATTGCTCTTTTGGTTTTTCAGTAACTATTGTCATCCACCTCTGTGACATTATCTCAGTCAAACACTATGAAAAGATGCATTTATAAAATGGCGCAGAGAGAAGACTGCGTGTGTTTCTCTGACCTGGTGTATATAGTGTGTTCCATAGGTGTCTATCAGACGTCTGTACTTGGCTATGTCCTGGCTTGTGTTTAATCTTGGTGGGAGTCGGTTCAGATGCTTTCTAAATTCTGTAGTCAGCTGGGGATGATCAGCCAGCCTGTAGCTGAAGAAACAAAGGCCATGGGACAATTAGAAAATAATCATGACCTTTTTGTAACAAACACAATAAACATTCACTGTTCAAGTTCACTGTGCGGCCTTAAACCATTATAACCAAGCCGATCTACTTGTTTTATTTTGTGTACCTCTAGTTCCCTTTTACCGGTAGTAGGTGCAACTGATTTCATGGATGGCAGAAGTGGCCTTGGCCCCGCTGTCTTGTGAACGACCCACCTTGCCAGGTCTGATCTGCTTCCTCCTAGCACTGCCTTGCCAACTTGTCAAGCTCAAACCCAGGTACCAGTTGTTGTTAACCAGGGAGTTGGAGCTGCGCAGCAGGGAGTCCACCGAGTGGTGCAGGGCACTAAAAAGCTGCTTACTGCAGCGGCTGAAGGGATGCCAGTCGAGCACCGCCGCTGGAAGCCTCTGAATCTGAGGAGGATTAAGAATGACTGGCCTGAGAGGCCTGAGCAGTCTGGTATTATGACTCTACCTGTCCGTTTTGGAACCGGTTGGGACACAGTGTGCAGGTGCGGTTGTCAGCCAGGTGAGCTTTGACCTTGATGACATACACGCCCATTCAGCGCATCCGCACCACGTCGAAGCCCTCTCCTGCCAGGTTGTGGCCTGTAAAAAAAGGAGCTTTTTCACACCCAGAGCCAGTCCGACAGCCATGGATCCAGCAGAACTCCAACATGATTGACAAAGCCATTATCAACAGAATGAAGTTGCTCCGTTGATGTTTTCCTGCTGGCATGGTGACCTTAATGTAGCAGAGGACACAAAGGTTGAGGATGTTGCCGTTAAAGTCTGGATATTGATGATAAGCTTGTGAGAGAACATTTTGTCACTTAATGCTCCCAACATGTCTCAGAAGAATTTTAATGCAAGTAGCATGTATTTTCCAAAGTTCCTTCAAATTAAAACACATTTTAACAGGTTTGCTTAGGCAGATTTTTTAT
Source organism: Platichthys flesus (assembly GCF_949316205.1). NCBI lineage: Eukaryota > Metazoa > Chordata > Actinopteri > Pleuronectiformes > Pleuronectidae > Platichthys > Platichthys flesus. Next base: position 16,838,799 of record NC_084947.1, read on the forward strand.
AGCAGATGAACTATGTCTGTTACACAGTAAATGCAGATGAGCTCTTAATCCTCTCCGCTTTATAAAAAACAGTAATCCTGCAGCAGATGTTGTGTCAACATTAAAAACGTGACATGCACTAAAAACAGCAAACTATGAAGAAAGACAAAAAGTGACTCTTACCTTGGACTGTATTTGTTTAATTGTCCTTCAGTCCATTTCGTCGTCTTCCTTTAGGAGTTGTCAAGCTGTATCTTGTCTTCCCCTGCCAAAACGCCTGCCTCTATTTAAATGCTCCCTCTTCACTAAGCCCATTGATGGCACAGTTCACTGTAAGTGATGAACTGCAAACTGTCTAAAGTCTTGATCCTGCTGGAATTGAAATAACGGACGAGGGAGCTGTGCTGAGAGCCTGCTGGGCGCTCTCTTTTGTCCCTCCTCTGCCTCATGAAAAAAGACCTATAGGAGGGAGTTCCCCATCTTCACAGCTATGTATCTGTCTCTCTCTCCCTTTCATTTTTTACTCAGCATGACTTTTCTCTTTTCAACTACTGCAATAATATTACAGAAATACTGTTTTGAGATATAAAATACAACAGATAACATTGAGGGATGAAAAAGACCATCTAACTTTCTTATGACACTGGGATTTAATGATGACAAAGCAGTTATAGATGTTGATTGCCACCTGTCAATCAGTTTCATCCAATACAACTGAATCAATAAAACAAGACGATCTACTGCATTAGATCAAATTGGAGGGAAACAACAGGGCTGTATTCGGTATTTACTTGACCTTTATAGCAATCAGAGGTAAACACAATGTGGCTGCTATTTCAATGTTCCATCTACTTATTGAACACTCTTCTCCAGACTGATCAGTGGTGACAGATGAGATGAGGTAATGCAGGGTCAGTATAACGCAGTTTAAAAGAACCAAAGTGCTTATACTATATGACTAAATATTTTTCTTTAGACAGTCCGGTTGAATAAAACAATAATGGATCTATTTAGACCATTTGGTTTTTGTTTGGAGGACATTATATTTAATCATTTTTTATCAAATTTGTGTAATCAATGGAAGCTGGCACTGTCTGTGTGTGTGTTTGTGTGTGTTTGTGTGCTTTCTAATGAGGACAAAAGGCAAGTCAATCATGACATTTTAAGGTGAAGACATGCTTTAAGGTTACATTTAGGTTTAGGTTGTGATGAGTAGTAACTGGGGTTAAGACTGAAGTAATGCACCAGGAAGTCCAAATAAGTCATATTACAAAGTCATGGAGACACAACTGTGTGTTTGTGTGTGCGTGTGCGATTTCTCTTTGCAGGATGAGCCTCACCTGTCCCTATTGAACATAGAAGCGCCCCTGGAGACATCACTATCAATTAACACATCAGGGAGTTCATTGTCCTGGCTCTGTGGGGTGACGCTGTGCACCTTGAGGGATATGTAGCTCTAAAACGCTGCCTTACACTTCTACCAAAATGAAACCACGCAAAGTGCAGTGAGGGCGCGGTATTGCCAAGGCAGTGGACTTGAGGTCAGTGTATATCGGCTGACTGGATCCGTGGAATTGGGATTCGTGCGTCTTTAAAGTGGATCAGGGTTTTGTAATGAATGGGGTGTGCGGTTTTTTTCGCCTATGCGCCTGCCTATTATTAGCCGTGGAGGCCTTACAGCGAGCGGAGGTGGTTCCATGACGGTCAGGGCAGCTGCAGCCTCTCTGCACGGCAACGAAACGCTCCGTATTTTGGGCGCTTGGACTAATCGCCCTGATCCGCACGACTCCCTTCTCCCGTTCTCCAGCCTCGGTCACCTCGCCTGGAACATGACGCTAAACGCGAGCGGACGGCAGGTGCGAGCCGCATCCGATGGAGCCCCGCTTCCCACCGCCTCCATCGAGCAAGCCGATGTAGCCCTTCCTCATGTTGCGGTAAGAGGCAGCGGGAGACGGAGGGGGGGTGACGAGACGCGTCCAGGCTGCGGGAGGAATCAAACCGGGGCTTTTATTGCGCGAATGCCGCTGAGCGTTTGGAACGCGGATAAACAGGCTCAGGAGTCAATGACGGGATGTTACATAAGGTGTAATGCAGCAGAGCCTCATGACTCGGTGGCGGCGGAGGGACTGTGCGGTCCTCCTGGTAGGAAATGCACGATTTTATCATCTTTTGTATGGCTGATCGCTGTGCAGGCTGCACGTTTATATCTAATAATAAGAGGAACTACTGCAGGTCTTTGTCTGATCTTGTTATGATGGATTGATTTGCGCAGTGTAGATTTAAACATGCAAGAGCAATATTAGAGGCGTTGTAGCTCTATTGTCTTATAGGCCCAGTCTTATAGGTCACACTGTCAGATTTAACTATAAACATATAAAGGCCTATATCTATGTGTTTAAATATATATATATATATATATATATATGCACTGATGCTATATGTAATGAGTGTATTCCTCCGTAGGGGGATGGAGATGATGTCAATGAAAGGACTTTATGAATGGCTGTGAAGTGACCCTTAGAACAAAAAATAATCACAGAAACATTTGATGGTAATATTAATAGCACTGTGTACATCAAATTATTTTCATAGAGCTGAATTAATTGTCATCTTAGACCACAGCTTTTGTTGAGACTCTAGCATTTCACTGCCAGCGACTGCTTAATGTTATTGTTGTGCATTTGACAAATAAAAATCTTGAATCTTGCAGTGTGGGTGAACAATATTATGATTTAGGTATCATATGGAAAACATTGAAAACAGTTGTTTCTTTACAGTCTGTCGGGGTCCAGGCAGTCCCACGGACACCAGAGCTGATCTCATTCATAAAGAAGGTTACTCTAATGTACGGCTCCTAGTGCAGGGATGAAGGTGCAAATGTGGTCTGGTGTTTAAAGACATGGAGTCAAACATGACGTGACTCAGTTTGGGACCAATTGATATTCAGAATAATGTATTGTTCAATGTGATGGAACATATTAGAACCCAAATAAGGTTTGAAACCTGGTGACAGTTTGATACATGCATGTGTTCTGATAAAGGCTGTGACACACCCAGACACAGCTCACAGTTCCCTTGGAAACCGGTGTGAGTGTCTCATGCATCCGCCACCATTTTCACAAGACAGAAATAGTCTGTTTACCTATGTCCTCCATCTCTTATTTAATAAGGGCGTACTTGTTCCTACCGGGTTCCTAGCACTTACTGCCTTGAATGAGAGCAGTGATGACCGGAGTTAAGCTTAAGGTTCAGGTTGTTTGGGATTGTGCTACAGGACCAGAAAAGAGGGAAAGGCATTTTAGGCTGGCCTCAAGGGATTCCAGAAATATCTGGCCAGGATTGCTTGCTTGTGACTTTAATTTTAATTTTTTTTATATCGGGACAAGGGACAGGGAAGTTGTGAATGGGCACTGGGAAGTCACGAGACATCCATTGATAGCTCTGCAGGCAGGAAAAAAAAGCTGTGCAGATGATGAAGAGGAGCCACGGTGTCTATTATCTGGATTGATTCATGCTCCTGTGCGGTTCAGGACCACAGTTTGAAATGTATGGTGCTGATGCAGCTTTTCTGCACCTCTTTGTGTCTCGACAGGTCTCAGCTGACAGATTCTGATATGGACTATGAGAGGCCAAACGTTGAGACTATCAAGTGTGTGGTGGTGGGAGACAATGCAGTCGGGAAGACCCGCCTTATCTGTGCCCGAGCCTGCAATGCCACACTGACTCAGTACCAGTTACTCGCCACACATGTGCCCACAGTCTGGGCAATTGACCAGTACAGAGTTTGCCAGGAGGTGAGTAGCAAATACATTCCTCTATGAAGATTACCTGGATGTTTATTAACGATTTCAACCGTTGGGTTTTTTTACTGAATTATAATGTTTACATGAGAAGAGAACTCATGCACCAGTAATTCATTAGTCATTGTCATACAGAGGCTGATGAATGTGTCATTTCTTATCAGGTACTAGAGCGCTCTAGAGATGTAGTTGATGATGTCAGCGTGTCCCTTCGGCTCTGGGACACGTTTGGAGACCATCACAAGGACCGACGTTTTGCATATGGCAGGTGAGAGACTGTTAAATTCAATGTCAGACGACCAGCATGTACTCTGGTGCTGTTTTAAGGTTAGGCAATTTGTCCTTTGTCTTCCCTCCAGGTCCGATGTGGTGGTACTGTGCTTCTCAATCGCCAATCCCAACTCTCTGTACCATGTGAAGACCATGTGGTACCCCGAGATCAAACACTTCTGCCCCCGCGCTCCTGTCATCTTGGTGGGCTGTCAGCTGGACCTGCGCTACGCTGACCTGGAGGCAGTCAACAGGGCGCGGAGGCCTTTAGCTCGGTAATGGGACTAATGAGAAGCATTTATGTTTGTGTGAGATTTGTTTCTTGACATATTTTCTTATTTTTCAGACCCATTAAATCGAATGAGATTCTTCCTCCAGAGAGAGGTCGGGAGGTGGCCAAAGAGTTGGGAGTGCCCTATTACGAAACCAGTGTCGTGGCTCAGTTCGGAGTCAAGGACGTCTTTGACAATGCTATCCGAGCTGCGCTCATATCACGCCGACACCTGCAGTTTTGGAAATCTCACCTCAGAAACGTGCAGCGACCTCTCCTTCAGGCACCCTTCCTGCCGCCAAAACCTCCCCCACCTATAATCACTGTGCCTCCTCCCCCAACCACCACAGAGGAGCATCCAGTCGGCCTGCTGGAGGACCCACACTGTGCCGACGTCATTCTGGTTTTGCAGGAGCGACAAAAAATCTTTGCACACAAGATATACCTGGCGACTTCCTCTTCAAAGTTCTACGACCTCTTCATTATGACCACGCAAAATGAAGAGAACGAAAGGCCCACTCGCGGTCCTCTCTCTGGCAGAGAGCTGCTGATGCGCGCTGCTAGCTTCGATGTTTGCGAGAGCTTCGATGAGGGAGACCGGGCCAACCTGAGGAACTGCACTAGCGACGGGACCTTGAAGGACTCACAGGGGGGCCGGAGGGGCAAGCTGCTCTCCTCGTGGAGCCGAGCCTTCGTCAGCATCCAGGAGGAGGTGGTCGACGACCCTCTAACATACTGCCCAAGGCCCATGACTGTTGTGCACATGGACCCGTCCATGCAGCTGGGTCCTTTCCGAGCAGTGCTGCGCTACCTGTACACAGGTCAGCTGGACGAGAATGAGAAAGAGTTAATGCACATTGCACACATTGCTGAGCTGCTGGAGGTCTTTGACCTGCGGATGATGGTGGCAAACATACTTAACAATGAAGCCTTCATGAACCAAGAAATCACCAAAGCCTTCCATGTACGGCGCACAAACAGAGTCAAAGAGTGCTTGGCTAAAGGCACCTTCTCTGGTGAGTGGAAACCATGAAGCCATGTTTTGTTTTTAAATGTGTTCTTCTCGCATACAGTGGATCCAGATGTCACTACCTGTGTCTCACCTCTGTATTGCAGACGTAGTATTCAAGCTAGACGATGGAACGATCATGGCTCACAAACCGCTGCTCATCTCTAGTTGTGACTGGATGGCAGCTATGTTCGGCGGGCCTTTTGTGGAGAGCTGCACAAAAGAGGTGAGTCACATGACGTCACAGAGCCCGGTCAGTGCTGGGTTAAAAACGTCTCCTCCACTTCTTTCATGTTGTCCAGTGGCAGTCTTATTGCCATTCACATTTTCAGCTTTAAAATTACACCAAAGGCACTATGGCCTCAAAGATCAATGCATGCCCTGTCCCAAGTGGGAGCAGCAATGAACTACGTGCTCTGTGTGCAAACTATAATTTAATTAGAGGATTACAAATCTGCTTTAATCAAATTAGAGTGGCTTCTGTGTCCCAAGCATACTGTTGTTTGGTGACCTCAGCTACCTTGTTTTTCAACCTTAATGATGCTACTAAAAGAGACTGCATGCACCGTGTGAACTACCTCTGCTGTGTGAGATTTAGAATAGGCTGTTCAGATCAAAAATACATTTTATGGTTATTCAAAGTTGTATTTAGATATAATGATCAGTTTATCCCCTTGGTTGTTTGTTGTTGTTGTTGTTGTTGTTGTTGTGGATGCTGTTGTTGTTGTGGTTCTAGCCTAAGTAGGGCTGAACAAGTAATTGAGGATTTTGCAACTATCTCCATCACAGAATAACAAATGTGAAAAGGGGATTCAAACACGTGTTCCTGTTTCTAAGGTGCTGTTTCCCAACACTACTCGCAGCTGTATGAGGGCTGTGCTGGAATATCTCTACACAGGGCGGTTTTGCTCTCGGACTGACTTGGATGCAATGGAGCTGATTGTTCTTGCCAATCGTCTTTGCCTCCCCCACCTGGTTGCACTTACAGGTATATTATTATATTGTGTAGTTATTATCCTGTGACTACAGGATTGTACTAAACAAAGTTAAGCTTCTCAATCAATGCGTCACCTTTGTCAATGCGTGACTTTCTTTTATGCCTCTTCCAGAACTCTACACAGTAACAGTGTTGACGGAGGCAGCAATGATGGGAGCTGACATTGATGGAGATGTGCTGGTGTACTTGGATATGGCCCAGGTACAGTGTGACGTGTCAATCATCTCAGAACAAGGACAACAATTGTAACACTTACATAATATTTATTTTGCTATTTGTAAAGGACAACGTGTTCTAGAAGCTGAGCTAATGTTTATACCCAGTAGGTGGAGCCTAAGAAACGCAGTCTTACAATAAATACTGCACTAAAGCTATTTTGAATATAATTGGCAAACAACCTTTAGAGCAGTAAACATTTAGGACTTAGCAGTCTGGCTCAGCACCAAGTGCATCTCATCATGGAATGTGCAGATGTGCTTCTGCTACTTCAGGCACTATGTTCATTCTGTGGCAATTTGATACATTGCTTTTTTCTTTGGTGATATGAACCACTAAAGGACAAAAATGAAGGGAATTCATTTTTGACCTATAATCCACATAATTTTGACCTAATGTGGAGAAAAGCTTTAGCCTTTTGGGGGCTGATGCTGATATTGATATATCAGCTGTAATAAAGTATTTTTTTGTTTTTTAAATGAACATGATTCCTAATATGATGAGAAGTGTAAAAAGGTTCGACATTTTTTACAGTTGAAATATAAACTTTATAATAAAAATAAGACCAAAACACAAATACAACCAAATATAAAGACGTTGAAAATAATATAGAAAATAAAGATACATTAAATGTCAAATGTAAACACATATTTTTGACATTGTTCAGTCTGTGGAATAAAAGTGTTCATATCAGCACGTATTTAAAACATGAACACATATATCATATGTCTATGAAAGGCTCATATTGGCCGATTTGATAAATCAGTTGTTACACTGTACTTTATCATCTGCATTAATTATATTACCAACAAGATAGCATGCCAATGCTAACACACTAAAGTTTAGTACCAGTGTACAGCTGATGAGTAGTGACTGACAATTGCAACCAAAGCTCATATTTATTGCAGTTGAATCTGATGGCAAAATGTAATACAAAATGTATATAAAGGTAGAGGCAAGTCTCACCGAGCAGATGTCAACATAACAATCTGGACCTGAGATAACCTATATATATATATATATAAATGTATATTCCATTTAGGTTGAGCTAGAATAAGGAGATGTCTGCATCAGAATCACCAGCAAAACCTCACAACAATGCTTGTCATGTACAGAAACTGTTCAAAAATACAAAAATGGCAAATACAGATTTTGTGTGTTGATAGTTCCACGGAGCGCAGCAGCTTACAGGCTGGTGTCTTCACCACATCTGCACCAACTACAACAGCGTCTGCCGCAAGTTTCCCCGAGACATGAAGTCAAAGTCTACAGGTAATACACACGTGATCTGGTAACAACCCTCTGATGGCAACTAAACAACAACCTGTCGCCTGTTTGGTGCTACAGTACATAAAGACTTGTTTGTTAAGGAACGTGGCAGCATGAAATGAAAACGTATTTAATAGGCTTTAGAAAAGACAGATGGCCAATTTAATGAAATCTGTAAGAGCCGATTAAGCTCAATGGACCCATTACACCTGAGTGCGACTTAGTTTTAAGCACTTCAGGAATAGTCAAGGACCTTTAACATTAATGGTTAATGCTTCTACAGTTCTCGTTTGCTCAATGATAAAATAAAATCTATAAATGTTCTATGGAGCTTTTACCTTTATTAATGATGTCACTTTTGTTTTTATAGAGTACATAAATAATATTACACTATAATGTTATCTGTGCCTATAATATATAAATAGCAGAGTATTTTAATTGAGAATATATCTTCAGTCTGTTTCTTTCCACTGATTCCAATGCATTTGCTAAAATGCAAAAAACATTGTGGGGAATTTAAAAATGAATTTTGAAAATCCTATTCAGCATTTTTCTAAAACAGATTGTTCTGATGCAGAGAACCAAGAATACTTTGAGAAACACCGCTGGCCCCCCGTGTGGTACCTCAAAGAGGACGACCACTACCAAAGAGCCCGGAAAGAGCGCGACAAGGAGGACTACCTGTACCAGAGGCGCCAGTGCAAACGCAAGTGGATTTTCTGGAACCTTCCCTCCTCCCCCAACTCGAACTCTTCCTCCCCTGGCTCGTCCGCCGTCATCTGAGTGAGCGGTAAGGCCGGGTCCACGCTGGAGTCCCCTCAGCGCGGATGTGACTTGTAACAGATACAATAGAAGATAAGCACTGCTGACTAGATCCGCCCCCAGTTATTCAGGCGCACAGTTTCTCCTTCTCCGGTTTGTTTGCAGCACTCCTACATTAAGGTCAGCTCAATCTGGCAGTTTTAGTCGAGCTTTGTTCCTTGTATTTTTAGCTCGGTGTACATGACACTCAGACCTCAGTGATATGAGCCTCACTGACAAATGGCACAGTGTGACCGGCGCAAACAACAATCCACATCGATCGTTTTGTGTTCCACCATCTGAGTTTAAAGTAATAGCACTCTGCTGGCACAGAACCTTCCACCTGTGGTCATGACTATCATCAGTCAACCTGAACTGATAACCAAGTGCTGCTTATCATCTGCAACAACCAGCAACTCAACACAGAAATTAAGTCTCAGAGATATAACACTTTGCCCTTAAGTGTTTGTACAATCTACCAAACTGCGTGTACAGTATGATCCCATCAACTAAATGCATCAATAGTATAGCCTGCCAGGAATCACGTACTGAACTCTTCCACTCTTACCATTCTGATTATCATCCTGTATGCATAAATGAAAATACAGGCAAGATGTATTTCTGTCCAGCTCTTGTGTTTTTGAATGTTTGTGTACGGCTTGCACAACTGAGAGCGGTGGGTCTGGACACACTCGGTATTCATGATCTATCATGAGTTTGTGATTTGTCGCCTCTTGTCACAAAAGGGCTTTAGTTTACATGAATGCGTTCAGTATCCGGAGACACCAGAGATCCCAAATTGAGGAAAATATCTGTTTTTTCAGTGAAACGCCAGCAAACACCAACCATTATTATTTCCCCTGTGTTGCTGGATTAGGCGTGTTTGGCGCCACATGTTTTTCCTGGGTCGTTCAGCTTGGCATTGAATAGTCCGAGCAGCCTAATAGCTACTCATGATGCATCTCAGACGCAACAGCAGCATCTCCGGAGCTGAAGTGACCACGTGTACATTACCAATCCTCTGTGACAAAGTGTGTGACCTATCTCAAACCTTGTGGGGACTTCTCTTGGTTGATCGGAGGATCCCCAAGACTCGTACATGCAGGAAGCTTCGTCACGCCTGGGTGAGGTCATCCATGTTCTTCTACACATCTCAAGCACTTTCTTGGACTCTTCTACGACAGAGACACACACAAAACCCTCCAGTAGCAGCATCCTGGTGAACGGCACTGAGGACACTATTGTGCCATGACACGTTGTGGAAATGAAAAAAAAAAGGAATTTGGGAGGATTATGGTGTTTTCGAATGTTCTGAAATACTGTCAAGCAGTTTAACTCAAATCCTTTGTGTTGATTTGTTTTGCACACGTCAAAGTATATGTTCAAGATTGTCATCTCATATTGGACTTGATTGTAGGATGGAGTGCAGAAATGTTCAGATTTGTATGGTGCTCAGTGAAGCTGGGTCGTATTGTACATTTAAAAAAAAACAAACAGATGAACCGCAAGTAACTTGCTTCGCTCTCATGCACAGTTACGTAATATTGTGCACTGCAGGCAGTGAGCAGTATCGCACAGTATTACTGAGTAATACATATAGTGAATATAGACTTGACTCGTCCGACTCGCGTTTAGTTACATTGCAGCTACACACTGTTGTTGAAAATAACTTAATACTCATCGTGGGGACCTCCCAGTTACATCTATTATATGCTGTAGTATAAGTGCAAATTACTGGTAGTTCATATGAAGAGTCGACTCATAGTAAAGTAGGATTAGAGGTAAAGTAGACACATGTTTGTATAAATGACATTATAAAGACATACATGAAACATACCATTGTCATCAAAAGAGTCAGTTCTTGTTGCAGCATCTGCTTTTGCAGCATTTGTTAAATAAAAGCTTGCTTTTAATACTGCATAGGATTGGTTACACTTTTCGATACAGGGTCCGACAAGACACATATTAGACAGAGCCCATCAAAAAGCTGAGAAATGCTGATGGGCTATTAATCAAATCAGTGACAGAAAACAAATTTTCTTGCTTGTGATAACTCCTGACCTAACTACATTGCATGAACAGGGATGAAGTTTAGTCATCATCATTGAAAGTGCACGCTACAGACAAGTGATGGTGCTGGTGCTCTAAGCAGTAGCTTTAAATTGTTCTTGATAACATTCACTTTGTCTGTTGCTAATTCATTAAACACAGCAACCGTCTTTTGAAGGTTTTAATTGTTCAAATCTTTTTTGGCACACATTGTCAGACATTAGGCAAAGGGAGCATGGTACACTTTTAGATCCAGCTTTATTCTAATCCTTAATGTTTGGATTCATCAATATGCTACATTCGAATTAATTACTTAATAAACAATAAGGCCCAGTTTTCATGTTAAATAAGGTTTATTATAATATCTATACCAAGAGGGTCAGTGCTGCTATAATTTGCCTTGGTGTGATAGATGAAGTTCATAGATGTGAATTTCATTCCTCAGTGCACTGCATTTCTCAATGAATCCACTGCTGATGTTTTGCATCAACGCCACCTCATGCCTTAATGTACAGTGTAGTGTATGGCATTGAATGTAATGTAGTGCTACAATGGTCAGTAGTTTGTCTGCTATATGTTAAGTTACCATGGTGCTCTCAGTGTGTGTATCAGTAAATGTAGGTTTTCCATAATTTGGACGTTAAGCGTCGGATTAAATGTTTTAAGCCGAATAGACAAAACTAATTAAAGACTGATCTGACCATCCTCAACTAACACAAGGACAAATCATAGATTTGTGATATTATAACCATGAAATTAATGCAGGGATTTAGTTGTTTTATTCAAAGCTGCTTTATGCTGATGAGTCAGCACAGTTACAACATGCTGAGACAGTGTGGCCATTGGCAGTTAGAACTCAAACATGTAAATATAAATTGTAGGCTGCTAATCAAACTTGGCAGATTGATCGATATAAGCTATTGCATAGTTTAAGTAGGTAGTGTTTTGTACTATGCATACAGATATGTCTGACTTTGAAACTTGCACTGCTTTGTAGCACCAGGTTCGATTCAATTTGCATTAGATGGTCTTGCAACATCATCAGGTGGGCAAACAACATCAGGTAAAAAAAGGAAATACACCGATTAGATCATAAATTACAAAGATGTTGACACTGGGGCCCTTCTCCATATGTTTGGGTGCTAATATCACCGCTGCAGACAAGCACAAACCAAAGGGAGCTTTAGCAGCACTAGGAATATATTATGTATGCTGCACAATCACTTCTGCATAGTTTAAGAGGCCTTGTTCTGAAATGGTTGTAAATTCAATGAAAAAGAGACAAAATAAAAAAACAATAAAGAAAAATAAAAAAAACTTGAATGTTTTCTCAGTGTTCTAAGCCTAGATGACGTTTTCCCAAGTCATCAGGTGTTTTTGTTCTGAAGAGCTGTTTTTATTGTTTAGGAGCTGTAAATCTGAAATTGTGTAGCATGTGTTCTTGAAAATGTGGAAATAATATTTACTAAATAAAAATGGAGCAACGTGGGAAGTTCTGGCATCACTTTTTATATAAATACAATAAGGTAGATTGTTAGTTTCCATTTAGAAAAAACATTAAATCTTAGAGTTTATAGTAATGTTGTTTTATGTATATATTTAATGTATATACAAACATCGCAGATATACAGAATATATCCAACTAAAGTTGAATACAGTTAAACAAATACTCATGTTGATATATAAATATGAATCCAAACAAATGTACACACACATATATTCAGTCAGTAAATTAGTCACAGGTCCAATCTTTATGTGCAATAACATTTCTACTAATTTAACACCAAGATATAATCTATATAAATCTAATATAAATGCATTCATATTATATTTTGAGTTTGTCAAAGACACTGGTTCATCGTTGTATAGAATTTAGATCTGTTTTTAGATCTGTTTTCAATATCTGAAAATACAGATACGTTTGTATTATATTGTGTAAGACTTCGTAGTGCACCTCTTTGATCTTATTGGTGATACATAATGTAAATGTAAAGAACTGTGCCCTCTGCCAGTTGTTTTAGTTTCGGTTCTGTCATGTGAAACCTGTGCAGCCTCGTACGTCAGTGACGTGCTGCGCTACGTAGCTGCGTCATCATCAGCAGCAGCAGAAGAAGCAACAGACAGTGAAGGTGCAGGAGGAGAACAAGCTGAGAAACATGGTAACGTTGTTCCCATGTGAATGTCGAGATAAACAAATTGTAGTGGAGAGAGAACCGTGTTTTTTATTTCATCTCTGGTTTCTAACTGGGTGGATAAACTGCGAAATACCGTGTCGAAATACAAACAAACAAACAAACACTTAAAGGCTAAACTTATGCTAACGAGTACTGTAGTGAACATGCAACACTTGAGTCACGTGTCATTTGTCATGTAGCCAGAAGTTTGCTTAATTAAGATCATTACATTAAATTATGGACGTGTCAGCTATCTGCAGTTCAGACAAGTTCAGTTGAAATATAGTAACACAAACTTAAACTTTGATAATAATTAAGTTAAGAGTTTTATCTAGTTGTTGTGATTCTTCTCATCAGTCCTTCTCAAAGATGTCGGGGCTGCTGATGTGTCATTAACAAGTGTGGGCGTGGTCAGGTGTATACATCACCTCTGATTGGCCCAGACGTAGAGCACACATAGTAGGGCAGTTATTTAAAAATGTTTATCTACAGAATAGCATAAACTAAACGCGATGTAACAAATGAATAACAGCTGATGTGAAATTATATATTACTCATCTTAAAATCAATCACCTTTCCTGATAATTGTTAAGTAATTCATATTTTTTAGGGGAAACGTCTTTATATTTTAAATTCACTTATTTTCCTTGTCTTATTTTGTGATTCAACAGCATTAGGGTTTCAAGATGTTCAGACCATTTTGCAGAGTTGTGATAGTTAAGTTAATGAATCATTTCATGTTTACAATTCGATTTTAATTCAGTAGCACTTCAGTTACTCATACTTTCCACCACTGAGAAACTTTATTTCCTGTGCTTCTTGAACTGTCATTCATTTCATTCATAGAAATGAACTGGCTGGTCAATAGGTGTTTTTTCCAGTCGTCCACTGAACATCCATTGGTAAAAAATAAGAAATACTATTTGAATCTATCAGATTCCTGAATTGGGTTTTGTCTGACTGACTGCTGCTGTTCCACAGGCTGCACTCAGGTCATTTCTGGTGTTGTCTATGTGCATCTTGGGGCTTTTCCATGTAGAAACATCACCAGACACTCTCAGCTCACTGGATTCTTCTTTCTGTCAGTAAGTAGAACATAATGCTTCAGAAAGATATGCTCATAGAGTGATGGAAATGACTTTAGTTGTCCATCTTTATATTAGACTATGGTGCTGTTTACATTTACCTCAATACTGAATGTAATACACAGTTGTGTACAATGAGGTTCAGCTTCTCTCTCTCTTCAATGAAGTGGTGGACTAGAAGTGATCTACCCAGAGATGGACATCGACAAATGCCTCATCGTTCCCAAGGACCAGAAGCTCAGAGAGAAAGTCAGCAAAGTGTGGAAAGCCCCAAGGATTTACTTCTCTGGAGCACAAAAGGTACAAGATGCGTGTGCGTGTGTCATGTGTGCATTCATGTTTTTGGGAGATGTTGGAGATAATAACTTGTTTAGTATTTACTCTGCAATGATTTTGACTCCACCACAGCAGGTTATTAAATATGCAAACATTACCCCCTTTCTTTTTAATTTGTAGATTGAACTTTCACAAAACAGACATAATTTACATACTCTTAACTGATGTCCAGTAGTACATCAGCACTTCTTTGAATATTGGCACTCCATTTTTAGAATAGAATAGAAACGTAATTTTCATCTATTAATAATATTAAGCGATTCACAAGGATGTTCTGGACATTATAATGACATGAAAGATTCTCTATGTCTCTGTTTGTCAAACATGCACAGACTTATTTTGAACACTAGAGTGCAGTAATGGATAAAACACGCTCCATATCATCACTTATAGAACAGGCCTTTGTTTACTGTCACAATAGACAACATGTTCACAATATTAGACAAAATAACATTATTTACATTAACAATTTAAAAAGTCAGTCTTCTCAGTGTTCAGCATATATGTAACTTTTTATTGTCTGCATCACCTACATCGCTGAAAACTGGTTGACTGCAGTAATCTTTGACACCACAGTGGGGTGCTAGCACTTCATGGTCGTAGGCCACTCCATGAACGATTGATTTACGTCTCACTTACATTTTACCTGAACTTGTACTTCATACTGTGTATAATGTCAGATAGCATCAAATGCAACGTTACTGTCATTGGCATCCTTAAATTGGTAACTAATGATAGGTCAGGTCTGATTGGTTAAAACTAATCATACTAGTCAACGTAGAGACAATTATTCTATATCCTAAGATAGGAGTCAGCTGCACCAGAGAGTAAAATATACAGTGCATGGTTTAGAGAGAAATAGTATGAAATTGTAGTAGTAGTAAATCAAGGTTATGAATAAAATAAGACACGGATTACTAACAATTCAATTAATCTATCTATCAAAATTATGAGGCTAGATTCCAAATGAATGCATTAAAACTGCTGTTTGAAGTTTGCATGAAGGGATTTTAGATCCCAGACACATCTAAATTGAAAAAAAGTCAGAATGTTACCTGCTGATGGTAATAGATAGAAAAAGAAAAGTGCTTGTGAAAAAGAGCATGACATTAACAGCAGAGTCTCTCAATGCCATCAAATCAACGAGTTTGTGAAATGTGTTGGCAGAACATGATGTAGGGCTTAAATGTCATGTGATGTGTTCCTCTTTAAATACCCACTCTTCGCATGTCACATGAAATCATCACAGATCCATTCACACGTCCTGCATTGTACTCATTTATTTATTTATTATGTATTTTTTTCATCCTCTGTGTTGTTTTACTGTTGAGTGACACAGACACAGATAGAGAGAGAGAGAGAGATGCTTTACCCAGTGCACAGAACTGCTGCTGTTGTTGACAATGAAATTACATCAAGTGTACACCAAACCTTCTATCTGTAAATTGAAAACTTAAATTGAAAGCCACCTCGATTTAGGAGCTAGTTTATGAATTCCAGAGCTAAGCAGTCTGGCTTGAACATGATGTATTGCCCTTCCCCTGCTCAAACTCCCTTTGATGTATGGTCGTATTATCTATAATGCTGTCTTACATGATTCTCTTTTATTGCCAGAATCAGCGCCGGACAGCAAAACAGATTACATGTTAGATTAAATCAATACAAACTTTATTTACTGGGCTTTGAAATGTAATTCTCCATTTCTCCTGACACTTGAGCAAACAGGTACCGTTGAAGGCTCAGAGCGTTGCCTGCGGTCATGTTATCGGTCCGCCGGTCCACCATGCTACCATGCTCTGTCAGTGTGCCAGGCTGCCCGTGTCGCTGCTATTCTTTGCCACTCACCCCTTGTACCCAGTAGCTGGAACACAGAATAGTGGCCATTCAGGCTCAGATCCACCCACAGGAACACCCACTTCAATACTGGGATGGGATGCATGCCTGCTGAGTAATTGTAATGGAGCGCAATGGGCAGCAGTCCCCAGAAAACGCCTCTGGAAAGGTGCTCATGACCAAAAACAAAAGCAAAGAGCCAAAGAAGCTGCAGATTTCTGAGTCCAAACTTCAGAGCAACGAATCACCACTTGAACTTATGTGTTGGTGAAACCTGGCATGTGCATTTTTAGAAATCCTAATAATATTCAGAAGCCTTAACAGCATTTCCAGTTTGATACAAGTGGGATGTGTGTTGGCTAACATGCCTAACACCATGTCCTAGTCTGATAAATAAAGTTAGTGCAAAGTGGCAATAAGAACTGAAAAAGACCTGACCATATTCTTTCAAGGGTACATATTTAGAAATTGTTGTAATAGGACGGAAGCACAATTTACTGAAGTTCATCGTGACGTTATTTTCTGAATATATTAATCTCTGTCCCAATTTAAAAACAAACTAGTGTTTTGAAGAGCCAAACATACCGGTAGCATGGGTTTGATTAGAATAGGGTTATCATAGTGGTAAACTATTTTAAGAATGGGTTTGACCTGTAACACTCTTTTTCCAAATGTCCTTTGTTTCACCACATAGAGAGTGTGGGGCTGTTTGTCCGACACACAGCCAAACCAATGCAGAAAGAAAATACAAAGAGCATTCAGGTCCATTGTTCATAATTTATTGTCTAAGTCAAAAGGAGGGAGGAGGGCATATGCTTACATCACAAATAAAAACAACAATAAATAATGTGAGTATAAATAAACTAAAAAGTAACTCTGAAACAATATTTAAATAGATTTTAATCCTAATGCTGTCCTAATTATAATTATTTTATAATACAGTGACCTTTTTAATAATTGAAAATAAAGGTAGGAGACATTTTGCTTCTTCTTCCAGTCTCACAGCCCTGATGGTTATTCTAGGTAGAAGCTTCAGTTGACTTAGATATTATTAATTAAAAGGCATAAGACACTTAATGTGATCTGGTTCAACTGAAATTCTTAGATATTCTATATATAAACTAAAGGAATCTTGTAAATGACATTCTTAGCAGGTCTAACATGAGAGTCGTGCTCTCTCTGCGTCTTTTCCTTCTTACATTAACTCTACCGTGGCATCTTGTTCTATAAAGTGTCTCTGAAGGATGATACCAGCAAACACCTACTCGCTGAAGTGAGGAAACAAACCTGAGCCTTCTCCTAGACTCTAAAGATTAAAATGTTTATTCAAAATCCAACTCACTCAAAACTTACAGTTTATAGGTTAGAGCCCACGGTTGAATGGTATTAACAAGTT
The DNA here is from genome assembly GCF_949316205.1 of Platichthys flesus. Lineage (NCBI taxonomy): Eukaryota > Metazoa > Chordata > Actinopteri > Pleuronectiformes > Pleuronectidae > Platichthys > Platichthys flesus. The sequence continues at coordinate 16,856,284 of NC_084947.1, forward strand.
TGTTCGTCACAGAGCGTTTTACCTGTATCAGAGATCTTTATTTTTTTATATCATACTGCTCCAGCAACTTTTATTGGAAATTGTTCAATAAGACTGAAAAACGTTTATAAATGTCAAAGACTGTATCAACACCTTGTTGCATTTTCTTTCTGTGTCAGAGCAACATTATGTCTCAAAATGCCAAAGTGCTTTTAGGTAATTTTGTTTTTATAGAAGAGACGGAGCTGTGCAAGTTCTTGATGTCGATAGAGGCTCTATGGAAATCAAGCTCCGCCTGTAGAAAGAATTAAAGAACAGTGAAAATGAAGAAGAACCCAAAAATAAACCAAAGAACTTGGAGCTAGAAAGGATTAAAAAGCTCTGTGTTTATTTGGCTGCACATCAGCTCATCCAGGTGTGCTTTAACTCACTAAGGAATGTCAAAATGAGATTCTGCCTTCTTAAATCTTAAATCTACTTTCAGCTAGTTAGTGATCACCTTAGTATGACAAAAGCTTTGCACTGCACGATGCAATCGGGCAAATGAACATGCGATCATGCTCTGTGGCATGTTCAGTATGAGGATGCTGAGCAGGTCCAGTCGATATAGATTTTGTAAAACGACGGCAAAAGGGAAAGATCGAAGACGATTCATTGTTGGCAGGAGCTTCAGTCACATAAATGCTCACCTGGCTGCTGTTTCAATAGGAACTGTGACCAAAGGAACTTCTGTATTTAGATCATCATGCATTTGTATAACGTGTAAGGAATAACAGGAAGTTATCAGACTGTGTCAGTGGACAGTTGCAGGTGAGGGATATTTACCATAGACTGTAAATAAAGATGGACGACATGGCTGCTGCCCAAAAGTAAAGCCAAAACCTTTTGATCGCCTCTTGTTTGCTGGCTGCAGTAAAGGTCACAAGTCCTTCCTCCTCCATGTCAATGAATGGGACATGGACCAAATTACGTGTGGTTTTGAATAGTTTTTTTGATGCTATAAAACAGCTGAGACTAACTTGTGATCAGTGGAGTGCTTGTTTCATCGGGACCTCGATACTGTGGCTCCATCCTCCCGATCGCTGCTGCGCAGACTCTGGCTCCAAATGCGCAAGTTGGCAATGTTCATACCCTTCAATTCTGGATAGTGGGAGGAAGTGGCCACTCGTTGTCCATCTTGCAGTCGATGGATTTTACAGTAGGACCGCATTGCATAAACCTCTCATTAAACAGATGAACACAAATTTAAGAGCTCAGTGGTCCAGAAACCAGAGGCACTGGTCTACAGACATGTGCAAAAAAAAAAAAGGTGATATGGTCAGATGAGTCATCTATTACTGCGTTCTCGCCACGGGTGGGTGAGTGCGTGTGTGACTACACCAACAGAACAATACAGGCCTGAATGCTTGACACCTGTACTGAGAAGGTCCAGTGCTTATGTTGTACTGTGGGGGGGGGGGGGGGGGGGGGATGCAGAACATCATGTTGGAGAATATATTTTGTAAAAATGTTATGCTTCATCCCTCCAGTTGAGCTAATCTATGCTAAATGCAGTGAAGCTTCTCCAGTGCACGCATTGGCCTCACACTTTTTTCTTTACTATATGTCATGTCTGTATTTTTTATTTCTTCTTTTGTGTTTATAATATGTGCACTCACATCATTTTGAGTCATAGTTTAGACACAGGCATGTTCAGGCATGATTGGCGTACTTGGCGTAAACAACACAGGCCACAGGAGCTATCTTTACCTCATAGTTGCTCCAAAAGTGGAGACAGTTTTGGACTTGTTTTCTTTTTCGTTTTTTTCAGTAAGGACCTGGCCACAGGGCACATTCTTAGACATGGGGGATTTCAAAGCCTTGTTTTTTGGGTAGACATTTCTTGCATCTTGTGGATGGAATGAGGGTTTAAACCATTACTGCGATTAGAGCTGCCTCACTATGATCTCTTGAGCTTGCTTACTGCTGCTAATAGCTGTTTCCTCTCTATTTCCCTCTATCTTTTTTCTTTTTCGCTTTCTCTCTCTCTCTCTGTGAATGATTATTATGCTTTACTAAAACATGTGGGGGCGTTGAGAGAGAGGATTTAAATGCAACGATCCCCCTCCTCTTTTTTTTCTTTTTTTTTTTATTTTTTTTGGTGAATCTCAGCGCTCTTTTCTGCAAGCCTCTGATGACGACAGGGCAGCTTTAAGCCTGGCAGTGCCCACGGCAGCCTGCCGTCTCAGCGCTGCCCACTCTCCTCTGTGTTGGCATGCTGGAGAAGCGAGGGTGGGGTTCCTCTCGAGCAGACCTTGTCATTCCTAGGAAAGCCTACATGTCCACCCATGCAGGATTCCTGATAGGTCTCCATGTTGGGGATGTGAGAACGAAGAGATAGGGATTTTATCCCCAGTAGGCAATGGCCTTTCTTTTCAGTGAGGAGTGTATATTTAGATAAACAGACAAGGTACTTCCTTGAGCCTTTATGTGACAGCGAGGGTCAACAAGTGAAACATGTACTATAATATCCATCTAATTGCATATTCAGTCTCATCAGGTGGGTGTTTTTGGCTCTGCTGGATTAAGTAGGTGTGTTTGGCTGAGATTCAGGGAGTTTATTTCCTTAGCTAATGTTCCCCTTTGTCATTATAACACCGTGTTAAGCTGACCCGTGTCCCGCTCCATTCAGTCATTGCCCATTTACTACACGGCACACGTGATTCATGCGAGCTTCTGAGGAGGAAAGATTTACAACCTTCTGCTACTAGTACGATTGATTATGCAAATTCATTGGAATGAAGAGAGGCAGTAAACCTCCAGAGCCACCATCTCCCCATCTCACCGAAGAATCATTTGCACCTCGCGAGACGCACACGCACCTCATGAGGTTTGACCTGTGACATGCAAACTGCAGGGCTGCAACGATTTTGCCCTCAGTTGGCGGGAACTGAGGGCAAAAGGATGTGTGCAACTGTCTTTCATGTGTAAGTGAGACTGCACCTGACACATTTATATCTGAAATCAAGTGTTCCTTTCCTATTTATTTCACCTCCTTCCCCTATTTTCTTCGTCTTCACGCCTCTCAACCATGCATTCACCCCTAAACTGACATTCATTTATATCTAAATTTTTTTTGATGCTACCATTTCGCACCCTGCTGTTGCAGTAGCGTAGTGTTCCTTCACCTTACATTTGGACTGTAAGCGCGTAGGCAGAAATACTTTTTACTCTGTGGCTGTGAGTAAAATATGATTTCAATTACCATGAAAATGTATTGTATTATCAATGGGAGGATGAGAACAGATTAAGGAAGCTCTTGGATGCTCTTACAGAGGACAATGGTCAGGTTTCCATGCAAAGAGCAGGACAGGAAGAATATGATTTTCCCCATTTGACAAAAGCTCTGAGAAAAAGGAGGTGGTTGAAAACGTAAAGCCGACTCAGACCGGATATGTTTAAGAAGATGATTTGCTTTGATACGCAGGAATGTTTTTGTATTGATGACAACTTTTTTATTTTTGTACTTATAGCAACCTAATTAACCAATAAGACTATAAGCTTTCGTCATTGTAAAAGTTAAATCTTAGATCAAAATTTGTGAACTCCGGAACAGAGGCAATAGCAAACACTTGGAGAAGCAGAAGTCTTTAATAAAGATACGACCTGAACCTGCGCGCCTGATTATTATTCAGTATTCACACAGAAATTCCATCTCCTCAGTTCATATACATTGACGGCAAGGTCTGTTCAAACAGAGATTCATAATCTGCATGGGAAGTGCATCTGCTGCTGTGGATACTAAGACAAACATACAAGATTAAATTTCTATTTATATGAGCCACGAAACCTAACATTTGCCATGGAATCAACGTAAGATCTGGAGACGCCTCGGTTGCACTTTGGCAGAGGGAGAAACTCGTATGTTTCCCTAACGTGATCTGTCCAGCGGGGACATGACACCCAAAAATATCACCTTTTAAAATAATAAAATCAAGCCACCCCCTGCAGTTCTCATTTTGTCTCACAAGCTTGTGTGTTGTGCGATCTCGAAGGTTCCCTGGGCCTCAGATATCTGGATGTTAATGTGAGCTCCTTCCCTTTTTGTGAAGATTTTCTGGACAAAAATCAAACTGTAAACTTTAACTTAAATTCTTCATTGTAGAGTAATTCATCTCAGATTCATACAGTGTGACTGCAGACGCTCAGATAGGTTTTCGTGGATTTTTTCCTTGAAACTGACACAATGGGCTTGTTTCTACTTTGACAGCCTCTTTTCTTTTTGAACTAAGTAATCACAAAGTTAAAAGTGATCATGTGAAGTTTTACTTAAGACCCAGATGCTTGGCTTAGTGGCACGTTGCCCAAAAGGTTTTTATGTGCTTCTCATTTGTGGTCCGGCACAGGGTTTAGTTACAGTTGTGTCCCAATCCTCTGATTCACCTTCTTTAAGAACAGCTTCAGGGCTGCTCATAATGCTTAACTCTCCATAATGCCATCCCCTTCATCTCCCCAGTGGTCTTATTGTCTTAACTCTGGATGGAGAAGACAGAGTGTTAAAGGAAAAACAGGTTAATACACATTTGGCACAGTGAAAGTATCATCTCATAGATGCACAAACATTCAAGTTTGATGCTTTTTGCTTCCTGTTTCTCCCAACTTCCGTCGTTGCCTTGTCAGTCGGTTCTACTGTGTTTTTTAAGATGTATTACCGGTGATTAACTTTTGCGTTTGACATGAAAAGGCGGCTAATGGTAACAGCGATCAGGTGCATTGATGTGTTGATTGATTTGAGAACAGGGGGATGATAAAACTGCCTTCCTTGTCATTTTTCCTGATCCTGTAGTTTGGAAGCAGAAGAAAATGTTATGCAAATTATTTGTTAATCCCTTTACATTATTTGTTCCATTTCTCCCGTTCGTTTTCACACTCAATTTCCAGCACAGGGAGCTGACAGGCGGACACCCTCAGATCGCTAATTCTTAAGATAGGAATAAAAAAAATGAGAAGTCAGCCATCCCTCACGTTTGAAATATTCTTGCTTCAATTAATTAATTTGCTTGAATGATGTAGCCTGAAAAATGTAGCAGCAGACCTTGAAAGCCCTTCAAGCACTTAACTTTAGAGACATCCACCTTAACCTCTTTCTCTTCTTTATGTGTGTTTTCATAAAAGCTCTCACCAGCAGATTAACAGACTCTCAAGAAAAACATTGACCTGCACAATTAAGGATATGATATCAACATAAGCAGGATAAGGCAGCTGAGTCTAAGCTGAGAGAGCAGTGGCAGATGAAACTGTGACCAGTATTTCTCCATAGTTTTGTTGTCCCAAAGGTTGGTGTTAAAAATAATAAGAAAGAGGTGGGATGGTCTTAGATTCAAGAAGCTTAAAATGCAAAATCTCAAATAAGCCCAATTTTCCCCAGCCAATCGCGTTGCATTTTGGTGGGCTTGTGTTGATCGTCTCAACTGACTCACACGCCGCCCCTCCCCAAATAAAAACACTAGAGATTTACGTGGCTTTTCAAAAAAATGTATCTAGACATTTATCCAGCTTAATCTTCTTAACATATTAAAGTGATTTGCGTTACCCTGAAGTGGCTGAAGCTGCAAGCTCACCGCCCCTCATGGAACTAAGACCCGAGAGGCATTGTGGACACCTTGCGCTCACGAGGAGAGAGGTGGGCAGAAGTCAACCAGCTTCTCAGCCGTGGAGATGTCCCCACATTATGCGTTCATTTTCTTTTTTCTTTTTTTGTTCTGTTATTAGTCCAACTGTTGCACTCAGTCAGTGTTCTTAGGCACATGGCTCTGCCAGCACTGCCCACACTGTGGTGTGGAGGTTTGGAGCTCTCAGCTTTTTGAGCTGAACTGAAAGAGCTCTCTCCCAGAGTAGGTGTTGGCAGGATGCTTTGTTTCTTTCTGTGAATGTCATGAGAGGTATGGATAATGAGAAAACTGAAGCACAGTGATGCCATGATTTATCTGGATGCCAACTTTATGCCCCGACTGCAGATTTGGGCATTTTCAGATAGACGATGCGCTTAACCTTTTCTTCAGACGCGACACAAATCTGAGAATAAGAAGTGACAGTTACAATGTGTTTTTTCCTAAAAACACCACTTCACAGGCCGGGCAGCTAAAAGGTCTTGGTCAAACTCAAGCACTGATAATGTCCTTATTTGGCATAATTGCTCTATGGATGCACCTCGGGCATTCATTTTGCCAGATCGCATTAGCAGAACTGTAAGTTTACATTTGAAAACGTTCATTGTAGCTGAAGCCTGGGTCCATTCATTGTCTTCATGGTATTTAGCTTAATGTCTGTCAGAGTTAAATCAAACATGATGGGGTCAAAGTTAATGTGGCTGGGCTGCAATCCTCATTTAGTTTATTTGGATAAGAGTTTAAAGAGTCGACTGAAATAAAAAAGCATTTTAAAATAATCTTAAGATCATGGATAAAATGTTCTTTATGATAAATGGAGAGGACCGCAATCATAGCAGCAATCATTCTTTCAATCAAACCAACAGCAGTGCACCACTTTTTAGATGAGGACATTATGCTGGACTCATTGATCAATTCATGTTTTGTCTATAAAACATCATAAAGTAGAATCTTTATCACAAATTGTAGGGTATCACCTTTGCACCTCCTGTTATGTGTGATCAACAACCCAAAACTCAGATACTCATATAACATATTCAGATGTCAATAGTCAATGAATCATATCAGCGCTCGTTTCTTCTTCTAATAAATTTAAACTCAAACTATGTAATTGTCATCTGACCACTTAGATTGCGGTTCAGTATTGAACAAAGGAATTAGGGGATGAAACACACTGTGTTATTTCACTTCCTTTTTATCTTTGTATACATGAGACATTGTGTAATATCTATTTGTTATTTGTGTTAAGCTTAAAAGAAGGCATTGTTGATTCTGTATAACTACATTTACGTACAAATATAGTTTGCAGGAGATTTACTGCAGTTGCTTTTAATTTAAGCTCATGACAGATATTACTATAATACTGGGTGCAGTTATTTCTAGTAAGAAAGGGACAGCTCACAGTGATTTCTCACATAAGCATGTGCTGTACCTTAATAGTTCAAATATCACATGTTTCTGTTCATGTGGTCACTTATAGGTACATCTGATGAAAAGTTTCACCCTGTCTCTTATTCCGATTGGCAGGTAGTCGTGTAACTACGGGTAATGTGTGACAGGTGTTAAACTAAAGCACTGAGGCCGTCCATACGAACTAACGCAGACGAGCACTTCAAACAAACTATGAGTGGTTGCTTCTTTTCATATCAAATAGAATAGGAGAAATTGATTGGAACTGGGAGGCTTAGGACTGGATTTTCCTCAACCATAATATTTTTTCTTTAACAACTGCAGCTTAAATTTAGATTTTTTTTTTAGCTGGCTTTGTTTTTATTTCTTTGTCCAAATCCTATCGAGTGGTGCTTCAGGTTTTTCCTTGAGTAAAAAGTTGATATTGTTGTGGGGAGGGAGAAAGGACTTTTTTTTTTTTTTCATGTGTGCAGGAATGTAGATTTCTTCCCCCCGTGAAATCCTAATTGTGCCTTGGAGGGCTGGTAGGGTATCTCTGCTCGGCTCAGCTCAACAGGATTTGTGTCTGTGTATGTTAGAGTATGTCTCTTAGCTTGAATGCGGATATAACCCTTTCATTGCACAAGCTGCTGATTCTTCATATTTGCCGATAGGCTGATCCTGTGCATCTGTATCTTTTTGTGGGAGACGTTGAAAGTTTTTTTTTGTGTGTGAGGGAAGCTTCCATCTTTATTTTTTTTGTCTTTAAATATTTGATATTTTTTATGAGTTAATGCAGATAACAAGTGGACTTCTATCTGTGGATCAACCGTATTTGAAAATTAAGCTCCTGAGAGCAGGCCTTGCCAATAGTGAACGGTCAGATCGAGAATATATTTCAGGTCAAAACTACATCTGTCCCATGTGCTTACTGAATTATTGCTGTGCATTTATCTATGCAAATCCAGGATAAGATCCTATCTGCCTGCAGCGACATATCCCCCTGGATTTGGTCTATACGTGAATTAGGCAGGTTATGGTTGACAGTCAAAAAGGAATTGCAGCAACATATATGCAGAGATTATTGCTGTAGTCATTAATTGTTGCTTGAAAGGAGATTAGGATTACCGGTCCTGCAGAACACTAACACCTGTCCTTCCTCAAATCCAACAATGTTACTTCAGTTTTCCTTATTTCAGTATCAGCTCGAGTTGGCAAAATAAAAAAGGCTGATTTATTCAAATGAATCATCGACACTGGAAATGATTCAATATGCGCCACATTCAGATGGGTGATATATTATTCCCTTGGGGAGAGGCAAAGATGGAGCTGTGGAGCTGTTTTATTTGTGCTCTCTTTATCAGTGTGTCAGGCAGAGAGGCTGAGCTTGTTCTCAATGAATGGACGAGCCCTTGAACCATAAACCTGTACCTCCTCTGATAACAGTTTCTGCATTGTGATATAAGTGCCATTCCCTGTAATGTCCTCTTTGACAGCGCTAAATATATCAACACGCACAAAATGATCTGTCAGACGAATTATTTTATTTCTACCAGTTCTCCAAAACTAAGGTTTTTTTCCAGCGTGTGCAGTGTGTGCATTTGGAGACGTGCTGTATTGTGGACTTAATTACGGATTGAAAGCATAGTGCGTTGTGGTTGCAATTCACCCGGCTCTGCTTTTTATGCTCATAACGTTTTGCCTTTAGGTGAATGTTTACTGTACATTTTAGTCTTATACATCATTTAATGCTTCTTCTGCTGCTGGGACCTCAGCCGGCTCTGACGTCTGAGATAGCCACATCTTCTAAGGTGATGAGAGTGCTCCCTGAATAACTCCGAGCCCGTTTGATGACATGGCCCTGATTGTCAGACTGGTGGGCTGGTGACACTGGAACACAGACGGTGCTTGTCTGTTTGAAATATTCTCTTGCAAGCTTCCAAGCCCTGGGCAGTCCTCTCTCCCAGTCTCCCAACACCCAGCTTCGCCCACTGAAACAAGACTTCCATACTGGAAAATCCGGCCCTGTCAACTGGCAGTCTGGACTTGGTTAGGCCCACATGCCAAGCACCCCCCCTCCGCCACTTCCACCCCTTAATAAGCACTAGAGTTTGCCACCCCATGTAGATGCCTTTTGGTAGCCATCCATGGATGGCGTCAATAGCATCTTCCTACACAACAGTGACTGAACGGAGGGCACAAGAAAATGTGGGAATAATTTACACTTTCTCACTGTACTACCATCAGAAACCATAATTAATCATGATAGAAAAAATGTGGAAGCCATCTTGGCTGGTGAAACACACAGTGCCTGTGAACAGCCCTGACACCTTTAACAGCTCTGGTGGCCAAATAGGAATGGGTGTCAGAGTGCTTACAACTAAGCTCCCTTCATGGCAGCATGTAACCCATGATGGTTCTTTGTGAAAGTGGAACTGTTTTATAAATGAAAGATTTTCATTTATTTTCTTCAAATGAAATGCTGTTACAGGTCTCAAAATTCTTCATAATGTGGCAGCAAATTCCAGAACGTGAACAAAAAAGCCGCGAAAATATATATTTTTTATAAGAATATTTTGTGTTTTTGCAGCTTTGTTGCTGTTTTCGTTGGCAAATACACTATTTATCTACTATAAGCTCAGCACATCATAATAATTTTCCTTTTTTATCCTCCGAATTCCCCTGAGGGCTTTTAGAATCAAAATAGTCGATTCAGATATCCAAATCCTGGGGAGGTAATTAGAAAGTGCTCCCTATTAACTTTTATAGGCTGCACTTGGTGGTAAAATAGCAGATCTATGACTCCAAGTGTGTGACATGCTTGACAGACTAATTATGGTCATGAGTCCAGTGCTGTAATTTTCCCTGTTTGACTGTTGTGTTCTCAGCAGCCAGACTATACATGACAACAATATTTCCCTCTTTCCTCATTTAGCTGGGTGATGACGCTCAGATCCCAGCACCTGGTTGTTACTTCAGAGTCGGGGTACTCAAACTTTTTTCTGTTCACACCCACCACCCACAAGTTTTTATCAATTATTATCGGTGGGGTTGGTAATTTTTCTCTGTAACAGTCTCTATCTTATTAGTTGAAATCCTCTTCAGGTCCAGATTGTCATCGTTCAATAACGGAAAAAAAAGCCGGCATCTGTGGCTGTTACATTATTGGTCTGTGTACCTGTCTGTAACTGACCTGCCTGCCTGTGCACATCCTGTGAGTCTTCAGCTAGAGAGACAGAGACAGATGAAGCTCAGACGATCAGTCAGAAGTTTGTGAGGGAGACGTGGAAAGGGCCTTTTGGGGGCGTAGCTTTGACGAGAGGGCAGATGGGAGGCGATGGGTTAGGGTGATGTTTGCATCTTGAAAGTATAGCCTGCTCTTTACCATCTAGCTAGCTTTACCAGGATTACGAACCCTAGCTTTAACCTTGAAACATTCATAGAATAATTTATCAGCTGTGATTAATACAAATGTTATAAATCATAGAGGGAAAAAATTATAAAAAAGGCTTTATTTCCACTATATCAATCACGTTTATTCAAGTTTCACTCCATATTTTTCCTCTGGTCATCCACGCTGACCCCATGCTGTGACTCCCTGACCCCCCCCAGGGGGGCCCAACCCTCAGTTTGAGAAATCATTGCTTCAGAGTACCTGTTAATGGCAGGGTCTGTTTTAGAGCATGTGCATTTGCAGAAATGCTTTCATGGCAGTGAGTAGGTGTATGTGTGTAAAGCCACCACTAGAAAGTGTTGAAAGCCTCAGCTAGCAAGATCGCATCCAGGGTGACTAATAAGCTTAACATGAGCACGGCTGTGTTCCCAAGCATGGCGCGGTGAAAGAAGTCTTCGATGTTGAGAGAAATGCAGAAATGGTTCCCTAGGCTGCCACTAATTCCTTCACCCCCCTCAAGCATCAATCAGACTGTGAACTGTCTCAATTCGGCTTCATTGCATTGCTCCGAACTGCACTGCTGAAGTGCACAGCTTCACAAACACCGTTCAGGACAGACTGCGTTCAAACATCTTCACAAATCCGGATGTTCATTTGTGACTTTAAAATGATATGAAAATAAATCTAAATTTATTGTTCAATAGATTATATTCGGTGAGCAGACTCTATAGGTTCTAGATTTGCCTTCTGCCTAGTTCTAATTTTATAAGAATAAAACCTGGAAATACATATTTGTAGGGTCAAACTGAAAAAAGTGTTAATGTGAATATCATGTAAACTTGTGTTTGATATTCAGCTGTGATTCTACTTGAACTGCTGCCTCGCTGTAGCTCTCTCACCTCTCTGCTTGGCCACAGTACCTGGTGGGGATCCTGTAGCTGTGTTGTCTTTAGGCCTTAAATATGAATATGTGTTTATTTCCACATGTGGCTTTCTTTTGACCATGTGGCTCCTCCAAGTGTGGATTTATAAGCCACTTCACACTCCACTCCTGTGTGGGAGGAAGGCTCAGTTAAAAATAGGCAGGTTTGGAGGTAGTAAGCATCCCCGCATCACTGTGTGCGGTGCTTAAGAACACCCAGGATTATTGGCATTGTGTTTGCATATCATTTATACGTGTCAATAATCAAACTGAATGTTGAGACCAGTTATTGTCGTTGTTATTGTGAAATTCCCCAAATCATCTTGTATAATAATCTCAAAAGGGTCAGTAGCACTCGTGTTCTACTAAAGTGGGATAAAGCATTCACGTTGTGTGCCTTGTAGTTAAATAATAAATGGAAGTTGAATCATTCTATGCCAAATTACAAAACGGTATTCAATTTCAAAACATCCCTTTTAGCTCACTGTGCATGCTACTGGGTACATAGTATTTTTCTTTAATATAACATTTTCAAGGGGCATTCCAGTGATTTAGTATTAAGCTCAAATTAAACACATATTCTCCAAATATGAAAACCCAAGATTGTTATTAGTTGAGATTTAAGCAGATGAAAAATATAATTTTCTAATGTGAAAACTGTCAACAAGAAGGAAAAAAGTACTGGCAACAGAGTTCGGGAATCTGAGCTATTGAATTCTCTGACAGCAGCATGCAGTTTGTCAGGTAACAAGAGTCCAGGTATTGAAGCAAGTGAGCTTTTTCTGAATCCATACTTCACCTACACAATAGAAAAGGTTGCCGAGCAGGCTGGCATCCAGAGCAGAGGAACTGAAATGAGCAGGGGTGGCTGAGCATGGCAGGTATTGTTTGTGAGGCAGGTGATCCAGGCACAAGTAGACGGGTAGCACAACAGAGACAGAGCAGGGGAAAAAAATGTAACACTTGAAATAAGAGGGCGTGCAAAGCATTTCTACCACTTTGCAGAGTCTCGTGGATTTAATCAGTCTTTGATACTGCTTCTGATCTGTTTAGCTCATTAGTTGATTTGTGTGAGGTGAACTTGAAACTGGAATTCACGACCAACCAACCACACACACAAACAAGAAGCATGCTTGGAGAGCCGATAACTCCGCTAATGCCTCATGTTTCTATGCTAGATAAAGAGAGAAGCTATTTCTGATCTGCCTGTTTATCTGGTTCAGGTTTAAATTAGATGGGGTTATTGTTTGGGTCACCCTGCCACAAAATTTGTAGAAATCAGTTCAGTAGTTTTTGAGTAAATCTGCTAAAAGACTGCCAATGAAGACATGCCCTTATTGGCAGAGGTAACAGGAACACAGACAATCTGAGGCTAAAACAACTAACAGCATGAGCTGCGTTCCCAATACTGGAACTTTCCCCAGGAACTAGGAACCTTTGCTGGGTTTAAATTACAAAGAAAGTCTCTGCTTTGGGAATAATACTTTACAAAGTTGAATCTTTTGGGTGGAGCTTGCAGCGCTGAATATGTCTGATTGGCTAAGGGCTCCAGTGTTTTAGTTCAGCCTCTCCATCCCAACTATGGCTCGTAAAATAGTTTTTCTCACTTCAAGTCTATATTGAGTGTTTTGAATATGCTGTGTTCCCAGAGTTGACTCTGTAATAATCATATTTTCAAAGCTGTGAATCAAGAACAACAGCACAATTTCCTATATTTCTCCTGATTTTGTAGCGTTGCTCTATTCATATCGCATTTGTTGTGGAGTGTACTGCATAACCACAGCCTGGTGGTTTGGAGTGGAACAGCTTTTTGTAGCCGTGGGTCGTTTATACGTCAGCAGAATAATTAGCCTATTCCCCACTGGTCTGTAGATCGCAGTGGAAACACAGGTTCTAATCTGCTGGAACCTGTGTTAAAAAAAGTCCCTGGGACTAAAAGCTTGAGGTACTTTGGCCGAAACATGGCTGTAGATGATGTGATCCCCACACTGGATATTATTCAATTCATGCAACCCAGTAAAACCTCTTCAGTCTCTGGAAAACCCTGTTCCAAACCAACCCAAGTCGTTATTTCTACAACAGGTAGTGAGGTAGTACTCTACTGTGACTAACTAATTGACTTTTATATATAAAATAATGGAGCATTGTCTCTCATCGCATGTTTTTGTTGTTGGTACCTGAGAAGTGCAGACAATAGATGGATGTGAGTGGTTTTGTATATTTTGAAAGCTTCACACACACACACCAAAGCCTCCCCACTCTCCACATTTAGCATAGCACTACCTGTGAGGCACTTTGAAACATTTGTTTTGAAATGTGCCATATAACTCTTTACCTACTTAAAAAAGAAATGTGTGGATCGCAGAGCTGTTCTTGTATCCCTGTCTCTGTAGTCACAACAATACCCTTTTTTTTGGTTAGAATAATTGAATGCTGTCTGACAAGATTCCATGAAACACAGTTTTTCATCTACACCAGTTCCTCTATAGCAGATTACTGATTTGCTTGTGATGTGAAGGAGCTTCTATAATGTGGTGCGGAACAAAGAGGTTTCAAAGCTTCTGCAGATTAGAGGTTGGGGTGTTGTGGGGGGGGGGGGGGGGGGCTGATATCAATGACAATGAAGACATCCTCACCTGTAAAGGTTGGTGCCCTCTAGGTGAGCGCCATTGCCCCCTCTTCCTATCTCCATCTCATATTTGGGTCTGCGGCCCCCTATTCTCTGCTCAGGATTCAATTACAGCTGCCTTGCCGACCTCTGACCTCCCCTCCACCAGGATGAATCTCATTGTCTGACCCTGACCGTGGTGCCTCCGTGAACCTTCCCCATCACTCCTCTGCCCGGCTCAAAGTACCTATATCTTCTAAAATGAGACCTTATTACTTTGTCTTTACTATAAAAGTTTACTCATCTTTGTTCTGTGAATTCACCATTATATATTCAGTTCGATTTAGATTATTTTTGTGGCTGCGGAATAATTTAATTGTTGTTGATATTTTTCTCCATCATCTGATATATTTATTTCAACTGCCGTCTTTTAGCTTCTGTTTTTCTGTATTTATAGATCGATCTTTCAACCTTGCTGTAAGCTGCAGTCGATGGTTGTTAAGCCATCGCTGTCTCTTAATCACAACACAGATACCTGTTAATTACCAAACGAGTTCAAGTATTTTTGGTACTTAAACAGGGATTTGGGGTCGATGCTTTCCCCTGCTCGGGGTCGAGCGTTGAGCACAGTTGACCATTTAATGAAACGTTGTGGGTTCGGCGCGCAGAGGCTGGAGGAGATGAAGCGCAGGGAGGATAAAGCGATGGGTTTATTAATAGGCAGCTGCATGGACGACACTGTTTGGTATTGGGTCAGGGATAAAGCATGAACTTGTAAACTCACTGAGGGGCCTCGCCTCCCTTCCTCCCGCTCGCTAACTCACTCTCGCCCTCCGCGGTGTCATCAGTTAGCGGAGCCGGGCTCGATAGCCCAGGCAGCTCTACGAGAGCAGCGATTAGACGTCTCTCTGATTCTCAGCCCCAGCAGAGTTCACTCAAAGGTAAGCCAGTAGTTTACATCCTCAGAGACACTCTCCCTTTGTTCTCCACCGTCTTCTGTTTTGCAAATACTCTATCTTTTCAATGTGACTGGCCTGGAGCTGGAGTTTCAAGTCGTTTCTTGAAAATATAATAATACAAATGTGTGTTTAAAAAAGAACTAGCCCTGCCCCCCACCCAATTACTCTATTGGTGTCACCTCCTTGTTTCCTCTCTACCGCTGACCAGTAGCTGCGACAGAGACGCCCAGTCAGCTGCATGGTGCGCTCCAGCCGCCTGGCGTCTGAGGTTTGGTCCCAGTGGGCTGTTTTGCTGTGATCACAGCAGGCAGTGGGAGGTTAATCCCAAGAGAATGCAGGCTCAATATCCCCCGCCTCCAGCCTGCACCTAGGAGCCTCACATCCCCTCCTGTATAATGGCCCGACGGAGCTTTGTGGTCTGCGGCCGACACCTACCTAGATTTCACTTCTGCTCAAAGCTCTCAGATTATAATGGCATTCTTAACGTTGGTTAGCCGCCATTACAGAGAACAACAGCGCTCACAGCTGACCTCTCACCTGTTTTACAGTGATATATTTAAGTAGATAAAACAAGAGTATTTGGCTTTTTGAGAACAATGAGTTATTACCGATACATTTGATTAGGAAATGTAAATCATTGCTCCACATGAAGTTTCCCGGTTAGCATTAATGATAAACACTAATATTGTTGGAAAATAAGTGCCTTACAGTATCCAGCGATAAGAATTATCACCATTTTGACATACATGCAGTTTTGTTCGAGCCCTGATAAATGATTTCAGATGGCAGAATATGCATCTGTTTTTCCCTGGAGTCTTTCGCACATATCTGTGTGTAATTAATGTGGATTTTGACAGATGGAGGAAAAAAAAAATTCTTGTAAGAGAGAAGGGTACATGCCACAATGTGTGAAGTGCAAGCACGGAGGGAGCTTCTTGTATTATTTGCTGCCCGTGCCAGCTGGACCAGCCAGACTCTTACAGGTAGAAATTCATGCACTGAGAAATCATTGAGATTCAGTCCCCTGCTATAAATAGGCCACGATTTCCTTGTTGCAGTTATAGAAATAAATGTGATTAATGTTATTCTAAATCTGGCTTTGGGAGAACTAAGCCTGTCCTATACAGTGAGCCTCTTTTTTACGGTAACTTTCGTGAAATATCCAATAAAGTGTTATTTCTTTCAGTGATAATTGTGACTGGAGGTCATTTTCAATTTAAATGCTTAAATTGCCTTTGCGTATTTGTGTGCATGCATGTGTGTATGTGCTGTTGTTTGAAACCATGCTATTTCTTAATGCATCAGGGTCTGACTTAAATATTAGTGTAACTACATTATCACAGTGTCTTTGCCTGGTAGCAAACATGTACAAATGAGGATTACAACTCTTGAGAAGGCAACAGGTCATGGTTGGTAAGCTGCCTGGGGGGGTCACTGATATAGAGTCACTTTTGACAGGCTGTGGAGGAGGCTCTATTGTTGCTGGTGTGTCTGTGTGTTACCTGCAGGCACTATCACTGAGACTACAGTATTATCCTATTATTAGGCTTAGTTGTTTACGCTTATTACTGCTTGTCAGGTAGGCAGAGAATCCTTCTGGAAATGAGCATCTGCAGAAAAATACGACTACTTTATCTCATTCAAGTACATCGGCTTAATTTTCTGAGGCCTTAAGAACGTCTTGATAGGACACAACAAACAGAAATTTAAGGTGTATGTTTGCATGGGAGCGTTTGATTCTATGACGTGCCTTCTCTGTACCACACACAGTGTTGTTTGGCAGTCAGTGTGAGAATTAACGAAATGCAACATCTGTTTTATATGTGTTAAAGCTGATAACATTATGGTCTCCAGTTGTAAGTATATACAGTACGAGGACATCGCGGAGTGAAACAGCCTTGATTAATGTCTCTATTTGTAGAGGAAGTGAACAAAATAAAAAAAGCCCATCATATGGTCCAGCAGATTTTGGGCACGGGCCCAGGGATGACAAATGTGCTCTTGCAATAATTCAATCTGCTCTCATAATTCTCTAACTTTTAGGGACAGACCGTAGGAACATTTCTTCGGCAATTAAGCCGCCAAGTCAACGTCGAGTAGCTGTGATCAAGCGTTAGTTAAGATGCTTTTTCTCTCACTTTATCTATTGACAGATTGAGGGGTATAAAGATACTGGGTAAGTGGCAGAAAGTTACTGTGAATATGTTAACGAGACGAGTTGGTATCGGTTCCAAAACACTGTCATTTTCATTGGTGTCACAGTTATTATATTAAGTTTAGGGAATAATGGAGAGGACACAGAGCTGTAGTCTTTCTGTAAAAACAAGTGCACTGCGGTTTGTGATTAAGATACTGTATTTAATGTGTGTTGGAACAGTTCCCTGCCCTGTTTTCTATTACAATATTATCTCCTGTTTATTTATTTCTAACGTTTTAACGTTTCAGCCTCCACAGCTGAAGTATAACTGTTATGATCATGTGTCATGTACCCATTTAAAAAGCAAAAAACAGTCTTCGGATATCAACTGGGTCTGTGAGCTTCCTGTGCTCAACTGAAAACAAGCGACTAAAAAAACAAACCATACATTTTATGAATAGAATAAAATTCACATTTTGCAGCATTCTAAGTATTATAAGTAAAAGCTAAGGAAGCAAAGTGAAGCATGTGCTTTTGAAGTATTGAAACGTATTGAAAGTATTGTTAACTGCAGGGATGGCTGTCGAGCCTTGGGGCAAAACCGCACATGGCTGCACTTGAAAAGCGAAAGGGATCAGGTACCGCTCTTACTGGATCTGCCTCTGGGCCAATCACAGTGTGTGTAGTAAAGCTGTTTTTATCTGTATTAAATATAATTAAATATATCATATTTTTGCAGAAAAAGACGTATGTTCTGGTGATGGTGGATCCCGATGCTCCGAGCCGCGCTAGTCCAACATCTGCATACTGGAGGCACTGGCTGGTCGTGGACTTAAAGGTACAATAAAAAGTCTGCAGTAACCTCTGCTCTCAGTTAAGAGCAGCCTTGTGTGTTTAGGTGATGGTGACACGGACGGCATTTCTTATTGGATTATAGGAAGTCATATGCTACAAATTTTATGAAGTAGTGATTTTTTTTTTTCTCCTCTTGAAAATTGTGCATTTTCATAATCTCGGGGTCTCACTTGGCATGTCTCGTGTTTACATCTGCGCTGTTGCCGATTGCAAGGCTGAAAAATTATGAATGGTTTTAAAGCCTAACTTGGTGAAGAAAAGATGCCAAGTTCAAAAAATGTTAATTTTTCATATCATGTATCTTGTGCAATAAATGCCTGTGACAAAAGTGTGGGAGTAAGTCTTTCTAAATGGCTGTGAAAGTTTGCAAGGCCCTGTCAGCAGCAATTTCCCTCTGCTGCGGAGAGCCTGGGACGTGTCAATGCAGGCGTGTGAGACTGAGATTGAGGAGAGCAGCATGCGAGGCGCACACTCTTTCTCCCATAGAGCTCCAGTCCCTCAGCTCCCCCTCCAGTGGAGAGATCTTGGCAGAGTGTCCTCCCTTCATCTGTTCCCCCAGGCAGAGCAGCTCCCCCAATGATCCACACTTCTCCATATTTTACACCCCCGAAATGGGCACGGCTCCGATCCCCTTATTTCTCTTCATATTTCTCTCCTTTTCATCCGTTCGTTTGTGTGTTTTCACATTCTTGCATTCTAACGCCAAATGCGTGTTGAGTTGTTGATTGCCTCAAATATTTGGAGGTTTGCAGACATTTTCTAATCCCGCGGGAACTGGGAGATCAACCCAGTAGATTAAGACTAGTGGTCTTAAAAACAAGCACACAAAGACGCTTCGCCGATGTATCACTGCTCCCGTTTCGTCTCATAAGGCGTTGTCGTACACTAAGTGAATGCCACATCGATTTCAAAGATCCCAATGTGATGTATCTGGGATGTAGATTTGAGTGAATCTACAATAGGCGTAAATTTAGGATTTTGTGCTGATTTATGCAGCCATTTACCTTAAAGAATATGTGAATAGTAACCTCACATCACTCACAAACATCACTGATATATATAAAGGTAATTTTCACTTTATGAAATTTCATCGGGCATCACCTTTGCTTCTTATTTGTAAGCCCATAAAGTCTGTCTGGCCGCGTGACCGGCTGTGAATAAACAAATGTCTTTCAAGTGCTCAGACAGACCACATTCACTCCAGCTATTCAATTGCCTGTCACTTGTGTGGGTGTTGACCTGCGCTGCCCATAAAGGGATTGGCCAATGTGATGGGATGTTTCTCTGATTGTGACTGGTGGTTGGTCAGAAGGGTTAATGAGCCTTTTGAGTGATGCCAACCGATAGTGGGAGGTGTTTAATTGAGCAGGGTGGAAAGGTGACATCACACAACCTCAGTTTTGTTCCTTTTTTTTTTTTTCAAGAGTCTATGTGCTTGTATTGGATTTTGTTTCGTTGCAGTTGTGATTTTGACAGCAATGTAGGTCACTTTATGAATTGAGGGGTTCATATGAAACACAGCAAAAAAGACAGCTAGTGATTAAATATGATAAATGATTTATTTGTTCTCTTTTTAGTCTGTTCCATCTTTATAAGATAAAGAGTGAAGTCCTCGATGACAACACGTTTGGCATTTAAATAGATCTTTTCTGGCAATGTGTTTGATGGTTTTGTAAGGCAAAGTATCTTTTTTAGCTGAAGTCAGAGGTCATGCTTTCAGATGTCAAGTGGATCACAGTTTCGATCCCCGACAGCCCGCGCCTCAGCCACCATTTTCTCTTCATACATATATATTCGTTAGTCCAAGGTCGTGCAGTCTTGACCCAGTTTGTGGATGTTTCCATAATTAGTGTGTGTTCTTTATCCGTAGCCGCAGCAATGAAAGCAGAAGATTTCTTTAGTTCAGCTGAGAGAGAGTGAGTGGGGTCAAGCTGGACAAAGCAACGCGGCAACCCTAGATTTACTCTTCTCCTTCAGCTGAGGTCTCATTAGAGAGGCAGTGGTAACAGAGCAAGGACACACCTCATGTATTACAGAGACATCACTCACCTTGATTTGAGCTGTTATCTTCACGTACCCAAACATGTGCAGAGGATCTCCTCACCGTGTGTCAGCCAAACCTAAACTCTCTTGACAGCAGTGAGAGGAATCTGAGGGTCTGATGTCTGTTACCACACAATGTAAAGGGTTCATTTTCAAACATTATTTATCTACATCTACAGTGAATAGAGCCGTATAAGCATTATAAACATGTTTTTCCTGCAGAGAAAATGTAGTGTGATACATGATAAGTTCTTCTGTGTGGCTAATCATGAGGTTTAAGTTTAAGAAAGAGCTCTGCTGTGGCAGATTTGAGGCTGAAGCACTTTGGACAGAAGACAGAACATTTAGTTTGCATTTTCATATTTAAGGAGTTATGGTCTCGTCTGAAAAATCTGCCCTTAAAGTTTTCAGGCTGGCTGGATAAACTGAGCAACAGATGGAAAAAGATGTAAGGCTTTTAGACAAAAAAAAAAAGAATTGACAGACTATAGAGATTATGAAAAATGGCACTCTACTTTGAGAATGGAATTAACATTTGAGAAGAAAACATAATATCAACAAGCAATAGATGGTATTTAGATTTCTATCATTGCATTTTTTGTACAATTTAATGAATTTAAAGTCACTCAACTGGCCTGAACTGAGCTCAGTAGGTCGTTAATGCTAAACTAAGCTAGTTCCCAGATCAGTAGATTTTTATGCTCCCAGCTTCTGTCTTATTGATGTTTGACGAACAAACCAAAAAAGTTAATTGAGATGAGTGGTTATTTTATGAGCAAGATATAACTATAAATTACGCTCTTGCTTTGGCTATTAAGTTTAGCTTGTAGCTGATCTTAATATTTAAATATGAATATATACATATATATTTCTATAACAAACATAATTATATGTTTAAAAAATGTCAAAAAGTCATTATCTAGTCTTAATGTGAATTTTTCGAATCTTAGCTTTGTGTGACACAAATGTTTTTCCCCTCTGCACCAGTATTTTTGGTGTCACATAAGTTTGTGTGGGCAGTTTTTTTTGTGTTTGTATGACACAATAAATAATATAACTTACTAAGTGTGCGAGACAGTCATATTTGAATGTTTATGTCAGGTGTCACATCTTTAATTCAACCGGCTGCACCACTCACTGCATCATTACTTTTGACGACCAAGAACAATTTAATCCAGCAGTAAAAAGTGTAAACTGTGTGGGTATCTCGTCTTCTCCCACCAGCTGTCCACTTTCTTTTAGTGCTCACATTATTAGATGCTGTATATGCATTTCCACTGCAACTGCCCATTTTCAATGACCCTTCAAGCTACAGAAACAGCAATTTAGAATCTTCTGCAACTCCCTCTGTTTTACATCAATTATGGACAATTACCAAAATAACCATCAACAGATTGTTGTCTCGCTCTCGAAGTAGAATTCCAGCTTGCGAGCCCCTCCCTCCCTCCCGCCGCTCTCCCAGAGTCTGAATCAATGCAGATGTTCCGGTTTGGTCTCGCAGCGATAATTACTGTAACAAGCAAATCATTAGTATCCGAATAGAGGCAGCTTACATAAATACAGCACTGGGTGTTACTTTCACTTGTTAATACTTATTCTCTCATTATAGTTTCGGCAGTTTGGAAGTCAACATGATGCAACATGAACTTGCAAAACAGTTGCTACAGTTAATGCTCTTTTCTGCTCTGAGAAAAGCCAAGGTATTCATTATCTCTGTAAAATCCCATTTAAACAGAGACGTGTAGCCTTAGGTTTTTATGGATTTTTTCTTACTTTTTATAATGTGTGAAGTTTCTCTGCTGAGGGTTTGTCTCCGTGAAAGGTATTAGCTGTCTGACAAACTTGCCCTAACCCTAATATTATACAGAGGAGTTCGTATTAGAATAATTAGTGGACTTCTCTTTTTTTTAAGTGTAAAAATATCTCTTATCTTGACCCATTGTAACCCGTTCATGCTTTGGCGTGTCTCCATGCTGTCCTTCCTGTTCCAGATTCCCTTCAGATAGGTCAGGTGACATCGCGTGTTTGTTAATGTTCACTCTTTGGCGCTGAACTAGGGGCCAGTTGGACCGTTCGCTGTGGTCATTATTATGGCGCACAAGGGATAGTAATGCTTTAACATCCATCTCTGCTGTAGCGGCTCCCGGAGGAGGACAGAGCTTGTGTTCTGCTGCTGGTCAGGCAAACACAAACAGTGAAGTATTGTGAGTGTGTCAGACCAGCTGGCTTTGTGTTTGCAAATTCTGTGGCCTGCAGCGATCGTCTGCTCCACACCTCAAGATGTCCTTTAGCCGCAAACTATTAGGCGTGTTAGTCCTTGCAGTATTCATTCACTCAAAAAAAGGATAACAATTGTGTCGTTTTTTGGCTGATACACCTTTTTTGCAATCCAATTGTTTGTACAGCTTTCATTTTTAATGAGGAAATACTGTGGGGTAACAATAGTTCATGTCATTGAGGAATAAGGTACAACAGGTTGCGGCTGCACTGACAATACTTTGGTCTGTGGAGAGTTCTCTCATAACACTAGTGATTAAAATACAGTCATTCAGTCAAGTACAGCACGTCCTGTGTGACCCGAGTGTATGTCTTGATCTTATAAACTTACACTTGATGAGTGTTTGAAATTGTATTTGTTCACTCTTTCTATGCTAAAGCCCTGGTTTGTTTTAGCAAAATACCAATATTCAATATTGCAAATAAACATACATAATTGCATTGTTCTTTATCCTGTAATTATCCCTACTGTGGCATGTAACGATATATGCGTCTATTTTTGACAGACAGCTGCCCCCATATGGAAGCCAAAACAATTTCCCAAAGGCCAGGCGAACCATAGCTAGCTTCATCGTGAGAACAAAGAGCCATTGGTATTATTCATAATTAAACTCTTATTGTGTACTCTGCTGAATATTTCCATTCTTCTGCCTCTCTCCTGCTCACTCTCTTTTCCCCTCGCGCTACTTTGCACCTCGTGCTGGGAACATCTGTCTGGCGTCAGAGTGGAGCCTGGCTGTGCAGATTGGAGCAGGTAGAGGAGCACATTGTAGCCCAGCTAATGATGAGAGTGTCTGCCCTCTCTCTTGGAGGAGATGCAAGCTGCTGCTTCACGCTCGCTCACTCCACTCATACGCCCAGGGAAACAGATTTCCAAACATATGCAGTATGTTTTTAATCCAGTTGAGCACTTCATTTCCCAGCAAACACAAATAACCTTACGGGACATCCATATCTTATGACAAGGGGGTGGGCGCAAAGGAATTGAACAATTTTCCTTTTTAATGTGATTTTTATTTTTTTCCCTCCAAAGTTGCTAAACATGCTCATAACCCAGGTTAACAGTTTGCCTGTTTATGGTTTCACAAACTTTTACACAGAGCTGCCTCCTGGCTCCAAGTCACATGAAGCAACTTTACCCAATCTAAACTCCACTCTGTGCACCTGTTGTCATCCTTTGTTTAAACTTTAACTGACGGCATAAACACATGTTCTTTGAGTGAGGTGCCTTAAAGAATTTCAACAGATTGTTGCATTAATATATGGAGCGTTAAGTATAACAGGTGCTGTTTATGTGATTAAAAGTGATAGAAGAATCTAAAGAATGCTTCAGGTACTTTAGGTCCTGACTTGTCAGTACACAGTTTGAATACGGTATTTTCTGTTATATATTTAATATTTCAGCTTGAATTAGTTTGACCGTTAGAAACATGCAGGTCATTCATCTTTTTTCATAACTACCGAAACCTCCCCTGGTACAAGTCAACAATAGTCCTTAACATTGAAGCGCAGCTGGAGGTGCTTAACATTTAGAGCAGTGCTCATCCTGCTGTCAGCGTCAGCCAGACAAATGTCAGAGGTGCTGCTACATCGAGTTCAGCTTGTGGAAGTCATTCCCCAATTAAACCTCAACAGACTCTCCTCACACTCTGCTCCACTCATGTTTTTTGTTCTTTTTTTTATCATCCTCGGCTCAGATCAACTGTAATTGAAACATGAACTAGCTTATATCTTCTTCTTTTTCTTTATATTGGCTAGATGCTGATGCTGAATCCTTTCCGGCACAACATAACAGCAAGAGCCATCACGGAGGCTGGTCTACTCTGTCTATAACTTCTACAACTATTTTGTCATCTCTTCCACAAATTCTATCAGTCTGCCCTTAAGCAGCGACCTAGAATCGACCAGTCACCGTCGAGTTTGAGAGAGGGACTGAAAATATACGTATTTTGGTGAACAAAGATATTAGAGAGCTGTACTTTGTATCGGGACAAACCAGCTTCATACCTGGCCTTGCTGTAACTGTGACAGTCCCTATCGCTCTGTCACATCTGGCTCTTCTGGCCTTGTGTACAAACTCCCTGTAATAATCCCATCACGTTTTTATTATATCTGATCTTATCTCACAGCTTATTAACAAACAGGTTCTTCTTCAGTGTGGGCTGCTGCTCTCACTGTTCTCTGCCACCTAAAGGGAGAATTACATAAGAATCCTCCGCTCAGTTGTCAGCTCCATCCCCCGTCCAAATACAACACACACACACACACACACACACACACACACACAGCTGATAGCCGACCAAGGCTCTTGCGATCTCTATAACAACTGACCTCCCTGCTCTGGTTGCCGTGGTGAGATGATTGAGGAGGTTTCACTGCATGAAGAACGTGAGCTGCGATGGTGAAGGCTGTTTGTGCATCGAGGGAATAATCATCCATAAATTAGATTTTACATGTTGCCTAATGTTTCTTTATTTTCTAGGAAACACATTTCTATTGACTTCCCCACATGGATTTCGTCTCTTTTTCCATCTATTCCATGTTAATTTCATTTAAGTAGGCCTATACTATGTGTCAGCGTGCACACTGTCCTGGATATATCATGATCACTCTCCAAGAAAAGAAGGACAACCTGGAAAGCCCTCTTTGATCCAGTCTGTCACACTACAGCCTAGAAGAGAAAAAAGAGCATATTGGACCCGCTCCATGCAAATGCAGTTAAAAAAAAAAACAGTAGCAATGCACACATAAAGGCGCTTCTTTTAATATGTGCCCCCTTTCTTCACACCCACGACCATTGTGTATAAAATCCTGTTTTTCCTGAAAAGATTTCTAGTCGCAGCCGCAGACAATGTTCCCCCACACAAGCTGTCGTCTTTGTCATACCCCCCCCCCCTCCCTCCGCCACTCCACTTCAGTCAGTAAAGCAGGATCTCTGGCAGTCGGCCCTATGTGCGAATTTGTGTTTCAGGGTACAGGTGGGGGGTTTGCCGGAGTCTGCCTACCTGTTCCCGGGGTCAATCTTGACAGACGTGCAGAAAAAGAAAAAATTGGAGAAGTTGAAAAACCGAAGGAGGGAAAAAGGGGCGGATAAATGAACAAATGTCAGGGTCAGTGGGGGGTTGCTGTGGCCGCGGCTGTGGAAAATGCTTCCTCATAGGGGTGTCTCCTGATAGGGTACGGTAAAGGGGAGTGAGGCATGCTGATAAAAACAACTCACTAACAATTATGCTCACCTAAAATAGCCCCTATTTAAGTATATAGCATGCTTGCCAGTTAATTGTACACAAAAACAAAGACTTCACAAAAGACCTCCTGCAACCAATGTATTTTCTTGTATTTTGGCATCATAATTAACTGTGACAGCTATGAATGCAAAGTTGGCAGATATTATAGTGGCCTGTCTAACTCTACATACTGATTATGATTGTTTGGATTCCAAAAGTTATTCTAAACTGTAAGAATAGAAAACTGCAGTATAATTCATATTGTACAATAAACAAAAACCTAGAGCTGGTATGGCAGCACAGATCATCTTTAATATAATAAATCCCAGATAAGAAAATAATCCCTAATATGGACATTTTATAAAATATAATAATATAAAGTACATAAAGCTGGAATCTCATGAATATAGAAATATTGAGTCCATCATAGTTACCATGGCTCCGGGATGTATGACAATTATCTGTCAATGTAAATAGAAATTGTAGAACAAATCCTGGCTCTCTTTTACTGATATGATATTCTGCCTATTTTTGTGAATACTGCGAGTAGTTGTCAAACATTGTACAGGAGGATGAGTCCATTCTGTGCATATCACAGCCCATATCTGTTTCTAACCAGACAGTTGAATACATGTGATTTAAGGACAGCGTTCCTGATTTTCTCGGCAGATTATGCTTTTTATAATGACAAACAAAAAGCCACTGTGGATTCTGTACGTTCAGTAGAAGACGATGTTGCACTTGAATAATTTCCTCTGAATCGTTCTCGAGATTTGTTCAACTCGCTCTTATTGATGTGCTGTAGGACTATCAACCATAAAATCTACTAAGACCTCTGATCTGTGCTATTGACCATTATCATAGCCAAGAGGTTTGTTACAATGTGGTATTTTTATGCTACAGTTGGTGTGAAACCTGTTTACATTCCAGGGTGCTGTAGTTCACTTCTCTCCGCAGCTCAGTCGGATTCCAAAGCACTGTATAGATTTCTTTCAGCTGATGAAATTAAAAAGACAGCAGTGTGTGTGTGGTGTGCCTTCCAGCAACGCGATTTGCCTGCGAGTTCACGATACGGGTTGAGAGGGGAGTTCCTTTGGGGGGGATTAAATAGCTCCCTCTCTTCCTTCCCTCCTCCCCTGCCCTCCATACTTGCAGAACATAAACAGCTTGCAGGGCTGTACAGTACTTGTACAACATGTTTGCCACAGTGCTGCTCACAGGTAACAATAAGCCAAGGTCAAAGGTTAAGAGGGATTGTGGAGCGCGAATTCTTGTGTGTTCCTCTGGCAAACATTGTGCACAGGATACAGTGCCGATAGGATCACTGGGAGAAAGAAAGTGTGAGAGACAGGGAGAGCGAGTTGGCTCGCAAGAGAGGGGGTATTAGAAGAAAAAAAAAATGAGGGTCAGTTTCACTAAGATGTGTTACACTGGTCTATAAGGCGAGGACAGTCTTAGATGATTCTGCAAGGTAAGGACGGACAGAGGTTGGTTAATAGGTTATAAGAGCCTTAGCCAAGTATATAAGGTTTGGACTGTCTTAAATGTGTCTATACGGTGAGGACAGTCAAAGATGGATAAATAAGGTAAGGACGGTCTAAAGGGGGTTTATACGTAGGACACTCTAATATTGGTAGGTCAGGTAGGTCTCAAGGCGAGGACAGTCTTTGTTGGGTGTCTACAGTTAGGAGAGTCTTTAGTTGGTATTGATGTAAGGAAAATCTTAGACATACAGTATCTATAAGGTTAGGATAGTCCAAGACATATTAATAAGGTGAGGACAGTTTTTAGTTGGTATAGAGGTTAGGACAGTCTTTGACATATCTAACGGTTAGGACAGCCAAATATATTTATAAGGTTATATCTATAAGGTTAAGACAGTCAGATATATCTATAAGATTAAAACAGTATTAAGGTACAGATGTTAGGGCAGTCTTGCACTTATTCATCAGGTTAGGATAGTCTAAAACTTATCTATGAGGTTAGGACATTCTTCGTCTTAAATAGGTTCATAGGTTAAGATAACTGTACAAAACACAAGACTGGCGTTAATCTTAAAAGGTTAAGATTGTTGCAATTGCACTTGCTGACACACAGAGACGGTGCTTAAAAAGCAATGACAGCATCTGTTTATCCAAGCTGCTTAAAAGGGCCCATGTTTTGTTTCCTGTTCATATAAAGAACAAAATCAATTCATAAGATGATGATATGCTTATTCGTGGATTCAAAAAGGGAGTTGTTGGAGATTTTCAGAAATAAATTGAAATCCATTAGCGTTTTTGTAAAATGTTCTCCAAAATTTTTGAGGATTTCAATTTTCTAGATTTACCAAACAAACAGTTTCCCCTCAAATTCTCAAAATTTACACAGTTTGGAGCAACTGAAGCACTTGCATGTCTTTCTGAACTGTGACGGCTGGTTAGGTATAAGCTATTATTTAAAGTCTATCTTTGTAAAACCAGATTTCTGCATCTGTCAGGCTCTTTGAATGGGATAGAGATTATCCATTTAATCTCATAATCATACACACTGCACACATTGTTGATGCTGCACCTTAAACCTCTGTCCTGATCGGATCTATCTCAGCCACCTTTTGTCATGGTTCTCTCTAACCCACCGACTAATTCAGGTTAGCGCTGGCACTGTTACACAGGTTCCTCTCTGGCTGTCAGTGTATTAAACCCTTGGTGCCCTGTTAAAATGAAATCCAGACCAGTGCATAAATGGAATGTGAAAATATGTAGATTTTAAAAACACAGCTTTTTAAAATCCCTCATTCCCACAAATGCATCCACAATGAGGACAGATGTTTCATAACGTGAATGAGGTTACTGTACATTTTTGTGCAGTATATGTTCCCCCAAAAGTAGGAATTAATAATGAAGATGCTTTTTGGCCTGAAATTGCTATTCAAACAATTATGTACTTAGTTTCTTCCAACAAATGCATTCCACATTATTGTTTTGCCTCATAGCAAAGCACCCAAAAGACTAAAACCTTTCATTCCAGCAAAGGCCGCTATTGGTCACCGTCAATAAAAGCATAAAAGCATTTATTTCCCACGTTTGTCAAATTAACAGCATACTCCATCTCCCATAGGACTTGTAAGGTTCATTAACCTTTCTGTGAAGTGGGACAGGTTTCCAGCAGTTACCATAACCTCTGCCTCGCTCCTGCCTCAATTATAATAGAAGAATTAAACATCCAGCTATTCAAAACAGTAATGCTGCCTCTTAAATCCCTTTGTACCAGCTCTCAGTTGTTAATGACTAAAGACACTGTATGAACTATAGAGTTATCAACAGATAGAACAGTGGACGGAAACAAATCAAATGGCTACTCCTAACAGCAGGAATTATGGACTGTACGTGCACTGTTTTTGTCTAATGGGCAGAATGTACTGTTTCTTAAACTATTATTTTGTCTTTTAACTCATGTTAGGACTCTATGAATAATACAAAGTTGGATTAATAATACACAAAATATTGCTATTTATTGGGAAAATGTGTTTTATCAATGTGGAAACAGTTGTTTTAATTTATTGCCGTCAATTTCAGGATATTTCACTGAAATGTTCCAATCTTGCTGCTTGCTACATCACCAACCTCCCAAAGTCAAAACAAGAAAACTAACTGACCTTGGACTAATTAGCTGGTCAATTACACGCCTGTTGATCGCTTTTAATTTCTTCGTAATTAGATTAATTGTGTGGGCAAAGAGTTCGTTGTCTTGTCCACCTACTCCTACTCCTCCTTCATCCTCCTCCTCTTGCTCTCACCTCTTCTCCTCCTCCTCACCCATGCCCGGGCCCACAAGGTTTTGATACTCAATTTATTTTGTGTCAGTGTTCACACCTCAAAAACTATTTTAATTCGGGCCTTTGACTGTTTAATCAGCTTAATCTCGCTCTTTCTCTCCCGCCCCCTTAAATCTCCCCCGTCCCTTCATGTGTTAATCAAAATCCAGGCACATGCCCGGATGTATTTGTGGGCACGCAGCTCTATTATCATCCATCCCTTTACTATCTCCATGGAGGCCTCATGTTTGTGTGTGTGGGTCCTCTGATGCTACTTGTAGGCAAGCTCTGGCTGGGATTTTCCAGTGCCACCCCCGGCAGTGGGAAGCCCTGTATGGGGACATGTCAGCGCCTTGTTTGCTCGTGCTGATGAAGCTGGGGGTGGGGCGAGTGGGCAGCCTTGTTCAGGTTCCAGGATTCCCTTCAAATGAGTCAGCCAGCCCCCACTCAAACAGACTGTTACCTTGGGAACTCAGGCTAGGGCTTCCCTCAACAGTACTTAAGTAGAGACTCATCAGCACCCATACTCTCTCACACACACACACACACACACACACACACACACACAGGAGCTGTAAGCGAAGCAGCACTCAGGTTGGTTGAAATTATCTTGCTAACACACTCTCACTTTGGCCTGTGCTCTGCCCTGTTAGGCCCAATCTGCTCCGTAAGGATGACCGACCCGGCAGGGCCCCTTTGTCATTTGTAATGTATGCAAATTAGACTTAATAGATGGATGTGATAATGAGTTTTTGGTGGCTAGTTTCTTAAGTGATTTGAGTAATAGTGTGCTTTCTTGCTAATGAGCCTGACAGAGGGAGTGTAGGTTCGGTGCGTCACAGCGTGTTGGGTAAAGTCAGTGATCGCTGGAGTTCACTTAATAACTGGACTGTTTGTGTTTCCAACTCTTCATTTGGACCGCTTCATTACCAAAGCCAAATGAGTTTCTTTACTAAAGCCATTAGTCCAGCAGGCTATTGATAAGTGGGTTAATTTGTTGATGCACTGAAGCGGATCAAGGGTGACTCCCCCGCTGGCTTTCACGCTGTCTGACTGCGCCAATCCAACCCGCTCAGCTGATCACCACCAACCATTCACCCCAGACCTGAACCCATTAGGTTTTTACACAACGCATGCTCAAATACCATTAAGACTTGAGTGAAAACTGATTATCAGGCTGCTGATGATTTTATTACTTAATTATTTATATTTGATTGAAAAGTGAAATGCACCTAACACAGTGTTATTTATTGTATGTAGTCATCATTGTGATTTATTGGTATTCTTATATATTTTTTTAATGATGAGGTTGGATGGTGTATTTTGCAAAACCGAATAAAAATCTTCAGTGTGCTTTCAGTGTCATACATACCAGCAACCACGGATATAGATCAGCTGCTCAACTGTAAGTCAAGCTTGCTCGTTGTAAGATACAGAATGGCGTTTCTCCAAAGTCCCACAGCATTGAGATGTGCCAGATGGTCGACAATGTTTAGACCTGATGCTAATATTTGTCTCGTGTGAACCGATCTCGAGTGGACAGCTCTGAGCACAGGTATGAACACACCCACGATGCATTGACGATACACTTCTTATCCAATCAGAGCACATTCTTTTAGCTGCGTGAAAGCAATGCATTGTGGGCCACAATGAAAGGCCACCTTCTCAGCTACAGCTGACCTGCAACAGTTTCATAATGAACCAAAAATTATGTTCACACTTGTCAGCGTTTCCCGGTGTTAGGGTGTTGATGTGCTGTAAACAAAATCACATGACCTCTGCAGCAGAGTTAATACTCTTCCTGCCTCTGCCTGCTGCACCCGGCTGCACCCCCTCACCTAAGTAATGTAGAGGATTTGCTGCTGTTGTGAAACTGTCTGTGCAGAGAACCTCCCACTGTCTGTCATTGTCTTACTGGTTAAAAACAACATGATTTGGTCTTTGCAAACAGAAATTATATTCGAATTTTTTTACATGTAGGCCGGGGAATGAGAATTGATCACATGTGGTTGTGCCAGGTATAAACAGTGCAGCTGGAGCTGTCCACTTGTGCTGAGATCACCTGAGATGGATGTTGAGACCTGATTTGGGCCTCTCGGTACCACCTTCAACTATCTGAGAGGCAAAAGTTAGCTTGATCCCAGTTAACTGTGACATACAGGCTAATGATGAGTATTTAAGGAGCAGCAGAGAGTTTTCGGTGGAGGAATGTGGTGAACCTGTGTTTGCAGTTCAAACCATGGAGCCATTTTTCAGAAAAGCACAAAGGAGGTCTACAACGTCTGTGACACTGCAGGTTGTCTCCACAGAGAGACGTGGCCAGGTCACCAGTTCAGCTCACTTTCACAATGCCCAGGGGACCTTTGTGGACCAAGATAACTAGGTTGCACGCTTGTCTGCAGCTTTATGCAGTCTTTACACATCATAACAGCTCATGACAAGCCTGCCCGGAAGTTAACAAGTTCTTCAAAGACCTTTGAAGGTCATCAAATAAACTGATCCCTTACTAACAATGCTTACAGTAAATATGACAATTTGTTAATTTTCAAAATAAATTCACTGATGCATGGCTGTGCTCAGAGCTACAGCAAACAAGGAGTAACTTAAATGTGCACCTTGCTGAATCAGGAATTGTGCATGGCTGTTGGACATGTAATTGGCCCCTCTGCGTAAATTGTGGTGCCTGATTTAGAAAAATACTATTTCCACCACTGCACCAGAGTCTGTTGACGGTTAGCAGAGACAATGTCCTTCAGTTTTAGGAGGGGTGGCACAGGTATGGTACAATGGAGTGTGCAGCTCAGGCAGCAATTTTTGTGTCTGAACCTGAACGGAGCAAACTGTTTTCCCTGATTAGTGGCACGTGCAGTGTAAAATGTATATAGTCCATCCAACATGATTTAATAAAGATTAAGATATAGTCAATAGTGAGGTGATCTTGCTGTTCTCTTTTCACTTATTGGACATGAGACTCTTGTCACCACTGATGGTTTTTAAGTGTCAAATTAATCCCTGTAACAGAAGAGAAATTCAATGTTTTCCCTTCATCAACATAACTTGAGTCTCCCAGTCTTCGAGTAGCATGTTTATCTCCTCCAAAGAATAACAGTGTTTAACCTGTAAACCGTGAGGTTCCTTGTGAGACTCAGACTTTTAATTCACAATAACCCTGCAAATGAATGGGCTGATTACTGAGGCGAAGATGAGCAGGCAGTCATAAGCACTTGGCTTGAGTGGAATAGGCGAGGGGGGGAGGGGTGGCTGTGGCGGTACAAGTCCATCCTCAGAAATAGAGCTGTGAACACCATCTGTCATGCTCTCTCTCCCCGTCTGTTAGCCTGACTGCAAGTAAAAGGGAGAATGATGCTCACAGAACTGCATTATAAGGACGTGGGTGCTGATTGTCGTAGGTGTGGGTTTACAGGGTGTGCAAGGAGGGGGAGGCAAGCGGTGGATACACAAGTAGGTGCATGAGTAACTCTTGCTGACAAAGGGAAGCACGCACCCACACAGAGAAGTAGAAGGGTTGCTGGGCAAGTGGGTATTCCTGGTGAAACCGCACCCCTGCACCCACCCACCACCTCCTCACACACTCCTACCTATTGGCTCTAGTCAGAGGATTCCTAGCGGAAGTTATGTAGACACGTTACACAAACAAACGGCTCATCTTCTCCTCTAAGGCCTAGAGACGTTAACAATTCACAGATAATATCAGAATCACTTTTTAAACATTGATTAACAGGTGATTTCTTCAGTTGTTATATCAGTGTCCCATCAATTATCCTTTTATAAAATTTCAGGATGGTAATAACACTGCTATCAACTCTGAACTAATTCTGATTCATTATGTGTAGTGTGATGAAAATTGCTGCTCGGGAGCAGCCTTGGTTGTGCTTTGCTCTGAACAGAGTCAGAATATCAGTGGTTGGAGTGTCAGGCTATTGCGTGACCCACAGAAAAAGCTCTGCTGCGTAGCTTTCCACCCAGATTTCAAAATTATTCATCGCTCATAACGTGTAGGTTGTTTGGGATCTTTCTGCTTTTTGTCTGAGTCAGAGTGTGAGAGAGTCAGTAAAACATGCAGGCAAGCTGGGCTACGCTGAACAGTAGGAAGAGGCAGGATGAAGTGTTGTAACACCACAGCTGGACTTAGATAAGTTAGATCTGCTATCTGAAGTCTGAAGTAGCTCCCACATGGGCTGTGTCATAAACAAGCGATGGATGATTTGCTTCATCAGCTGATTGTGTGGTCATCTTTGTACTTGGGACCCTAATGCTGTTTTCCATTACTGCCCCCCACAGGCAGATCAGAGGTCCTGGTTGGCCATAGAACAGGTTATAAGCTCTTTGTAATTTTCATGGGTCATTTAAAACATGTTTCTTGTTCTGGTCTCATTAACTCCGGTCCCCTAAGACCAGTCACTACACCCTCTCCTGTCCACTTGTTCTATTCAACACCTTGATGCTTAAGAGTTTCTTTATTTTTCTGTGCTAAATATGTAAAATAGTATACGGCCATGTTGACACGTTCAGTGTTTATATCTCTGTCAGTTTGTGCTTCTCCCACACTGTGTGATTCACTGTCACAGCCACAAGAAAAAGGGTAATCCCCTAGTATAAGAATGCAAAGTGTACTCACATTTCACTTGACTAAATACCTCTTCCATAACATCCAGGTAATTTATTTAATGCTATGTTTATTAAATGTTTATTCATGGTATCTATACATTAAATCATGTCCATAATTATCCAAGCACTGACTGATGATGACAAAATGTCCATGTTGTGATCCTGGAAAACAGTTGAGATTTGTCAGTGTTTAAGCTTTGGTGGGAGGTATCAACTATAATAGATGCCGTCTGCACTCACAGTAAATTATAAAAACATTTATTCAAATGATTCCTTTGAACAAGGGTCAGTGT
The DNA here is from genome assembly GCF_949316205.1 of Platichthys flesus. NCBI lineage: Eukaryota > Metazoa > Chordata > Actinopteri > Pleuronectiformes > Pleuronectidae > Platichthys > Platichthys flesus. Next base: position 16,890,440 of record NC_084947.1, read on the forward strand.
CGTCACTAAGTGTAGTACTGATGTTACTGCAAAAGTGTTTTAAACTTAAGTGTTCTCTGTCTCTTTAATTGCAGAACATTCTTATGTGACCCTGGTAATATCGTTTCCTTCAATATGAACCAATAATTTTTTTTAAATGTTTGTAGTTTTCAGAGTATGTACCGTACCCGTCACATTAGAAGATTAAATACATTTTTTCCGATTGAATTAGCTGCATGCTTCAAATTTGGATTATGAGTAAACATATTGTGCACAACAGAAGACCAAACCACAGGTTCTCTGACATCTGTGTAATGTGATATTGCTTTGATCTTTAGGTTGATGTCAGCACCGACAGTCAAAAGTATATCTGCTTATGGATGACAAATATATAAGACCTGTTCAGAGACAAAGTGCAGATTCTTACATCGTACTGGAGAATGGAGAAATTAACAAAGAATCAACACACTTGCAAAACATCAGCTTTTTCTTCTAAAGCCTTCATTGCATTATCCTTAAACGATAATGTATGATTATGTATCAGTTACCTGTTGTTAATAAATGTAATTGTATTTATCCATCAGGTTTCATTAAATTTACCTGTGTCTGCTTTGAACAGACATTTAATTCACATTTTATAGTTATACTTGATTAAAGCCAGATAGAGTAAATAAACTAAGCAAGCTTTTTGCCAAACATCAACCTTTTAGATTTGCTATGTAGAAATGTCAGTGTATCATCCATGCTGAAAATTTGAATTAATGTAATTAACTGTATTTAAAATTACCAGTGTTTGTTTACCGGCTCATCGGTGGGAGCCTTATAAATGTATTACAGCCCTAATTTCATGGATGGTTAACGAGGAAATCGTTCAACTGGGCTGAGAGACATTACATGAAGTTAATCAGGTGAAACTGATGAATTTATCCCTGAAAAAATTATGTTTTACTTCTGCCATTGTTGCCTTTTGTTTTTGCTTTTCAAATTAACATGAGTTGCAAGACTTGTTTTTTTGTATTAAATACACATGTGAAAACCATTACGTTCAGCTGAACCTTTCTCTACAAACACAATTAAGTGAGCGAGCGACTGTCAATCATTTAGTAGTCAGAACTTTACCTGCTCTGTGCCCCACCCCCACATCAGTGTCCCTGAGGGAGGACGCCCACCATGTGAGAAAGTCCTGTAGATTAGTGTGAGCAGGTCCGTCACTCCCCAGTGAGCATCAGTAACCTCGACACTTTCCTGCCCCGTCACAACGACTGTGACACCAGCTCTGCTCTGCATGCACAGATAAACCACCGCACCTAAAAGATTGTGATTTCTTAGATTAATAAATGTGATTCTACCGTATGAGAACTCTGCACATGATTTACTTTTCTTTTATTGTTTGCCTGAATTTTAATATTGCATTCACTTATTGTTGTTTCTACTCTGTGCATTGTAATGAAATTAAAAGGGCACAGGGCGCCGTGGAGAATGAGCGAGAGCCGAGCATTAAGATGTGGTAAAATGTTGCACGCTCAAATGTTGACTACCTGTTGCTATGGCAATTGGTTTGGAGCCTGCATGCTGCAGGACTCTCGCTATTTCTAAATAAAGCTTTTTTTCTCACTCATCAGTGGCTGAAGATACAGTTGAAACTAATCCTCTGAATCGTATCAGTCTGAGTAAACACTGCTGCTGTGCTTTCTAATACTTTGATTGTTAAACCTCCCAAACAGCAGTTACATGATTCCAGATAAGATCCTGAACAATAGGGGCCACGCATGCTCTACTTGTGCTACTTTTTTATAAATCATAAAACTGATATTAATAAATGCAATGTAATATCAACATTGCATTTCAGTAATTCTGGCATAAAATTAAAGACGCACCACTTGCTTATAAACACATTTTAATTGGCACTATGTACAGCACCAAATTCATCTCCCTCTAAAAAATACCATTGTTGCATTTTGTACAGGACAAATAAAGTTTAAAACCACTTTGTTATTTATTTCTGTCGCTATACAAAAGTGAGATCTCTGCTTAAGACTTCAAGGGGATGAGAGAAACACTCCTCGTCCTACTCTTCCTTTGTCTTTGTATGCTGTCCAGTAACACAGTACCTCTGTCCTCCTGTGGGGGGCGCCTGTGTGTGCAGAAAAGAGCATAGGAGTAAGTGCTGGGTGAAAGATATTTGATGCCTGCGATGGGGACTTCCATTCTTACCTCAAGTGGGTTTTGGGCTATTTCACAGACACAGATATTTAGTCATTTTCCTCCCACTCGAGGACGCAGCCGTCTTGTAGTGAGCAGCCGAGTCTGTTAAACAAACACTTGTGTTTGAACAACTTGCACTGTGAAGTCCTTGACTCTGTGCTTCCTGGGGAAGAAGGAGTTAAATCTAACAAATATACATTTGAAAATACATGAAAAATATCTGCGCTTCTGTTTCTAGGCGACGGATTAATAATATGGGAAATTGCTACCTGGAAATTCAATCAGAATAATTCCCAGACAATATATTGTAATTGTCTTGTGTTTAACGTTTAAATGTTTTAATCATTTTGATGGACTTCTGTAGTGGAGCGTTGAGCTTCATGTAATCTTTACATATATATATTTTTTAGATAAAATAGAAAAAAGGATTATATACCTCAAGGTGTATTGAATGTATTTGCTGAAATCTCTTGCTGTGACAATATGTGTCTGCTTAGTGAGAATTGAGCCGGTTAGATTGAAAGAAAATTAGCTCCCAGTATAATTGGCTTGAAGAGCAATCTGCCTCTCAATCCTGTCTCTGGTTACAGTGGGTGGGTGTGCTGTGAGAAGAACTGTGACGGCCCACCGTGTTGTCTCTTTACCAAACTACTGGGTCTTCATGGCCCTTTTTAATCAATTGTGAGGTTTGGCGCAGAAGTGAACTCACTAACTGTCCCAAACACTTTGTCTGACTGACAGGGGGATGCTCTCCAGAGTGGACAGACACATGGAACCACCCTCACTGGTGACTATGCTTTTCAATGGACCATTCATTTTATAACCTTACTTAGTTTATTTCACTACAGTAGCAGCTGCTGTCTTGAGGTATTGATTAAAGAAGCTTATCTCAAAATAATAATCTGGATGTTTGACTGTGTTTAGAGTCATAATTTTGTAGAAACCTTTTTACAATGGAAATGATTTAAGCATCAAAGATATGATTTATTTGTGTGAATCATATCTAATGTTTGGTGGTATCAGTCACAAGTCGCCGCTCTCCTGATTCTGTTTTTCCTTTGCAGACTATCATCCGCCGACGCCGCCTCAGAAGACTGGTTTTCATCGTTACCAGCTCATGTTGTTTGAGCAGCCTCCAGAAGCATCCGTGTCTCTCGGCCCACAGGAAAACTCGTCCCGCGGTAACCACACGACTCCTCGAGTTCAGACCACTTTTGTCATATACCTGCACTGATCAAACAACAGCAGCCAGTAGTTAGGTGTTGAATCAGAGGTATTGAAACTGTCGACCTGAAACGGTCCTCTCAAATTAACCACGTTATTGGCTTTTGTGGTTTTAGGTTTTGTGTTTTAGGAACCTTCAGAGATTCTGCTGCAGGTGTTCCTTCTAAGCGTTAGATAGATGATTATTTCACTTCCTCACATATAAGCATATAAGTTTTGACATTTTACAACATTAGACTGGTGTCGTTATTGCCTCAGTTGTTAGAGTGGAGTTATTTCAAATAATTTGAACATGTTATATAAAAAAATTATAATTGCTGATCAAAGAAGCACCGATTATTTGTGATTTTAAATATTATCATATAATGTCCCATGACACTGCAGCCAGACGCAATCTAACCATGTTTGAGTCCATGTGGTTCGAGGCTGTATTTGGCCAGACAGATGTCATTATGCCCAATTCCCAAACAATTATCAGCATTTCATCTGAGCATAGTGGGGCGGCTTTAGGAAGATCATTTTCTCAAAGTGCTTGAACTTGACAAGGGAAATGTTAATGAGGTTAGTGAGTAAGTGCCTGCAGGGTCAAGATGAGTATCTCCCACGCATACCTGCACGAGTGTGCCGTACCACATGTTGTTAAACTCTGTCTTAAAATCGTATCCACCGTGATGATAGACGTGCAGTCACTAATAATATTACCCGATCGGATTCTTAGTTTGCCTCTCTGTTAGTTTGTCTTGCAGAAAGCAGGTATTGTTTTGTATATACTTCAAGATTTCTGACTTTTCCTCCCCCCCTGAAGAGAGGTATCGAGAAGGTGGGCACAGTGCAGCACCTCGCAGGAGGCGTGCCCATCTGTCTGTTCGTGTCGGGCCACAACCTGTGATTTGAGCTGGCGTTTTGAGACTTCATGAGCTGCGGCCGCGAACGTGTGGAGCTGCCAGTCTCCGCTGTTTGAAGTTTTTGACAGCTATGTCAGCAAACAATCCAGACACATTAGGCTCAAGTCTGTTTGATGTTGAAACGTCTGGGAAGAAAAGGACATTTCCTTATCTGAACTCCTATTTGGGGAAGACGAGATGAAGACTTATCACATTGTTTGGGTATTCACTGTGTCAGAGCTGGTTAAGATGAAGAAATAACAGCATGAATAACAAACTGCTATTTTGAATATTTTAATATAGTTTTTGTACCAAAATGGTGCATACTAATTCCCTGCTGCAGCTCAAATACAAACATCTCCTCCACATTATGAAGCAGTTGATCTGAGTGGATCCACCCATCCTTAATCTGCTGGGTGACTGTCACTACCGCTGTAGCGCTTCCCCTCTCCTGCAAACTGTTCTCTGCATGCAAGGGAAATGAAATTAATGAAATTCCCTCTATGAAAATCAGCTGCTTCATTCGATTGGTCAATTCAGGAGAGAATAACCGCTCTTGTGATGGAAACGCTGGGTGACATATTAAGGATGAAAGCCTAGTTGTGGTTTGGAACAGGATTTGATTTTACAGTGAGCACATGGCTTTGGCTGAGCTCTCCGGTGTACCTGTTGTATCATCGTCGGCCTCAACTGGGCTGCGAGCGTGTTATTCCTGCACAGGCACAAGAGGAACAGGGGGAATCCCATGTCTCCCCACCTCCTCCGTTAAGTATGTTCACTTATTAGCGTCTGTCCTCCCTCCATGTGGTATGACACAGAGAGCATTTCTCATAGCCCATGACATTAATTGATGTGATTTGCGAAGGGAGAGCATTTAGTCGTGGGTGGGAGACTCCTAATGATCGTTTTCCACTTCCAGTAGTGCAGCCATTGACTCAATTTCAGCGCAGATTTGTCGTCTTTTTTCTTTTCATCTCTGGCCGTCACCTCAGCGATGAACAATGAGAGGTGGGTCGGGGCTGCGGTGTCTCCGGTGTTAAGGTTATGAATGTGGGTCAGTGAACTGATGGGGACAGCTGGTTTGTTTCACAGTGAACTACAGGGGGGCTGCGCTCTTGGCGTCGGGCACAGGGGCGTGATCGTAGGGAATCCCCCATTGCTCTGGCTCAGGAAGGGTGTCCCTGAATGGAGGCTGTGCCTGTGCCAGGGTGGGGGGCAAGCGTGGGCACACAGGCCCTCGTGATACTTGTCAGCCACTTGGCAAGCCCTCAGCATGTCCTGCTACTGTTGAGTGCCGCCGAGTCAGTTTGTCAAGGGAAACAGTGTTACAATGCCGGGGAGGGACACACTAAGGCCTTGAGAGAGGCCATCGAGTGTTGTTGCAGCCTACACAGTCGTTTGCACATACGCCGCTCACATATCCAGCCCTCTGTCCCCTGGCTTGGACCTCGACAGATACAGGCTGAGCCCAAACCAAAATGTGATGAAAACAAGAAAAACTCCATCAAAACATATTGGCTAAAAATTTGAGAGTTCAAAATGAAAAAAGGATCCAAATCGTCATTCTTGCTCATTTTTGCTCCTGATAAATTACGGGGGAGAGGATGTGTGTGAGGATCACATTTTGGTGAGTGAATGGATCACAGCGGAGTTAGCTTCTGGATGGTGCACGTTGCTCATCTTGCCTCCTCGAGCCCCTACTGCCAGCTCAGCACACTCCACAGTAATTGAAGTCATTTGCAATGTTGCAGTGTGGTAATGGGCAGATCCATGTCTACCACCCACCCACAGCCTCTACCATTAATCAGAGCTGCGTGGAGTCAAGAGAGCCAGGATTTGGTTGCTACAGCAGGCCTGAGTTTCAGCCAGGAGTCGGCTGCCTTTAAGGAACACTTTGACGCTTTTTAAAATTTTAGCTGGCTCTGTTTTTTTCCTCGCTCTCTTCAGCAGACACTTGTCAGGAGAGTAAAAGTTCTGGGATTTATATTTAACCTCACTGACTTGGGGTCATAGTGTTTTTCTTTTTTTTCTATCAGTCCTCAAAGTCAAAACAACAGTCAATGTATTGGTTAGAAAATAATCAATTAATCATATACATTAACTTTTAATAGCAAAGATAAAATATTTCTTCTCTGTTGTGAAGAAATGCTGCATTTCTTTGTTTTTCCGTTTTGAAGAAGGAAAGAATAATTATGATGGATATTTTCTTTAAAAAAATTCACTAAAACAGTAATTGATTCATCAATTAGGGGAATATTTGGTTGACAGAAAACTAACCTGCAGCAATTCTGACAACAGGTTAATAGTTCAGGTCATTTCTCGAGTATAATGCCAAATCTCTGTTTCCCCATAAAGTTTCCCAGAAAAAATATTTGACTAATTAATCAATTAATAGAGAATAGTCACAGTAAATCATTAAAATCATAATAGTCTGCTACAAACAGCCCTTATTTAATGTATTCCAGTCGAAGTGAAGGTCAAACATGAAAACATTTACTCTGAAATGACAGATGAAGACTAAGAACTTAATATTATTCAACACATCTCTTTAACAGCAGGGCGACAGCATTTGTTAACAACGCAGGCTGGTAAACTGACAGCAGGCTATGAGCTGTGACATCGGCAGCCAAACGACTCGGGTCCCTCCACAGCACAGCATCTGAGGCATCTCTGAGGCTCTGTGCTGTGGCTGACCCCTGACGCCCGCTAACAGTTTCCCCCTCTCATGAAATTAGACGCTGCATTAGCTTTAATACGAATCTGACGCAAAGAGACTCAGCGAGGCTCCTAACCAGACACGGCTCCTGCTACTCTGCAGCAAAGTGAACAGGATGACTTGGTTTTGAGCGTTTCTGAGACACTATAAAAGGTTTAACAGGGACACCGCCCACACCGCTAAATGCAGCAGCTCTGTTTCACCTCACAGCAGTCCTGATCTTCTTGCCATACCCAGATAGAGAAGCAAGGTGGAAACAAAAGGGGAGGCAGGAAGACTTTAACATCGCCCTCAGGTCCCACACTATCTGTCCTTTCCATGAGCAGGCAGATGGGAGAGGCGGAAACGCGTCGCTGCACTACAAACACACACCAGCCTATTTTAAGGTCACTTGTAAGTCTCGGCATTTGCAGGGTCCCAGTCAGGGTGATAGCACCAGATATTGGGAATTTGCCTCTTTTTGGATGGTGCCCAACGGTTGCACGGCTTTAGACAGGATTATGTGCGTAAAGTCTCACAAGCATCGTCTGGTGTTGACTCTTCACATGATCGGTATTGTAAAATAAAATGATCCTTAGTGTGATTTTTTTTTTTAATAATAAGGGAGGTTTTCTTCATGAACAGGGGAATAGGAAGTCTGAAGATATAAACATGAAATGTGATTAGTGTAAAATCTGCCACAAGTCTCTATATGAACTATATCCCAGTGTAAAGTTTGTTGTCCACCAGCTGCCTCACCCCTCAGCTTCCTATAAAACGCTGGCTCCGAGGGGTGACCTTTTTCTGGACATGCAGTGAATTCTGGGATTCTGCAGAGGCGGTGCATTATGTTCCTCTAAAGCACAGGCCAGAGGGGCCACGGGGCCATGCCCTATCCTGCAGACAGGTCACTTGACTTCATTGCCCTCAGTCGATTATTGGAGCCCTCTCTGCGAGCAATCCTCATTCACAGAGAGGACGCGGCGAGGCCCAGGTACTCATCTGCTCATCTCCCAGTTATTATTCATCCTCTTCCCCAGCTGAGCTCCAAACCATGACCTGACCTCGTGGCAGACCCAGACACACAGAGGTGTCAAGTCTCTCATAAGCCAAACGTGTAGGGAGGATCTCAAGGAGCCCAAAAATAGTTGAGTAATAATTTTGGCTGTGCTTATAACTTTCCCAATTTGAACATTTACAAATAAATACTCCACTCTCAGGTTTGATAGTATTTGGATGCAATAATATATTTAAAAAAAAGCCTGAAATATCGCAGCCTTGAATGAGTCATTTTGACTGAAATGCTAAATTAAACCTTCTGATTTGCCTCAGCACTGATAGTAGGTGAGTGCACTTGATGGTAAAGTGCATTTTTTCCCCCAGAACTCCTCCGATATGCAGGAGGATTTAAAGTGTGGCTCCATGATGGTGAAAACAGAGACGGCGTATAGGCCTGTGAAGCAGCTGCAGCAAGAGGTCGGCAGCAGTAATGTTTCTATCCAGGAGCAGACTCGACCCCGTGTCTGTGAGACCGCTCTCTCTCTACAGATGTGGACCATTTCAATTGTTGGCTTTCCTTTCAAAAGATTAACTTTCCTACGCTATTCTTGAGCAGCTGTTAATGTAATTACTTCACATGCGGAAATACCAGAACGTCAGTGATTCCCTGGATTACGGAGCAAGTCGTTGTCTTATGAACACATGAAACATGTGAGGCTGCGCACAGACGGAGACTAGTTCCTTATAATCTGTTGAAGATTGCGAGCTTAAAGCACGCATGATTTTGTTGCCTTGGAATGATAATTGTGAATTTGTCTTTTTTTTGTAAAGGGAGGGGAAACTGCAGGGAATCATGGGTTGTCAAAATCTAAGAAGTGATATTGTCATACCAGCCGGATGGCCGTCTGGTGTTTGTTTAAAAGGGGAGGAAAGAAAAAAAAACCGTCCAGGCGATTGAATCATATCTTCTTGCCAATACGTCCTTGTGTTCCCACCTCCATCATTACAGCAACATGTTTTATTTTCAGCAGTGCTGTTCTCAGTGACTCACATCCCAGAGCCATGTGCTGCTCAGTTAGGCCTCAGATCCCTGAAACATGGCCCGAGCGGTCATGAGAAATGCCCTCGAAGGCTGCGCGTAGACTGTGCTGAATGTGTGTAGAATATCGTCCGGATGCAAACATGTTTTCTTGTGCTTCAAAATCTGCAAAGCCATCTCATACTGAAATCTAAATAAGGTGTCTCCTCTGTAAATATACTAATATCTGTGTCATCCTGCTCCCACAGGTAAATGGGATCTCCAGGCCTTCGTCACAAGGTTTAATCTGGGAGAGCCTGTGGCCGCTCTGCAGTTTCTCACCCAAAACTGCAAAGACTGACACCTGGAAGAGGAATCTGCCAGAACAATGATATAAAATAATGCTTCCCCATTTTCCCTGAATTAAATAGCATTAGTTCTTCAAGCTTGCAACAGGTCAGCCCTCTCTGTCCCTTATCTTATCGCTGCGTTAGTAGGAGATTTCCTCTTTGTGCTGCTGTGTTTTGATGTTGCCCCTGTATCTCTCCTCCTGTGGTCCTGAGCGAGGGGTTGGGGAAATAGATTTTGACCTCATTGAGGGGATTTCTTATTAGTTTCCAAACGCCGTCAACGAGAGGAGGAACACGGCCTGATATCACAATTCATTGTGGAAAATGTTGATTCTAATTCAGGGGCGGAAACACGTCAGGGCCAAAAAAAGGAAGTGGGAGGTGAAACCGAGACCGCAACTGAGCCGGATGCTGCAGTGGAACTTGAACCAAAATACTCAGCAGAGTGACAGGGCAGGGGGGAGGGGCTGCTGGGCCTGTGGTGTCTCTGGTGGAGGGAACTTACTGTTTGTGTAATTGTTTATCATATTTCCATTGACCACTCTCACCCCAATCGGAAACAATGAGCTACTATCGGGACCTCGATTGACTCAAGTAAAAATAGCAGACTGCTCTGTCTCAACGCTGCTTCGTCCTTGAATGTAACTTTGGGATGATGGACCCGTGTTGAACTTTGGACGGTTGCATAAGAGATCCCACCTGGTACGTCTGCAGAGGATAGTGTGAAAACTTCAACTTTTCAACCCGCTCACGAGGAGATACTTTTCAGACTTCACGGGTCTTTGTGGAGGGTGGGTCAGAGTACCCCCCAGGAGGCATATTGGTTTCTAACCAGCAACTCTCCTCTGGGAGGGGTTTGTATCAATACCCCAGATGTCTGAAAAAGGCTGGATTTACATGAGGGACTTTGATGTTCTGATGATCAATCTTTAGTTGGTGGTTTCATTGACCCTAATTTGGTGTCTCATCAGTGGGCCAGGCAGGAGTAGGTAATGGAGGTTTTTGTTCCTTTGGTGGTTAAGCCAGCCTTGGTAAACCCCTATGTGCCCTCTCCATGAACTCCAAGAGATCATTGATCAAATTGTCCTGCATCTGCTTTGTTTGCCTCCCCGACTTAACAGTCAAAGCAGCCGGCGTTCACAAAACAAAACAACCAAAACAATGCACACACGCACACAGTTAGTCGGAGAGTCCACCGCCTCTGAACAGAAGTGTGTGTCGGTTGTAATACCGCTCTTGACCTTGATTTGCCCATCTTATTTGACTTATGAAATCACATTTTTGACAATTGGCATAGTGGAGGATAATTCCACACTCATTGTGAAGCATGCCAAGTGGGAGACCATTCTTCCAAAAACCACCTACTTCAGTACACCATTAAAAGCCAAGATATGTACTTCCAAATACAATGTGCATTTTTTTTCTCTCTTTCATATCTCGGAGATATCCTGCCAAACAGCTGTTTACGCAAAATGTCAGGAGAGTTGAAATATTATGATTAAGAAAAAATTGACAGCTGAAGTTGAACGTTGAACAATATATTGCCGTCTCTGGAAAAAAAAATTACCTCTCACGTCCCTTGGTGATATGGCAAAGGCATTTAATATTTTCTTAATTTATTCAAACTTACATTAATTAAAAGCAATTTGTATAATAAATTCAATTGCCTAACCGGCACTAAGTGATCTAATATGCATGGTGTCTTGAGTCTGTCTGCGTTTTCTTTCTCTCAGCTGAAGAAGTGATGCAGATTTATTTCACCAGAGCATCTCTGGTGTTTATCGCTCGCTGTGAGCAGTGGCAACGAGACGTCTGTTCAATGCATGTCCACAGTTTGGTCTGCTGACCACTTTGCGTATTTGAACTCCTTGTGTGATTGACCTCAGACAGATGTAGTGTGACTATTGTTCTGCAAATCTGACGGCATAGTGAAGTTCAATCCATCTGGAGATTTAAGTCATGCAAGAAATACATTATTGCATATTTACGCTCTGCTTAATGTGTTTGTACTTTCACCAACAACAAACGCAGGATTTAAAAATTCCCCTTGTGACCTTCCTCCTGATGTATCCGAAATGTCCTTGTGTCTTAAATGCACATTGTTATCACTCCTGTTAACTGTGAAAAATAAAACTATGTATGTATACAGACGAATAGCAGAGAATCTCAATGATGTTACTGTTATCTATTGCAAGCTACAGATGTAAACAGGCTGTACTTTAAATGTTCTGGTGATGAAAATGAGAAAAAAAAACCTGCAGTTATGATCCTCAGACAATGTAGTTTAAAGATTTTTCTAATGGTGCAGTGTGTTGTAATATGAAAAGCTTATATTCATCTTACTGTTACCTCATTTCAACCACGGGAAAAGGTTTCAATTTGATGCAGGTCAGCTTCAATTAAAGCTGAAAAATAAATACATCTGAGGCCTTGATCTGACAGCAGTAATTCAGCTATGGGAATAATAAGATCATTTTAAATTAGGCACACATTAGGACATCGTTATTAGTCGATGGGTCGACCGTATCAGAGTACATTTCTCTTACCTTGAAGCCAGTATTGCAAGATACAGTGATAACAATAGAGGTATTTGCTTTAAAAAATGGTGTTGAGTAATGGATGTTAAGTTACTGTTTGAATAACTGTGTAACTAAACAAAATCAAGGAACAAGAGTTTAAGTCTTCCCCATGAAGCTTGGAAAAACAACTAAACTAATTTGACTACACTGTAAACTCCCTGTGCCTGGGCAGTTTTCCACTGTGCTTCACAATGAGCCTGTGCCTCCATGGAATCCCCATATATGCAAAGGAGCCAGGACTCAGAGAGCTCTAACACTGCAGCCCTGCCCCACGTGACCCAGCTGACAGTCGAGGAAACAAGCCCTGCGACAGGCAGGTGTTCCAGGTGGGCCGGCCAACTTTCCAACCGCAGAGCCACATGAACGCTTCCCCTGAGGAGACACAATATTGGTACAGTCAGAACTCAGGCTGACCTGAGGGGATTCTCTCAGACTGTCCCCGTAACCTCATCCATGGATCCACCAGTGCGACTTCACAGGGATGGAAAAAACACCAGGAGCAAGGGACACATTCTTATTTAATAACCATAGTTGACACTTTTATAAGCTTCTATAATATCGTTCCAGCCGTAATTTAACAGGTCATAGGTCGTGGCTTTGTTCTGCATTTCATTCATTATGAGGCTTTTCCTCTTACCGCTGTCTGTTGTCTGTCTTGCCAGCCACTCCACTCCGCTGTGTCGAAGTGTTCTTAGGCAAGATACTAAACCCCAAATTGTGCCGACAGTGTGTGAGTGACGTGTAATAGAGAAAGTACTGCACATAGATACACATATAGATATGAACATGTGACATTCAACACTAGGAAAGTATATATACAGCCCATTTAGCATTTATTTAGTCCAAACCATGTATAAAGTACGTTCCCCTATTTGCCTAGATATGCAGTGGTATAATTGTAATAGTGATTAAGATTAAAATGCATTTATTAATCCCAAACACATGCACTGACATGCAAAGGCACACTCATGCAGGTAGGGAAATTTAATCTCTGCTTTTGACCCATCTGGTGAAGGTCACACAGAGCAGTGAGCAAGCATGTACGGCGCTCGGGGAGCAGATGTTGGGGGAGTAAGGTGCCTTGTGAGGGGCACTAGACAGGGTAGGGAGACTCTTGGATTTTTGGACAGATAAATCCAGGTTCGTCTTTTGTTGTCTCTCCGTGGAGTCAAACCAGAGACCTTCTCTGCCCATAGTCCAAGTTTCTGCCACTAGACCACCGCCTCTCCAATAAATAAAGTCTTGGCCAGTACGGGGATCGAACCCGCGACCTTGGCGTTATTAGCACCACGCTCTAACCAGCTAACTAACCGGCCATGTGTCTGAAATAGTTTATGGTGGAAATACTATTTAATATTTTAATATGATTTACTAATATGCTGCATCCCATGAGTCATGAATCATTTTATATTAGAAATAGATATAAAGCACAACATATGTAAAACTGGATTTCACACAGATCTTGCAGTCATTGTGTCACAGGCCAAATCTGTGTTGAAATAAGCTGTGATGAAGGCTGAACACATGCACGCAACTTTAAACTTCAACTCTGAACAGCTCATTCTCAAGTCAAAGGGCAAACTGAACTTGTGCTGCCTCTTTGACCTGCAAAAAGTGATGCACAGAACAAGTTTAGGGAGTGACTCAGAGTGAGGGAGAGGATGAAGTCAACACAGAAAAGCTATCTTTGGTCCGACAAAAGTGTTGTTGTTGAATCGAGTGCATCAGGAACATCCATTTTTTTTTCTTAGAGACACGGTGGAGGGGATGGGGGGGGGGGACACACCATAAGAGGACAGTGCTCTGCCTGCTGCTGGTCCGACTGACTCAGACCTGCACATGGAGGACTCGCCTGTGGTAACAAGACACACAAGAAGATCACTGGCTGCTCTGTTTGTGTAAGCCCCCCTAAACACAGAGCATGATTCAGACTAATTCTCCCACACACTCTGTTTACACTTCTGATTCATTGAGGTACTATTAATTTATCAGGTTTGTTTCATTCAGCATTTTCTGATGATGCTTTGCCAAAGCTTGTGATTTTATAATGTCACAGCGACAGTAGGAAACACAAACATTTCTCACCAAAACTAAGCAAAAACGTACAGAAAGTAGTGATGTGAAACATACCGGTGACCCCAGATGACTCGTGTTTATTGTGTGACAAACCAAAAATAAACTGTGTTCTTTTTTTAAACCTAATCCATCCAGAGGAAGTTTTTTTTCACAAACTGGTAAAAAGAAAGAAAAAAAAATGGAGCCATGACGCTCGGTCCACTGTCATCTCTTTTTAAAACGTCTGTGGCTTCCGATCACTTTTCCACTACTATACTTCACCCGGAACTCCTATGTCCAAATAGGGCCGTGAGGGGGGCGGGACCGGACACTGCCTTATTTGGAGTTTCCACTTGATGCGCACACTTGGGCTCCAAGTCAAAGCAAAGCCTGTGGATTTTAACAAAGCGCTTGCAATATTTACAAGCGATTAACTCCGTCAAATACTGTCTTTGTGAGACAGTGTTGCTGCAGGAAAAGAGGGAGCGGGGCTTTGTCCCCGTGTTCCTGCAGCACAGGACGGGACCGAGTGTGTGCATGTTCACCCAGAGCCAAGCACACAATGACTGCAAATACACGTTCTCTCAGAACTTCTAAATTAAAAGAAACCAGCAACGGCATTTACTCCTGTTGATATGAACAAACACTTACAGGCCTAACTTAAGACACGAGTCTGCATTATGGGTGGCAGTCCTAACGCCACAACACACTCACTATCTCTCTTTCTCCCTCACACACACAGACACACTGCTGCGTAAAAGCCGCGTAAAACCTATGCGTAAAACCCTGGCACTCTGTTGAAGATACCACAGCACCTGACAATAACAGAAGAAACACAGTGTCCACTCACTGCCCGCTTTTCCACGGGGACAGGAGGAGAGGAGACGGCTCATCCTGGAGAAGGACGCAGCTGCAGGTGACATGCACACTGTCGGTAAACGCGGTGGCTTATCTATCTATGTATCTTTCTACCCATCTCTCTGTCTGTCGGAGCCTTTTGCCTCCACAGTACTTTCCACCGACTGACGCGCGGAGAGCATGGCGCTGGCCGCTCTGTCCATATATGGTCATCTACGTCACGCGAATGTTCCAGCCCCCTATTTAATACGGGCACACTGGAGTCCCCTATCCAGCTCCAATAGAGCAAGTAGGGCTGCTCTTGTGCAACCAACACCGCCGCCTCCTCCTCCATTGATTCACAGACTTCACATTCCCCCCACAAAGCAGAGCCACCAGCTTCCACAGTGATCACATTAATAACAACAATAGTGTGTGATCGCAGGAGGAGAGAGAGAGAGAGAGACCCGGCCGCCGCTGCTCGTCCTCCGCGGGATACGTGGATACAACAGGAGCCATCCCTGCTGCCTTTTTTTACCCATCCACGCCTGATCCTCACCTGTGTTTCTCCACTTTGACATCGCCAGCTGAGTTTTTTCTTTTTGTTTTTCCGTGCGTGTAACTTCTTGGATACCAGCGCGTTGTCCTTCTTAAATGTCGGACTGAATATAACTGCTATGACAGGGAAACTAGCGGAGAAGCTCCCTCTTACCATGAGCAGTTTAATAAACACGATCCCTGACAGTCTCTACCCAGAAGAGGACATCCCGACGTCAATGAATATTTTCACCAGTACGGAATCTATTAACCACTATTCCCAGATGAACGCGGGTAAGATGTCTTTATTTTGTATGTGTACTTGTGTCTGTGTGCGTCCGATTTTGATCAAAGTGGTTCAAACTCGGCGCGATGTGCGCGGAAGGCAACAGTTGTCTTGGCGCTGGGAGCACCTGTTTGCGATCTGGCTGTTGCGCACAAAGGCAGATCCCCGGACTGAAGACTTTCTCTACACGTCAGGTCTAAAACACGTAGACTTCAAAAACAATTATGAAAGAACACATTTGAAATAAGTGGCGCGTGATTTGTTTCATTCCGCTCGTGTTTTTTTTATTTGTCCGGTCTTCAACTGTAGTGTTTTCAAACAAAATGTAAGAAAAGCGCACCTGTAGCGTCACAAGTCCACATCGGAAAAATCTAATACATAAACACGTGCTTGGATATTATACTGAATCAGCTCTGAGCTGATCGGCTTGTTTGAAGAAATGTGTGGATGTGATGTGACCGGGTGAGGAACCAGGCGGGTTCCACGCACAGATCAACAAAACGCAGTCGGCTCCGTCCTTCAAACTGATAATTGTGGTCAAACTAAAAACGTCCACTGATTTATAGATTTCTAATATTCATCTAATATCCATCCGCAGAGAGCGGCTCAACTATTTCCGACAACGACTTTCATTCCCAACTATTCAGGTGTCAAAGATTCGGGATTCCAGTGGGCGTGTGTGTTTGTGTGTGAGCGTGTGTGTGTGTGGCTGTTTCTCCTCATATACATGTGTTTATAGATATATTA
Organism: Platichthys flesus; assembly: GCF_949316205.1. Taxonomy (NCBI): domain Eukaryota; kingdom Metazoa; phylum Chordata; class Actinopteri; order Pleuronectiformes; family Pleuronectidae; genus Platichthys; species Platichthys flesus. The sequence goes on from NC_084947.1 coordinate 16,906,835, forward strand.
AAGACGCCGCAGGCCCGTGGAACCATCTCATATTCACAGAAAAATGCGAGGCCGGAGATCTTATTGATTTATTGCATCCAGATGAATGTATATTTCTGATGAGCGCAGACGCCCTCCCAGAGCTGACCTGTTATTTCTGCTAAGTGTCGCAGATTGGCATTAAATCAATCAGTAGTTGTACAGGCTCACCTTCTGAGGTGATGGGTCAGTGCTGCTTGACAAACTCGAAATCTGAAGATCGACATGTGAGGAAGTGAACAACGATTTTTTTTTTTTTTTTTTTTCATTCACGGATCAGTTTTAATGTTTAGGTTATTCCCCCCCCCGCAAATTAAAACAGTTTGAATTTCACCCGAGGTATTCACTCTGATTTACGCAGGAAGTGCATTTAAATTACCTCAGCGCCAGGTGTTGAATATAATACATTTATATTTTGCATAACTGATATATATAGGTAAATTAAAACATACTTGTTTTAAAGTTCATGTCAAATTTCATTTTTATAAACACGAAAAAAATGTACATGATGTGACCTCTGACAGGAGATCTAAACAAACGGAATTAAAGTATGGGGGGAAACATACTGCAGAGTTGAGGTGTGTGTTGCTTTTTAAAATACATCTGATCTTGGTGAAATTCACATTATAAATAGAAAATAAATAGTATAACCTGTAGACATTTTTGCCCCGATTCTTTTTGAGGGGTAATTGGGGGTAAATTATATATTTTTATTAAAAGCACCAGGCTGTGATTTTACAACTCAAGTGTGTGTGTGTGTGTGTGTGCTCTTCAGCACTGAGCTGTAAGAAAAGAGTGATGACTTTATTTCATGACCCTTTCTTTAAACAGCCCTTTACTCAGATGACCCCTTGAAAAACTAAAGGGTTGGAATAAAATGCATCAATATCAGCCCTGACTTGTTTTCTAAATGTTTAACCCGCGTCAACAAAATTCTCCCATTGTGAATCATTGCCCGTGTGTCAAACATTATTGTGCAATATGCATAATTTGGGTTTTGTTTGTTTCATTGTAATTTGCCTTCTGCTAAATTGTAGCAGGCTGTAATTACTGTGCGTCGACATATAGGGACAACCAGTGTATGATTCCCTGCAAATGAAAAGAGATGTTTATTTTGACTTCTGTTTAAAAAAAAAGAATCAAATATTTAGATGTCTCACATTCAGTCTTCAGATCACGATAAAGCACCCAAACGTGTCCCCATTAAACACATTTGCATTTGATGGTTTTGGGGTCTTAGAAGGAATCAACAACAAAAGTCGTGTGTGTGTGTGTGTGTGTGTGTGTGTGTGTGTGTGTGTGTAAGATTCATCACGAATAAAATATCAAGGACATTTGTTAAAGCTAACTTAAAGTAGGGATCGGATTGACACTTAAATAGCCCCCCCCCCCTACCCCACACCCCCTTGTGTGCAGATGCTCTTTGCTGCAAATGTGTTTTGAATCCCTGAGCGTGATAGATGTGGCGTCTGCCTTATAATCCTCCCCGCTGTAAAGAAATCAGATCTCGCCATAGAGTTTGGCTGTCCTCCTGAGGGACACAATGACTGGATCAAAGGGGGTGTTTAGGTCTTGATTTATGAGAGCTTGTGGGATCTGAGCGCGAGAGAGAGAGAGAGACACCACCGTCTCAGATGCAGCAGTCACTCACTTAACTTACAGGTCTGACAGCGCTCACATTTCTTTATGGACGGCGTTGGACTGCTTTTATTTGGGATCTCTCGTTGGCACACTTTTACAGAGATATGAACAAAAAAGGAAGAATTTCGGACAAACCCAGGACTGTCACTGCAGCTTCATGTAGCCTGACAAAGTGAATTTTCGAGACTTTTTCCACAACTTTTGCCACACGCTCACTTTTCAGACTTTTCCTCAGAACTGTTTGCATTTCGTGTTCATGTCTGAGCGACCACGTGGATGATTTGTTCACATGTTTTTTATTTGCTTTGTTGTGTAGATAATATCATGGATCTGGGCATGGGAAGCGAGAAGTCATCGGCAGAGATTCAGTATGGATCCAGCTTCCAGTCCAACCGCAGCGGGCAGACTGTCACCTACCTGGGGAAGTTTGCCTTTGACACTCCTCCGTCTGGTGGCATCGGTGGCTCCGGCTGGTGCTCTGACAACAACATCATCAGTCTCGTCAGTGCAGGGATCCTGGGGGTTTCTCCCTCACCCGGCACGGTAACGACGCAGACATCATCCTCCGCAGCCGGCATGGGCGGACAGGCGTCAGACATGGAGCAGGTCTACGGTCCACCGCTGCCTGCCTATTCTACCTGCGGTGACCTGTACCAGGATCAGGTCTCCTTTCACCACAGCCCTGCCACGAGCACGGCTCTAGCCTACCCTGGCAATGACTATCACTCCACATCCAAAGCCTCCATGGACGGCAGCCTTTTCTCCATGATCCCCGACTACAACCTTTTCCATCATCAGGGGGATGTTGGGGTGATGGAGCACAAGCCCTTCCAGAGTATGGACCCCATCCGAGTCAACCCTCCTCCCATCACACCCCTGGAGACCATCAGAGCATTCAAAGACAAGCAACAAATTCACCCAGGGTTCATGGGTGGGCAGCAGCACCCTCCCCAGCACCACCCACCGCCACAGACGCTCACCCTCAAACCCATCCGGCCACGGAAGTACCCCAACCGTCCCAGCAAAACCCCGGTCCACGAGCGGCCGCACGCCTGTCCGGCCGAGAACTGTGACAGACGCTTCTCCCGCTCAGATGAGCTCACGCGTCACCTTCGCATCCACACAGGTCACAAACCCTTCCAGTGCAGAATATGCATGCGCTCGTTCAGCCGGAGTGACCACCTGACCACGCACATCCGCACGCACACAGGCGAGAAACCCTTCTCCTGCGAGTTCTGTGGACGCAAGTTTGCCAGGAGTGACGAGCGAAAGAGGCACGCCAAGGTTCACCTGAAACAGAAGGACAAGAAGCCGAGCGACAAGAGCAGTGGGGCGCCCGGGAGCCACAGCTCGCCGCCCAGCTCCTGTGGGGGGCCGACAGTGGGAACGTCATGACCGTCACTACGTGCACTTGGACTGAGCCTTCACCATGCCCCATAAAAGAGACTTATGAAGAAGGGATCACGTCCACTATGAGATAAATAGGTGACTTTTCCCCCTCTCTTATACATCCCGTGCTCCTTTCAGTTGTAGTCCTTCTATTTTGAGATGGATGCCTTTAGTTTAATTAAAGCGGAGGAAGGCTGCTACGCCATTCTCTTTCAAGCAACTCAGAGCCTCAGCTACTGTAACACAGTGCCACCACAAAGAAGGGCACCTTGGCACACACTGCCCCAAAAGCCCACTGTGTGTGTTAGGTTTCAGGGGTGGATACACTTTTGTAAATTTACCGAGAATTTCTAAATTGGGAGGAAGCCAGAATCCATCACAAGGGTCGAACAGACAAAATAATAAATGGAGCTCAGTGGGAGGTATGCATTAATGATATTAGGCTGTTTAAAAGTGCAATTGGTTTTATTTGTGTACTGTCATTGATACCTTATTAGTGGCACTTGACTGTCTTTCTGATGTTTTTGTTGAGGTGTTGTGTTTTTAATTTTCTATTTGAATGTTGTTTTCTCCACAGAATCTGCCAAATGTATTGTGTTGATTCAGCCAACTTGGTTCTTAATATTGTGTCTGATGTTTGCCAAACCTAAAAGTGATATCAGCTTAGCACACATGTTGAGTTCGAGGTGAGATCAGACTCAGACAGCGGATCTCCGATTTAAAGTTAGAGTTGGATTTGAAGAATTTGGTTCGAGCTAGACGACTGAATGGGTCGCACGAAAAACAAACCAATGTCTTGTCCTGTTACCTGTACTTATAAAAACATGCCTGCAGCAATCAATGCCTTTGCCAAGACTTATTTATTTGTAGTCACAGAGAGACACTGTGTATTTGTGTTGCCTTATTATATGATGGCTTTATGTGGTGTTACCGGATATCATTTCTGTTGCTTTTTTTTAAAGCTCACCAATAACGTTCATTTGTTCCGTTTTCTTGAGTTCTGCAGTTGTATGCAATATATTCATGACATGTGCCACCGACCCGTAAATCAAATTAACTAAGAGCACAGTTAGACAGACTGAACTACTTAAATAAACGACACCGGTTTGCAAATCAGCAGCATATGAGAGCAAAGATGAATAAGGGAAAAAAGATGAATGAGGCCCTTTGTCTGTGCTTTCTAGTGTAAAAAGATTTAACTACTTGTTTAAATGACCAAAAGATGAGCCACATATGGTGAGAGAAAAATTCAAATTTCCAAATCTATGTTTACATATTTTCTAATACAGAGACTGAGACTGAGTTGTAAACTATGAGGACTTGTTTTTGTACAGTATACAAATATGTATGCAGGTAGCTAGAGTAGAAGTTTCCCTTTTGTACTCAATTGTCAAATGCAACATAACTCAGTATTAAATTGTGCATATTTGTGCATGACTCCATGCACACTATGTAAATACAAATGTCTGCATAAACAAGAATTTTCAATTGACTGAATGCTTGTGCGGAATGTGTCTCAAAGCTTTTAGTAATGTAGTTATAATACAGAATATTTTGTTGTTATAGGAAAAAAAATTTGGAGCACTACAATTGTGCCAAATATGGTGTGTTATCTCCATTAAAAAAAAAACAATAGCAGTTGCACCATCTGTAACGCTTTAACGTGGTAAAAGGAAGCACTAATGTGTTCTCTGAATAAATGAGAAGATTTTTTTTTATTACATTTTGTGTACCTCCATTATAGTTTCAATCAATTATTTCAATTAAAACATCTTCCCCCTTTTATAGAAAAACACTAGTTGTTCTCAAATAGATGTCACAGAAGAAATGAATGAATCCTTTCTCAAACTAAATATACGACAGGGCAATGCCAGTATTTTTTAGATTTGACTCTGATGGGAATATCTCAATTCAGTGATGATGAATTTTATAAAGACTCATCTTTACCATTCTCTCGGATCTCATGTTTTATACTGATATTGACAACAATAACCACATTTGATAAAATAGCTCTTCCTCAAAAATGTTGTTTTGTTTTCCTCTAGAAATAAGAGGGTTCCATATTATGGCTTTGAGGAGCAAATGCAAAAAGGTATAACTCGGATGGCAGAGAATACTCTTTTGGTCAATAAGGCTATAAATATCTAGATATGTACTTCACTCGAAGCCAGCACAAGACACAGATGACAAAAATACTGGTTCTGACAACACCATAAATGATCATATCATGGTAATAGTAAAATATTTCTCAAATACGAGATAACATTTTTCAAAAAAAAATAAATCTTGTTCTATCCCTCTAGTATTTCCAGTTGTTGGCTGTGCTCTCTGACTATTAAGAAGTGTATGGTGCACGTGAGGCAAATAATTCATATAACAGTATTATCAACTTAGAAAGAGAAATAATATTGTACCATTGTAATATTGTAATATTGAAAAATGCAAAGGCCAAAGGAAAGGTTCAGGAAAGCAGTGCCACGGGGGACACGGTGCACACAGAAACCAGCTTCCAAGGCCACGCTTTCCCTTTCCTGTAACAACCAGTATTCACTGCTGAGCTTCCTGGCAAGTGTCCACTTATTTTCCAATTAATTTGGCCTCAGAGAGTCTTTTCTCAACTCATCTACATGGTTAAATGAACAGACCTCCTAGCATTTTTAGAGATAGTTTAAAAGTTCACACACCCTGCAACAACCAACTGTAAATCAATAGTTTTGTGTCGTGAAAAATACGTTATTTTACTCCATAAATGGTCATCGGCTAATGAAACTTTTCTGAGCAGATGCAACTGAAATGACAGCGTAACAAACTCTTGCTATGTTTTTACACATTAAATCACAGAGTATTCCTTCTTTCAGATTACAGCTCGATCATAACTAATATTTAAACATTGCATTGGGATTTGCCTGAATAAATGGCCGCTAATGTGAACATCCTGTGGCAGACAGCTTCACGGAGTCAGCTCAAACAAATATATGTAGTCGATGAGGTGATGAGAAAAACAAAATGTTTAAATTGAATGTTTACCAAGAATAATTTGACGTTAGACACTGATTGTTATATTCTCTGGATAATTTGGACCAATAATTATGATCTTGTGTGCTCCAAATTTTACACTTAGCTGGTGAGTGTGGATCTCTTTTTAATGACAGTATAGAGGATGTGGCCTCCCCTTTGAGAAAACTGTGTTTTTGTTGCTTTGTGTTAAGGACTGATGCAGAGCGAGGCGGAGACTCCACCAAACCATTTCCACGTCTAAATGAAGCCCTGTAATTACAATTTAGCAAACTCAATATTTCATCTGTCATCTCCTCTGACTGTCTGTCAGATTTGTTTCGTGACATTTCTGTACTGGTCGGATAGATTTTGTAACCCCCCCCCCCCCCCCCCCCCATCCCGTTCCGTCAATATAGTTTGGTGGTTGAACAACAATACAGGCTGTACCATGTTCTTCTGAATCCTTCTGTGTAAAGTGTGAATGCTATAGATAAATGTCAGTGACTTGTTGATTTGAGCAGCACCCCCCTCCTCCTGATAACGCTTCTCAAAGAGAGGCATTGGTTTGTGTATTTTTAATGTTCTATTGTCCAAAAGTAGGCAGCTGAACGCTCTGAAATTGGAATTTGCCTCATCCTCGTTCTCTGCTGCGTGTTGGATGAGAGCCAGCATCAGCAGCCATCTTTGTGCCAAAGTGGGTTGCAGGGTTAGCTGATCAAAAACAATGCATGATGAGAGCTGCACAGGCGCAACAAATCGTACATGTGACCTCAGCCTGCTCGCACTGGAAGGCAGCCTTGTGCTAATGTTTGTGTTTAACTGTTTGATTTAGCGTCCTTGGTGTTGGCCTCGGGCAGGGCAATAAGCTTGGGCTCATTCATGACCGTTTAATAATTAGAGGATTTAAAACAATAATAAAAATAAAAAAAACACAATTCATTCTTGAAGAGATTTCAATAATGTGTAGATATTGCAGACTACTCATGTCATTTTATGGACTACAGTGTGGCTTCAGGGATTGTGTGGTCTTCTACAGTGACACTGGTATTCGGATGGAGTCAATACTCACTGTTTTCTGTTGTGTTGTGTTTCCTTTTCATTACAGTATATCCTCATGTTTGCATGTGCACGGAAAACGTTTCCCAAGTGCTGCCCCCTCCAGATGCTGCGGGGTGGTGGTGCTCATTTCTTTATTATGCATGAAAAATAAAAAGTCACATCGGGTGAAATGGGATAACAACTACTCAAGACAGTCAACTGGAAACACACACTGGGATAACTGTTCTATTGGCTTTTTCTTTTCTTTTTCCTTTTTTTGTTCTTAAAGAAAACAAGAGGTCTTGTTTAAAATGTTGTGGATGTCTTTAACCTATTTCATGTTTTTATTACCTTATAATAAGGTCCTTTTATGATGAGCTGAATATTGAAATGAATTTTACTATATCCTTGTGATGGGGAGGATGTGCTCCCCTGTTTACTTGGCACTTCGGTTTGTTGTAATGCAATTGTTTTGTTATTTCTATGTAAGTACTTGAATAAAGAAAAATATCACTTGCCTTCCGTCTGCTTGGGTCTTCCACGTGCACGCGCACCCATCACCAACACACATATGAAACTGGTAAATATAAAAATACATGTACAAACACATAATATTACCGCTCACCTGGTGTTTTCACATTAACACGTGGACATGATAGTAACTTCTGTGGTGGTTAAACAATTAACATCCGGAGAGGAAGCACGGGCAGCCTGGCACCGGACTTCCTGTTTAGTCCCCGCCTGTTGACTGGGGCAAAGGGATGAGGTCCTCGGAAGAAAATAAAACAGCCAAGTGAAACCGGAGTTAAAGTTCACTCAAAATGAGCTGGTATGTACACCCCTCGCTATATTATCGATGGAAAGCTCCAGAAAAGTAAACTAATAACAATGACAAAGGGGCTGACGGCTCGCCGACCGGGCTCCGGCTATCTCCCGGAAGCGCTACACAAACAGTTGGCGCTAGCATGTATAACTCACGGCTAACTAGAATAACAATTCGTATAGACTCACAAAGTCGTTTAGCAGCGGTTCACGTGTCGATGCCGTGCACAAAGGCAGTGTAGGGTTTGTTGAATACTCGCTAGCAAACTGACAGTGGTCACAAACTTCCACACCCGGGTGTCCGGTACAGCCTGGTACAGTAGCTTAGCTAGTTGGTTAGTTGCTGAAACATTAGTGAGACAGAAGTCTATGAAAACAAGACCCAGCCATTGTCTGAAGTTAAAGCTGCCTGTGTGTATTGTTCGGATAAAGCTAATCGTTCTTTAAGCGTATCATGGGAACTTAATGCAGTTGTCAGCTGGGTCAGCAGTGAAGCCATTTAAAGGGAACTGAAGTTGTCTGTAGCTAACGTTAGCATGTTGACAGGTACATCTCAACCCTCAGGAGCATTGCTGTTAACTGTTACTCTCCTGCGCACACATTACCGATGCGATAACGTGTTGGTGTGCATGGTCTGATTATGTGGCTAACCCTTGGGCACAATTGATGTTATTTCCATGAGTGTAGTTAGCCGGATAACTTTGTTGGTACCCTGAACATATTGACTGCTACTAACGAAGCTGGGTGTTTCAGCTATAAGTATCTACAATGTTGTTTTAGTAAAGTAAGCACGAGTCTGGTAGTTGCTCGCTGGACTGCTTGTCTCACATTTTCTTGTAGTTTGGGCCAATGGTGTGTTTGAAGTTACCTACTGGGATCTAGACATACTAACACAGTGGCGTCTGCAGCCCCAGTCTCTGGCATGTTTACATGGGGGTGCCTTCATCATCCATCAATAGAGCCCCACACTTCATAAGCACTGCAGTGGAAACTGTTCGATGATTACTCTATTAGTCGTCAATCTAAAGTAGTCAACCACAACACTGATGAATATTAGAGCCCATCCCATATATCGGTTGGTTGATAGGATCGCCTGTATGAGCCTTACACTGATATAATGCTATCTGCGTTTCTCTTCTGATATGAAAACAGTATAAACAATCCAGAAAAGATGTGCACTCCGCATTACATTTACATATATACCCATTTTCTAAATTAAAGCACTATACATGTGGTTGTAGTTGCGTTTCTTTTCATTTGTTGTTATCTCTAATAAATTTTATGGTCAAAATTTAAACGCATCAAGCCTCGATTAGATTTCTTTGTCATAAGGGTTTCATAACGACATCTTAGGAGTCATTGAGCACATAATCTGCTGATATATCGGTATTTACTTCCTAATATCACTCTCAGCATCTACCCACAAAGGTCCATATTGGTCGGGCTCAAATGATTGTTATTAATTTATCAAATGAAAATGTCAAACTTTTTCTCTTGCCAGTTATTCAAATATTACTATTTGGTGTTTTTTTGACTTAGTAATATATATATTTGTGTTTGGTCTGACTGTTTGGACAACAGCTATGAATTTCCAGATGTCACCTTTTGTAGTCATGAGGAATTTTCATTCTCAGACAATATTTCATGAAGCTACAGTACAGTATATACAGAACAACAGTTTCTAACAGATGCTCTAATAAGGAATATAAAGATGATTACCAGGGCCACGTGCAGTCTCAAAACGTTTAGCACCATTTTGCAACAGTTTACAGGTTGAACAACAAGTTTGCTCAAATCAGCGGCAACATGTAAATGAACCTCACTATGTTAAAAAGGCACTGAACACAAGGGAAGCGAAAGGGCTCCATAAATGTGGCAGCTGCAGCTTTGTAACACAAAGCTTATTAAACACATATTTAAATCCATTCCATCAAGCTCCAAGATTTCTTTCACAAAAGCCACAGAAGATCATGGAGTTAAGTTCAATGAATGAAGACAAGTTGAGTAAATAGTTGGTCTCGTAACTTACTTGTTAGATGAGTCTGCCGTCACTCGGAAATCTGCCATAGAGCTTGTGATCTTCCTGAAGAGTAAACAACAGCAAATTAGGTCGTGCTATCATTTTCAGGCATAATGCAAGTGGGATAAAACAAACATTTACCCATAACAGAATTTGTTTAATGCATTCCTAATTCTTGACTCTTCTCTCTGACAAGTTTATTTAAATACATGTCAAAGAAGGCACACACAGCGCTGTACCAAAGTTCTCTCTGGAGACATACAAACTCCCCAAATCTTAGCTTGTAAGAAAAACTTAAGTCAAGGGTGTCAAAGTGTTAACCTATGATTGACAGTTTCTTCTCATTTTGAGTCTTATATAGTCTGAATCTATTTATTTATACTGTATATCGGTGTATTATATTTTTTACTTGAGTAGGTTGTATTGTGACTTGTCTTTTGCAACATGTTGTTTCATGTTTCCAGTGCAATATTTTGTTTTCTGTTACTGGGATACATTTGCCCATCAGGCTCAGCAAGGTGTGTAATCTGTTGTATGTGTCAGAAAGGTTGTGGCAAGTTTCATCTTCTTTCATAGAAAGTGTTAAGCTGAAAATCACAGGCAAAGAAAAATTGCTGTTGATGTAACCATTTAATATATCATTTTGCTCATTTAATGCTTTAGAGGTATGGAGGTGATGATCGTTGTGTCTTCTTCTTAGGAGAGCATGTATTGGATTGCATGGCATTAGTATGGATTCAGCTATTGCTAATGTTAATTTTTAGAAGAATGGGAAAGTTTGTCCAAGTAGTCTTCAATTGTGGGTGGCTCTTGATTTTAAAATGAGCTTTCTTTAAATTCAGTGCTTGTTTCTCACAATTCACAAATGTATGTTAAATGTTTCTGAATGCCCGTGACGTGTGTGTACATTTAATTGCTTTTTAATACACATCCTTAGTGTCATTTCTAGGCATGGCACTAATCAAGATTGCATCACTCAGTTCAGTCAGAGAGTCAATGGCTGACAAGCGACGCTGCAACCAGCACGCACGCCAAACACAAGGTCAAGAGTGGGGGCTCTCGACAAGTCAAAAGAGTCTTTTATGGTCTGTGCTGACTGATGCATTCCAGTAGGGCCTGCACACTTGCCTCTATGACGTGAGAGGTTTGACTTTGGGGTCATCATCAGAACAATTCCACTTCCTAATATCTTCAATCAGCCTTCTGTGCTCCGTGGAATATCTAAGGTCGAATGATGCACTCTCCCTCTAATGGCATACACATTTGCAGTTTTATTGAAAAGCCATTGGTTCTCCCAGTCAGTGCATGATGCGTCCACGATAGAGAAGACTGTTATGTCTTTGTTCGTGCCTACGTGCTTATTTGACGGCTGTGACGTGTAGCCTATTACAGCAAAGATCAGATAGCTCTGTAAATGAGTTGATAGTGACAGCAAATGTGTAACAGAGCAGTATTTAATGCATCTGGGTTAGGGTTAGGGCCAGGAAATGGACAATGACTGAAAAATTTCAACAACAGGTTACCTTGATAAGTCAATGCAATTTCCCAAAACTAAAGTTTTTACAAATATCTCCAGTTACTGGTTCCTTTTTATTTGATGGTAATAATGATTATTGGTAAATGAATCCTCGAAGAACTGTAACATGTACTGATATTACACTGACTATATTTATCAAATTTTCCAACATATTCAACACAAAATACCAAGCCAATGTTCAGCTTATCTACCCACGCCTGCCATCAGTAGGCTCACATTTGTTTGCAGTAAAAATTGGACTTCAATTTGCATAAAACACAAGTTTTCTTTATTTGTCTTGTGGCCAGGCCTCTGCCATGATAAACACTAGTTCTTGGTTCACAGGAACTGACTTCCCAATGTTTCTAAATGTGACAGCCCCTACAGAAATATTGCTGTGTGAAGAAACAGTAGGAATGATTCTCACAGAGACTACCATCCTCCCCTCTTTCTAGTTCTCTCCCTCTGGTTGCCTGTTACATTTTCCCTCTCCTTCCCTGAAGCACACTTCACGCGGTGTGTTTGCCAGTTCTCATGGGCAGTTGATGAGAATGACCACTTTACTTTGGCTCTTTGTAGAAGTGGATATAATCTAAATCTGTAAAATTAAGAACTCTCCTACGTATTTTTTTTCGGCGCAAACGTACATTTGGTCTTTTTAAGGGAAAACCTGCACTAATATAGTTAAACTTGGACCGCTTCTCTGAATGTCCCAGAGACATTCACAGAGAAACAAATCATGTCATGGTACACTCTGCCAAGATGTAGCTAAAGAGAACATTGAAAGCAAACAGTTATATAAAACATTTAAATATATGTTTCATTATGCATTGGCGGCTATTTGGAACATTCCAGTGTTTGTACTTTACTCTTCCATTGGGTTCTTTGCTGTGGATGTTATGATTTTCTCCCTGACACACCCACCAATGGAGAGCAACATCAAGAAACTGTTGCTGGGTTGTTAGTAGAAAACCACCAAAACCCACCAAAAAATCCAAATAGCAAAATCACTTTGACTGCTTCTGTAATGCTGCAACAGACCAAAGTCACAAAGTAACAGTGTGGTCAGTTGTTTTTGAATATAAACTCATGAGCTGTGTTGTAGCATTGTTCAACTGCTAAGTGGCCTGATTTTCTAGAGATTTCTATTACGGTCCTGTAAATTTCAATTATAGATATGTTTATTGTTGCAGTGGACACATACACTGCTGTTGCATACATTTGTTAGTTTATCTTTATTCATTCAGCAATATTTAATGAGATCAAAATCTACTTTACATTAATTCTTTAATGACCTTCAAAGTAACGAATGTCTTCGTTTTCTTTTGTAGTTCATTCTAGTATTATTATATATAGTACCTAATATGGCCTTGATACATACATATATATATATATTTACTATATATTTTTTCTCCAAAACCAATCTAGGGCTCTCTACTTTTCAGAATTAAATCTTATGAAGATGACTGCTCTCACCCTTTACTGTAGCTTTGGGAAAGTATAACTCAGGGAGTTTACATTCTAAGAACTATCTATAAATTGATGCTGCTGTTTTGTTTTGGAAAAGCGATCCCCTACAATTACTAAAACAAATAACGTACGTAGTAAGGTATTCAGGATGACGTTATAGTGTACAGATCAGGTAATCACAGAAAGGTGAGTCACATTAGATAGAGCTGGGAGGTTCTGAGGTTATTTTCCGTGTTGGCTCACCCAGATGATGACACAGTGGGTGAAACTACTTTCCTGAGCCAAAAGCAACTATACATGCTCAGGCATTGGTAACTGGGCCACATTCAGATGGCTAAACTTTGTATTCAAATCTTCATTAAAAGCGAGGTCAAGACCATTAATACTTTATACAACCTCAAGCACAAAGCCATAAAATACAAGAGACAAATTTGATACCTGAGGCGCTAGTCAAACTGGTGTTATTTTAACTAGATTAATCCTGCTGTTATTTGACCATGTTGAGTTTTGTGATTGAGTTGCCTCAAAAGGATCTTCCTCACACATCAGTAGCATTCCCGGGTTGCACAACGAGGCCCCACATCACACCCTCTCTTTTCCATCTCATTATTCTACACACCTTTCTTTTGACGCAGCTGCTGCCTCACCCTGCCTGTCAGTAGCAACTGTCCATCATATAGCTTAGATTTCAGGCCATTAGTGTCACATCAATAACAACCTACAGCCAAGCACATTGGCAAGGCAGTGTTTTCTATCTCATGTGTTCTCAAGGCACTGTGATGCTCGGTGGCAACTTATTAAGGCACAGGCTTGGGTTTGAAATGGGGATAAAAGATTATGTTTTAACTAAGAAGGAGCCGGCTCCCTTTTCTGTTACCAAAACTATAGTTTTGATTTGTCGCTTTTTCTTTCAAGAGTGAGGAAAAGTTTGTATTTCATTCTGAAAATCAGGCCCAACTACCCCAGTTACACTACACCTCATGAGATGTTTTGATGTTGATCTTTTACAGTAAAGTCAGTGTCCTAGTTGTACCTTTTTAATGTACAATATATTGTTTTGTCTGCCTGACACTCTGAATTAGGTTGATATGCAGTACAGCAAGTGCATCTGTGTTTGTTTGCCAGCCAGGTTCATGCAGTAAAGCCACATAGAGAAGAACAAACAAAGTCTTCCGTTTAGTGATATGTGCTTGCAGTGGGAGCCAGATGATGACAGTGATTAACAGTTTCAGATTGTCTGTGACCTTAAGACTTGCGGTCATGTAACTAATGACAATCTAAGCATTCAGTAATTTCACCCTTTAGGTAGGCATTTGCCACATGTTAATGTTGCATGTCTTTTTGTGCCATTTCAGGATTCCCTTTAAGATTGGACAGCCGAAGAAGCAGATTCTCTCTAAAACTGTAAGTCATAAATGTACACTAAATTGCCTTATCACTCACAACGATGTAGTCGACACAGAGAATAAAAAAAATTTGGCATAGGTAGCTACAGGATCTCCGACAGAATTAATTCAATCTATAGTAGCAGATGCGCACGGATGTTGCTATTACCCACAACAGATTCTGAGTGACTGATACAAAGACTAAGGGCACAGAGACACAGACCTGAATGCAGGCAACCTAGATGCAGACAAATGTCCTTGGTCAAAGTTCACCAAATTTAACTCATTTTGAAGCCAGGCTGCATTTGCATATGTGTGACCTGTGGCCTAAAGAGTGAAAGAGAGGGTCTTGTGTGAGAGAGGACTGCAGTCGAAACTATGAGATCTAACTGTTGTGTCTTGTGCATGAAGGGTAACAACTTAATGGACAATATCGTGAGCGAGCATTTGGCAAAAAGCACTGCAAATAATGCTGCACAAATATAAACAGCAACACGAAGTTAGAGATCACCTATGCTTTTAGGAGAGATAAGAAAAAAAAGGTTAATTATGAAGCTATATGCAGCCCACCAATAATATGGTGGGCTGCCGCAGTCTAGATAATCAATGGGAAACTATGTAAATCAAACATTTGAGCTGCTTTGATAAAGGGTAAGTTATAGTTAAGTTTAACAAATTGTATATACAACATAAAATAGCATTCTGAATAAAGTCATCAGAGTCCCACAGCCAAAGGACTTATTGGATGCCAGTTTGTCTGAGCCATTCAGGAGGGCAGAGGTGGTTACCTTGAAGTAACAGTGAGTGGGTGTTCTCCTTGCTGGAAAAACCACTTCCACTCTAATGGGTCTGTGGCCCAGCAGGCACTGTCAGACTGGGTTTCCAGCTTCCTGTGCCATCCCAAGCAAAAACCAGGGAGTGGGCTAGAGGCTGCCCAGTTAGATGATCACCTAGTGACAAAGTGTCAACTGCCTCCCTCAGTGTTTTGGCCTCTGTGTTTACATCCAGGAGCCCACAGAACCACATGAAAGACGCCCCTGAGGTCTCTGTAACCCACGTGACATGTTTTAGAGACATAGCCGGACAAGCGGTCCAAGCCCTTGTTCACCCTGGAGCTTGATTTATTTCACCTGTAGTTCAACCACTGGAACTCATCTCCAGTCATAGTTCCCCATAAGTCCCAGAGAAAGAACAAGACCCAGGGACTTTTCAAGTAAAGATTGAAGATAGTAAAGTTATCAAACACAAGCCCCAGCATCAACTAGGCAATCATAAACCTGCAAAGGTTGTTGCAGGTTATGTGGTACATTTCAAACTATGTGATAACTTTTATCCTTTTCATTTCTTTTATTATTCTTCAGATAATGTGGAAGTATAAAGAGGATTTCTTTCCCTCCAAAATTATCCAACGATTAAGCTCTTGCATATTGTATGTCCTCAGGGTCTGTGGTCAGTAAATGGCTCTCATGATAAATAATCTTCTTAAAAAAATTACACTTGTGTGAAATAATAAAATGATTATTGCTCTTCTTTTTAGGTCGAAAGAGACTTTGAGCGTGAATATGACAAACTCCAAAAGTAAGTTTGTATTTTGTCGATGTTGATTACTACTATTAGTATTACAGCTTTTATAATTAACTGATGTTTTTGTGTGTGTTGCAATATGTGTTCAGTAAAACTGTATTTTTTGATGCCTTCGCTTTGGTGAAGAGGTGATCACTGTGCCCACATAATGCACGCTCATATTCCTCCCAGAGGCCTCCTTTTGCCAATATGAAAAAAAATCTTCAACGTTTAATTTAAAATGAAACAAGAGTAATATTCTAATGAGAAGTGTTTATAAAGAAAATTAAATTTGCAGCATAATGGCTTTCTATATTTTCTATTATAATGGTATTCATCAGCCTGCTGCTGTGTCCAATGTGGGATTGGCCCACTTTCCTTTGTTAATTTTAATACAATTTTATTATTGATATTAAGAAATAAAGCATTCAAATGTCTTAGACCACTTATCCATTCAGGTGAATGTGAAACTGGTCTCAGAAAAAGTAAGAAATGTACACCAAACACACTGCAATAAAGATAGTGGAAACATGTTGGTAGTTTGCAAAGCACCAAGATCATCACACATAACATCTACAGTACAGTTTCTTGGTCCCACACAATCTGCCATCCCTGCTGTGTTTAGTCACTATTATCACTTTAACATTAAACTGTGAATGCATTTTACCTGTACAATTTCAAACTGAGTAAGAGAGTTTACTTTGCATGAGATGGTCTTCTCATCCTCTAAATCTAGACTTCAGCAAAAAATTATAATGATAGGAAAGGTTTCCTGTAGACGTATCATTGACGTTCAATAAGGTTCAAGTATGTCCTCAGTTTGAACACACATAGACATCCTTAGGGCTCTTTCACCCATTAACAGGTAATACTTAACTAGTTAAAATTATTGAGTTACATTTTCTATGTAACAAAGGCGAGAGGGGTTCTGGGCGATTATGAATCCAAGGCCTAAAAACACCCAGGCCTTCCCTTACAGTTGAGGCAGAGGTTCTTGAAACTCCCTGAGGGGCCCTGCAGAATGAGTGGGAGCACCATTTCCCTCTCAGGTTTTGTTGAGTAGGAGGGCCCTTTATCAGCAAGGTGTGGTGGCAATACATCTTATAGATGAGTCAGAGCGGCAGGCATGTAGAGACATTTTATTTTTTCACCCTGGAGATCCATATCCACATGTAATGGTCTATCTGTGGCTTAGATATGCTTGGGAGGCCTAAACCACGATATCTCCACCTCTCCTAAGACAATTAGTGTAATATGACCTGTGACTTAGTAGTAATGATAACAATTAATTGAATCTAAAACTATTTTTATTGACATAATATGCTCAGCACCACATTTACAGAATATAGATTTAAAGCTTGCTTAAACATTTTGATCAGGAATGTGTTGTGTTTTTGTTATTAATATATTCATAAAAATAATTGTTGTAAAATCAAATTTCAAATCAAAAACATGCAATTAAAACGTGACGGCCTCAATCCTTATTTAGCAGGTTGAGTGCTTACTGGCTCAATGACAATACTCATTTATTGGGGTATCCAACCAACTTAACAAGAAGGGTTGTTGAAGTGAGGAGAAGTCATTTAGGATTAATCATTCAGATTTCTGAACATTTGCCAGGTTGAATTGCTCATGTGAATGTTGCAGTGGCCTGAATAAATGAAGTAATGTAAATAGGCTTCTGAAAAAGCTATAATATTTTGGTTTGATTTAACATGGAAGTTTGATTCCTGAGTTTTCTTTGCCTTGCTTGAGAAATGCACTCACCAGATAGTACTCAAAAGCAAGAGACTGGTGACAGCAGTCAAACATTGTTGACTGCTTCTTCATTATCTAGTGTCATACAAAGGATTTGTGTGTGAAAGTCATAAAATGCAGTAGTACGTGATGTGGACAGGTGATTGTAGCTGCACATGCCCAACAAGGAAGGAGCAGCAGCTGCTCCACCAGGCCGCTCTATTAGCACCTCCTGGAAAGAGACTCCAGGCTCATCGGTACAAATCCAGATGCCTCCTTCGCTCCGATGCTGACAGAGTAGGAAAGATGCAACAGCATTATGTGACACTTTGTAAAGTGGGAGTCACTACCTGGAACATGGGTGTCACATGCAACAACAATCTCTTTAAGAACACACCATGAGTGTACAGACGTTGGTCTCTTAGCAGGCTAGTCTGTTTACATGATGAGATACTTTCCCCCACCATCCTTTAAAAAACAGATCTCCATGACTGGCAGGCATTTGCAGTTATATTGTTAATTTTACTCATCTCATATTTGTGGCCCATGTTACAGTGTTAAATTTGTCAGCCAATTGGAAAGACGCTCTTTTAGTTTTGGTTGGTTTTACATGATGCCCTATATTAATTTCACTGGAATTCAGAGTCTTATTCAAAGCAAAGTGTACTTATATATGACTTCTAAACTATTTCTGTTTGCCACCATCAAAAAGACAGAAATTATCCAACCACTTAATGTTATTTCTAGATGTTGTCGAGAAGCATTTTTTGAATTGTCTTTACGTTTAGCTTTTAAAAGCTCTTTATATATAAAACAGAAAAAACTGTTTTGACATCCTCACGGTGCATTGATTGTCCTGGTCTACATGCACACTGATAATGCTTTTACTGGGCAGCTTATAATGTATCATAAAAACAAGAAGCCATCTTAAATATTAGACATTGACTAAATCCTGCCTGAAATATTGCCGATAATGTTGACTATAATGTGAGTAGCATCCGCTGCAATAAGAAATGCCTCTCTGAATATCTGGAATGTTAGCATACATTTTGATTACATTAGAGGACGGTTGTTTCAGTGTATGAGAACCAATTACATCTAATAGATGAGAGGGATACAGCAAGTTACTGTGGAGATTGTTCTGACAGAATGTTTTGTTCTCTGCGTGGCGAGAACAATAAGGGATGAAGTTACATCATTTATTGCAAATAACATTTTTGGAACCACCTCCATCTGGTGTGTTGCAATTCAGTATTAAATCCTGAAAAAAACAATGAGGCAAACTAAAGCGTGTAGAGTACAAATTATAAGTACATTTTAATGATATATATTTACCCTTTATTTAATTGTCTTGTTTTATTTTGATATCTTGTTTTTTTACCCTATTAACGATTTGTTATGGAAACAAACACGTTACTTAAAATAACATAACAGATCACAATCTAATCTGTCTGTCTCAAGATTCAAGATTCAAGAATCTTGAATGCATATATTCAATATATGTATATATATGTATGTATATATATATATATATTCTACGTTTATGTCCTATCAATTTTTATTTTTATACTGCCAAAACTCTGTATTTAGAAGCAACCTGCTTCCATTTTTGTATTTCAGCTCCCAAGCAGCCATATGTGTGTGACTAGTATGTTAACATTTTGTGACCTTTGGACACAGCGTCCCCACCAGAGACCTGACGTTACACACCTATTGTCTTTCTAGTTAATATAATCCCTCAAAGCAATGATACAAATGAAACCCCATCACATTCCCTTCTTTCATCAAACCAGGAGAAGTGATATGAAAGCAGTCTCAGGGGAGATTCTAAACCCTTCATTTGCCGTAATTGATATAATGAATGGCATGTGTTTTCAGCCTCCATAGTTTGGTAATTGCCATTTTTAACACCCATCAATGGAATGTGTGCAGGGGAATGATTGAAGACAATAATGCTTCTGAACGAAAAATGTAGTTGACAGCAACAAGAACGATTCCCTGTGTTGTTAATAAGCTAACAGATGTTATAATAACGTTTTATATGGAATCAATGAAATGTGTAATTCCTTCTTGAACATTTTTATACACTCATTTCCTTTTCTGGGTTTTTGATTCGGTGCTTTCTATGTCAATGTAGCTTTAGTGAATTAAATAAAAAATTGAAATATATATATATATGTAGATAATGATAGGCAGTGGACTTGATGTACTTTTTTCACAATTTTTCCTATTCTACTTCTGACATTGCTGTTGTTTTTCAAATGTATTTCACTCCATGGTTCCCATTGTTGTCAGGACCACTGATGCTTTATTATCATAGCAGAAGCTTTGCTGATCATCTCTTCTCTTCTTGTCCTACAGGCTGGAGGATCAGACGAAAAAGCTTCACAAGGACATGAAGAAAAGCACTGAGGCTGATTTAGGTGTGTTCTTCACCCAACTTGTGTGTTACCGCCTGGTGTGCAATTGATCTCCACTTGTTCACCAACATACTTGATGTTGCTTGGCAGGTTTTTTTATCATGGCTAGAAAGACGCCTGGTTGTCTTGGTTTGTTTGGTGGTGCGTCAGCTCTCCGAACAACTTGACAAATGAGAGCTCAGGCCTAGGTTTTTATAGGTTATCACTGTGTGCAGGTTTTGGATCTATGAGTGGATCTTTTCGTGGAGTGTTCGGTTAGAACTTGATTTGTCTTCAATGTCTGCCTTCATTTATTCATACATTTGTCTGCCACAAAAAACATGTTTGCTTTTTATTTGCTTATATGTTGGTTTTGGAGTTGTATATTTGGGAAGTAGCAGTACACATGGCCTGCGGTTAGTCGTCAGTTGTGAGGGTGGAGGAGTGGAGACGGATGGAGGAGAGAGAGGCTTCTTCATTTCCTCTCCTTTGTGCTCGGGAATATGGATGTTTGCATCATCAAAGTGTCGTAGCTGTCAAGCCCTCATTATCGTTAATGGATTCCATCTGTCGAACAGGTCTCATCTCCACCAACTGCTACCAAACAAAGGACTGGACCTACTCTGCATGTCAGCACTACATTAAATACACTGCTTTCTATATCGGACCACATTTATCATGTCAGAACTATTGAACCCACTGAAAATGAGCTGGACCATAATATATGTTAAAGGCTGTTCCTGTTCACAGTCTCAGTCAGGCTTACTAAGAAAGCGGCTAAGATAATTGCTTTTCATGTTGAGGAATTGTTTCATCTGTTTCAGGCACAGATGATAACAGGTGACATAATTTCACTTATTTACACACTTCTAAAAATAATAAAATGATTACCTTGGGGTAAGTTTTTGATTTTCATAAATTTATAACCAACATGTCTCTCAATCATATCAGGCAAAGGTCAAATCAAGCAATTTGTTACTTGTCAAAAAAGAGATGCAGAAACATGACACCCCAATAATTGATCGGTTGAAAATTGGTCTTGAGAGAATCCACAGAGTGTGAAAAAAGAGACCAGTGAATGTTCCAGATCCCCGGGAAGCTAATTTTCACCACAGCCTCTCCTGTCGACTTGTGTTCCCGCCAGTGCAGCTCATTTATTGTGACACTGAAGCCATAATCTGATATATGCTCTGTGTCTAAACAAAGTGGCAAGAGTGCAGATTAACAGTAATTGGTGCTGTCAGAGTAGAAATCGCTGTAAAGGTTCTTGGGGCTCTGGTGAATATTCAACACGGCAGGCAGCCCCACCACCCCCTCAGGTTTTTTACAATGGGGGCTGCACTGTGCCATTTTACTTTTGGCTCACTTTTGAAAAGCATACCACAAGCAAATACACATACTGATGAAACGTTTAAAGCCTTATTGTAATCCACAGAAGTGACCCCCCCCCCCCCCCGTGGTTTGAGAAAAATGTAAAAACATGCCTTTTGAATTTGATTTGTAACCAAAAAAAGTTATAATTTCTGTGCAGTAATCTACGTGATGGCCTTTTCACAAAGCTATTTACCAAAGTTTTAACAGTGTTCTCTGCTTTGTATGTTTCAACCAGCCATGTCCAAAGCAGCAGTGAAGATCTCTGCAGACCTGCTAAGTAATCCATTGTGTGAGCAGGACCAAGCCTTCCTGGAATCCATGAGGGTTTTAGATACAGCCATGAGGAGGATGGACTCCTTCAACCAGGAAAAGGTCAGACTCATTTAATTTTTATACTACCTGGGAATCTGAAAAGTCCCCCTTTTAAAACTACAAAAAGGATCAATGAGGAACTAATAGCTGATAGTCTACTAACATTTGTATTAGACTATGGATACCTTCTATCTTTATTTCATTAGCTATGGTCTAAAAACATCCTCTTTCTTGTCTTGGAGGCTCTTGTCATTGGTATTAAACTGTAATCAGATGAAATGTGTTTACTGAGACATACAAAGTACAAAACTGCCCAAGTTTCTGTTCATAATACGTGTTTTCATATCTGTCAATATTGTGCAGCCTATCAACTAAAAACTACCCGTATGTCTTTCCTTCTGCTGTTTTTGAAAAGCATCTGTGGCATCATCCTCTATAAGCTCAGGGTACTGGGTATCAGCTGTGAAAAGTGATGCATTTGTGACTCACTGGAGTCAAAAATAACTCTTACAATAGAAAGGCCTTTTCTTAACTGGAAAACATGCCCTACCGCAAAATTCACAGAAGTAACTCTGTTCCCTGCATGTGTAGTGGACGAGTGTGTTGCTTGGATTACTTATTGAAACAAAGATTTGGCTTCAGTTCAGCACTTGTTTTATATTGACGGTTCACACCGTATCTTCTTGAAAGGTTGCAGCAGAAAGTCAGTTATTTCTTTTTTATGGAGAGGAGCAGCTGCCATGAGCTTGAATTTATAATACAGAAGTCCTGCAGCATTACATTTCTGTTGGTGTTAACTCTTGATGAAAGAGCAAGCAGGGAATCACCAAAGATTCAGACCAAGCCAACAAGCCGACTGACAATCTGACAGGCAGAACCAAACTGACACTGCCATCCGGAAAATATGGTCCTACGCATATACGTGTCTATTAAGATATTTGTTGATTTGCAGTGTCTCTTGTAATGTTTGTGTTTTTCACACTTGCATGTTTTGTCCTAAGGGGCAACCATAGAAATCCAGACATGTCTTTACAGAACACTAAGCAATCTACTAGTGCTCTCTCTCTCTCTCCCTCTCTCTTATTGCTGTACTCTGTTAAGATTTCTGCTTTGGCTGTCAGGCCTCCTCAGATTATTTGCCGGGTACATTTCAGTTTTTGATTAGAATCATTGCCACAGGTAGTTTTAATGTGAATCATAATGGCACCGTATGTGTGCATCCTCAAGGCACTGCTCTGTGAAGGGTAGACTTTTAAAGAGGGAAAAAATACTGCAAACAACACAGGAGATCGCACCAAGGCATATGCCGATTGACTTTTTTCCATCTGTGTTTTCTTGACTCATTGCCCCGCTGTAAGGTGTTCTGGGCTTTTCACATTTGTTGCCTTAAAATATCTATTTTCTTTTCATATTTAGTTGTGAACCAGAATGATTTCATAACCTCTTCAACAACAAAAATCTAATGAGACGAGAAGATGAATACCTTTTGTGAAAGAAAAAAATGAAAAAGGTGAATTTTTTTATTCCATTGTAAAATTTTAGTGCACTCTCACAGAAATGGCACCATCTGGAAATGTACATATTAGGTTGAGAGTTGATTTATATTTTCTCTGAAACCTTCCTGTGAACTGGACTTTCCATTGAAAATCAAATCATAACCTCTTCCCAAACATGTGAGAGTGAACAGCAACCAAAAGTCTCCTAGATGTTTTTTGAGGTTCCAGAAGATATACCTAATCTATGCAGAGCAAGTTGCTTGGTAAAATCTTTGTATTTGAAGATAGAAGGCAACTCAAATGTCAATCAGCATATAAATATCACTAAATATAATAAATATACTAAATGTGTATGGAGGAGTTTTAGCAACTAGAAACCACTTTTGTTTCTTCCCTTTCTTCTTCAAACATACCAGTCATTCAGACTGGTTTTCTCACAGCTCATCAAATTTTACAGGAGCAGTTTTGAGTGACCAGACAAAGTAGAATGTGGGTTGGACAGAGCGTGTGGGTTTGTGACCCCGGGTGCGTATGTTCCAGGACTTGGCTTGGTCGAGTGCCCAGAAGAGCACTCCTGCCAGTTTGACTGTTTTCAGGATGGAGCTTTACATTCTTTAGATTGGATACAAAATCAAATTATTACTAATTTTTTTTCACATTTCAACTGTCTTTGACATTTTAAACAGTGCTGCCATGCTCACTTGCCTGCTAATTGATATATTGGATACACTGAATCCACTCCTTTCTTTAGACTTCATTTGAATATTACAGTTTGAAGGATGACTCCTTCAACACAGAAGTCTTATTTTTTCCTCCCGGCTTAAATTGTAAGCCTTTTCTCTGGTAATTTTTTGTCTCTGAATGTTAGCCTTCTGATGGACTCGAGACTAGGGGGCACCCCAGCTCTCACCCAGTGTTAGCTTGGATTGGCTATAGCACACACTGGACCCTCAAAGGATAAGTGGTATAGATAATGGATTGGATGGATGGATCTCATGTCTGTCTCTCATGGTTACCCTTCTCAACTTATCCCTGAAGGGTCGACACAGAGCCCACAGTGCGGCCCACACCAAGAAATTATCAAAAAGCTTGTCTGTGGTAAAGTTCTAGGTTTGAACCCAATTTATTGTTCCTTTTGCTAAAATTACTGCAACACTATGACCATTGAACTATTGAGTTTGAATATTGAGGTTTTTTTATGATATGGAAGAGGCATGGTTCCCAGTTGACCAATCACAGCTGGTAAGGCCTGTTTCGCTGTGATGTGTTCAATCGATCAATTTCAATCAAGATATATATTAGAAGTATAAATCAGCCTTTCAGCATCTCTCAGTATAATGGGATTTCGGTTTCTAGTAGCTTATAGCATATTGTCTTTACAGTGTATAGTAGGTGATCTACTTTCTGTCTCCACGGTGTATATGTTTCCTTTTTGGCTCCTTGACTGGGATATGTTTGACAGTGATTCAGTTGGCCATTTATATCCCAGCCGAGTTTCTCAGTCGTGAGGACAACAGTCACAGCTGTATTGACTTGACTTGGTTGTATGTTTTTTTTAACACACTTTGATTCAGAGTGGATTTTGACAGCTAGGTCACACCTGAGTTTCTGTGCACTTCTTTCAGTCTTACGGAATAAAAGGTCTTCACTGTAACACAACGCTCAGTTCCAGGTTTGCACTGGATTGGCATATTTCCTTTTTGTAAAGTGGCTAACAGAGAGCTAAAGGCGAAATACAGACAGTGAGCACTTTTTGGTCAGTCTGCTATGTGGAATATCACCTCGGATTTGCTAGGTGTTTAAAATCCAGCACAGCTCACTCGAACACTATTCGAGTATCTCCCTTCAAGCTGACTGTTGATTCTGACGGCACCAACAGCAAACCCTATTGCTCCAGCAAAACAGACACAAAAGCATCCACCCTTTGCTCTTCTCCATGTTGAGACAGGATGTTCTGCCGCAGGGTTGCAAGTAAGAGAGCCAGCAGATAAAACGTGCAGCGATAATGAAGGCAGCAGTGGCCCAGGTCTGTGTGTTTATTTCTGGGGCTGAGGAGGGCGCACAGCCCCGCCGGCACACTGCTGCCGAAGCTGAGCCCCAGTGTACATGGCGGTAGCACAGTAGAGGATGCTCCGTTTGGAGGGATATTGATTTCCTCTGCGATCTGTGTGTATTTTTGGGAGGCCTGTGTGCCGGGATGGCCTCTGCCCCGTGACTCACTGATGGAGACTGCTACTTGAGTACCGGCCTCAGGCTCCGCTGGGCCTCCAAGGAATACCCCCCCCTTCTCTCTCTCTCTCTGTGGGAAGGGGCAGAGGGTAGAGGGCACCAGCTTGCTTAAGCAAATCTGCCGCTGTTGCTCTCCCTCTTCGCTGCTTGCTCTCACCTTAAAAGCTGCGGCACAGCTCAAGTCGGGGAGGGGTGGTGGTGGTGGTGTGAATATGTAAAACAAAGAAAATATGTATTCCCATGTATTTATTTGTTATTGGTTCTCTATTTTCCCTCAAACCACAATCATCCATTTTGTACTTGGAAATCTGCCCGTGTGAAACTATGAGCATCGCTGTATGTTCACATAGATGGTCAGGGCATTTTTACAAAGCACAGCTGCGATCCTGCCTCCTTGTTGTTGTGTGATTGACTGTCCTTCCTATAGCGAGTGAACATATGATTAGCAGAACTGCTCACTGTTCTCATGCAGCTGTCACTTCACATCTCGCTGCTTTAGTTTCTCCTTCGTTGCTCTTAGCGTTTACTCTCTGCTCGCCTCGATTGCTTGGTTTACTTCTGTTGTGCTGGAGACTGTAGTAGTAAAAGTCGTTTTGAATCTGCAATGTAAATTACGCTGGAAACTTTATTAATTGTGCGCCAACTTCTGTCAATGAGACTTGGTGCCAGGGCTGGAGGCCTCAAGATGAGATGTTCATTTACTTCCATTTAACACCCCTCTTCCCCTCCCTCCCTCCCTTGTTGGTTCTGGCAACCAGAAGGAGAATGCAGGAAAATATAAACTGTTATTGTTAAAATGTTTGCTTGCAAAGAACTTTCATCTTGTAACGCAGCCCGCCCTCCACAGGATTTGAAATCAGTTGGGCTTTGCTTTCATGTCCGTCCCCTGACAGTTCCATCCTTTTGTATCGTCGGCTCAATGAATATTCAGGGGTTTCTCCTCGGGCCTTGTGTACAATAAAAGAGTCAACGTCATGAAAGTTTCTTTGCAAGCCCCCCCTCCCCTTTTTTTATTCTTGAGTGCTCAGTTTGAAATAAACACGAATGTTGATGTTTGTGCAGTGGCATTACTTTGCAGCTAATGAGCGAGAGATGTAGAAGCTATTTTGTTTCGAGTTAAATTTTGATGTAACTCAATTTGACAGTGAATAACAATTCATGAAGTCCCTTCCTTGATGTAGATGTGCTTATTGCTTACATTAATTGTTTTTCTTTCTAAATTACAGGTCAACCAGATCCAGAAGACCGTTATCGACCCTCTGAAAAAGTAAGTGTCCATCTTAATATCTCTCTATTTTAAAGGTTGACTTTAAATGATCTGTTTACCAGATTGTGGATAGTTTCCACTTTTGTTTTGACCAGCACAAAGGTGGACAAAAGTGGTTTAAGATACATTGCACGATCACAGAAAAGTGTTGTAAAGGCGATTCAGTTCAGTTTTGTGGCTTAATTTCCCTGATGTAGTATTAAACATATCTGGGCAGATTAAGTCCAGTTCATGATTTGACCTTATTCTGCTCCTCACACTTGTAGTGTGGTAAGTACAGCCACAGTGAACAAGCTCAGAGAGGACTGCTGTATAGTAATGCAGTTTGTACAAATTTCGCTGGTGGTGCTGCTTTGGTGTCGCTAGTGCGTCTGGAAGAAAGGTTATTTGGTTCTTATTCCTAATACTCGCCCCCATCTGAGCAGCCAGTGAGTGCTATTCCATTCCTTAAGCCTACATTTTTTTAACACACGCATGCACACGCAGGCAAACACAAACCAGAGGTACTGAAGGGAGTGGCTGGACTAGCCCACCCCTCTTCCGGCGAACTTGTTAAGGTTTTACTTCCTCCTCTTTGCTCCTCCCAGGATATTAAACATATGCTCTTTGTAAGAGAGCAATTGCATAGGTTTCTATTACAAGCTTGTGTTGAACTTTCTGCCCCATAAACTTGTAATTTATCAAAGTAACCAATATGAAGAGATTCCTCTGTAAAACATAAATAGGTGGGGTCAGTGTCTGTTTTTGTGTGTGTGTTTGTGTGTGTAAAGCCCTCTCTTCCTCATGTGCTCTGGTGGCGGAGCAATGACAGGATGGAATGGTTCTAATTTCCTCTTCCTGGTGGGCGGCAGGCGGACGTGTGGGCAGGCTCAGAATATGGCAAAGGGCCCAGCTTCCTGGGCCCAGAGGATTGGATGAGGGGGAAAACTGTCTCAGGACAGCACACACACACAGACACACAAATACACATCAACACATAGATACACAAACACCTACCCATATATTGTCAGGGGCACGGTCTCACAAGGAATGGTATTTTTTACCATAAAGTTTAAAGGCATTTACATGATTCGGAAACCAAGCGGAGAAAGAAAGTTTATAAACGTGTTTTAGAGCCAAGCTAAACTGACCTCATCATTAACTTTTTACCTCCTTAACAACACGGCACTATTAGTTATTAGTTTATCAAAGTGTCTTCTTTAGAAAATGGTGACACAAAAGCTACTATACTTGAAAGCGTCCATTAAGATTCCATTAGTCCTTCACTAATGAATATTTTGTATTTACTTAGTCTGAAAATACGCTATCGCTGATCTTGTTTTATTGTAAAGAAAATCAGAGAAAGAGGGTTAATGTTAATGGAAGACCTTGAATCGGTTGTGTGTTTTTGTGTGTTTGGTATGTTATTAAAGGCTCCATGTGTGACTGCTATTTAATTTTTTGGCATCCATCCGTAATACTTAAAAAATACGGTAAAATGAACAGTAAACACACACAAAAAGATACAGCCCCCTCCTCCTCCTCCCCTCTGTCCCTTTCTCTCTCTCAGGCCCAGACGTAAATTTCATCCCCTCAGCGGGGGTCACTGAATGATATCACTGTGTTTATGGGAGGGGAGGGGAGCGCAGCGCGTGGGTATTGAAGAATTTGGGTTACCTAGCCCTTTCTGCACCGTTCCTCTTTAGAGTGAGTTAGAAGTCAAGCCTGTTTTTTTTTTTTACCTTTGCCCTTGGTTCAGCTACGACTGGAAAAGCCACCTTCACCCCTCTCAATCAGGAGGAAGACCCTGCCGCTGGGGCAGGTAGTGAGAGGCCTAGAGCCAATAGTTGAATTTGGCCTTGGCTGTGGGGCTGCTGCCATTTCTGAATGGAGGTTACTTTTTTTTACACTCCAGATGTGCGCTATGAAGTTATCAATCTTTTTCCCCCATCTGGTGTATCGGGTATCCAGGCTGCGTGAGCTGTCTTGAGTTTTGATCAACAAAGCACAAGGCAAGTTGCAGCAGATCCAACTCCTTCTGGTTTCTGCCGAGATAAAGGTGTTTCAGCTGGCGTGTACGTCACAAAGACTTTCCCATGGCCCACTGCTCTAAACCATTTATACAACAAATGGTAGTAATTTTATATTCACAGCAAGCATGTTCTAACAAAACCTGCCACTTGATGTAATCTTGTCTGACAATCCTGGTTCTTCATCTGAGTCTGTGGCACAGTCCCATATTTTAGTGGTTTGTTGTGTGTTTTGCAGTAGTGGGTTATGTGACGGTGATAGTCAAGTGGGACAGCCAGTATCTTAGACTGAGGGTGTCTAGACCAGACTTGGGCTTGGCTGACGGGTCAGACTGGCCTGTCTGTGGATTGGCAGCTGCTCATAAACACACTCTCTGGTGTAGATGCTATTTCCATCCAGCCTGTTGACCACACCCTCACCTGTCACATGGACAGTGGTGTGCCCTTGGCCTCGTGTTGCTCTCAACCAACACAGGACCTCATTCAAACGGGGCTGACCACAAATGCAGACCTAGCTGGATGACTGGTAGTTGTCCAGCCAAGGCCAGGACATCAAGGGAATGTCCAGTTTCTGGACACTTATAGACCAGTCTATCATAAAAATAATACCTACAACCATGGCCGTAGTCTGCTGTTTATCCTCGTGTGGGAGCCTTTGGCAGAGCTGAGGTACTGTAACTTCTGTACAGAGCCCTGAATGTAACAGACAGGTATCAACAGAGTTGACTGAAAGGACAGGAGTGGGTTAACCTTCTTGTTTCTAGCTCTTCCTCCTTCTTTTGCACCAGCAGAGGCCCTTAAATGTTTGTGTGCTGAAACATGGCAGTTGCTGACAGTGCTGTGCCATTTTAGAGCTGCATACCATCATGAGGAAATTGGTTCAGGCATGTGAAGCATGCAGGTGAAAACGTTGTTTCACGATCAGCCATTGTGTCGTCTTAACGTTGTCTCTTTTGCTTGTGATCAGACAATAGGATCGAACTAGAGAACAGTCATGTCTAGAGGGTAGTTACATAATCCCTTGGTACTTCAAGAATGTTTACACTGGAACAGATAGTAGACTTGAGGATCAGCATCCACCCCTGCCATAAACTGGGCCAAAGTGGTATTTTATAAATAGTTGTGGAGCGTGGGCCGCAGGGCTGGGCTGAGCTGGGCTCTGTGATGTCACTCCATAGTTACTAGACCACTCCTTACTTAACTTCCTGTCGGAAACAATCCCTGCTTGTCTAAGACTGCGCCTCAGTTTGCGTCACTTTCTACTCGACCCCCCTCCTCCTCTCCTCTCGTAGTAAGATCACGGGCAGACACAGCTGTGATTTCACAATCAGTTCACTGCTTCCCAGTGGTTCCATCAACTGCTGCACAGAGCAGGGCAAGGGTATGGAGAGGAACGTAGACCATGAAGCCCACACATATTGTGGCTAATAACACTATATAGGCAGAGACACACATAATAAACTATGTTAGTAGTGGGCCTCAACACTCGATGAAGTGCATTAAAAAAAGCTGCATCTCAGGCTTCATAACAGTTTTTATGACATGTAGCGAACACCTGTGTGAATAATCTTATCACTGGTTTGTGTTTACATGTTGGAAAGGACCAAAATAAATCGTGTACTGGCTTATTTATTAATGATTGTTGGGATTAATTTCTTTCATTTAAACAGCTTTAAACAGTGATACACTCTCACTGTGGTGTTTTTTTTCCTCTGTTAATTTTTCCCCCGCCTAACTCTTATTGAGGGATAAGGACAACGGATGAAATAAATATAATATTTTGGGTTTTTCTAAATAAGGAAAATGGAATATAAATACCTCACTTAAAAGAACTAATGTAATGGCATTTATATTAATGCTGAATACATTTGAGGATACTTTAATATCGAAGTTTAGATGTTATTAGTCATCCAAGCGTTATAACTTGAATTTTTATATATTTTTTATTTAATACTATTGGGTTGAATATTTACTGTATAACAATATTCCTGCTTCCCATTAAACGCAGCCACAAAACCAGTGCAACAAGTCCCAGGATGAAGCTCAGACTCCTGTTGCTAAGTTACAGATGAATGTTTCCCTATTTTTAGTGCTGAAGACCAGGATTCTCGTTGCAAGAATATATTTTCATTTGGAATATGATAATTGTCACAAAATGAATTGTTTCATGCCATTTTGAACTACAGTCATTAGATAATAGATTAGAGGAAGCTTAATGCAGAGCTGTCCTCTGGGGTTTGAGAGTACCTCTACAATAAGATGTTGAGGAGAGGGGTTTTATTAATTCATAATGACTTCTATTAAGATGGGATGCAATGCAGAATGCATGTCTACAAATTTCATAGGAAAGTTGTTTTAATGATTGCTGTAATTTTATGTGGTAATTTTTTTCCTAAGCATTTATGTATTTTGGTGTGAGTGTCTGGGAAATGTATGCTTGTGTGTGTGTCCCATTGTCTTTGTCAAAGATGTCTAACGCGGTTCCTACCTGTCTTGCAGGTACAGTGGCGTCTTCCCCAGCCTCAACATGGCAGTGAAGCGGAGGGAACAGGCACTGCAGGACTACAAACGGCTGCAGTCCAAAGTGGAGAAGTATGAAGAGAAGGAAAAAACGGGGCCCGCTATGGTCAAACTACATCAGGTAACTGTGGTTTAAAGCCTGCATGGCTGCACGTGTTGGTCCACTCGAATGCTCCCTCGATCTGCCAAGGAGCAGAGTTCACTTGCTCTTACATGTTGCTCGTATTGTGAATTGAGCGGAATAAGTGGAAAAAGACAAATGCTGACTGGATATGAACAAAAATAGTTGAGCACATGCATATTGTACATGTGCGCTCCTTCACCCACGCAAGCTACCAGGCTCTCAAGTAGTGCCTTTTCAAAAAGGCAGTGCTGCACATCTACAGGCACGTAATTGAGAATTGTAAACACACACACACGTGCACACATACGCACACACCATGAGGCCACTACAGAAGCGCACACATTCACAGATAACGCTGCAGTGTTGCCTATGCTATTCGCTCTAACACATCCTCGCATGGCGAGCCACCCACACACATTGAGAAAAGCACTGTCAGGGGAACAAAGCCTTGAAGAGGCCCCTACATCCCTGCCCTTTGAATCCCTGCGCACTTAAAGAAATGATCCTGACAAAACACTCGGTGCCATTTCAACTGGTAAGAAAACTAACTAAGGTGAACAGACCAAATCGTTATGCAGCAGATAAACAATATCTTTCAGTATGAATATAGCAACTCTCCCCCATGTCCCCCGTCCCTGTCCCCGTCCCTTTAATGAAAGAAAAAAAAATTCACCCTCTCTCACTTATTCATTGTGCATTCCATA
This sequence comes from Platichthys flesus, assembly GCF_949316205.1. Classification (NCBI taxonomy): domain Eukaryota; kingdom Metazoa; phylum Chordata; class Actinopteri; order Pleuronectiformes; family Pleuronectidae; genus Platichthys; species Platichthys flesus. The sequence goes on from NC_084947.1 coordinate 16,938,865, forward strand.
ACTCCAAGCCTACAGTAAACTACCCACTAATACATTCACACACAGATCAGTGGTGCTGGAGTCCACTCACAGCCAAGTCTGCCCACATTACCCACTCCTCCTCAGTGTGGTCGTGATCACAGCCTTTTTTTGCGCTGCTTCTCCGTGGGAATTAGGCAAATATTTTTCTGAACAATAAGAAACAGGACACTTGTGATGGCTTGTGTGCTGAATTTAGAAAAAAAATTGATTTTCTCTTGTTTAAATCCTTGTAGAATGTGTAAGAATCTTTAATGTGTGCTGTAAATTATAATCTATGATTATATGATCTGTGAAATCAGGCCTGATGGTGACCACTGTTGTTTTCTTTTCTGTCCCCCCTCCACACCTCAGGCCAGAGAGGAGCTGCGACCAGTCAGGGAAGACTTTGAGGTCAAAAACAAGCAGCTGCTGGACGAAATGCCCAAGTTCTATCACAGCCGCATCGACTACTTCCAGCCCAGCTTTGAAGCTCTCATCCGGGCCCAGGTTAGTAACTTCCCCCCCTCCCTGCAGATACACACTCAATGAGACCAGCACACCCCAAAGTATGCTGTTGCAACCTGTGAGCTTTGGTTAAACATGGTCTGATGAAAGGGAGTGTATAATCCTGGACGTCTGTCTCCCTCCATGCTGTCCTAATGTGATTAACCCCCAATGACAGCCCACACTGCTGTGTTTAGCCCAGGAAGGCCTCATCTGTGTGGCTCCAGCGCAGCCCTGCAAGCCTCCCTCTTAACCTGCAGCTTCACTTAAAGCAGCTGGACATCTCAAGTTAGCGCCACCATGTCCCCCTCCCCCACCCCAGACCTGCCTGTCATTTCCTCCTTGGGACGGCCACTGGCATACTTCTAATTAGTAAACCAGATTAGCCCAGACCTAATGACAATTACGGAGTTTGATGATGTGCTTTGAACTTAAAATTAGCAAAGTGAGTAATTGACTGTAACCAGTATAAAATATTCACACAAATCTAAGCTCAAGATATTTTCTCTTTTGAGGTTGTTTAACTTTTACCTGCTTTTTTGATGGAACAGTTGTCACACAAGCTAATCTACTCCATCTATATTATCTGTATTCATATTGTTGAACAAAATGAGTAAGTATTTGCACTTTACATGCTTGTGTGGGGCTGTGGCTCAGGGGGTAGAGCTGGTTGTCCACTAATCACATGGTCACTCCCTGGCTACTGCAGTCCTCATGTCAAAGGGCAAGATGCTGAACCCCAAACTCCCCCCGATGATGTAACATGTGTGAGCGTGTGTATTTGAGAGGCGCTCTATTTACTGAATGTCTATGTATGTCTGCACTGTGCGCATGTGTGTGAATGGGTGAATGTGACCTGTAATGCAAAGTGTTTTGAGTGGTTATTAAGACTAGAAAAGCACCATTTACAATTTTTACACACACACACGCACACACACACACACAAACACTCACAGAGCAGCACGTGGGTGGTCAGTGGACCAGTGGACCACATCCCCAGCCTTGCTGCAGTTTCATCCTCCACTCCCTTCACTTCCAGCTGCTTGTTGTTGCTCAGCCCCCAGTGGCAGCAGGAAAAAGGCACAAAGGCAGCTTTTGTTTGCGAGTGTTCATCTAAACTGCCACAAGTCCTGTCCAGCAACTGTCAGTGAGACACACCGCCTGACTCGCTCACCTGTGCAGATGTGGATGAATTGCTACATTGTCTTGCTGAATTCTCTTCCGCATGTGCTCATGGCAGAAAACACCTCCAAGTTGACTTCCTTTGTCTCTTTATTTCTCTGATGGGTTGTCTCATGAAACATCACACAGTGTTTAGGGACTCGCTGGACGAAATGAAACTTAAATTACTCAGTGTCTTTGTAGGCTCAGAGGTCAAAGTGTAACCTCTGTACATAAATATTAAGCAGCTGAAACTATGGTGTGTTAAAATGCCTTCACAGAAGTCATGTAAATCACAGCTCTGGCTTCACCCGAAGGCTGTTTTCTGTATTGTAGGAGGTCACAGTTGTGTGAGGCTGTGTTTGTATATAGTATTGTCTCTGCTGCAGAATTCGCCCAGACCCTGATCTGGTGTACATTATCATCACTTGTAACATGCACATTTCTGACGGCCATTTCAACAAGCCACTTTTGGTTAAAAAAAATAATATATATATAAAAATGTATATATCCGCTTTACCCCCACAAACACCAGTAACCCAATACTTACTGCCCACTCATGTGGTTTAGGTGGCAAATATCGTTCTAAACATCCAGCGGTCTTTGACAATGATCATTTAAAAGGTGGTTTAAAAACCTGACCTTCCGGATAAAGCTGTCAAATCTGCTCAGAACAGAGACAAATGTCTTTTTGAAGATGGAAGATTTGTTCCGCTATTTCCATTATGAACCAACCCTTCTGCTGTGACCCTCAGTAGATCAGTGATAATTTCCCCCACTAGTATCTCAGTAGGTCTTTCTGTGGTCTACAATAGGACACGTGCGATTTTAGAGAGGCCGACCCTTAAGAGCATTGCATGCATAGCTGCGTGAATAAATATTGGGTTGTGTGTGTGTGTGTGTGTGTGTGTGGGGGGGTTTCAAGGGGTTGTATTTCCCAGTACTTTCATTCTCTGCCTACTCTTCTTGAGTCTTGTAATGTGATTAAAGTCTATTAATCATCAAAGCAACTCTCTAGGGAGCCTGACTCATGAACTAAGGGGAAGAAGCAGGGGTGGGAAGTGTCAAAAAAGCTTTCAGTGAACACTCTTTACCTCTTGTTCAGATCGGGAGAGAAAAGCGGGGTCACTACCCACTGAATTTGTGGCTTTGTCTGAGTTGTTTGATATCTCTGGGCTCCCTCTTCTCCTCTCAAATCATTTCTCATTAGCGAGGTTGAAGAGCTTTGAGATCAGCAGCCTTCAGACTTGTGCAAGTAAAACCCAGGTTAGACTGTGCAAGTGGAGCAGAGCTTGGACATGATTTTTGGAAGTTCTTCCGCAGAGGCATTTAGGAGAGGTCGTGGACTGTTCAGTCTTTATCAAAGGACTTATTTAATTTTTTCACTATCACATCATTTTCCTTTTTCTGTCCTGCCCCTCAGGTGGTCTATTTCACCGAAATGTACAAGATCTTCAGCGAGTTAACAGACGAGATCGACCAGGCAGGGTTGACTGACGAGCAGAGGGAGAGGGAGACCGAGGCCAAGCTCAGCGAGTTGCGTGCTCTGTCCATTGTCGCCGACGACTGAGGGAGGAAAGCCGAAAACCGGGATAGGCTGCTTTCATGCCTCTCTGGATGGATTGCACTCCTCTTCAGGCTCCTCCGGGCAGCGCAAACGGACATCAGTGGCCTTCACCTGATTATCAGCCCCCCCCCCCGCACTACACTCCCCATGTTTCATTCTATCTGCAACTCAGAACAGCTGAAATGCCACATTAACTAAGACATCAGCCAATTGAAGCGTTATAAGCCAAGTTTTTTTTTTTTTCTTCAAGTTAAGGTGTTGAACAGTTCTCGTATGAACTGATTAACTCTGACATTACTTTATCAATATCTATAAGCATTTGTTTCTAAAGAAGGAAATAAGCAAGGACATGATTTATTAGTCGCACTGCTACAGTGAAAACAGAGTGTAATATATTTCCCATTTTTAAAATTACAAACACTACAGACTAAATGTTAAGGAAAAAAAACGTATTTCTGTATTTTGGCCTTTGCTGGTGATCTGTGTGCGAAGCTCTGTGCCATGCTGTGCGAGGGCTTTCTAATGAGGAGTGAACAGGAGGATGGTAACGTCACCTGTGAATAACGTGCCTACATTGTCCTGACTGTGGCTGTAACATGAAAACTAATTTGTGTGAATTCAGAATGTGCCTGTGCAGCCGTGTTGAAAGATCGACCACTTAGCTGGTCGGCTGCGGAGACAATAAGTACAATCTCTGTCCATAACAAAGGCTGGTGCTCCCTCTAGCGGAAAACACTGATCATGACACATTTTCCTTTTTATTCAAACCATCCATCCTTTGTTCTATTGTTAGTGGTTCAGCTCATCTGTTAATAAAGAAGCTCCTCTAATGAAGACGGTCCTCTCTCTGCCCTGTACACAAGGGACGGAAGCCAACCGTTTTTGGCTTTTCTTTGTATCGGACCAAACTATGTTGTCAGTGTCATTTGTTTCCACCTTCATCAGGAACAGCCCCAGCACGATGACCATGCTCTGGTTAGTGGAGACACATCGTAGTGCTCACACGCTGATCGCTCCCATTTAATGGCAGTGGATACATTTTTTCCGGTGTCATAGCAAGAGGTTTATTTATTAATTGACAGTCCTGTTTGGTTTTTAATATTGAAACAAAAATGATTTGTTTTCCCGTTGCTTAATGGAACGTACATCTGTTATGTTTTTAAAAAGTGAATTAATGAAGGTGTTTTTGTAAATGATGAGTTAACGTTGTAGAAGAGGTTTTTTTTTTTTTACGTAATTAAGTGAACGCTAACGCTGGTGTTGTTTTTATTTAGGTTTTAAATATATTAATGCTACAAACACAATGTTTTTCTGATGTCATCTTGATGTTTAATCAGTCATGAAATAAATGAGGTCTGAGAATACAAACCGATCCTCTTTGTTAACTTATTATTACCTCCGCCAAGGAGGTTGTGTTTTTATTTGTTTGACTGTTTAAAGAATAACTCAAAAACTACGGAATGAATTTCCATGAAACTTACTGGAAAGAATCCAGAAGATGCATCAAGGGGCAGATCCAGGATTATCTTTCCACTTTAACACATGGATTGAGTGTTTTTCAACATTTCCTTGGAGATCTCAGAATATTTCATGGATCTTGATGAGAAAAATCTGGCATGTTAAGGGAATAGATATTTACAAATCTGCATCTAGTGAATTGAAAACATGAGGGGAATGTTGGGTCTTCACAGAGCTGTGTGCTCTACTGAGTGACTCTAGTTACTATTTTCCTGCTGCCTTGATGAACTGGAGTTTAGATAACGACTCCATGTTTAGGAAGTCGAGTGCAGGAGTTGTGAGAGTCAAACATGCTGTAGTTAAATGACGCAAAGGAAAGTCATCAGTTTCTAAACTTTATTTCTGTTCGATTTTTCTTTACAGGAATTAGTCAGTAGTGTCCTGTTGACATTTGTCAACATAAGTATTTACAGTACAGTCATTTTATTATACAAGTCATTGCTGCTTGAAACCGTCATTAGTTGAAATGATTTATCTTCAGGTGAATTACGTGCTACCCCTGGTTTCCAATTAGAAAAATGCAAGAGCTAAAATCAAGGATGTTCATGGAAAAGCTTATATGATGGTGAACCATTGACCTTAAAATACAGACCTACAATTAATGCATGTTCTAACAGCCTCTCAAGTACAGCATCCCTTTAAAAACCCTTTGTCTGGGAAAAGAACACGGCAGCTAAATGTAGTTGTCTCTGCAGTTTGCTTTATCTAGTAACTTTTGAGATTCTCCGCTCTACAACTACACAATAATTTATTTATAGGTAATTTATTGGTAAAATCTCCCTCTGAAACACAAAGCTGAATTACTGACAAAGACAACAAGTGAGACTGGAATGTAAAATAAAAACAAGTCTTATTTTCCATGTAAAGAGTTAATACATTACACATGTGCAGGATGTGGACAAGGGTGGTGGATACAAAACTCAATAAAATAAAAAGCAAAACGGCATATTTCCGTTAAAAAATGTCAGAGGCACTGCTGGGCATTCAATGTTCTACTCTCTCTCTCTCTCTCTCTCTCTCTCTCTCTCTCCCCCCCCCCCCCTTATTGGACACCAGTTACTCCTGGCTGTGTGAATTACTGAGTAGAGTCCTGTAATTAAATGGCCGTCTTGCTGTACATGCTGGATATCTGTTCCTCAAAGACTCTGCGGATGTCGGCACGTCTACTTTTCAGGGTGGGTGTGAGGAGGCCGTTGGCGACGCTGAACGTCTCCGGATGCAAGTGAAGGTCTTTCACCTGAAAGGAGGGGAAAGACATGAAAGCAAAACCACAGTCACAGTCAGCATTGGTGGGTTTGTAGCTGGAACATTTGAACTGTCGGCAGCGATCGCTCACTTGTTCTAAGGACTTCAGCCCCGCTTCCTTTCCCACGGCTCTCATGTCCTCTAATACTGCATTCTTCACATCCTGTTGGAAGACACGTATCTTTTAAATCCATGCTCCACCGTACAGTAAGTGATTAATTAAGAAATGAAATATTGAGATCTGCCTTACAGGACTCTGGCACAGCTCCTCGTAGGACCCGATAAATCCCCGCTCTTTAGCCCAGTCAACAAACACCTCCACGTCAGGCACAACTATGCCTATGAGATAAGACTGCAATACAAGAGAGGAATCAAATATTTAACTCTTGCCTTCGGGCATGTATTGTTAATAGACCAACTGAATAGGATTTGCATTGAATTAGCGCCCGTACCTGTAAACTATCTCCGTGCACAAACACCTGGAGCACAGGAACACAGCGCATGTAGACGTTTTCGATCTTTTCTGGAGCGATGTATTCTCCCTGGGACAACTTGAAGATGTGCTTCTTTCTGTCCACGATGCGCAGCGTCCCGTTCTGGCAGGGGAGAAATGATGTAAATGCCCGTTTGCTCTCTTGTGATCATATCTGTCCCCTGTCTTAACCTACTGGAAGCCACTGGCCCACGTCCCCACTGTGCAGCCAGCCGTCGCTGTCCAAGGCCTCAGCCGTCCTCTCTGGATCCCTCAGGTAGCCCCTGAACACACTGGGGCCGCGGATGCAGATCTAACACAGGATTCAGCCGTGAGAAGAGTCGGCAGGCATCAAAATTGTCTGGCAATTTGCAGAATGAAGAGTCCGACTCACCTCTCCTTCTCCGTTCTTAGCGTAGTATTTCATGTCGGGGATGTCCACCACCTTCACTATGGCGCAGGGTAAAGGAGCTCCAACGTGACCTGACACACACAAGCACACGTGCTGAGGAGAGGCAGCACAGGAGCAACCAGCCACTGGGGAATCAGGCAGTTTCTTACCTGCGGTCCAGTCCCCCGGCATAGAGAAGGTGCAGCCGGCGGTGCACTCTGTCTGACCATAGCCCTCAAATATCAGGCAGCCGAGCGTGGCCCTGAGGAAGGACAGCACCGTGGGGGAGATGGGTGCTGAAGCCGTCAGGGCAAACCGCAGATTTCCTCCTAAATTGGCCTGAAGCAGGTAGTGCACGCATTTGTTTAGAATCCTATTCCAACAATGATCACCGTTGGTCATATTTGCCATCTGCATCGACCACCACAAGCCAGATACTTTCAGTCCCTGTTTGTCTGTGTGCAGGCTTCACCAGTGAACTCCCACTGGGCCAATAGGCTCTGGGTGATTTTGGAACTCACTGCTGGAATGGTTGGAATAAATATAGTTATACTTCCAGGGCGACTAGTGCCACTGTGTTAACTTCTACAAAACATAAATAGTGACAAATATTAGTAAAAGTCTCAAATTACCAAGAGAGATGTTTTAGGGTGATGCCTCTTAACCATAGACTGTATATCGAGATGGACGATGTGTCTCCACGTCCTCACAAGGTCCAAAAATGTAGCCAAAGCGTCCATGATACAAACGCTGCCCTCTTGTGCACAGTGGTGATCAGAGGATCAAGCCACGATAGGGAGGTCCCACCGATACACATGCTCGACCAATCCTGAGTCTGTCTCAACTGTCAATCATGACATTTCACCCCATTTTTATAGCATCAAATAACAAATTAAAACCAATCTAACCAGAAAGACAAACACTGAAAAATACACCAGAGTGATAAGAACTACCTTCAATGACTCAAAACAACTGTGAGAAAAATTTGGTGTATACTTTGACTTTTCAGTTTGGTCTGTGTCCTATCCTATGACACAAAGGAGGCCGGATTTATGTCATATACAGGAGCCAGCCACTAGGTGGCAATCAAGACGCCCTGGCTTTACATTTGGGGAGCTGTTATATCCATCTTTATGTGTATAGTCAATCATTTTAAGTTAAGAGCCAATCATATAGCCTAATAATCGACATCCTAATGTAACAAAATGGAAATATATATATAGTGCAAAGGAACTGATTAGAAAAAGCTTCCAGCGACTGACCTGGATCCTGTTGAACACCAGTTTGTCCCACAGACTGTTGTTACGTACAACCCCGCTGCTCAGCTCCGCCTGCTTCCTCCTCACAGCGTAGTGAAGCAAAGCCCGCCGCAGCGGAGAGGTCACCGAGCCCAGGATCTTTACACACATCAGTCAAAATGGAAATGAACCGAAAATGAGCTTTAAAATATAACCTACAAGGAATTGTGTCCTCTAAGTGGCGTGTAAATAACAAGATCGGAAAACGTTAGCTGACCTTGTCGTAGATGCGGTTGAGTAAACGTGGCACGACAGGAAAGAAGGTGGGTTTGAGAGTTTTAATGTCGTCCATGAGGAGAGAAATGTCCCCTTGGTAGAATCCAACTCTGGCCCCGTGGCAGAACATAGAGACCTGGATCACAAAGACAGGTTCTCTTTTTTCTAAACACCAAAACAGACATTAGAAAACAAACTTCTGAGAAGAGGATCAAGTACCTGAATCATCCTCTCAAACATGTGGGCAAGCGGCAGGTACGAGATCGACACATCCTCCTGCTGGATCACAAACGAACCCTGAGAGAAAACGAGACATAAAATGAGCAAAGCACTGGGGAGAGATAAAGTTCAGGCGGCAGCGGCGGCATACGGTGAAGCCTCGCAGGCAATCAAACATGCTGCATGGCTTTTTCAATAGCAGTTAGATAGCAGAATCTTTATACTGGGGCAATTAGTTAAAGTACCTCGCGGCGACAGGGGCAATCAAACACCCAATTAATCATACCATTAGACACAGCAGGGAGAGAGAGGGACAGCTCGGAGATACAGAGACACAAGCAGATGGGAAGTGGTGGAAGCTGTGAGGCTGTTCTCAATTAGACAAGGAGGTGGAAGAGTAGACAGACCTCCAGGATCTTAATGACAGAGGAAGTGTTGGAGGCGATGTTGCCGTGGGTGATCATGGCTCCCTTGGGCTTCCCTGGATAAATAAACAAGACATTATTGCAGAGCTCCGCGCAGCAAAGGAAACTACAGCGGTGCCATAAAGAGCGGTTGTTAGTGGGCACTGAAGGACACTTCTCTAATGATGTGAGTGAAGGATAATTAGGGGAGAGACTCGGGAGATCAGACGATACCTGTGGTTCCACTGGTGAAGCAAACCACGGCCAGATCCTGGGGCTGGGGCGGCTACAGCAGGCAGCAATAAAATATGACAATATGACATTGGGCTTCCTCCACTCTTAATTTAAGCATTGTTTACAAGTGAGTGTTAATTATATCGTATGGGACAGGAGCAACAATAAAACTGTCAACATGGTATTTAGAGGGGGTTCAGGTATTTACTGGAACCAGCTTGATGGGGTGATGTACGTAGAACTCACCACAGGATCTTTGAGGTTCTGCCTTCCCAGCTCCTAGGATGTGGACAAAGTGGAGTTGATCATATCAATTTACATCAGCAGCATTGATTAAAGGGGAGACACTTCAATGAGGCTGCATTACAGGGACTCTGTCCTTCCACCCTGCTCACCATGAGCTGCTCCAGTTTCAAAACCTCCACCTCGCAGGCCTTCGCCCGCTCTACGAAGGCCTCGCTGAAACTGTTGAAGAGCACCAGGCAGGAGAGCTTGGGAGTCACGCCTTGCTCCTTGTTCTCTAACAGAGCGGCTGCCTTCTCCTCGCTGTCACAGATCACCAGGGTGATCTCCGCTGAGGACGCACCACGACATGACGCACAGAGGAGATCGACTTTACACATCAGATGGAGGGAAAAGCAAGTCTCACGGCAGCAGAAATACAAGAACTGATGCATATAGGACATTAGAGAATGATAATGTAGTACTAAATCTAAACATCACTTAATACTGTGTCCAGTAATTTTGGAAAGTAGGAGTAAGAATTAAACTAAATATATTTCATACTGCTACTACCCCACTTATATTCGTGTGTGAACCTAACAGCTATAGTTATGTGTGGCTTTGCAAATTCAGATTTCACATTAAAAACATAGAACTACAAACGTTTGTGGATTTTATCCAGTTACCAAAAAAAGAGTCTGTTAGATATTAGCAGTGTTACCAAAGAGAGATCCACTTAACACAAATTGCAGAGCTTAGCATGTTTCGCTAAAAATGCAATCATATCACTATCAGACCCAGAATAATTAATGTGGGGCTTGATATTTAACAGTTACACTTTACTGATAACAAGAAAGAAAGATAGAAAGAAATGATTATTTGCCAGAAACCAATAAATCAGTCAAAGTATCTTGGGAAAACAAGTACTTTTACTCCTTATTAAGTATTTTACCATACAGTATAATTATTTTAAGAAAACTTGACCTGACCCAAAGCGTATTTTCTTTCCAACATGATGTATACATATATATATATATATATATATATATATACACATCATGTTGGAAATATATATATAAGTATATATATATACACACACACTTTTCTCCTACATGTTCTTACATTATAATGTTTCTGGAAATCAATTAAACATCTGCACAGAGTTTGTATTTCCATCAGTCTACAAAACAAATGACTGTGAGAAAGGTCATTGTGGTGATCAGAACACAATCTGGAATTAGAGGAGGCTGACACACCACTAATGACACATTTGTGAACTGGTCCTTTAAATAATAATGAAATCTCATTATTATCATTGTATATTGATGTTAATTCCTACATGAAGTGTTCGGGTTTTCTCACCCAAGTGGAGTATGTGGACCATGGCCTCCAGCCCCAGTGTGTCATAAAGAGGCACCACCGCCATGGAGTAAGTGTAGCAGGCCAGCTCTGCGATGATCCACTGTGACCAGCAGAGGGAGACAGAGCAGCACTGTTAGACTCCTTTCACCCACTTATTTATATTTGTTGAGTCACATAGATCAGAGATGTTTCTCCATTAGTCTATATATTACACGAATTTCATCTTTACTAAATACACAAAACCATGTTCAACATAATAATCATTTTTTTAAAAACACCACCCACAGTGTAGATCCATGTGATGGAGCAGAAACTCATGTTTCACTCTCAGTTGACACGACTGAGCGTGAAGTGATAAAAGTGGCCCTGCCTCATGGATATATTAAAAATGAATTTGAGAGCAGACATGTTCCAATATTAGCTGCCCTGGAGACCCACATTCACCAGCAGCTCTCTGAGCTCAATACAAATCAAGGCAAACACACTTTCAGGACATGCGCAGACAAACACAAATCACATTTTAAATGTCATAACTCAATGGGAATAGTTGTGATCCTGGGGCTCCAAGAGTTGAATCATCATTCACAAATCTCTATAGAGATGTGTGCGTATGAGAAAATAACAAGTTTAAGCTTGGTGAGAGATCATTTTAAACCATAGGGCTGTCAAAGCTCACAGGAAACCAACCAGTGTGGGAACAAAGTGATGACTATGTACCTCTGGCCTGTTTTGTGCAAATAAACCGACAAACTGCTGCGGGTTCGGCTGACAGCCTTTAGCCAACAGCCCTGATCCCAGAACCTGCGCCTGCTCAGCCACCTGGAGGATCGGAGACAAACAGTAAAGAGTAACAGATCACACTGAACCGATGTGATGACTGGACCATCAAAATACTCAAACATGTCAGACCTCAGTGTAGGAGATCCACTGGTAGGGCTGACCCGGTTTCCTGGAGCCAAGGCACGCACCATTTCCTGAAGGACCCAAGACAAAACACTAACACCAGTTAAAACCAAGGCCCTGTTCTCACCTGACAGATGTTAAATGAAGGCATTTTATGTATTTTTTCAGTTTGACTTTTACGTCTAAAGAAGAAGTCTTACATACTTCAACTGGAGTGGATTTGGCTTTGTTGTTTACCCCTGAAACTCCAAAAGTGTTTTGTGTACTCAAACACTTCACCCATGCCTCCATCAGCACAGTGTTAGGTAGATAATGAGTGTATTTTCACTTTGGGTGAACTATCCCTTTTAATACCAGATCTGGTATAGCATCATTTATAGCATCATGAAATTGTTAGACTCAGGACGTGTCTAGTGGAATTACATTGTGGTGTTTTATACAACAACAAAGTACTGGATGAAAAATAAATATTTAGAATTTGATTGTATAAATGTCATGTTAATCAATATTTCTTAAGTGTTAATTAACTTGTTGTTAATTAAATCCATGTAATACATATTTTATCAGACTTTATGTGCAGTTCGGTGACTTTGAACTGATTTGACTGTTGAACATGTAACGAGTAAAAATTTTAAGATAAATCAGAATTTTACTTTGGATGAATTGATTGGCTGTTGCTTAATGTCATACTAATTGTCAGCTTTGATCACAAATCGTATCCCATTTGCAAAAAGCCAAAGTGATGTGTCGCGGGAGTGTCCAGCGTGGTCACCTGAGATCCTCAGGCCTCTCTGGAACATGTCGTAATACGTCCTGGTGTCATCGTAGTAATACTCCAGCAGGGAGTCATCCTTAAGAAGAGCCGATCTCCTGCAGCTGGGATCTCCCTGCAACCAACACCACTCTCATCAGACACAGTCAAAAAACACTGCTGTTATATTGATGATGGACATTAACACTGACACTGATGATTCAAGTGAGCGACCACGACCCACTCACGTTCACAGCTACGGACTGGGCTTGTAGATCGCAGGGGGGACGCATGGGTCGAGGACGGGTCACCAGCCAGTACGCAGTGAGGGAGGCCAGCGCTCCCAGGCCCAGCAGAGAGGAGGGGGACAGAGACAGCGTGGACAGAGACAAGGAGGACAGAGGCAGAGATGGCAGAAGTCTCCAGAAGTCGTCACCTTCAGAGCCTTTGAGTCCCGAGCTGGAGCGAAGTGACCCTAACCACTCCTGAAAATGCATAGCTGAGAGAAGAGGACAGGGGGAAGAAAAGACTCAATCTACAAGCTACTATAGATACTTCCTCTAACATCGCAACCATCAAAAATACTTAACATTATCGCGGGGGAGGGGCTGGAGCTGATCGACCTTGGGCACGAGGGAGGAATACACCCTGAAGGTCGCCATTGTATCGCAGGGCGGACGTACAGAGTCCATACAGAGAAAACCCATGAAAACACATGGAGAACATGTAAATACCCGACTGAACCAGGTTTGGAACCGGAAACCTTCTTGCTATGAGGCGATGAAGCACCACCATGCCACCCTCTATCTACACCTGCTGAACTTCCATCTTTTTACAATTCATTCAATAATTGTGAACTCCAAAAACATATATTTTTTAAAGCCCAAGTTAACATCTTCAAAGTACTTGATTGTCCACCCAACAGTCCAAATAAAGACTACTACTATGTAAAATAAGGGCAACATGTTTTTATAAATTCAAAAGCTGAACCCACCAAATGTTTGTTTTCGGATCAACAAAATAAACTATTTAAAACGGTACAAACGTTAACATCTTAAAGCGACCCCCTGGTCGCGAGCAATGTAAACTAGTGGCATACAATCACCCTTAAAACACAGATTGCAGCAAAACCCAAAATAATAGTGTGATTCAAAGCATCCTTACATTTTTGAAACTATAAAGTCTGGTTAGCAGACTGGATCCCACTGGGTCACAGGCTTGGCACCATGGCCACACAAAGAGAGAGAGAGAGGGAGAGGGAGAGAGAGAGAGAGCGAGAGAAAGAGAAAGAGAGAGAGAAAAGGCCTGAGCTGTATACAGGACAGGAGGGGGGAGGGTCGGGGTGAGATACCAGGAAGTAATAACGAGTGGCTTAGAAGAAACAGGCACCGAGGTTACTCTGAGGCATGTTGTGCCACTCTCTTTCATCCAACGGGGAGCGAGAGAGACCGGGGTCGGTACAGTGGAGAATCGAGGGGTTGGTGATGAGATAGGGTGATGGGGACGACCGGGGGGGGTGAGTCCCCCCTCAAGACTCCCTGCCAGCGCCTTTATAGTTCATATCCAAAACTGAATGACAGAGGGACACAGGGGGAGAGGCAGTGCGAGGACGACTTAATGCCCCAAAACAAACTTTTTTTGTTTGGAGTTTAAAAAGTGAAACACTTCAACTTTAAAACTGCTCATTTCACCCCCTCCCCTGGCAAACCACTTCATCTTCCCTCAGGCAGAGAATTCACGTCATTGAATAAAACTCCCCTTTCCCACATCCCCTCCCCTCCCCAAAAACCCCTTCAACCTCTAACCCACTCCCCCCCCCCCCTGCCCCGGGTGCCCAATAGAAGAGGGGATAAAGAGTGGTATCGCACCCCTCCTTCCTCTCTACCCGGGCCGATGCCGAGCTGCTTCCCTTGCCACACGGCCCTTGAAGACTGATGCCACAAGCATCCATATTTGTGAGTTAAAGCTGCTCAGTCGTCACTCTACACCTGCAGGTGTAACAAAGCAGCGGCTGATCCCCCCCAGCTGAATAAAGGGAAAGCAAAAGGGCTTTATGAAATGTGACATCCCCAAAAAGACCTGAAAGTGACAGTCTGCTGTGAAGAGAGCTTCCTGTAGTCTCTCTCCACCCGCTGCCTCCTCTCTCACTCCCATTCATAAAGCCTATTGTCAAGGCCCAGACAGGGACCATTGTGCTCCCAGCTCTTACTCCCTGGAAGACATGAGACAAAAGACGATGGCACTCACACACACATGTGATGAGACACTGAAGGGAAATACACTTTCTCTGCTGTGGGAGAGACAAAGCTGCATGCCCTGGCCTTTATCACCTGGATTTCTACTGATGGGAATTTATCGCAGGAGCCGTGACAGAGACGTGTTAGCGAGGGATCACGCAGCATCAAGTGGAGCAGATTACATTTGTGTTCGGTGCAAATGATTAAAACATGGAGATGAACGGACATCTTGCCATGCAGTGCGCAGAACAAGCAGCAGAATGCAGGTTCACAGGGAGACAGCAGGCGTTTAACAGATCGCCTGAGGCCGCTTGCAAGTCTGTGCACATTTACTGCTGCTGACAGGCAGCGACAGAGCTGAGACTATACTCAGAGCTACAGTGTAGTATGTCATATAAAAAGAACTAATGAGCAACACACGGGGACATGGAATGTGTGAAAACAGAAACCAAATACTGGTTCTGGCGAAGATCTGGCATGAATGAAACTGCCCAACTGTATTTCAGATAGATTGCAAGGCAACAGGTTAAAATAAATCACATTAAAATGGGAGATTTAAAAATGTGTATTTAAGTGTACATTTTGAAGGTATTGATAGTCAAAGAACAACCATGTTTGCCAGGGCTGTAATATAAAATGTATGAACGTAGCTTCATCATAAGCTTCTTAATGTTTTTGGTGAAGTTAAATGATTCAGAAGTAAAAAAGGAGCAGGTGATGAGACGGGATCAGAAAAGAGGAAAGTAAACTCAGTTTCCAATTTGACACGTCAGGCAGCCAGACTCTGTTCAAGTTTAAAATGATTTTTAAAGATTTTCAGTCAAACATGAAACGAGAAGTCAAGGCTCCTTTTGACAAATATGTGCAGAATACTTTTTCCCCTCTTCTCACAGACAAGGGCTGACATATGTACTGGAAGAGAGCCACTGCTGGTTTTGCCATCTACCTGTTAAAGCCGACAGAATGAGAGGAGACTCTGTACAGTAGCCTACAGAACCATGGGCAGCAATGCTGGGGAACGTTTTCCCCTCTGACCTAGAAAACTACAGGAGGTAACTTGAAGAGAGGGGGTGGGAGGCAGCTTTTTGTACCCCCACCACCACCACCAGTAGCAGCAGCAGTAGCAGCAGCAGCAATGAACCCTGCACACTTGCCATGTGCCCAGAGTGGTGAATGGTCCGATCGAGAGGAGATGGGGAGAGAGGGGACACGTGACCCCCGGCAGGGCAGAGGGGGGAAACCAGAAACAGGAGAAAAGAAAGAAGCTCAGGGGGGTTCTCTGGCTGTGATTCCCAAACGAAGCGTGAAGAACACATACACACACTGGTCACAATGATGTTGTTCTTGTCCAGGAGGAAGGAGATGAAGAATAAATGAGAGAGACCTGGCATCCTGCACGTAGAGAACACGTTTGGCTCTCCACACGTCGATCATGAGTCAGGATTCTCACAGACAATGACATATTTGTGCTTTTCGGGTTTCTGCAGCATCACGGGTCCAAACGTGACTGTGCAAGGGTAATGCTCCTCCAGTGTTCGGCTCTCCTGGCACCACACCTCATGGCTGCACTTTTGAATCAGTGAGTGTTTCTGTGAACCTGTGCACGTCGCCCAGCCTTGCACGACTGGCAGGAGCTGTCAGACTCTCACATGGGATCTGGAGATACCAGAGAAGTTGGCATTCGGCCGTGTAGGCAATTTGAAACATGTTGTGTTTTATTGCCCCACAATGAAATGTCAAGACGTGTAGAAAATGCACAAACAAACAACATAAAGCAGGAGAAGAGTAAATGAGCAGGATTGTGATTTTAACTAGAACAATGTCAGAAACCTTCATTTCAGGGCTGAAGCTCTTTCCAACCATAATTACTGTAACCTCAGTTTGGATCAGGGACAACATACCACAGCTATGTGCTTCACTTGACAGATACTCACTAGTGCATGCCAGGTTATTTAAGTACACTGCAATAGCATCCGTAGAACTCAAGATGTCTGCAACAAGATATGTATATCCACAAACTCTACAGGAGGAGAAAAGCTGCAGGTGAACATCAGAAGTTCAGGCTTCAGATGAGCAAATGCAAACAGCGAAACAAATACTCGTGAATAAACTGTTATTACTAATCACTGCCTGTTGTCCTCACTGGGTCTGTCCGTGATCCAGGGATGGAGAGTGAAGGTGTAAAACCACAAACTGCAGTTAGTTAGCAGACTCACGGTTTGTCCTCAGACTCTCACCTCCCAGCGCTGCAGTCCAACTTTCCTCTGCTCAGGATCACAAAGTCGTCAGAGTCGACAGGAAAAGAGAGAAAACAAGCCAATACAGAAGGAAAAGAGAGAGGGATTGATAGAAACTCACCTTAGAAAAACACAGACCTCCAACTTTATCTGAGATTGCGATCCCCAATTACAACTTCAGCTGCAGCTCCATGGAGATCCGTGCACGGGTCAAGCTAGAGACAATATACATCCATATCCTGTCGGTATTCCAAAAATAAACTACCTCTAATGGCGGCATTGTGCCTCGCCGAGATTATTAATTGAAGACGTATAAAAATAAATCCATAAATAAACAATTAAATGTAGAAAAATACATCTATAAGTGAATAATATATAAATACGTGTATAAATAAACAAATAAATGAAGAAAAATATAAATAAATACCTACATAAATGTATAAATTTCTAAATAAATTAATATTTATATAGAAGAAAACATGTAAAATGTTTAAATAAATATACAAGCAAACGTATAAATATATGAATGTATTTACACATTGGTAAGTAAATTAATAAACGTTTGAATAAATAGATGATATTCATGTATTTTATGTATTAAATCATTTCTGCTTATATTTAATTCAAGATTAATGGTATTTATTGTAGCCATACTCAGGTAAAATGAAATCGTAAGATACTTAATGTTAAATACATACTGTATAATAAAATGTCATCTTCTCAGAATCTTTTTTTAAAACTATTTTATTTTGGAGGTAAACCCACATGATTTCTGGTACTTATTTCTGTAGCTTGATAGCTTTTCTGCAGGACGACGCGGACGCACACGTCATTTGTTAATTATATGCAAGCATTTGGGGGAAAGATCAAACCCTGACAGAGTAATTGTACAATAACAATCAAGTGAAAAGTGACAAAGAGGCTGCAGCTTTGAGAGAAAAACAAAGACAGTCTTGTGTCGATTATCAGTTTATTGAGTTACATTCAACAGCGGTGACATCACTGAACTCCTGTGTTTATAAATCTATAGAGGTTCTACATCAAAAGCAACAGTCTCAGCTCAACAGAGCCCACAGCAGGGTAATTTATCAAACAGTAACACAAACTGATACTGTGGAAAAATGTTATTGTCTGAAAATATAATGAATTCTTGATGGGGAGTTATGAATTAATCATGAGGACTAAACCTGTGAGTGATGAGGAATCGTCTGAATGATTTTTTTCACCCTGATTGTTCACAGCTCACACGGCATCAGAAGTCCTCCCAGTTTGTGTGCAGCTCGGCAGCATCCACAGTGTAATCCCCACAGACACTGCTGTCAGAGGGATGCTTCACCTGAAGGACAAGAAAAAAGTCACCAAAAGAATCTGGGCCTTTGCTCACTGCTTTATCTCAAAACAACAACAACAACAAGCCAAACACAAAGTGTCTTACTTTGGGAATAACTGGGGCTTTTAATGTGTTTTTATAAAGTCCTTCCCAGTCGAATCCTTCAAACCATCTGAATGAAACAGAAACAACAGAGCGTCACCACCTAGCCGAGCGTGTTGTTTCCAAACTCAGGCCTCAGCGCTGTGTTTTTCTCCAGTGTAATAAATCTGTGGCCTCACTTGTGCTTGTGGATGTCCTTGGCCCCGTTTCCGAGACTGCCCAGTCTCTCAGAGGGGCTGCTCCTTGGTGACGGAAGGCGGAAAACAGAACACACGGATAAATAAACTTTGAATTAATAATCAGATTCAGTCTTTTTAAAAGATGGTGTCGCTGCAAAGGTCGGCTCCAATACACCTGCAGCCTCTCTTAATGTGCTACTGCTGTCTGCCTGTGTGCGTGTCTGGTCTGGAAGAGAGGAAATGTATTAATATATAGATGTAGCTAGAGATATAGATATCCTATAGATAGAGATATAAATATGGATATGCTATAAAAGTATATTGATAGAGATAGGCTTTATATAGCTAGATAGACATGATAAGTAGATATAGATAGGTAGATAGGTAGGTTGTTGGGTAGGTAGATAAGCAGGTAGATAGGTCGGTAGTTAGGAAAGTAGGTAGATAGGTAGGTAGGTAGATAGTCAGGTCGGTAGGTAGGTAGATAAGTAGGTAGATAGGTCGGTAGTTAGGAAAGTAGGTAGATAGGTAGGTAGGTAGGTAGGTTCATTATAAACATTCACTTAATAATTCATGCTGTAGTCACCTGCAAAGTTTCTTTATGAGACTGGAGGCACTTGTGCTGATGTTCCTGGGAAAGTCAATCTGATCGATGCCACCAAATGTTGCAGTGAGAATCTTCATTGTGTCAGAGCCGTTGAATGGGAGCCTGAGAGAGAGAGAAAAAATAAATAACTTTCACGATCACTTTAATCTGCAACTCAACAGATGAGCTGAAAAACTCCTGCTGGCCTGCACAGTACTCTTAAACTCACCCACCACTCAGCAGCTCAAACACAAAGACGCCCAGGGACCAGTAGTCTGCAGACAGACTGTAGCCTCTGCTCAGGATGATTTCCGGCGCCATGTAGCCCAGTGAGCCACAGAACGTCCAGGTTCTCTTACCCACCTCCACCTGCTTCACACATCTGGTGCCAACCTGCAAAACGCACCCATCGGTACAGATAGCTTTAGTTAAAATGACAATGAAATAATCAATCAATAATTTAATACAGAGTAAACAAAATTATGAAATGGTGTAGCACCAGTTTGGCATAACCGTGCTGGTCCAGCACAACATTTTCAGGCTTGACGTCTCTATAGATGACTCCTCTGCGGTGGAGAAAGGTCAAGGCCTCGACAACACAAGCTGTGTAGAACCTGGTGCTGCCCTCGTCCAAACATCCTCTGAAACAGTGTGCGCGGGGGGAGGGGCGAATTAAACAAATATGTGATGCAACACATCAAGCCGCAGTTTAAGGCTTAAAATGAAAGCTATGATTATAAATATTTCATCAGTGTGATGAGAAAACTAGTTTTGAATAAAAAAATTCTTGCAATTCAAGAATACTTACTTATCTGTGAGCAGACTGAATAGATCCCCTCCAAGACAAGCCTCTGTCAACATGTACAGACACTCAGGCTCTCTGAAGGTTTTATGTAGCCTGAAATCAACAGGTAAATAATATTTATAATCATCAATATATTCAAATATTTTTGGAAAAACAGGTTTATTAGATAAGTATTGTCAGACACCTGACAATGAATGGGCAGTGAGTGTCCATGAGGATACGCCCCTCTCTAAGGATGTGCTCTCGTTGGCCACTGTCGAGAATCAGCTTCTTCCTCAGGACCCTCATGGCATAAAGACAGTTGATGTCGCTCTTTAGGTTAACCTGACGGAGGTGAAAGTCAATAGATTACATCACAGAAACATGGACCCTCTTGTGGGATCACAGTGTCGCACGGGTTAATATCAACTCTCACCAGGTCTACGTGACCAAACTCCTCAGCTGCTAGAGTGCCAAGGATGTGGAAATCACTTAAGGTGGAGGATGAGAGGAGGCTGTCTTCCTCGTCTGACCTGCCCACAGGGGAAGCTGAGGTGAGATTATATCTTGGGTTTTTCTATATGTGCTGCTAAAATGTGTTTCTTGTACGAGTCAGCATCGTGATTCTCCTCACTCGACTTTGGAGTCACGGCTCTGCTGCATCTCGTCGCTGCAGCCTAACGCCAACCCGTCGATGATGTCTTTAAAGCTCCTGAAACACAGAAGCATGTGAATAACCCACAAATCTCTGGATATATAAAAAAAAAAGGATAAATATTATAAGCTCCGTCAGGGAGGTTATGTTTTTGTCTGCATTTATTTGTTTGAAACCAGAATTATGCAAAAACTGCAGAACTGATTACGATGATATTTTGTGGAGGGGTGGGGGATTAACAAGGAAGAACCCATTTATTTTTGGTGCGGATCCAGGAATTTTTATTCCACTTTCTTTAACATAGCGGGATAAATGGTCTTCTCAATCTTTTCATTGATTTCTGAGAGAATAATTTATGGCTTTGAGGAAAACTGGACTGATAATTATGAGCGTGTGTAATTTGGTGGAACTAAATATCCTGATCTAGTGAATTGAAATGTGGTTTCATGAGGGGACTGTCTGGACTTGGAGAAGGTGTGCAGGTAGTTTTGTGAACGCAAACCAGCCACTTACTGTCTGTCTATTACCAGGCAGGTAACTGGAGCTGCAGCAACCACACTCACAGTGTGAACTTCTTCTCTAAAGACATTCAAACATTATGTCATCAATGCAAAGCACAAACTTAAAAAGAGAATTTATTACTATCATATTAGCATAATTTCCCCAAAAGCTGCTGAAACTATACATACTTTTCCTTGCAGCATCTTGTTAAAGTCTATTATTTCTTTCCTCTTACCCCCACAGAGCTTTTTCTCCAAACCAGTGTCTCTCAGAGAGTTTAGAATGGGCTGTGTGCTCCTCGTGCCCCGGCTTCTTCTCAGTCACTTTCACCTGCCAAATCCAAAGGAGAAGTAATGGAAAACGAAGCCTGATGGTGGAGAGCAATGCAGAAAAGCACCACAAGTCAATTATTGCCATCATAAAGCAATTTCTAAAGCTGTCCTGGCAATTTCACCTCCGCACTACAAATGAATAATTTCTGAAAATGCTTATTTCATCATTCAGCAAAGAGCATAAAGCTTTACCTGGCCTTTGCTGATGACATAAAAGGTGTCTCCTGTGGCCCCTTGTCGAGTGATGTAGTCTCCTTCTGTGTAGAGCCTCTGTGGAGCACAAATGACAGAGTGAGGAGCGAGAAAAACAGTGGAGAGCCATTTAAAAAGAGCATGAAAAGAAAAAAACACCACATCTGTTCCACACACAGAGAGATGAGGGCTGGTAACAATGAAGGATTCATTCTGGAGCTATCAATGCACCTGCTTGTTGACTGATGCAACGCAAAGGAAGCCGAGAATAGAAAATGCCGAGGGACGGCCTGTAAGCAATCATGTTTACACTCGCTCCTTCCGTCCGCACACATAATCTGTCGACTGGCGTCTGTTTGAAGAGCGAGCGACGGGCACACAATACCGATGCTTCAGATTTTAGGAACTTAATCTGTACCTCTTCCATGAGATCACACATTTTCATGATGACATCCTCTGGCAACGACTGGAGGAAGGGAACGCTGCCGATACACAGAGACACACTCAGATATATCATCCACTGTGACAGGCCTGCTAACGGTTTGATTTTTCCGTATTTTCTAGGTGCTTAATCATATCAGAAACATATTGGAGAGTTGATATGAAAGATGAAAGAGTAAATATGCCTTGTTCTATTCTATATGGTTAAATATGTTAAAGGGATAGTTCACCATAAAATGAAAATTCACTCATTGACTACTCACGACTATGCCAGTCATATGCCGGCATTCAAATCTGCTGTTATCCTCCTTTCGGATCCGCATTCGCTCGTGGATCACAGAGGTAATTTCGTCTTAAAGCATGGTGTAAATGTACCCGTTTCATGTCGAATTTGAATGCCGAGGCTTAGGGACACTTGGATGACACCACAGGAGCTGCTTTTTATGCTTTTTTGTCTGTTGTTATTATACGTTTGAAGAATTGGTCACCATTTACCTCAGTTGTATTGGATTTGGCTGCAACACTGTTTACCCCTGAGACTCCAAAAGGGTTTTGGGACTCAAACACTTCACCCACCCCTTCATCAGAATAGTGATGAGTAGATAATGAGTGCATTTTCCTTTAATGTTATGTTAATTTACCTTAAACTGAAACCTTCATGTTGCTATTATTATTTTTAATTACACTTTTTTTTATATACTTTGACTGAAGAGAGAATCCTATTAACATTCCATGGTACCTTAGTATAATGACAATAAAGATTTTTGAATCTTGAATATTAAGGGCAGTGTAAAAGGCCTTTAATGCAGCATGGTGACCTCTAAACAATGTGACCTCGTGGTGATGTTGTGTTGAAGACATTAGAATAGAATCTCTCAGGGCCTGTCCCTTGTCCTATCTTCACCTGCTAAGCAGCTCCATAGTGTGAGACAGGCTGTTGAGACCACTCTGCATGAGGACGGTCTGGTAGCTCTTGCAGTCCAGCACCCACAGCCTGCTGTCCGTCAGTGCTGCAGATCACACGACACAGACAGAGACAGTGGGTTAAGGTTGTGTCAGTGACACCGGAGCTCAGGTGGAGGCGTAATCGAGAAGCAGGTATTGAAAACAGCTGGAAGTGACACACATAGTCTGTGATGGATGTGGGGGTACCCTGCAGGATCATGAGGTAGAGTCTGGAGAGCACATGGTATGCATTATAAAAAAAGAAGACAGAATAAATGAAGTGTGAGCTTATTGTCCTTAGAAAAGATTTTTAATATAAATCTAATCTGCTTTCCTCAGCCTTAATCAACCTCTCTCTACATAACAGAGCTTGAGAGAGTTGTAAATTAATTATGACCCATATTGATTGATTAACTAAAGCTTCCTAGAAATCAAAAGAGATGTCCCCCTGGACGGTCTAATTAGATCCAGGGTCTGAGAAAAAGGTGCAGCTTTGATATCTCCGTTCGCCCATTTGGATTTACCCCATCGGTTTTCACTTCAGCACCATATGACGCACATTTCAAGGCCACTGCTTTATCTCATGTGCCTCTGAATCCTTTGCAGAGTACAATTCTCAAATGTCTCACAGTAGGAGTATCTGACATTTTCTTCAGAACCTGCACAGCCTGATCAGAACAGCGTGTTTTCATCTGCACCTTCATCTCAGTCACAATAAAAGAGACCAGACGCCTCATTGATGGTCTCACATGGCAACAATGGAGGGAGAAAAAAGTCATTTCAGGTCAGGAGGGAGATAAACACAGTGGGGCCCTGAACAGAGGCAAAGGGAAAGGCTGACCGAAATGGGCATTGAGCGAAGGACAACAGAGAGAAGACATGAGCTGAGCATTGTTACCAAAGAACAAACATGAAATTGAAACGGCCTCCTGGTTGCAAGATAAAGAAAGCAGCACAAAGGGAATGTGATGCTTAGGGACCAAACAAGGCCATTTTTTCAATTTAGACTGATTCTGGTTGTTTCCAGTTTCTACATGTGAAACCAGGTCAGATGCGATGGCTGAGAAAAGTTTTCCCACAGGACTCTGTCATCAGACACTGAAAGGAGATGGTAGCACTTTCTATTTTCAGTGGGGACTATCACTAAATCTCACACCATGTATGTGTGACAAGTGATGAGAAGAGAGAACTGAATGCAAACTATCTTTGAAATCATTACTGAAGTGAAGATTCAGTTAATGCATGCTGGATTGCAGGCAGGACGTGTGGCATTTGAACGGCAGCGTTAGCGCAGGAAAGCAGAAAATGATTTAATTCCCCACATCTCCGAAAAAAAAACATTTGAAGCTGTGCTGTTGTCTAAGATATCAAAAGGTCTGGTTTTTAAATTCGCCCGACGTCTTCTCTCCTAGACGACTGCCAGAAATCCGCCTGCTTCTGATCGACTCTCAAACAAGAATTATTCATGTGCCGAGCAATTCAAGAGTAATCACAGTGAAACTCCACCGGAGTTGTTTTGGAGTGACAGTGACACCTGCATTCAAAAGTATAGAATCAGGAAGACAGAACCAAACTGCTTTGTTACCTGAGACAGAGTGGGTGTGTGAACAGTTGTAGAGCAGTGCCAGCTCTCCAAACACATCTTCCGGCTCCATTGTTTGCAGCCTCTCTCCGTCTTTTGTCACCTCCATACTCCCTTCTGTCAATAAACACACAATCAGTGAGCAAACAGCGTGTACACAACACGTACGACTGTTACACGCTCGTGTTAATGTGTCAGCGAATGAGGAGGGCTGTCGAGAGCTGTCCGCGATGCCCTGCACCAACAACAGATTATGAAATCATCCCTTGACATTTCGACACAAGGCACAAATGAATTGTGAGGCGGGCGTGTCAAAACAGCTAAATCTGAGCACCTGTCATCTCACTGAGGTGTTAGTGATGTTGACAGACGTGTGAGGTATGCTGCAGTTTGATTAATGGTGTCTGGTTTAACAAAAGAAATGATTCACCTTCTAAAACGTAAGCCTGGGCCCCGGTGGTTCCCTCCTGAAAGACACAGCAGCCTTGATTGATGGCGGTGGGATACATGCAGGCGATGACGGCCACGATTTCTCCTTCGCCAAGGTTCTTCAACAAGTCGTTTTTCAAAAACGCTGCCTGAATCAGCCTGTGGGACCTGAGGGGACAGTGGGATGCACAATGTCACATTTAAGTCATATTCGGCGACATACGCAACAGAGTTCGAAAATGATTCGAAATATTGTATTTATTCAGAGTCTGAGAGACGCGGTTGGGTGAAGCCTTGAACATTTGTGAGGCAGATTTGTTCAGTGTGCGCAGGTGGGGGCTGAGGGAACGCTGTGTGCTCTTACGCCTGGCTTTTGTCACAGCAGCTTTTATGTGAAACCATGGCCAGATTCCCCGGCTCCAGACTGACAGGCTCAGAAATGACTGTCTTCCTTTTGGCTCCGTCCTCGAATTGAGCTGAGCAAACTAATGGGGAAAATAAAACACAGGGTTAGGGGCCTGTGCTGCCTGTTTGGGGGAGTCCAAATGTGACACATTGAAGCAGGGTGTATACCTGCACCGGCTGCAGAGGCTCCCGGGAGGGAGACGGTGGCTCTGTGGCGATCCAGCTCGTCCTGGAGTCGGCGAATAAGTTCATCCTTGGTGTCCAGCTCCAGCTCTAACTCGTCTATCAGCGTGTCCCTCTGGCGAAGCTCCTCGATCTTTAGCTGCAGGGCAAACTGGAGGTCCCGCAGTGTCCCCATTTCCTGCAAATACCAGATGTCAAGACACAGAAAAACAAACACACACATCCGCATGGTGTACATACACAGAGGGAGTGAGATTCCTGCATTAGTATGATTTGCATTGATTCCCCCTGTTGCAGTAATTTCAGATGATCCATGGCTTGATACTTCTCAGTTGAATATGTATTTTTTTTCCTGTGGTGACTGACATTAATATTAACAATAATTAATATATTGATTCACCAAAATTATAGATAATATATCAGGGGAGTCAGTAATGACCAAAGGCTCCATTAAGAATAATGCATTAGCATAGACAAGAGAGTATGCTGCATGCGTATCTAAATAGAATGATAAAGATGTAGATATATAAAGATATAGACATATCAATGAATAGATTAATATGGAAAGATATAATAGACAGACAGACAGACAGACAGACAGACAGACAGACAGACAGACAGACAGACAGACAGACAGACAGACAGACAGACAGAAAGACAGACAGACGAATAGATAGAGTATTATTTCACAGATTTGTCTATTCCTCTTTCTCTCCCACATCTTAAATTGAAAATAGAGATCAAGGACACTTGTAACACTCACGGGAAAATAAGGGACAAGAAATTAGAAGTGCTCTGGCAGATTAATACAGTAAAAACCCTCTCTGATTTGAAATAAAAAAGGTCACTATAAACTCTAAATTGAATGCCACACACTCTAGGTCCCAACGGAAATACAATATTGATTTTGTTTTTCACTTTGGGTCAGAGGCGCGCCCGCAGCTACACGTCTTTTTAATGCATAAAAGAAAAATGATCAAATCTGACAATAGAAAATGAGTCATGTTAAAACATCTGTTTACAAACAGTCCTGCAGATTATAACACCACACACAGACACACACAGATCACTCACCACGTGCAGTCTGCTGTGGAAGGTTTTGTGAGGACTTGTGCTGCTCAGGTCGAGCTGCTGTGTGTCAAGTCGACAGGTGCAGATCTCCTCAGTGAAGGATGCTCCGGCTCTCCCGCTGCGGGGCTGACAGGACCAGGGCTCAGCGCACACAGCAGCCAACCACGTGATCAGCACTGTGGAGGACGTGTAATGAGAAATGCACGAGCTGGTCTGATCCCAACTGGGTCAGATTGTCTTCAGAGAGTTGCACAGCCCTGGGGAATATAGGTGGGTCTGAGCCCCAATCATTTCACTGGTGAATGTTTTCAACATGTGAAAGAGATAAAAGCAGCAGCACTGGGACCTTCTATTATTTTTCACTCGCACTGTCACTATGACGTGTTGCCTATTCCATACAAACGCAAGCAACAGCAGAATAATGTAAACTGTGTTTGATAGCGTTTTAATTGTGTTTATAGTCACAGTGGCTGATTATAATTATCACTTTCGGTAAAAACATGTTCACGAGACATCAAATATTCCACTGATCTGTGATCACTGTCTTTGCCGGAGCGGAGTTGTTTGTTGACGGCTCAGCATCGAAGGATTCATGGTCCATGTATGTCCAAGATACAGAACATCGTGTTTTGATGGCGGGTAATCAAACTATGACGCCACGTCACGGACGGTCACACGGTGTGACGAAAATATATGTAGTTAAGTAGGAAATACAATGGTTTTCTCTGACATGTGAAACAAAATGAGCATAGAATGACACAGACACACACACACACACACACAATAATTTGTCCATCTTCTTACTGTGCTTAGTTTCTCATGGGAATGAGCAGGCGGTTAGGCCCAGTCTTTGGCGGTTCAATCCCCACTCTTCCTCATCTGCATTTGCCAAGATACCGAAACTCTAAAATTGGCAGGATTTCAACCACCTATTAATTGCATAATATCTTACACTATGTAAATAAAAAATAAAAATAAAAAAGGATTAAATTAAATTAAATTAAATAAATCCTGTGCAGGAAGAGAGCAGTTCGCTTCTACGCAGCATGTGAGCAGTCCACTTCTGTTTAATTAATTGATTAAATTAATAATTAAATTTAAAAAACTAAAAAATTATAAATACAAAAAACGTATAACTAAATAAATGACAGAAAATAAATGAAAAGTACATTTTTTACTACTTTCAAATTTTCTGCAAATTTTGGTAAGAATTTGAGCCATATTGTCTATGGAATAGTAACATTTATATATATATATATGATGACTTACTATATATATATATATATATATATATAGTAAGTCATCATTTTTAGATATTAAGACACTATCTTGAGTCATTTTAAGATGGTATTATTATTTTCGGTTAGTGCAATTATTATTTTGAGATAGCTTAAGTCTTTATTTTGAGATATTATTTCATTATGCTGAGCTATTCTTCTATATAAAGGCATCATTTTAAGATGGTATGTTGTTATTTGATTGACATTTCTTACTAGATTCATGGTTAGGGGTTTTACGGGATGAAACCGCTTCCACACATTCAGACAGTTCTGCTACACTGGCGAAAGGATTTGCCACGTCCCTCTAAATTTCGGGTGGAGTTGTCCTGACCGCAGCCATTAGGTGGCAGCAGTGTCCCCTGCGAGCCGAAAGGCCGCTCGAAGCTGCCGGAGAAGAAGATGGTCCGTTGACAAGAGGAGAGCTGTGTTAAAAGAGCAAAGTAACGTCACTTGACTACAGTGGAATTTCCATCCAGGAACGGATTGTCGTGTTGTTGTGTTTAATCCAGAGTGTGGCTGAAAATGATCCTGACCGTGAAACCGCTCCAAGGCAAAGAATGCAGCGTGCAGGTGAGTTCAGCCCCACCGTCCGCTAACTGCTAATGTTAGCTCCCTGACGCTAGCTTAACTCGCCACATTAGCCTATACAGGGAGCCTAGCTGGTTCGCAGCGGAACTAACACACGCACAGCTACCAAACCCACACTGCTGCAGTATAAAATGTTGTTACAACTGAACCAAACACAATCACCAAATCCACAGTGTAGCTTAAATTAAGTTTTTATTACAGACACATCGCCGTTGAGGTACGAACAGAGCTAGCCTGCTTGGCTCAGCCTTGAGAAGGACAATACCTGCAACGTTATCAGATCGACTCATATCCGTTCTCTCCTATTGTTCGTCACCACTGTGTGAACGGGAGCTCTGAAACTCTTTGGGTGGCTGCACTTGAAGGTGAGGTAGATAAAAAGATATATAACTTCCTACGCAGCATCTTAGGAAAGTATTTTAGGTTGTGGCAGCACAGCAGCTAAACACGTTACAAATTACCAGCACTGGTCCATCACTCAATAGTCTCCGACGTTGTTTACCCACTGTAGGTCAGTCCTGGCCCGAGGTGGAGCCCCACATGTTTTAGAGGGATGACGTTACTGGATCAAACCGAGGCTAAAACAAGCCACTCATATGTAGAAACTCAGAGGAATGTAGCTTTTTGAACCAAATCAGGATAGTATGAGAGTGTAGGGGACAGAGGTGCATTTCAATAATCCCTGAGTCTGATGTTTATGTTTTTGTGAAAAAAACAGATAGTGATTTGTATCTGTTTTGATCTTAAGCATTCTGTTACATTTTGAGTCAAATAGGGAGAACCAGGCTTAATCTGTGACTCTGAAATTGTCTTTAATCTGCCACTGATTAAGATAAACTTGTGTTTCTCCCAGCTCTGTCATTTAAAGAAGTGCCTGTCCACTCCGTAACATCCCTGTTATTGGGTGTTCTGCTGGGATTAGGGTGTGGATAATACCACTGTAGGCCATTCGTTTTCCTTAATTTTTATTAGACTAATGTGTAGGATATAGCAAGGTGTGTGAGTAAGTGAATTCCTCATTGACTGTGGGTTTTTACGTTTGTTTTATGTCAAGTTAATGCAAAGTAACATGAAAATTGACTATGCTCCTAAACCAAAGGACAGACTGCGTTTTTATCATGTATTGTGCTTGTGTTGTTTATCTTCTAGGTGACTGAAGATGAGAAAGTCTACACAGTGAAAGAACTTGTGTCTGAACGTCTCAACATACCAGCAAACCAGCAGCGGCTGCTCTATAAAGGGAAAGCACTTGCAGGTAAATTGGCCAATTATCAAGTGTTTTAACATGTTTTAACATAGCTATTCTTTACGGATCAGTCTATTTTAATCATATTATTGTATACTACATTGCTTTCCTCAGATGAACACAGACTTAGCGATTACTCCATTGGACCAGAGGCTAAATTGAATCTAGTGATCCGCCCAGTGGGGGAGAGGACTGCAGCTTCAGGGATGGCTTCCAGCAGCAGCAGCAGCAACATACATGGAGGGGTGTGGCAGACTGTTTCCATGATACTCGCAAGAAACTTCAGTCCAGCAGATGCAGCAAAAGTCCATGAACAGCTTATTAAGGTATTTAAATGCACCTAGGCATAATAATCTGATCAAACTAAATTTCTGGACATCCATTTTGAGATGGAGGTATGTAGAGTTGATGAGCAACATATTATTAAGCTACAAGTAGAGGCTGCAGACTAAAAATATTTACGACTTATGCTTAAAATGAAGCTTGAAATGGCTTAAACCCAGTTATAAATGAATACATGGATCTAAGTGCGAGGAAATAATTAAATTTCCTCTGGAAATATGAGAATATTATATTAAACTTTTGCATCTTGCTCTGTTTGTATAAATGTGGCCCCTCCATTTAATGACTAGATATTTTATGATCTTATCTTTAGTTATAATTCATCACAGGAGACCAAAAAGGACTGTTTCATCTCTGTCCAAACATGGGCAAGGTGTGCAGTTGTCTTCGTGCAAATTTGTAAGAAACAGGAAGTTTAGACTCTGTAGGTGCTGTCATTTTGCTTAAAATCTTCAGACAAGCCTTGACAAGTCATAACATTTGGATCTTTTTATCCCGCTGTTTCTCAATTTTTGTATATGTTTATATTTTTTTCTTCAAGGACTATGAGCGTTCACTTCGACAACTAAGTCTGGATGACATTGAGCGCTTAGCGGGAAGACTCCTCCACCCAGACGGCGAGGGAATGGACACCTCGTACATGGACTAAGACCGCCGAGTTGGAAGTGGCTTTTTGTGATTGTGTTTCCAGAGGCGCTCTGTAACCTAGATGCATAAAGTGTTTAGAGTGTGTGAGGCATGGAAAAAAATGTGTTTTCTTGCACAGAGCCCCTTGTGTCTGCCTAATCATTGGCTAAGTGAACACAGATAACACAGACTGTCTCCGCAACAGGGCTTTCTTATCCACGACCAAAGGAGCGGGATAAGACCAAATGGCTTTGATAAGAAAAAAGTTGCCGCTTTGGATTAGTCCTCGTCATCGAGGTTGCAGTCGTGACACAAGGCCTGACCACGTAATGTTTGTACACAAACGAATCCCTTCACGCTGTTGTTTCACATGATCTCTGGCTGCTACAACCCCCGGGGACACTCATTTTTACTGGAGGCTATTTATTAGTAATGTCTTTGTTGGATGATGATTGCTGGGTATCTTCTGTTAATCATTTACGCGAAGTGCAAAGGTAATAACATGTTTTATCCCATTAATAACGGATTGTAATTGTATGATTTGTAAATATGTTTATATATATATATACACATACATTAAAACTGAAAAAAGACATGTTTGTTTCTTGTTATTTTATTTCAGAGAAGTGATGATAGTTGATGAGAAGTGTTTCGATCTATTTAACATTAAAAATGGAAGTGGTTTAAAAAAAGGGACGTCCGCGTCATGAGGGACTTCAAAAGGCGGGACCAAACAATGTTGTATCCGTGTCGACCAATCAGATCCTGAAAACACGCGTGAGTCATATTTTACAACCAATCAAATTGATTGAGAGAGACGCTCGTACCGCCCATTTTCCAAACCGACGGGTATCTCCTTGGCTGCTAACGCTGGGTGACATTTTGGGTTAAAATGTATCGTCGTCCTCGCTCACCTTCTTTCCACAAAGCATGAAGGACGTCTGATAAGGAGGGGAACGTCGTGCTGAACATCGGTGAGGTCGAAGCGGAGCCTCGGTTCCTCCTGCCGCTAAGCTAGCGTAGCGTTAGCTCCAAGCTAGCACGTATATTTCACTTCCTGCCTTTACTAATTAGCTTCAGCCAGCTAACATCACTGGCATTATGACGTTTATGTTGCCCCGTGCTGCCGCATCAATCATGCACCGGTAACTCTGACGGTGGGTTGGTGTCGTGGCTAGAAACGTATCCTAAAATCCTAGCGTTCGGTCTCAGTGGTGGTGGAGCTGATGCTGGGGCGGTACACCCCTCTCTCATCAGGACCAGGCAGTGACCTCCTGGGATGAACATGTTCTAACCCAGAGCTACTATTTAACCTTATTCTAGTTCCTGTGTGATTCTAACCGATCTGATTCACTTAGCTGCACGTTCCCTCTGTTTCAGTAGGTGAACCCAGTTTATCGGAAGGATGGACACTCTGATCCCCACCATCAACCGGCTGCAGGAGGTCTTCCTCACAGTGGGTGCAGAGGTCATTCAGCTGCCTCAGATTGTCGTGGTTGGATCTCAGGTCAGTCAAGAAAAAAACAACAATAAAAAGCTTTATAAAAACCAAACCATCTACAACTCTCTCTGAATTTAACTGCTTGTTGCTAAAACTTTAAAGTTTGATTTGAGTCAGAGTTTGAACAGATATTGAGAATGCACTGATTATGGGTATATTGCACACACAACACCAACAGAATCTGCCTAAATTCCCTTTTCCTTTCACAACACAGTGGTGAATATCCCTTTTACACTTTAAGGTCTTCCGCGAACCATCAGTAGATGTTAGTGACCACAAGTAAACGTTAGGGAGGAATCTTCAGTTGTGTTCTTCCGTATAAAAAGGGTGTATCAGCCTTTTAATTACAAGAGGTCTTCAGTCCTGATCCAGGGTCAACCCCGTTCAGCTAATCTCCACAGGGCGACTTTTGCTTTCCAGCCATGATGTGCTGCGTGATGCCACATAATTCAGTAAAACCACACATATTATTCTCTGTATCTATACATGCAGGCAGTATTTTTTAGCATCAGAATGCAGCTATTTTCTCTCTGTTCTGCCAGTTTGTATGTTTACCTGGGAGAGCTGGGCCACAGGACACACAGTGATGGCCTTCAGCAGGCAGCCTGGTGTGTGTTCTGGGCTTCTTGAAATGTTTCTGAATTATTCTCATTTGGTTTCACAACAGAGCAGTGGAAAGAGCTCCGTGCTTGAGAGCCTGGTCGGACGGGACTTCTTGCCTCGAGGGTCTGGAATAGTTACGAGACGACCGCTGGTGTTGCAGCTAGTTAATATTGCCCCTCTGCAGGAGAGACAGAAGACCGAGAATGGTAACCAAATATAAAACTGCGTGTTGTTATTTTCTGCAGAGTGTGGTTGCCTGAAATGTTCTTTTTAACACAGTCAATTTTTACAAGTTCTAATGTGTTAAATATCAGCAGATTTTTCTTAGGGCTGCAGCTTTGTTATTTCTGCCTTTGCATGGAATCTGCTCGCGTTAGTTGAAGTGTGATTAACACTTAGGCACGGCACCTTTATTCACTGTTTGAACTGCTAACTTCTCCTTGTAGAGCTTTGCTGTCTCTTTCTAACATACAGTCTTTCTTCCTCTTCTTCACTACTCTTTCAGGAAATGGGATAAATCAAAATGCCTCAAACAGCTACTCAGGTCTCTGTTTATTTCATCTGCATCTTTGTTTAGCCTTGTCATTTCTTTTGGGAACATTTGATCCCGATCATCAAGATCCAGTGGGGTTCAAAAGTTTGAGACGTGACCACAGACTTTTGGACCCCACTATAAGTTAATATGTATTAATATCTTTATGATTGATAAATTCCCCCCCACATAAATTGTATTATCTTTCTACATTTTGGACGAATGACTGTAAAACGACTTAAACTCTCGGTTGCAAATTTCCTGAACATAAAGGCTTATCTTATCTTGTGTGTTTAGGTGTCAAAGCTGAAGAATGGGGCACATTCCTGCACTGCAAGAACCAGGTACACCTCTCTAAAGTTACTTTCAGGATCATTTCAGCAAGCAAGTTGGTGTATGGATGACATTTCTCACATGCGACAGACATGAAACTGGAAAAAATACAAATATCTTGGAATGAATAAAAGGTGCCGTACACATAGAAGATGTAAGAGCTTTTGGCCATGAGGAGCGATTCCGGTGTTGATGTGCTGTAAACAGAAAACACAGGGGAATTAATACATCAAATCCTGCCTTCTGCTTGCTCTACTCGGGCACCACCCATCGACTGAAAGCTCAGATATTTTCCTGTAAATGCATCTGGCCCAGACTATTTCCTGCTGCTTACTATGCCTCCGTGCCGGTGATAGCCATTTGCTGGATGCAATATGTTTCCGGTATTCCGTCTCTCCCATTCCCCTGAACACGATATCTCAGGGATGTCTTTCGAGAATTCTTCAAATTTTATACAAATATTTATTTAGACTCAAAGATGAACTGATTGGATTTTGGTGCTTGGAGGTCAAAGGACATCTTACTGTTAATGAAAATTTGATATATCAGGTCTTCAGGAATTGAATTAAATCTTATACAATTCACTTGGACTCACTGATTAACTGCTTTGATTTCGGTGGTGACAGCCTAAGATATTCATGTTGATTGATTCTCTCGCCTTTCTCGCCTTGACAGATCTTCACAGATTTTCAGCAAATCCGTCAGGAAATTGAAACAGAGACTGAGCGCACTTCAGGCGAGAACAAGGTGGGATGGAGACTTTGGTGTAACATTTTGTCTTGCCTTAAATTAAACATTTTACACTGTGTTCATGAATTTCTTTCCTCTTTTCACATCCTGCAGGGAATCAGCCCTGAGCCCATATATTTGAAGATTTTCTCTCCCAAAGTCCTTAATCTCACTCTGGTTGATTTACCTGGAATTACTAAGGTAAAAAGCCACCTGACAAAGATGGTGATTTGGTTTACTGTATGCAAACCCAGCAAACACTTCATCATGATAAACGAGTATGAAATTGCATACCTGTAATCATCACAGATCCACAGGGGTGCAGCATCTGTGCTCTGCTGACTCCTTATTGTTGTTGCCACAGGTTCCTGTTGGGGACCAGCCAGAGGACATTGAGGCTCAAGTGCAAGAGATGATCTTGTCCTTCATCTCAAATCCAAACTCCCTCATCCTCTCCGTGTCCCCTGCCAACTCCGACTTGGCCACCTCTGATGCACTGAAATTGGCCCGTGAGGTTGATCCAGATGGTAGGACGTTTTGTACACAGACTCTTCCTCTCTTTAGATTTCATTTTAATTTGCTCTCCTCTCCAACTGTGTGCGTATTACATAACATGCTTCAAGTGGAAATGCATTTTGAATGTATAAGCACATTGTACTCAAGTCATTTCAGGTGATCAGATTCATCAGTCTTTAATGTTTACAGCTTCCTGGCAGTTAACAGATGCCTAGAATATTAATGCTGCTATCATGGTGCACTCTAAAGAATAGATTGATCAATGATGAGAATCTGCCTGTGGTAATTGTCTGGGTGGTTGGCAGCATGGCCTAGTGGTGTCTGTTATACACAGTGATTGTGTAGTAGGGAATCTGTCTCCGGGCCCAAACGTTCCCCAGCTAGTCTTAGATCCCGTCCCATTGGAGAATAATTTCCTGTTTCTCCTCTCTGCAGAAACGTTTCCTAGTGGGTTTGTCAAAACAGAGGATTATAACGGCTGCCTACTGTCCTTAAAAAGACCTTGTGCTGTGTTTGTTTGTTTGTCAGGTCGTCGAACACTGCTGGTGG
This sequence comes from Platichthys flesus, assembly GCF_949316205.1. Classification (NCBI taxonomy): domain Eukaryota; kingdom Metazoa; phylum Chordata; class Actinopteri; order Pleuronectiformes; family Pleuronectidae; genus Platichthys; species Platichthys flesus. The sequence goes on from NC_084947.1 coordinate 16,974,369, forward strand.
TCAGTAAGCTGGACCTGATGGACGCAGGCACTGATGCTTTAGAGGTCCTTCTCGGCCGAGTCATCCCAGTCAAGCTCGGGATCATCGGGGTGGTTAACAGGTCAGAAATAATATTGAATATTTTTCTGTTCAGGTTTTCATTCATGTTAGTTATGCAGTGCTGTTATCATAAATCACTCGGGTATCCTTTTAATGCCTGTATTACCCTGATCGTCTGATTACACTTACTCTGTACCTAATTGGTGTTGTGTCTAGGAGCCAACATGACATCAATACCCAGAAGAAGCTGGAGGACTCAATGAGGGATGAGCAGGCCTTCCTGCAGCGCCACTACCCCTCGCTCGCCTCCCGTGCTGGCTCACGTTATTTGGCCAAAACTCTCAGCAGGCTTCTGATGCACCACATCCGGGACTGCCTCCCAGAACTCAAAACCCGGGTGACCGTCCTTAGTGCCCAGTACCAGACAAGGCTCAACAGCTATGGGCAACCGGTGGAGGACCACAGCGCCACCCTGCTGCAGATTGTCACCAAGTTTGCCAGCGACTACTGCCACACCATTGAAGGAACAGCCAGATACATCCAAACCTCAGAGCTGTGAGTCTCACCCCCCTGAAGTAGCATCATCTTAATTGAACAGCAATACTTTTTTGCTGGCAGGAGGCTTTTTTCATGTTCTAGTGAATTTTCTCAGGTTGGCATCTAATTTGTTAATTTAACTGCAAACCACAGCATTTTACCTGGTTCACAATGCATGTGTTCCTTGGGGTAACGTAATTTTCTGTTGGCACCTTTATGTCCACAGCTCTCTTACCACTGGGCAATTTCATTCATAAAATAAATATGTAGGGATCAAATATTGACCCTTTTTGGTTGACTGCATATGATTTGGTGTAATTATCATTGCTGAGAAACAGCGTTGGTGTCTCAGCTGAACCCATCTCCTCTGCAGCTGTGGGGGTGCTCGCATCTGTTACATATTCCATGAGACCTTTGGCCGCACTTTGCAATCCATCGACCCCCTCGGGGGACTGACTGAGCTCGATATCCTCACTGCCATCCGCAATGCTACAGTAAGCTTATCCTCCCATCTATTCGTGTCATTTATTTAATCCAAATTCTAGTCTAGTTGTGCTGTTTTGGAGGAATAGCAGGTCAATAGTATAGTGTCTGTGTGTATGAATTGCCCTGCAGGGTCCGCGGCCGGCACTCTTTGTGCCCGAGGTGTCCTTTGAGCTGCTGGCGAAGCGGCAAATTAAGCGGCTGGAGGAGCCGAGTCTCCGCTGCGTGGAGCTCGTTCATGAGGAGCTGCAGAGGATCATCCAGCACTGCTCCTCCTATAGTACGCAGGTTAGCTCAGCAATTGAGATGCACTTTACACATCACCGACTTCCTAAAACAGCTCTGCTTTGATTATGACAGCACCATGCTAAAAAAGTATGTCTTTGTGTTTGCAAGGAGCTTCTGCGGTTTCCCAAACTGCACGACTCCATTGTGGAAGTAGTGACTGGATTACTGCGGAAGCGTTTGCCGATTACTAATGAAATGGTAATCCACTGCTTGGCTAGGATTTTTAATACTAATAAATAAATAACCAAAAGCCAATAATGATATTAACTCTCTAAGACATTTTTTTCTCCCTGCTTTTTTTACTCCAGGTACACAATTTAGTAGCAATTGAGCTCGCCTACATCAACACAAAGCATCCAGACTTCGCAGATGCAGCGCAGGTCTCAGCATCTGTCAACAGTCAGCAGGTAGTTGTGTGTCCCTTACAGCAGGTACTCACATTTATCAGTTATTCTGCCTGGGTAAACAGCAGCAGTTGTGTGAAGCCTTAACAATTATGTTCTGCATCCAGACATTAACAACCCCTTTCATAGCTTGAAGTGGAATTCCAGGCTCAGCCAAAATTGCTTTGACCCTCTGACTTCTCCAGATTTCTCACTGTCAGGCAGAGACCCTCGACGGAGGGAAGCGCTGGAAGAATGAGAAAGTTGCAGAGGAGAAAGCCCCGCCTGCAGGCTTTGGCAGCCCAAGCAAGGGCCGGGCCATTAACCTCCTCGACACAGTGAGTGGTGAGATTAGCAGTAGGACAAATGACTCGAATGATCTGAACACTATCAACATTTTCCTTCTCTCTTTCTCTCTGCCAGGCGGTGCCCGTGGCCCGCAAGCTGAGTTCCAGGGAGCAGAGGGACTGTGAGGTCATCCAGCGGCTCATCAACTGCTACTTCCTCATTGTCCGCAAAAGCATCCAAGACAGGTTGGACATGAACAAATTCAGACCTCCTGGGGGGGGTGCCTTCTCTCCCCATTTCCCCTTCTGTTTCCACTCTTGAGCCCAGTTGTTGCTATTGATGCTGACTTTCTAACTCTGTCTCTGGGCTGTGTGTCCGCAGCGTGCCCAAGACAGTGATGCACTTCCTGGTGAATTTTGTGAAAGAGCATCTGCAGAGCGAGCTGGTGGGTCAGCTTTACAAACAGACACTGCTGCAGGACCTGCTCATTGAGTCACAGGACACGGCACAGCAGAGGACCGAGGTTGCTCAAATGCTTGAGGTAAAATTGGCTGTTGCTTTTGTTGTCTGCATAGGTTCTGAGTATCAAGAAAAACAAGGACTTTCTCTATAGCTTTATCCACTATTCCAAGGCCAACGATGTTATAACCATGTCCTTTTTCTTTCTTTCTCAGGCGCTCAAAAAGGCCAATAACATAATTTCTGAGATCCGAGAGACCCATCTGTGGTAGCCAGAGGACACAAACAAATTCCCTTGTCATAGGACAGCTTTGAGAGTATAAGAGTGTCTGTGAGTTTACAGCAGAGAAAGTAAGAGCTTGTGTGTTTGTGTGTCTTTATGCCTGTTTGTTTGTATGTGTGTTTGTGTGTGTGTGTGTGTCTAAATGTTCTAATGGACCAATGACCATAGCACATTTAGATCTTGAACACTGGAGCTGTTGGTTTTTCACTGTGAACGTTGTGTAATGTTGGAAATCATTTAAACACTCAGGCCCACTCAGTGTCATCAAGAAATTTCAATGGTAGCTGCAAACAAATCATTATTTTGCTTCGTTTTGTGACAAAATATTTGTTGGGTCGTAAGATTGTTGCTGTAAATGTCAAATGTCAAATATATGTGGAGTATTTAAGATGTTCTCCAGGGTGTTTTTTTGATCAAAATGTAACTCGCACTGTTAAATTTCATACTTTCCAAAAACTGGGACTCCTCTGAGCCCCTTCAGCAGGTGCTATGAACTATGTTAGGTTTGTTGCTTTGCGACTTTAATCTCCTTTGTTGGATAACAGAAAAGAAATGGAAATCCGACATAATCAAAGCTGACTGCAGAGCAACACAGAATTCACACCTCGATGATTTTAAGAAATTACAGGATGATTGCAGATTGTTTTTCTCCAGCTCTGCAGTGTAAAAACAATATCAGGTTTATTTTACATTTACATATCCCTGTGGGTGTGCAGTCTTATACTAGGAGACCAAACATCCCATCATAGGTTTGCCTCTGTTTGTGGGAGGTTTTTAGGAGAGGCAGCTATAGTGTGAAGTGTATAAAACTATGGTGTTAGTGAGTTGTGATTAAAATATTTGTTTTAAATGCAGAAGGAGATAACATGCAGGTACATCATATAACTTCAATATTCTGTTACCTCTCTTCATTTCCTCCAAACTAATTATCCATGGATTTCCACTTTAAAGGATTCAGAGCTTGCTGCTTGAATCTCTAGAGATAACGTATGCGGATTCCTCCTGCATGCATTCATTTGTAAACTATCAACTTATAACCAAATTCTATTGTGTAATTATACTTGATGTTTTAAATTCTTCTTTTTCCATCCGATGTTCCAAACTAAGGTTGATTGTCAGGTTAATTCATCCCAAACGTTAAGTAGGAATTAATGTAAATCTTTCCCATAGCCTAATAACAAATTTCCCTAAAAATTAGTTTTTTCACTATCAGACCTTTTCTGTTCGATCAAGGAGCAAACACAACATTGCATGTGTGTGTTCAGTATGCATGTGAGGACGTATGAATGAATAGCTCATGTATTTTTGTATTATTTAAATGTACAGGGGCAGCCCAAAGGTCTGAGACCTCTCTCTCTGAGTTTTGGACCCCAGCTGTTATTATTATCATGTGTGAACTGCCTCTGAGTTCTTGCCTGCCAATATTTGTGATACCATGTTTACCAAATGAAGTCTGTTCAGACTGGAGGGACTCATTAAAAGATAACAAAGGACACTGTACTGTGTGTGTTTGGGTGTTTTTGACAGCGTGCTGTTCTTACAATTGATCAGTTTTAATAAGATCTGTTAGCTTATCTCCCATGGTGCCTCAGCGGTAGATGTGATGAAACTCACTCTGCTTCGCTCATATTGATCAAGTGACTGAAACAGTCTGTCTGGTCCGATGGATCCGTAACAGCTGCACCGAAGGGATAAAGTGTCCCGAGGGGTGCCGACAGACACCCACAAACACACACACACACACTCACAGTGACATTAGCACCAGTCTCCACACCTTGTTATCCAGGTATTTGACTCCATGCTACAGTATACTGACTGATATTTCACACACTCCCGTTGAGATGATGGATTTTTATCATTTCGATGAGGTGATCTTAGTAAAAACTGAACAGAGGCAGCAGAGTGAGCTGATGGATAGGTTGAACGTCCTTATTTAATATGAGGCTTATCCCCCATAAGTCGTTTTTGGAGAAACAACTGGTGGCACACAAATGCAAACATGACAAGTCTCATCAGCCCCAATGCCAGTGATGCTGCTCACACAGCAGTCACACTCCATCTACAGCAGCGACCTGCTGGTGAAAGAGCAACACGCTCCAAAATGAAAAACTAACCACAAGCTAATCACCTCTCAGTTCAGGTGATTATTTTAGATTAAATGCTCCTCTACTCCTCACTCTGTAGCCAGTTATTCTGATCACCCTTTCATAACACAACCCCACCTCCCCACCAACTGAGACCAGACTAGACCATACCACTTCTGACAGGATGGGAGGGGGCTCGACTGCAGCATCACGACAAACTGCATAATTAGGCTCTCACAAAAGCAGCTGAATTGAGGTGGAAGCAGTCCAACACACGTTTTGATTCATTTATAAAAGAAAACCCTCCTTTGTGCTCTCTTGCCTTCCACCAGAGGGGTGCACAGGGTTTCGGGCTGCGCTCACCTCCTCCTCCTCTGGTGAGCTTGGCAGCAGAGCAGGCTGAACAAAGCCATGGGAGAGAGAAAGAGAGAGAGAGAGAGAGAGGAGCTTCTGCGAAGAAATGTCTCTCACTGACTGTCGCCTGGACAACCGGGTAAGAGGAGAGGAGGGGAGTGAGAGGGAGAGAAGGAAAAAGGACCGGGGAGATAAACAACAACAGATTATTAACTGCTCAGATTAGAGGATTCCTGTAGCGTGTGTTTGTGGGGGGCTTGAGGGATGGAGAGCCCCTCAATGTTTCTTTCTCTCTTTCTCCTCGTGAGTTATTAAGTCTGACAATAAACCAGTAAATCATTTTCTTTTCCATCACACCAGAGCACGGAGGAGATGAAACTGCAGAGCACAAGTTCAGCACATTACATGTGGACCCAGTAGACCTGAACGATCCACCTGTAATTCTTGTCTAATCAGCCTCAGGTAAGTCTCTCCTAGATGTTGCAGGCATTTGCTACGATAGGGAGGATTTAGTCTTTGCCTGATTATACATATTGAAACACATTATTAATTATTTGAGGCAGTGCACTGTGTAATTATCCAGAAAATGAGAAGAATAAAAGCCAAGAAATTGTTTTGGGATCAATAAAAGATAGTCCATATTTGCCTGCAGGCTGTTAGAAGAAAAAGCAGGTTTCCTCAGAGCATCTCGGAGGCAGAGAAGTTTGGGAAAATAGGCTTAATTTTCTGTCTGATTGTGTTCACATTCTGAAATAGGGAAACTACCTTCAGTACAGTAGAAGGAGTATTTGTTCAATTCTTATTCTGCAGAGCGGGAGAAATTGCATGATAACATCCCTGGGATGCTCCGCACATTGTTCACAGAGAGAGAGAGAGCTGCGCGCGTCCTTCAGTGCATGTGGGGAATTCATGGACAATAAGAAAATGAACACTGCTGTCAGGAGCAAACGGCTTTCCAGAGTTTGACTTGCACCGTGGTCTCAAGCTTCACGCTGCGTAAAAGAATAGAAGGCAGAAAACACACACCGCTGCGTGCTCACGCGTGAGAAATGTATTCATTGAGCACTAGTGGTGAAATCAATGCCCCTTTAAATGAGGTGGTATGCTGGCTGAGGTTACACCAGCCTGAGTGTGTGCGGGGCAGGAGGCAGCTTGTGACATCCATATTGGACAAGATGGAAACTAGATAAACTGAGGAGGTTGGAGAGGAGGGTTATTTTTAGTTGCTGTCAATAATGAAGGTTACAAATCTCTCACCTCTGTGGAAAAGATAGTGACGGAGAAACGGCGGCGAGAGAGAGAGGGGAGGAAAGGGCAAGAGAGTGAGGGATGGAGAGCAAAGGGAGAGGGTGAAGGGTTCAGGCTTGCAGTGTTCTCGGAGCTCCCACCTTAACTACCTGACACAATCCAGAGATGTGGCGGAGGAGAAGCAAACGCTGACAGTCAGTTTTTGCACTTCTTTTATTGGGGTTTGAAAAACACACACACATACAGGGAAATGTGGTTCAGCTCATTTGACAGTTCACCCTCCTTTTTCGCTCACAACTCACTGAACACACTACACGACAGAGCTCTGTGCTTCGGATATTCGGGCAGGCAGGCAGGTGTGGCAGGGCACAACTGTGGATGGAATGTTGGAGGGTGTTAAGGTCAAATGGTCAAATAACACTAACCTAACATTTGTATTTCTTACTCACTATTTACACATCACACTAATAGCAACTAGATAGTGGCCATAATAGCTGCAACAAAAATAGGCCTGAAAATATTATTCTTTGCTCATGGTGCAAATGAGATCTAAAGAAGCAAACAGATCACTTTATCAGGCTTTGTAACAGTCAATATTCTTTAAGTCAGTGTGACTATGTGAGCCATACAGCCAGGTTTAATATTGGGGAGGGTTAGAACCCCTATTTCCCCAACCGCAGAGGTCTGATGTGACCACCCGGGCTGCACAAATCCAATACCCCTTCCAATGTTCATTTTCTCCAGTGATTCATATACGATGTTCAGCCCTGTAAATAGTCTGTGCTGTGATGGTTCATGTCAGGCCTCTGCTACACTCTGCTGCAGACAAAGACACACAGCCTCGCTATTAAGAGTGTCGCGCTGTTCTGTAATATAGACAAATCCATATTGGAGACGGAGCGTTTTATTCCATTCATACAGAAAGCAGGATGCTAAATTACACCCTATTTTTAATCCACACCTGCACCGGGTATAAAGCGAGCGTGTTCGTCTAATCTTTGCAGAAAAATAGCAGTGTTGAACAATCCTGGCAGCTTGTAAACACATTAGTTATACCAGGCTCTGCACAGCTCGCGGTGCTTTGCAGCTGTACACCGCGCTCATAATTATTGTGCATGAGTTGCAACGTTCTCGCATGAGGAGGAAACGTCAGACTCATCAAGATGAGAGGGGGAAAAAAAGCATGTGTCCCTGAGGCTATGCGTCTTTCCTCCACTGTACCTGTGTGCTGTCTGCTGCAAAGAACACAGCAGGTGAAGAGAGGGTTAGCATGAAGCTCAGAGCTCCTCCCTCTCGTCTGAAAAGCACAGTGTCATATCAGACTCTAATGAGTTCCTCGAACTGTCAGACTCCTGCACCACTAATCAGCCTGTTCTGATCTTGGAGACAGGCACAGAAATGAATCTGTGGAGATGTAGTGATAGGCCTCTCTCCCGTCGATGTTCTTTTCCTCCATGAATGTTAAACAGCAGCATTTCTTTTCACTGATGTTTGAGGTGCTGCTGGTTTTGTTTGAAGGGTGACGGCAGTGGCGTGTGTGTGTGTGTGGGTGACTTGAGTCATTCCACAGACTTTTCTCTCCTCCTTCCCTTCCACTTTTTTTCTCCTCATCGCTCTGTTCTTGTCTGCGAGGCTCCTCTCATTGATGAGTCGTCAAAACAAGCTGAGAGAGGCTGAGATGAAATGTGACAGGATTACAATAATCTAATTACCAGAATTAATTAGATGAATCCCATCTAATTAGCTGTAAATGCACAATTATGTCATTTCTTGAAGATTGGTTGTATTGCCTGAGCAGAAATATGTCTGCAGAGGAGACATGACTTACATCATAATATCACTAACAACATCTCACTGCTTATTTAGAATAACAGCTCCCGTGATGGGTAAAGATAACCAGCAAATGACAGCCTGCACATTGGAACAAATTATTTATTCTGTGGTTTTAGAAAGAAGACATCACTGTAATTCAAACACAGACTGAAAATAATTCATTAATTTAGTTGAGACTGCATGTTACTTGCTCTAATTTCACACTTCAAAATAAAACTACCCAACACCCTCAATGAATGTGTCCTCTAAAGGAGCAGAGGGTTCGCATTCACACTACGTGGGCAGCTGCTCTGCCGTTACAGGGTGCTCTGGCCTCCTTGTCACTGCGGTTAGATGATGATAATGATAAAAGATGATAATTAATAAAAACCCAAGCATTGTGCAGAATTAGAAATAAAACAGCCAAACTTGGCCTCTTTTTCACAGAATATTAGACACAGTGTGGAGCTCCTGGTTTATCTATTTCATAAAAGAAAAAACATCCAGCATGAAAGTGGATTAGTTGGATTATACAAATCCTTTGGACATTAACAGGCTCTCAGAAAGTGAGAAAGTGTGGAGACCGGGCTGTTAATGATGTGTCCATGAAACACATCCGTGAGCTGCTCCATTGCCACTGAACAGCAGAATGAATTTAAGGACACAGTGAGTGCTCATGTGATTATCTGCAGTAGACGTGAGCACATTTTCTGCTTAAACACACATGAAATTGTATCCAGGCGTGACATGTCATCAGGTGTAAGAGCACAAACATAAATCACATAAATCCAAAAGCTTTAGTTGATTTTCAGCTTCAGGATTTGTCCTTCCCTCTCCTTCCTAACTCGAGGAGTCTTAATCATTTATCCAAATATTGATTAGGTGGTATAATTTTAAAATGTCTCTTTTTTTATGAAGGATTTTCTCCTCAGCTACAGAGCTGAGCACGGCAGTTATAACAGGAAAAGAAATCCAGATTCCCCGTCTCACCTGGCCGACCTTAAAGCCCTGTTCCAAAGAGATTAGATAGATTGCTGCAGTTAGCTCACAGCCCCTTGAATGCAAACTGTCCACAGCATTGTGTGTGTTGAGGAGAAGGAAAAAGTGGCACCTATTGCCACTGTTAATGAACCAACTGCCCATCACTGCAGATAAACCCAATCTCTTATTCCACTATGGTGTCCAATATCTCACTCTGCTCCTCCTGTCAGTAATTAGACAAGTGAGATGATTTAATTTGCTGCAGAGGAGACACAGCTACGTCTACGTGGACTGCTGATATGTGGGAAAGCCACCTGCACACACTCTGGGTGATAATGGCTTGCAAGCGCAGACAGAGAAAATAATTAAATCATAGCTTTTAGCCTGTCTCACCCCCGAGCCCTTGTGATCAGCATCTTAAAGCAGGAGCCAGCAAACCATTTTCTCTGGTAAGCCCTTGAGATGGTAAAAAGAAAAAAGGTCTCCCCTCCTCACTTTTCTCCATGTGAGCTGCCAATGGGAGCCCTGCACCGTGTGCTGCTTGAGGACAGACTTAATTCTCACATCCCTAGCTGCACGGGCAAAAACTTTGGAAGTTGCCTTGTCCTTCGTTTTTCAGCTGCTGCGAGTTCAAACATCCATTTTGTGCTCATGTCCACCTGCCCCGGGGGGGCTGTTATTTCAACTCAGACATGATCAAGTGGTGTTATGTTTCCCTGACAGGTCTCAGCATGGATGTGGAAGATGACCAGCCGCTGTTTCAGACCAGCTGGGGAGGGGAGGAGGAGGAGGAGGAGGAGGAGGAGGGGGGAGAGGCGGAAGATGGAGACGCACAGGCAGCAGGACGGAGGTGTTTCTCTGGGGATGCTGAGGTGTGTGGAGTGTGGAGGATGGTGGGATGGGTTTACACACAGCCACGGTCCAGTGGAGTGGTTTTAGGGGTCGTTGTCCTGCTGCCATGTGCCCTGTTTGCCTACATGCTCCTCTACTGCCCTCGTCTGGACATAGACCTCTCCTACAGTGCCTTCGAGGTCCACAGTCACTTCTCGTCCGAGCGCTTTGACGCCCTCGCCATCGCTGTGAAGACTCAGCTGGGATCCTGGGACAGACGCAGGCGAGATTTAGATAGCGTTGAGTCTGAGGCTCTGCGGGAGCTGCTGCTGCAGAAGCTGGGCAGGCAGGCAGCATTCAACAGGACAGATAACGAGGGCGTGAGGTCCTCCAGTACTCAAAATGACCATTCACAAGCAGGATATAACCAGAAGAGAGGAGAAGCAGTGAGCAGAGCTGATAGGAGAGTGCCTGATTTGGTTCTGGAGGGAAAGAGGAGACACAAGAGCTCGAATGACACAACAGAGGAGTATGAGGAGAGGTCACAGGACGGAAAATCCACTGTGCCGCTCATTAGGAAGCGCAGGTCTGCTCCCAACTACTACTTGCAGAGTCAGGCCCTTTCGAGGATCGAGCTGGTGTTTGTAGCTCAAGGTGAGGGCGACCGTAATATCTTCACCCCAGAACGTCTGCACACCATTCACCAAGTGGAGCGCCTGCTCATGCAGCACCCTCAGTTCCATCAGTTCTGCTGGAAGCCTATGGAGGTGCTGAGGGATCTGCCACTGGGGCCCTCCTACTGCTCCCCACCCAGCTCCCTCCTGTCTTACTTCTACCCCAGTGAGCGAGGAGGGAAGATATATTACGATGGCATGGGCCCAGACCTGGCTGATATTCAAGGTGAGGGAGTTGAGGGGGGAAGTTACATGTTCAACCTTTTAAGTGTCCTTCTAACTGTACTGACTTGCCGGCTATGTTTCTGTTTACAGGTTCCCTGAGTCTGGCCATCACCCACCCACAGTTCTACTGGTACGTGGACGAGAGTCTGTCCCCTGAGCACCTCTCCTCCGCTCTCTTACGCAGCGAGATCCACTTCGGAGCTCCTCTGCCATCCTACTTCTCCCTGCAGGACCGAGCAGACGAGCAGAGGACACGCTTCAAAGACTTTGTGGTTGGGTACGCAGACATCCTGGCCAAGCAGTCCACCAGGTCAGGAAGAGTATACAATGCTTTCCAGTTTTTTATTTTGCTGTACTCTCTGTGCATGTACAAGACATTGTTGCGTACAGTTCTAATTTGATGTGACCGTGTATCTGCTGTCCTCGTCTCAGCCAGGTGAAGGTGCTGTATGGAGGCACAGAGCTGTTCGATAACGAGGTGAGACACACTTTCTACAACGACATGATGCTGGCTGTCATCAGTGGAGCCTGCATCACTGTGCTCGTCTTCGTCCTCACCTCCTTTTCTGGTACAGTGGTCCTGCTACTTATTCCCTTTGTATTGATTTGTAGAGTTTAGTCCTGAATGTGAATGTTGATGAGCTTCTTTCCTCGTCCCTCTGTAGTCTTTCTGACTTTCTTCGGGCTGGCCAGCATTGGACTGAGCTGCTTGATGGCTCTTTTCTTATACCATGTCGTCTTTGGTGTGAGGTACCTGGGCATTCTCAATGGAGTGGCAGCTTTTGTTATTATTGGGATTGGTAAGAGAAATTAAATTATTTAAAAAAATCATATTTCCATCCATCCATCCAGCCTGCTTATCCTTTTGATGGTCGTGGAGGGTTAACTGGAACCAATCCCAGCTGACAATGAGCAGGAGGCGGGGTACACCTTGAAAACGTAGCCAGCAAATCAAAGGGCCTTCACATAAAAAACATTCAGACTCATAGTAAGACCTACAGTCTTACTATAATTAAACAATTTAACCTAACCCAAATTGGCATGTCTTTGGATTGTGGGCAGAAAATCTCCACAGAAAGACCCTGACCTGGCATTTGAACCAGGAACCTTCTTGCTATGAGGCCACACCAACCTCACAGTGGTGAGACACCACCATGGCACACATTTAGAACCATGTCCGTTATAAATGTAACACTTTTAGTGGATTATGTGGCTGTGGAGCAGGTGGTGCATAAAGAATTAACTCCATATGCTTTACAGATGTGTTATTAATGATCACACATGTCAAACATTATTTCCTGGAGTGTGGCAGACCCTCTTATTTTTATATTTTCCTTTAGTGAAATTCACTTCACTTCACAAAGGCGATACTTGGTTCAGACGGATGCTGCCACTCTCACGTCTCTGAAAGCTCATTTGTTTTCTCATCATCTCCCAGGGGTGGATGATGTCTTTGTGTTCATCAGCACCTTCAGACAAGCATCCCATCTGAGTAGCCCGCAGCAGCGAATGATCTACACGATTAAAACAGCTGGCCGAGCCACGTTCCTCACCTCCTTCACCACCGCTGCTGCATACGCTGCTAACACCTTCTCCCAGGTAACCCTAGAAGAAACATTCAGCTGTTAATCGGAACAGGAAGACTCAATGACTCCCCTGTTATGGATGAATAGAAGTGCTTCTCTCAGCGGACAGAATTTTTAATGTGATGAGCCCAAATTGAATGTTTCAAGGTCCTTTTACACTGTGCTGCGTTTAACTGACAGATCCCAGCCGTGCATGACTTCGGTCTATTTATGGCCCTCATTGTGAGCTGCTGCTGGCTTTGGGTGTCCACCCTCATGCCAGCCGCGCTGTGCATCTGGAGTCAGTGTGTGGAGCCCCACGAACACGCCTGGTTGAACTGGTGAGTCACGAATTCGTCAGCTTTTTACGTGAGCTGTTATTTGTGCATGCTTCGCGACACCACAGCCAAGTTGTAATCCCCTCAGCTGTCTTTCTCCCTGAACTTCCTCCTCACTCTGAAGCTGGAAGTTGTTTTCATGCCTGTCAGCGAGCCAGAGCCCTTTGTCGGATGAGGATGATGATGTGGCACTTCTGTCGGTGGAGCTGGAGCCAGGTGAGATTACTATCTCCCCAGCATTGTGCGAATGGCGGGGGGGAGAATTCGGAAAGGGAATGAGTCCGGGCTGTAAAACACCCCCGTCCAGGCACCACTAAAGCCCTTTCTCTTTGTCTCGGCCAGGCTCCTGTGACACAGATGGCGATGCAGCCATTCTGTCCCTGTCGCTGGAGACACCTCTGTCCCCTCCAGGACAGCAGCATGTGGGTGTGGTGAGCATGAACCTCCAGTGGGCCCTGAAGCATTTAGTGGCAGAGCCAGCTGTGAAGCGACGAAAAGCTGTTCTAGGTGAGATTTGATGTAAACCCTGAGAACTCACGAGGACACAGCTGAGCTCAGTTTATAATATGAAATTTAGATCTACAGTTTGGTTTTCTCTCATTTTGCCTGTCGAGCTTGAGACACATGGTTTAGACACGAGAGGAACCTCAAGCGTAAATGAGAACTATTGAGGAAACGCTGTAATCTCCGTCTGTCTCGAGGGGATTCAGTCTGTCAGAGGAAGAGTAGGCGTCTCTCATGAAGTATTCATCCAGCCTCTTCAGGAGGGACTGTAATTGATCCTTGCTGCTGATCTGTCCCTCAGTTGCTTTATCAACTCCATCAGACCCTCCTCTCTCCCATTGTTTGTCACTATCTTCCTGCTGGCCCAGGTGTCTTCCTCCTGATTCTGCTGTTATCTGCCGGGTGCTGCTGTCTCCTGAGGCCGGCCACTCATGCCCCTCTGCTTTTCCGCCCGGACACAAACCTCCAGACCCTGCTGGCTCTGAGGAGCAACCTCAGCGGCCAAGGCATCTCCTGCCCCCGGTGCTCAGGTGAGACAGACTCCCCCACTTGACTACAAAAATCCAATCCAAGTCTCTGAAACGCATGCTGTGTTCTGCAGGCGTGTTCATGGAGAAGCCCCACTCGTTGTACAGCCACAATTCCTTATCAGCATTTAAGTTTTCTACGCATCAGCAAACTCCGAGCTCGACAACCTCCAATGCTCCTCGGACCTCGGTGAAACCCAGTTCAGGCACCAACCAAACAGGTAGAGGCCCCCCCCCCCCCCAACCTAAAAACCATCCTCCTTCCTTTTTAAAGCCCATTCCATGACTTTGAAATATCGCACTTTTACTGTTTTTAGGCTCTTTCCTGACAGTGTATATATCAAAGCTGGACCTTGGAACCTCTGCAACCATTTATCGTTTCTCCCTTAACACCAGCACTCCCTCCCCATGGAAGCAATGCAGAACAGAGCATGACCAGGTGTCATCATTTCAGGTCTGGAAGATGAAAAAAAATCCTCTCGATGATATTTTTGTTATTGGTTGTAGGGTTTGGTCTCTGATTTATGTCACAACTAATCTTGTTTTATCTGAATAGGCTTATAGTCAGCCCCACAGCAATTACACCAGCAGAATGACAGTGTGTGTTTCCCATGTGTACCACCCGCACCCCAGCTGGATGATCACATCTGGCTCATGCGAGCTCAGGCATGGCTGGACGCCAGAGTTTTCGTTTTATGTAGCTGCGTCTCTGCAGCAGCAGCACAGCAGGTGAAGCCACAAAAGATGAAAACTCAAAGTAAATGTTGGATGGAGTGTTTTTTTAGCGGAGTCCCCATCACTGCAGCTCTGCTCTCTCATCACAGGAGGCTTTACTTTGCACAGCAGCGCCTGAGACCTCATCCCAGCCGAGTGTGTGTCGACCCTCCTGGCTGTGGCATCGGCTCCGGGCCTGATGGACCCACACAGGGAGTCTTTTATACTCCTCTTTCCAGCGGTGAGTGAGGAATTGTCAATGTCAGAGAGCATCGTTAACTTAGAGACAGTTTTTCAGCCCATCAAGAAAACTATGCTTGCACTGCATGCATCACCCTGCTGAAATGACATTTTTATGCAATTTTTTATTTTAGCAGGTTGAAAGTTTAGAAATTGCAGTGATATAACTTATTTTTTCAACTACAGCTTAAAGTTGCCGTCTCTGAACCCACTACTGGGTTTTTCCATAATACTCCAGTTGTAGATATTTTTACATTGGATAAATAAATTTGAGATTTCTCTCTGGTTTTTATTTCCAAAGGTCCCTCGTCTGCTGCCAAAGCGAAACCATCCAAGACGTTTGGCTTTAACCCATGCAGCGGTGGTGTGTGTGGCCGCCCAGCGGTGCGTCCTCTGGTCGACACCGGGGCCATGGTCTTTGTCGTGTTCGGGATCCTGGGAGTCAACCGAACTGAGCGAATGGACAACCATGTTATTGGAGATATGGTGAGGGCCATTATTCATCTACAGAAATAATGCAGAGCCATATTTGTAAAAGATATTCTAATGGTGGTGATATGTTGTTTAATTTTCTTCAAAGGGCAGCATCATATTGGATCCAGACTTTGATATTTTCCAGGAGATGGGGCATCTCTGCAAAATCTGTAAAGCTGTCAGTGCCAACACACAACTAGTGAAGCCAGGAGGAGCACAGTGTCTGCCTTCAGGTAGCAACTGACTGAGATCCTATCACATAAAATAAAGATGAATGGCTCAGTCATGTTTTAATCAAAATTGCTAGCTACTCAAAAACGAATATCAGCAGTTTTTTTTAAAGATTAAAAGGAATATATGGGACGACATTTGAAGATGTCCTTCTGGAGTTTGAGAAGTTATATTAGACATTTTCGACTGTACGATTATGCCATATGAAAAGAAATACTAAAGTATAACCGAACAAGATGCTCAAAATTCCACTCTTTTAAATGCAGGTAACAGGTTGATCTTCTGATATTTCCCCTCTAAAATGACTCGTAACCTCAGGGGGCCTCACGAATATGCCTAATAAAATCCTGAACAAAAAGAAATGAGATAAATCCACTAAGCTGTAACTAAAACAAACCATTCATAGAGGATAAAAGTGCTGAAAAGGCTGTGTCTTGTTGTTCCCTCTGTTCTCTCCAGGCAACAAGCTGTCTTCTATTCTGCCTCTGCTCCACCCTGACTGTCACTCTCTCCCTGAACCCAACCTGCTCCCGGGGCAGCTCTCCCACGGAGCAGTGGGAATGCATGGAGGCAAGGTCCGCTGGCTGTCCATGGCCTTCGAGTCTGTAAGGCTCCTCATCTTTCAGCGCTTCATCTTCACACTTCACCTGCATGTTTCGGAACTGGTATCGTCCCTGACGCGCTACTTCTTTCTCTCCCAAGACCACATACAAGGGGAAATCCTCCTTTCAGACCTACTCCGACTTCCTTCAGTGGGAGAACTTCATCCAGGAGCAGCTCGCCAGCCTCCCGCAGTCATCTGCTCTGCAGCGAGGGTTCCAGACCTGTGAGCACTGGAAGCAGATCTTCATGGAAATCCTAGGCAAGTGAGAGGGGGTGTGTCCTATGTTGTTGGTTTGAAGTCACATCTTGTTATCTCAGAAACACCTCGATGGATTTAAGACAAAATTGAAAGGAGTTCTTGGTGGTCAAAGGTTAAGGCCACCCTGACGACAAAAACAAGTTTGAGGACATAACAGAAAAATGTATTATTCTATTGTGCGGCACAAACACTTCTGACCTTTATTCAACATCATAACTCAGGAACCAAGGGAGAGATTGCGACAACCACACCAAGCGGTAATTCAGGTGCCTGTCAGCGTGACCTTTTATTATGTCATCAGTGATATTGTGTCTTTAACACAGTTAAACAGTTACAAAAAGTACAGGGTACATTAAAAATAAATGTAAGTATGTCCATTTTCTTTGGTTGTTAGCGCTTGGTTCTTGGTTGTCGAATCGGTGAGCATGAAAGAGTCTGATACAGAAGTTCTCTCTGATCTGTCCGTAGGTGTGGAGAGCGCCCTCTGGAGTCTGCTTCTGTCTCTGGCCATTTGTGTGGCAGCTGTGTCTGTGTTTACTGCTCATCCTCTGTTGCTGCTGCCTGTTCTCATAACCATTCTAGGTAAGAGAGGATGCTGTTTGTTCATACTTGTACTTAAATAATTGATTTCAAAATTGATTCACGGCTGTGCCGTGATCGGGTGTAAATGTGAGTTTTGACCTTGAGCAGGAGTGATCTGTCTGGTGGTGGCCATCATGTACTGGCTGGGCTGGGAGATGGGAGCAGTTGAGGCCATCTCTCTGTCTATCCTCGTGGGATCTTCAGTGGATTACTGTCTGCACTTGGTGGAGGGATACTTGCTGGCTGGGGAGACCATGGCCTCTTCGCCCGGTCCTAACTCGGTACGGGAGTGTGAATCAAAATCTGTCTCACAGCAGCAGTCACGAGCAATTAGAAAAACCACCACAGCATGTTTTCTGTTTACACACTAAAACAAGCTAATGATGAACATTTTGGGTTTAATAAGGCAAGGCGCCCCCTGAAGGCTGATGAATAAAGAAGAGCAGCTCGTCCCATTAATCTGTGTTTTGTTTGCAGCAGCTGCCAACTGGGAGGCAGGGGCGGACCCTGGAGGCAGTGAACCATGTGGGCGTTGCCATAGTGTCCAGCGCCGTCACCACGGTGATCTCCACAGTCCCCCTCTTCTTCTGTGTCATTGTGCCTTTCGCCAAGTTCGGACAGATAGTGGCCATCAACACCGCCGTCTCGATTCTGTTCACCCTGACCGTGACTGTGGCCATGTTGGCGAGCATGGCCCCCGCCCGCTTCAGCAGGCCCCCTGGCGCCGTGCTGAAGGCCTCCCTGGCTGTGATGGCAGGAGCGGCTGTGGCAGCGGCTCTGTGCTGGGTTGGAGGACAGCTGGGTGTGTTGGCCTGGCGATCAACCGGCACATAAACGCAACTGTCCGTCAAATCCCATTGATGTCAGCCAGAGGACTCCCTCTGGATGCAGAATTGTATTATCCTTCTCTTGGAAAAAGAATGTCGGATCAGTACCAAATCTCACAGCACAAAGATGTCAGAATCAACTCCATCCTTAGAAGCAGTTTGTCATCACAACAGACATTTTTTCACTTGTATTGATCAGTGGATTGTTAAGTATTGGAGAAAAAAAACATCTCAACTGCTGAGTATCGCTTCAAGATGTAAAGTGTGAGTGACTCAGTACTGGGTTGACATGATGACTCAGTCTGAGGTGTTGCCCTTGGCTTCGAGGTGGAGATGATTTTGAATAATCATTGGGAAACACTGGCTGAGTCACAGTTTTCATCTGTGTAACTTATTAAGTTGTGAAGAGTCGCTGACTCGTGAAGAAGAACCGGCCGGCTAGCTCTTACGTGTGTGAAGATTAGTGTTCACATGATTCATGGCCATCTTCTGAAACATCACACTCGCCTATTTATTTATTTATTCAATATTTTCGGTGAGTGTTCTCTTACTTGTGCAATGTGAATTTCACAGCCAGACAGAGTTATGGACGTCCTGCAGTCGTATTAAAAGTTGCCAAATGTTAACAGTGCACAGTTTTCAGTGTAACCCGTAAATGTCTCGGCCTGCTACACTCGCACTTTCGGAACTGATGCTGCCGGCACACACTTGTTCTGCAGAGCTGTGTGTGCCAAAACTCACTGCAACCCTCATCCTCTTCTCTGACCCTTTCCCATGTTTATAGCTCACATCTCAAACTGTCTTTTTGTCATCAGCCCCAATTGAAAGACACTTTCTGGTCAGCTCCTCAGGTGCACCCTCCACATACCCTCCAACGCACTTGTAGGCACTCACCGTAACCCATTCTGCTCTCGCACAATTCATAGTACCACTCCAACGCCCATCAGCACTCGCTCCATTCTGCTCCGCAGTGAGGGCTGTTTCTCAAAAGTACAAAACACATTAATGGTTGGAGAGAGGGGCTGCGGTAAGAGCAGTAAATTTCTATTGTTTATGTGTGTGTGTTTCTTGGGAACGTCTAATAAAACAGGTGCAGAAAGCCTCGGGTCTTTTACTTTTGGGAAAGCTCAGTCGGGTTTTCCTCTGCATTGTTACATAACGGAGCAGTGGAGCAGGATGAAGAGCTGTCATTGTTTGCTCACAGTCACATCATTTTTGATAGAGCCACTGTAGTCACATGTCTGGTTAGCTGTCATTAATTATTCATATGGAACAGATCAGATTTAATATTTAAACGGCCTCTCGTGTTGGTTCATCTTATGTCATATTGCTCTACATATAGTAGCATTTCTGTGAAAATATGCGTAGGAAGATATAAACAGATATTTTCAATAAAAACAGGAAAACCTCAGTGGACCTTTAATCTGTAGAGTTCTCTGTTCATTATTTTACTGGACCAGCAGCATCACACGTATTATTGCAACAGAAAAATGTCAATTGCCAGTACATTTATAGTGTCAGTGGTCCATTTGTATCTCTTTAAATGAGAGGTCATGTTTTCTTGCAAATAAGTATGTCCACCTGGTGTAGAAAGAGATATACATTTTATAGGATAAGTTGTTTTTGAAATGTGAAAGTCTGGCTACCTCTACCAAGGAGACGGGAGAGAGAGGCGAGAGACCAACTGTCGCATAACCATCACGTTTCAGCTCTGAGAGACTGTTGCGGATAGTGGAGAGAGCGAATCAATGTGGCAAGGATAAATGCTTCACTTCTTGCGTCCGGCACGCGAGGTGGATCCTTGCCTGCTAATTGCTCATTACGGTCCATGCTACCAAATAGCACATCACACAATGAAAATTGTATGTAAATCCAATGATAGTTGTAAAACAAAGCTTACTTCCTGTTGCCAGTAGGTGGCACCAACTTTTTTTTTTTTTCAAATAGAAATCCTCCGAAATACCTTACCATAGGTTCTCTGGCCCAGATAATACTTGTCTGTGAAAGACAGAAGTGCTCAGTGCATGATCAGGACTCACCTGATCCAGATCTACCTATAGGCTTTAAAGGGCCCATATTGTGTAAAATAAATGTTCTGGTCTTTTACTATCCGTAATTACTTGTAGGGGGTCAGTAGGGATCCTCAAAGTATAAAAACAGTTGCTCTGCGGACCTTTTCACTCAGTCCATTCTAAGAAATATGTTATCGAAACGTCTCGTTCCGTACTTCCTCCCCCTTATGATGTCATTCTGGATCGCAGTCGATGGTTGTGGTCAATATGGAGTAAAGTCTACTCCATTGTGAAACTCTGTACTGTAACTCGGGATGTTACTCCTACATTGACCAACTGTCCTGCTAAAACTTGAACAAGCATGAGGACGGTGTAACTTACCGTCCAGAAACATCCTGTTGCCACCTACTGTTAATATGTGGCTGGTCTTCTATAGCTGCAAACATAACCTGACTTTCAGCTGTGTTTACATGAGAGAGTCATTAAGTAAGAATAAGACCAGTGATAGGCCTGGTCGCGGGTCATTAAAAGTGCAGTCAGCCAATCAGAGGAGAGGCTCAAGAGGCCGGCGAAACAGCCTGTTCTGTCTGCAGCTCCAGAGAGAGGCAGAAGTTTTTTCGACTTTAAACCACTGATATATCATTTTAGGGGTACCAATACCTCTAATTAAATCCAAGAAAGGTGTAAAATATGGGCCATTTAATAAAGAGGAATTTGACAGTCTAACCTTTAATGTAGAGATGGTATCTGACTCCTGAACCCAGACCTGGTACCACGAAAGGAGCCTGGTAGCTGAAGGCTTTAACCCTCAGTCTACTTTTACAGAGTCTAGGAATCACAAGTGAGCCTACATTTTGGGAGCAAAGTGGAGAGGAAGTGATCTATGGGGACAATACTGTATTATGAGCTCTTAGATGTATGAAGGGTCTTAATTGTTATATGCCTAAATGTTCGCCGTTATCCTCCTAGCCCAGAGCTACGTTTGGGGCGGACACCACACAAGCGTCCGCCTAAGGGGCACGAGACAGGATCAGCGTCACCTTGCGAGTGCTGCAGTTACTGGTGTAAATGACGCCATTTCCAGTTGAATTTGAAGGCTTACGGACACTTGGATGACACCATAGGAGCAGAATGGAGGCATTTTCCGGATTATTGCTCATTTGAATATGTGGTGGCCATTTACTTCAATTGTATTGGATTTGGCTGCAACGATTCACCCACCCCTCAATTGGCATAGCGAGTAGAATCATTTGGTGAACTATCCCATTAATGTTCTTGAAGCAGTCCTTAGTGATCAGATTCATCAGGCTTCATAGATATTCACAGCTGGAAGTCATCTGTGCAACAATGAAGTGTACATGGAGCTTTCTGATGATGGTGCCTAATAGGAGCATATATTATGTGAAAAGTATCGGCCCAGGTACAGAACCTTGTGGAACTCCATGACTAACTTTTGTGTGCCTGGAGGCCAAAACATTAACTAATTGGAAAGTATCTGATAAGTAAAACTTGACAAATAGAATCTAGATCAAGTGGATTTAGTCGGGTTTCATAATGTGACAGTTGGGCCTTGGCAGAGTTATTCTAGTTTTACCTTATCTGTTAATGTCTAAATAGGATTGTGACTTGAATGTTACTGTCCAAAACTAAAATACGCTACGATACCCTAAATGAAGGCCCTTTACCTTATACCTGCACCTTTCACAAATCTGTATCCTTCTTCACCTAGACTGCAGGTTTATTACATCTGCACGTATTTGACAGTCCGTTTTGTTGGGGTAAGCAGAACGACAGACCCAATTTCAGTCATGCCGCGTTGGCAGTTTTTGGCGCAACAATACCACACCGCTATGCTCCACGTGTTTTTATGAGAACACGCAACAGGAGAGAAATGGAATTATTGAGGGGGAGGCAGAAATGAAGATGTGGCAAGATGGAAAAAGTAAACCCGGTCCCATTCAGTGCTCTGAAATGACAAGCTTCATCTATAGAGAAATACAGATATTCATATTTCATATGAATTTATATAGTCGTTCCTTGTGTTGGCTGGCTGTCAGAAAACTTGTCTGAACCTTATTTCAAACACAGACCCATGTGTCATGTAAGTCCTCAGTGCTGTTACTCCTACTCCCATGTCCTGGATTGCACTCAAACAGGAACTCAGTAAATGCAAAGCAGCACATGGTTGAACTTCATATGAAAAAGATATACCCGTAATCAATTAATATTGTGAACAAAGGTCAGACATCAAATGTGTATCGAACCGCTGCAGTGTCACACAACATTACCCCCACAGCGTAGAATGAGAAAGAAATGCAGAAAAGGAATGAGTGAGCAACATAGTATATTCAACATAGACCAATGGCTATACATGAGAAGGCAATTTTAGGGCTAATGTCAACAGTACCTTTCCACCTTTACATCATACATGTAATTACTATAACAATAAATAGCCAGGCTCATTTGGTTCTTGAGAAATACTTCATTGTACCAAGAAAAAGGCATTTCCTCTGGAGAGAGATTATTTTACATCAGACCTGTAAATCAACACTGAAACATTTAGTCATATCTTTATTACCCCATGTTGCAGGGCACACACAATGTTCAAGTATGCCTGAGGAACTAAATGGAGCAATTAAAAAAAACAATTAAGAATAAGAGAGATAAAATGCATTTTAAAAATAAGTGAACTGGCATTGCATTTCACAAAAATTCATAAGCTCATGATTTTGGAACAATTCTCTGTAAAGTGCTAACTGGTTCGAGCTGAGAAAAGCACATGTTCCCTTTGAAAGATTATACACATGACTTTATACATAGAGGTACAGTAATAGCCAGTCGTCAAGTGAGCAATTACCAACCAGAAGACATGGACCACATTTCTTTTATTAGTCCTTTAATAATATAACTGCTTCCTTAATTTCCTTGTTAATGGTAACAACGAGAATCTTGCCACTGCATGCCAGGACAATGCCAATTACAAATGCTGGTGTTGCCGCTGTACAATTTTTCCTTCGCTGCTTGTAATTACATGCAATTGACCGACATACAGTATCAAAATCTCAAGTCAAGTCTTTCTAATCCTTTTAGAGACAGGAATCCTTGAACCGAAGGGATTAGAGAGTGAGGAGAGGAGGAGAATTACAGAGGAGCGCAGGAGATCCCTGACTCCCTCCCTCCTCTCCCTTCTCCTCCCCCCCTGGATGTGGTGGTCGGCACGACAAAAGCAGGGATCTGCCCAGCTGATGCCTGCCGTCCTGCAGGTCCTGAGAATCCACTGTTTTCCTTGTGTGCCTCTCATTAGGAGGCATGTTAAAAAAAAAAAAAAAAAAAGAAGAAACAAATGAAAAAAATTATATGGAGGGAACTGGGTCAATACATTTTCCCCCAATGTCCGCCTAAAGTGGACGTCCACCCTCCCACCCCAATCCTAACCATAAAAAGGTAGAAACAAGGTGTACTGCAGAATGGCTTTACTCCTCACAGTCTGTGGGGGGAGCTAGAGCCCCTAGGAGCTGAGGTGCGGTTGGTGGTCTTGCGGCTGTTCTGTCGTGTCTGATTCATCTTGGTGGCCGAAGGGTTCCGAGCGTCAGGCTGGCGCCTCCCCTGGGGGCCCCTCCGCTTGCCCCTTGGCCCTGCGCGGCCCCTTCCGGCCACCGCTTGTCACTTGCGCGAGTGAAGTGTGTCCTGAAACTTGGTGCTGGTGTAGCGGACGTGGAATCCTTTTTTGTTGATTGTGTCGTCAGAACGGAACTTGATCACAATGGAGTCACCGGCTGAGTAGATCTCCTCTGGAGGCTGTGGAGAGGGACACAACAACAGGTTAATTTGTGGCGTTCTGCTTCTCTGACTGCACTTCAATTTAAACTAAGCCCTTGTCCCACGCTGAGGCCGGAGTCAGATCAGTGACCATGACGAATGGCTTCTTCCTACAGATGACAGATAGTTCTGAACCAGCCAGGAGCCACAGGGGTCCAGGCACCAGGAATGGCCCTTCTCAACCTTATTCTGATTCAGGCTTCCACTGCTATCGATGTGAAGATAACATTTTCTCTGATGATTGCTGCACCACAGCAGAGAGCTCATTCCTTCACTGAACAAAACCGTTTACTGCTACACAGCTTCATGTGCTTCTACTGTCCTCAGTACAGTGAGCTAAAGGGTTTCCAGTGAAGCACAAGTTAACTTGACCTGGCTGTTTGTCAGGATCGTGGTCGTCACATGAATATTAATTTGGAACATCAGAGTGAAAAATAAGTAGTTGTTCGAGGTGCTGTGGCAGCTGCCCTGCGGCTTCGACAGAGACAAGCACTGCAATGTCAACGCAGCTCCAGCAACCAACTGTAAATACACCAGACTGTTGATTAAAGCTGCCATTCATAACATTAATAGTAAATCTACAATGGCCCATAAGTCTTAGCTCATTGGGAGAAGGATTTAAAACACCAGAAAAAAAGGTCTGCAAATGTTATTGTGGATCCGACAATAAACAGTCGTCTGTTTAAGGGAGAAAAAAAAAAGCCCCTGGCTAAAAGTAAGCCCCCCCACACTCTAATGAGTTTTCACCCTACTTTGGTCTGAATTGTGTCAGTTTATTTTTCGACCGGTTTTATAAAAGGAAACTTGATTGAGGAGCTGCTCCCCAGGGTTCTCCGGCTGCTACGTCCCCTCCAGCGAATGATTCACAGGCACAGGCTGTGAGTAAATGGCCAGAGCTTATTACTGAAGTGTGTAAATGGAATCAAGCTGTTCTCTGACCTGAGGAAACTTGTTTCTACTCCCTGCTGCCCACATTGTTCCGGACTCTGCAGCCTCAGCATTGGCTAATTAATTTGTATTTACAACCCAGTGCCAGAGATTCTAATAGGCCATCAGCGCCCAGGGAGCGACGGCTTGTGTCGACCTAAAGCGGAACTCCCCCAACTCGTTGACTTTCATTCAAGTAGGAGTGGAATCAAAAGCCCCAGAGTCCTTCAAAGTCATCCCATTCAAAACCCCTGGGAAAGGTTACTCCACTGCAAACAATTGTCTCAACCCTCCTGCTGTTAAAACACTTGTTAAAGAAGAGGTTGCTTCTAAAATTGCTCTTACCCCTGAGCCACAGTAACGCCCCAGCCGTGGAGACTTGGTGTCATCTCCGTCGAACAGCTCCATGTAGTCATAGCCACAGTCTGCCTCCTCCTCAATCTCGAAGGTCTGGAAGATGAGCTCCACGCCGTAGCCTTTCTCCGCCGAGATCACCCACTCGCAGTCGGAGGCTCCGGGGTAGTTGTTGTCCCCAAACTGGGCATGGGAGAACAGGTCCTTGGTCTTCACCTCTGCCTTGAGGTGACCACCACACTCTGTGGACAGAGAAGATGAGTTGAGACTTGCTTCGCACTACTGCGGCTCATTTCTGGTTCCACAGTCATCCACATAATAAGGATTCTTAAACACGCTCTGTTTTTAAATATGAGTCATGATCATTCCCGGAAGGGAAGGTGATTTGGGACTAAATCTGAACCATGTGCATATTATACCACACCCCCCTCCAAAAAAAACGTTCAGAGTTGGATATGCTGTCACATCAACACCTGTTCTTACCTGCAGTGTGCGAAGCCTCAAATCCTTTCTTCTGCACTGAATTATCCGAGAAAAAGCGAATGAACAGCTTGTTGCCACTAGACATGATGGGCTGCGGCTTCTTTGTGCCACAGTAACGACCCAGACTTGGGGCTTTTCCGTCGCGGCCATCGTAAATCTCAATGTGGTCGTAAGTACACTCCAAGTGGGCCTCCAGGTCGATCTCATTGAAAGTCTGTGACAAAAACAGTCATTACATATTTTATATTATTATAATTAACTCAGTGTTCAGACGTTTACACTCCTTTTTGAAGTCAAACAACATAATGGAGGGGTGGAGCATGACCTCAGGAACAATCTAGTGTTATTCTCCGGGAAACAAACGCAGGCATCACGCTTTTGAATATTATGCGTTGGCTGCTGGTTTTCTTTAAAATGATTTACTGCGTGTCAGTGAAACAGTAAACAAATATAAAATAACAGAATCATTGTTGGTGGTGCCAAAACAGTCTCTGCACGGTAAACGCAGATGTACTCAATGAATCTAGCTGTTCAATTACACAAATAGGCAACACACTCCAATAAATTCAGGACTGACGGGTGAAACTACACAGAGAGCAGGAGGAAGCGGCACGTACGATTTTGATGCGGTGGCCTTGAGTGGTGGTGAGGGCCCAGGTGCACGCCTTCTTGCTGGGGTATTTATCCGGCCAATTGGGGCTGGTGATGATACCACTCACACTGTTCACCGTGTGGTCACAGCCAGCTGCAAACAGACATCACCGAGTTAACACAGACCTGTGCATCTTCCTGCACTCAAACCCTTAACTCCAGACAGCAGGCGCCCAGTGGCCGTGTTGAGGAGAAATACCTTCTTTACAGTCGTGCTTGTTCTCGTGCAGCACAAAGCCGCTCCTGCACTGACAGCTGTAGCTCCCGAAAGTGTTGACACACTCGTGTTGACAGCCGCCGTTCTCCTTGGAGCACTCGTCTTTGTCTGCGGAGGAAAAGAGGACACAACCTTTGTGACTGTTTCCTTTGTAGACGACAGTGAAAGGGGCTAAATGGAAATGATAAATGGAGTGCATTCATATCGCACCTTTCTAGTCTTTGCAACCACTAAAAGAGACACACACACACACACACACACACACACACACACACACACACACACACACACACACACACACACACACACACACACACACACACACACACACACACACACACACACACACACACACACACACACACACACACACACACACACACACACACACACACACACACACACACACACACACACACACACACACACACACACACACACACACACACACACACACACACACACACGGCTAATTTGAGCTCTGCATTTGCACTGGGACACTTCGACATCAAACCACTGATAGGAAGTCTGATAATTTAATTCAAAACGGTTCGAGCCACTCACCTGAGAAGAATTGTGCTTTAAAGCCCTTCTTAGACACGGTATTGTCGGATTTGAACTCAATTCTCATGTTGTTATACTGAGAGGTAATGGCTTCTGGCTTCTCGGCCCCGCAGAACTTCCCATGTAGCCTGGAGTCTGCTGAGAGCCCGCTGCGCACCTCCACGTAGTCGTACTTACAAACCTGAGCAGAGAAACAGAGCATGTGAAGAGGCTGGGGCATTTTCATTTCATTTTGAATACGACACATGAAGGAGAGGAAATTGGGTTCATTTGCTGTGAAAGAGGAGAGCTGTGGGTGCAATGACTGAGAGGGACAACACAGAACAAACCCACCCCGTGTCGATTCAAAATAACCCCAGTGCTCACGTCATTGCCCTCAGTCTCAAAGACGTCAAAGAGCAGAGTGATGCGGTACTGCGTGGGGGCGACCAGCTGCCAGATGCAGTTCTTGTTTGGAGGGTACTCTCTGGGCCAGCCTGGGCTGGTGATTGACCCATTCAGCTTGGTGATGAAGCCTCCACAGGCAGCTGTACGGAAGACACAACCCATGGGAAGAGACAAAGACAAATAGTGAGAACTCGATAGAGATGTTGCTGAAACAAGAGCACTCTGAAATCCTTTCTGTGTCTTAAATAAACCTGATTAGTGGCTGTACTCCACGAGAGCTTTGTATCAGCTACACAATACACAACATGTTACATGGTGCACAAACCCTCAACAAGCTATTGTTAGACAATAATAATGTGCACTGTTTATTCCTGCAGCTGGTGGGTTATTATATGTGAATGCTGGTATGAAAATACAGTATTTAGCTACTTTAACAGGCAACACAGACGTTAGGCACCTGTTTGTTACCCATTGTATTTCTTCTTTGTAAAGTTAATGTTAATTAGTACAGTAAAATACTGTTATTCCATGATACCACATTCGTTCGGTTTTAATATGCATTTTTTTCACTTTATTGACTGTATCCTCTGTTACTCAATTACAATTTTCATGTAATTGTACTTCAGATTCATGTTAAGGTACTTTTCACTTTTACTCCATTACATATTTCAGCAAATATCTATACGTTCTACTCCACTACATTTTACAAAACATTGCGTTACATGTTCACATTGTTTTTTATATTTTTAGAATAATCAATAATGTGAAGGGATTGGTTCGCTGATCCAATCAGAGTGGGAATGAAACACTACACCTCCTGGAGCAGCAGCATCACTGGTTTTGAAATACTTAGGATGTATTCAGAAGAGGCCAAGACTCATCCATTAATTAGTAACACAAGTTTTTCCGTTCTGTAGTGTTCTTCATTAATGTGAAAGTGTGTTCTTGAATAATAGTTTTACGTATACCTATTTAAGTATATTTCAAGGCGAAAAACTATGTAAACTTCTTTTACATAAGTATAAAGGTTAATGTTGTACCTTTAGTTAAGTACATTTTAGTACATGCTGTCATGCTTATTATATATCAATGGGTTGGTTTGTGTGACACAATTATATATGTTGCAATTGCATTGTAATGAACCTATCTTTACAACTTCAACTGAGTGTGCAATATCTCATTTTAATCTGCTTATACATTTGTTATGTATATTTGTACACAACGCAAAGCTGGAGTGACCGCTGACTTCCTCTGGGGGCGGTTGGCCACTGTGTGCCCTTACAGTTGGATCTTAGACAACGACACGTGCTTTGAGATAAAAATAACACTTGAGTTGTTGCGACTCAAATCCAGACGGCACAATCATCACATTGTTTCTGTTGTTTTCAGGAAGGACTGTACTTATTGCGTTTGAGTGACTAACTGTGTTAAGTCCTTCAGTGTAAATGACACAGTGAGCAGGTCTGGTAACCGTTTCTCCCTGTACTTACCCTCGCAGCTGCGCTTGTCAGCCGCCAGCTCATAGCCCGGGTCACAGGCGCACTTGTAGCTGCCTAGTGTGTTGACACAGCGTTGCTCACAGCGACCGTTGTCCGGTTTGGAGCACTCATCCATCTCTGAAAAACACAAAGATTATGTTGGGACCCTTTTCGCTGGCCCCCTGGCTCGATTGCAAACAGGAAAAACCCTCCAAAACAAGAGCAGGGGCAGGCAGAGAGGGTCGCAAAAGAACCCGACGGTGCAAGTGGAACAAAAAAAGTAAATACACTTAGAAAAAGATAAACGATAATGACAGATGGAGCGATTCCTGGAACGTTCTCTCCTAAGGGTTTACAACCTTTAACCCCTCACCTTTGAAGAAGTTGGCAGCGAAGCCGGCCTTGTTGACCGAGCCATCTGAAACAAATTTCATCCACAGGTGGTTGGAGCTGGTTTTGATGTCATCTGGCTTGTCGTAGCCACAGAAGCGGCCCAGCAAAGGGCCGTTCTCAGAGTTGCCATCACGCACCTCCAGGTAGTCATAGGCACAACTGTCGTGTCTCTCAATCTGACAAAAGAGGGTTTTCGATGTTTTAATTGGTAAAAAAAGTCCTAAAATTGACATCAAATAATACTTTATTTGAAGGACATGTGTCTTACTTCAAACGACTGGAAAGTGAGGCCCACGTGGTAGCCCTGAGCTACAGAAATCTTCCACACGCACACTTTGTTGGGCCTGTAGTCGTCAGGGTAGTTGGGGGACTGGATCTGGCCGTTGTCCTTCTTCACCTCCCCACCACAGATGGCTGCATGGGACAGTAAAGACAATTAAAACACAGCCCTAAGCTCCCTGGATCATCAGCACGTTATTCTGAAAGGGGAAAAAAAAAACTCTGTGCTCACTGTTCTGATTTATGCATTGTGGATTAGCTGAAATGCCTCCACCACCAGCTCTCTCTCTCACACACACACACACACACACACACACATCATCCCTTTGCAAGGTCTGGAAACAATGGAGTCGAATGTGAGGGCCAAGCCAAAATCTGATTAATGCAGTGTAAAGTGCCTGACACATCAGCAGTAGGGGAGCCAAAAGCTGAGCGATGTGCTGGAATGGGGGGGGCAGCGAGGTCGTGCAGCGGGTGCTTACCCTCATAGACGGCGGAGAAACCTTTTCCCACCCAGTTACTGCTGCTGCGGAACTCGATCCACAGGCGGCTGTCGGTGGAGATGATGGGCTCGGGCAACTTATCGCCACAGAAACGACCTGGGTCACAGGTGGAGATGCACACAAACAGAGTATGAGACCTGAGATAGCAGAAAGAAATTCCTCCACACAGCTCTTTACTGCAACGCAACTGAACATACTGCGACGGTACGAGAGAAGATGAGGAACAGTTTTTAGATTTGACCAACAATAGATAATAATTGGCCTTAAAATTTGCATAGTATTTGATATCTGGTAAAGTCATATACTGTATGAAATGGGTTTACCATACAGTTTCTTTAAATAATGTACAAATTCTACTTATTCAAGAAAGTTTTTCATGAGCTGGCTGCAGCAGTACAGAGAACAGTCAAAAAATAGACTTCAGTAAAAGTAATAAATAAGTGAACATGCAATATAAAACATGTGGAAATATAAAAATAGACAGAGAATAGTTTGTATATCCTTGTATCAACAGCCTGGAAACAAATTCAACACTGAATCTCACTAACTTTATGGTTTTCTTTTACGCTAGCACATAGAAGACCTTTGAATTTTGGAGTATTAGTGGGACAAAATAAGACGTCTTTGAATCCATCGAGACAAGATTAATCAATCATTAGTTGGGACCCCAGGACAGTGGTCTCCAGTTAAAACTGACCTTTGAGTGGCGCCTTCCTCCAGTATCCATCTCGGATCTCCACGTGGTCGTACCAGCACAGGTGACTCCTGTACAGGTCCATGGAAGTGAAGTTCAGAATGATCTTAAAAACCAAGAGAGAGAGTGATTATTGACACAGTGTGGGCCAGAAGGTCAAGCAACACTCAGACTAATGGTATGCGTCTGACTACTAGTGATCTGAGTTATAATCTTTATTTGCAGTCAACGCAGCTTCTGTTTAAAGGTGTCTCAGAATTGACCTGGAACTTTCCATGTGCTCGTACCTTTTCCCCCGGCGTGACTGATATTCTCCAGATGCAGTGCATGTAGGCCGAGTATCCGTTGGGGAAGCCAGGAGAGGAGAAGTTCCCGCTGCTGTCCTGCAGACTGTCCCCACATCCTGTGCACAGAGACAAAACGTACACACTGAGCGGCATGTGAAGGCCCAGGCTGTGAGCAGTGAGCTGTGAGCTGCGACGAGCCGCCAATTAGTCTCTGCCTGAAAACAACAGAGAGCCACTAAATCCCAAATATATAGTCATCAGCTCTGAAGTTAGCTGGCTGCAGAGACAGATGCTCGATGGCGGAACTGTCAAACTGAACGTGAAGCAAAGGGCAGCTCTTGAATGTTCAAAGCCACATCTGCTGATAATATCCCCCCCTCTACCTCCCCCCTCCTACTCAAGATGATGATCACACAAAAGGAATGTGTGAGACACTTTCTCTGAGCATCCTCTTCTGGAAATAAACCTGGCCCGCTAAAAATAAAACAGCCCTCTGGAGGACGTGATGCATTATGTACGTGTTGCCAGTGAAAAAAAACAAAAACACCACCACCCTTAGTCTGACTGGCAAACCTAAGTGCGCAAGTGTGCGGAGACTGATTTCCAAACACAATACACAGCCGCGTGGAATAACTTGAGGGGGGCTGCTGCCAAGCTGGGGAAAGATGTGTTTAATTAAGACCAGGAGGAAATGACAAAGGTTCATCCTGGGAACTGCGCATGCATTCATTATTGCCTCAGTGTTATCTTTACCTTGGGCTGGGTTTCTTAGGAGAAAGGAAAACATCCCCCCCCCCCGACTGTTTGCATTTATTGCCTCCCTCGAGGATTGTGTGTAAGCAATAAAACGAGGAGCCCTGAGCTACGGGTTGTGTGTTATAATGCTTGGCAGAGGTCTGCCCATGCTGAACCATTAACAAGCACTCAGGCACACACTGGGGGTGACAAACACTCCCAGGAATTTCGCATAAATGGGAGATTCATGGCTCTTTAAGATTTTTTTTCCCAAGACCACGTGGAGAGACTCACAACCTCATCCCCCACAATGTGCGCCACATCATCGTCTTCCTCAGCAGACAGAGATGTCAGACAGAAGACTTTTCCAGACACCTATTGATCCATTTAAGGTTAAAACTTCCAGTTCTACTGTGAAAACCACAACGTCTGGTCCCTCTCGCGTGACCCATCACTATATTTGTTCTTTGTGCTTTAATGTGAGGCTGACAGCTCAGCTATTCAGGCCTGACCTACAATTAACAGACATCAGATCTATCCAGCAGAAGGCTGCTCTCATTGTACATCTGTTAATGCTATAAATTGGATTTACTTCAAAAAGCATCAAATCCTCTCTTTTCTCTCTGGAAGCATTAACAAAGTTCAGGACAAGTTCCAGAATTACACAACTCTTCTTAGAGCATAGCTGCACAGTTTGCATGGTTCACACTGTGTGTGTGTGTGTGTGTGTGTGTGTGTGTGTGTGTGTGTGTGTCTGTGTGTTGTGCGGACACGAGCATCGACAATCTCTTTAGTCCGTCTTCTCGAAGCCAGCTGTTCTTTCAGGTCTATCTGGGAAGCAGTGATGACAAACTTCCTCACCCTGGCTGGTGTTTACACTCCTCCCAGCTTCAGAGACTCGGACCTTGTAGCCAAGGAACCGCAACGCACCACATCAACAGTAGATGCTTTGCTCTTTCTACACAGTGTGGAGCTGCATCTGGAGGAGGGAGGAGGAGCTACAGACCGCTCTCTCAGGGCTATGTTGCGCACACATGCAAAAATAGACAGGAAAAACCCATAGCAGACAGGATCTGTCATTAGGTCTTACTGGAGCATTTGTAGAGTTTGCGTGCCTGTATGATATCCCCTTTGCTCAGTCTGGTCCTCTGGCCAATGGGCGGCCGCACGCCGTTCACATCGTAGCGCGGCAGGATGGTGTCCAGGAAGATGCCTCTGGAAATCCAAAAGACAGACTGACGTTAATGTTAATGGAAGTCACACTGCATTTACACAATCCTGCAACCTATGGTCCAACATCACAACCTGTTGGCTCAGGGATTAAGTGATTGACCATTGATAAGTGTAATTCAATCACTGTCAACAGCATTATTAACGTTTTCTTAAAAAGGCCTGAGACTTGCAAATACCAGCATGAAAACGAGCACCAACAGTCTCCACTAAGCCAAACAACATGTGCTTGTTTTGTAGAAAAATACAGTAAATCCGGCTGCCAGAGTGGAAGGGGGCATGGAGCGCTCGTATTCATCCTGCTCATGTTTGGATTAGCATTTAAACAAAGATGTAAACATAGCAATGCCGAACACGCATATGCAAGCACTACCATACATCTGTGTAACATACACACGAGAGGCTAAAACCCCACATCTAATAAATTAAATCAACACTCCTTCAAACTACACCAGGGAATTCTAAGAGATAAAGAGCTGCTTGTGTAGACCTGGCAGCGGATAAATGCCTCAGCATGAGGCCTGAGTACCTGCTGTCGACCTCCACATGAGCACGCACAGCCATGTCGACTCAAGAGTATTATTATTATTATCAGGGATAAAAACCTAACTGCTCGTAGTGTAATAAACATTAGATCATTAAATCTACTTATCAAAAAGCTGTTATCTCCTGACACGTTTTTTATAGTCAACCCATCTATTTCTAACAGGGCACATTAAAAGCTGTGAAGAGAAACTGATTTTTTTTCTTCATCACTGGAACTTCACTTGCCATTTCCTCCATGCAACATGCATGGGAGGGTTCAATGTGTTGTGAATCATTACCTCTGCAAAGGAGGTTATGTTTGTGTCTAAATTTGTTTGTTAATAAGCAGGATTACACAAGAATCTGAACCGATGAATGGCCGTTTCACTAAATTGTGTGGAGCGGTGGGACATGGATTTTGGTGCGGACCCGGATCAAGGGAGGGGATCAAGGAGTTTTAATTTCCACTTACTTGAACATTGCGAGAGGGCTTTTTCAACCTTTTGAAAAAGCCTTTTTGCAAACAATAATTCATGGGTCTTGATGAAAAAATAATAATCTGGCTTATTTAGAGGACTGATATTTCTGAGTTTGTGTAATCAGGTGCGATTGAAATAAAGATCTGGATCTCGTGAATATAAATGTGGTTTTATTTTGGAGGAGTTAGGGGCCCAGTGGAGGTATGTGCTCTTCTGAGTGCCTTTCCAGTTTCTATTGTTTTCATAAAGTATTTAACTTTAACTGTGATTCCTTTACATCTAGTCATCTCCGTCTAAATGCGGCAGATGGACGGTTTCAGTAGCTTATCACGTTTCATTGGGGTCACGCGGTCGGCCTCAGAGGTTAACGCTGCCATCCTTCTTAACACACCCTACAGATGGACCCAAACTAAGAGCCTACCACCTTCTACTGAGCTGCAGAGAGAGGACAATTAAATTGCATAAGCTGTGAAAGTAGGAATGTGCACAAAAGCAACATTAAAGACTGTAAAAACCCATCAGGTGAAGCAGCTACAGAGCTTTTCTTTTGAAATGGCCGAAGAGAACAGTAAGTCCAGAGAGACTCTTTTCACACTGCTGCCTCACTTGACACTCTGCTAGTTTATCATCTCCGTTTTTCTGTAAGCATTGGCGAGCAACGGCCTGGCTCCCTGGTCGTTCCCATGGTGACATGCCCATCAATGGCAGGCATGTGCAAACAGAGCAGCCTGAGCTAACAGTTTAGTCTCTGCCTGTCTGTGTGTCTGTCTGTGAGCTTCCAGGAGCCCGTACGCTGTCGGTCCAGTGAAAAACGCCACTCCAGCCGGTGTCAGGGCAGACAAAGGGCACACTGGCAGGTCTCTATTTGAGTTGGCACCGCTCCATGCACCAGTCCCCGAAAAATATCTCTGGAGCAAAAGAGGAGGAGGGGGTGTATAGGCTGAGTTGTGAGTTGGATAACACAACCCAGACAAAAAGCACGGGGATCAGGCCCTGCTTCTCCCCAGGAGACACAGAATAACATCAAGACACGCCATGAAATCTACTGGACAACATCCGCGCCAAAGGACCCGGCTTCCCACGGTGATTTACTGTAAAACATCGAGCAAACACACTGGCTCATAATGGAGTAACAAAGCAAGACACTGGCATAGGTGAATCCACCAATCAGGGCGCAGGGAAAAGGGCCTGGGCTGACTTGTGAAAAGCTAACAGGAGCCCCTTGACTGCGAATACAACTCTGTGAGACATTCCCCAGCAGCGGTAGCCATTCCTCCCTCATGTCCAAACAGCATAATTAATCAGTGTTCCACGAATTAGGGACCGGAGTCGGACCTGGAGTGAAAACAGAACAGAGCGGATTACCCAGCCTAAACCTGCTTGAGGGCCGGACCGGGCTGCTCCATTGTGCAGCAAGCTGTGATCAACACCAAGAACTTGCAAGAACATGGTTTTCAGTCCAGATCTTGGCTGAAGAATAATAACAGCTGAATGGGCATCCTGTGTGTAAAGTGCTGAGTTGACCAATATGAGAGAAAAACAAATAAAAAAATCCTCTCAAACACAACAGTTGCAGTGGACATTATTCAGGGGCCAACCTTAAAGCCCACTTGAAAAGAAAGGTTGTTGTCTGTAATCATAAGAGAAGTTTTAGAATAAGATTCGACTTCATACCAGATGTGTCTGCTCTCCGTTTTACTCATTTTCCAGTTTTCCTGCACAGTTTAAAACACTAAAAGCCAAACAAAATACAATTGCTTTGCTCCGTTCCAAGTGCAGTGCATTGACCTAAAGTTTGGACACAGACACTCTGGCATTTTTCTTAATGCGTTGGCCTGCACCCAGCCACAGCCTCTGTTTAGACAAAGATTCCCTCTCTGCTTCCCAGAATCTGTTTGCCGTGCGGCAGTTGATTTGCGAAGAGGCCGATGCGCAGAGAGAGCCACACAGCACATGGGACTGCTGTTTATTTTTTAGATCTACACACAGCTGGCACACAGGGTCGAGTAAGAACAAAAGGACGACCAACAGCTGGTTCTCATATCAGACCGAACTCACTTGTTTTACTTTTCGTGTGGCAGAGTTCACATTACAGCCTCCCTGACCAAGTGAGGCCTCTCAAAACCGTTGCTGGTTTATCTACATAACAGAGGCACGGGTCAAAA
The DNA here is from genome assembly GCF_949316205.1 of Platichthys flesus. NCBI lineage: Eukaryota > Metazoa > Chordata > Actinopteri > Pleuronectiformes > Pleuronectidae > Platichthys > Platichthys flesus. Next base: position 17,010,384 of record NC_084947.1, read on the forward strand.
CACTGTTTCCATAGGCAAACCTGACGTCATATCCTGCCATTCCTACAAGGACACAATAACATTTACACAACTTTATGTAAAGTTTGGATGTCACCGCTTAGGACATCATTAAATGGACAGGTTGTCAAGAGGCTGTTTCGTAAAAGCCTCACTACACTCGTCGCAGTTACAGTAATGACTAAGGAGCCGGATCTGAGTCCACTTTTCCCATGAGATCTATTTTGGCTCTGCAGTTACCCAGCTGGTGAATAGCTCTTCAAATGAACCACATCCTAAGATGACTGGAGTACGAGCCTGACTGATCAGCATCCGTCACAGTTCTTTTTCTAGTAAGCTTATGTTTCTGACGCCTCAACACCCCTGAGCAGAGCTGTGTGACAGCACGTCTGGCAGAGCTTCCTGTCGCATCCGACGGGGAGAGGGGGGGCGACGTCAGCTGGTGGCAAGTTTAATATGATTTTCATTGCTTAAACATCTATGCAACGCATTTCCAGTAGCAAACAAACAACAAATGTAGCCCCAGCTGGGACTTCAACGTTTAGTCATTGAAGATAGAGGGGGTAATTTATGTCTGAAACACAATTTATCTTGTTTGTTGGAATCTTCTTCAATTTCAACCAATAAATACAGTCTGTTGAAAAACTATAATGATAAAATCCGGCATCTGTGGCCTTCGCATGGACTGTAATAAACATGACCAATCACTAACCCGCCTGCCTGTTCATGTGTTTTGAAGGTGTAGCTTTGATGAAAGGGCACATGGGTGGGGGAAGGATGCATCAGGTTTAGCTTGATCTTTTCCATGATTACCAACCCTAGCTTTGATGCCTAATTATTATTTGCATACTTATATCATATAGATATGGCACTCAGGAGAGAGTAAACTACTGCAAAAGCCCTGCAGCCACCCCCCCCCCCCTGAAATTCTATCCAGCTGCACCAGATATCATAAACTCATAGATATAAGTCACTTTAATGTCAGTCCCTCTAATGTGCATGATTTCGAGGAATTCCGTTTGAGAGTGTTTGTGTAATTTTGAATACACAAAAACTAACATACATACATACAAAATAACAAACAGACAGGGGTGATAACATGACCTCCTTGGAGGAGGTACATATTTAGAGTAATGTGAATCTCTTTACTGAGGCTGGGTATTATCAATAATGCACAACTGTAAATATACCCGGTTTGAGGCCGTTCATTTTCCACTACTGGAGTTCTAACCATATGCAGGTGATTATTAAGGGTTGATTTGAATCGTGGCTGGGGAACCACACGTTTAGCAGCACGGCTCGTCGAATAACACAAAGTCCTATGAGGGTGATAAAAAGCTTAGCAGCAGACACCTCGGATACAAATCCACCGAGACCATGCATCAGTCGAGGGTAAATATAACTAATCATCAAAGCGTCTTCAAAGAGCCTGTAGGAGCATAATGAGGTGGTTGATGGTATGAAAGCACAACTTTTACAAGAAGCTCCACATAGGCTTGAAAGTGGTGCACAGATATTATGTTGTGATGAAGCACGGCCACTGTTCCTGGTCCAGTTCTGCTGCAGGACTGATGCTGTTTTATGGGGGGGGGGGGGTGCTGCTGCTAAATCAGCAGGAACTGAGGAGCAGAGCCTTAATTTGAACAGGCTGTGGGAAGGAGCCGGCATATTCCAGACAACACTTTCACTAAGGCTACAAAGACTTAGCATTCGTTTGAAAGAAGAAATAAAATACCATTTGTTTTATGTTGATGAGAACTTTTCACAGTGAGCATGAAAAGTGTAAAGATGCTGTTTTGATGCCAGAACTGATAAAACCTACAGTGTTAAGCAACGACACAGCTGCACATAAGACACACAGACTCTAATCCGCTCCGATCCCAAAAGGTAAAACAGGAACACTTCAGGTTTCTTCATGCACCATGTGGATTATTTGGATCCTCTGGGGCTCTGATTCAGTTATAATTTATAAGCTATTTAAACTCAAATATTACCTAACTCAAATGAGTGCACCCTGTGATCTGCCTGAAGCTCCACGCCCCATTGATTGTAAAAGCAAAGAAAAAAACCTAGACAAGAGAATAGTCCTTGCTCCTAATTAGAAGCTACTAAAAACCCACCCAATCTGAAGAAATCAGTTTCTATCTCTTTGCACACAAACTCAAATAGAGAGAAAATAATTCAGACCCACCACAAAGATTGAAGCAACAGAGAGGCCTTTCAAAACCTGATGTCCTCAGGCTGCACGATAAGATTTCTAGTGATTTATTATTGAGAGGAATGAAGTGTTTCTTTCTTCCTCCCTAGCTTCGGGGAATCCAGCCACATTAGTCAGCAGCGGGCCATAGACACTGGTGAGCTGGTGCATTACAGATCCATACAGTCATAAAACACCACGGACAGAGATGGAAAACAAGATGACGGGTTAAAAGGTTATACAGCCGAGAGAGGAAACAGCGCGACTTGATCCGAGGCCAGATTTCATGTCTGGGGCCTGCAGGGTGAACTTTAAGTTTGCTCCTACCTGGAGAATGTATTCCTGGCATAGTGCATGATACTGTCAAAGTCATAGACTTCTCCCAGTGAGTCCACCTCCCCTGGTTCCATCTTCAAGAAGTTATACTCCTGTCCTGTGAAAGCGGAAAAAAATATGAAGCTGATTCCTACTGAAAAACCCTCATGATGTATGTATGTCAAAGGTGAATAGATCTGAGCTCTGTGTGAAGACATTACTAAACAATGATGATACAGATAGGAATGAACCACCTGTGTAAGTGGAGGGCAGAAATAATGTAATTTTAACCTGGCCTGGTGACTGGCTGTCACGACTGGTTGTTTATAGTGCGTGTGTGGTGCAACATGTCTAAAACCACTTTTTAATAGAAAGCTGCATAAAGATGAAGATGAGTGTAAACCCCACTGGTTTTCCCTTTCTGTGTTTTTGTTTACAATCTCAGCTCAGACTCTGCGTGTACACACATGTGACATTCATTACTTTCATCTCTCTGACATTATTGCTGAGGGATCAGTGAGAGTCCATGCGCATACCTGGCTGAATGTTGTCCCTGATAATGCTGACGTGTTCGTCTCGGTCGGGCCGCGTGTGTTCGTGCCAGAAGCCAATCACGTGACCCAGCTCGTGCACCACAATGCCAAACTTGTCACAGTTTTTCCCGATGGATATGGCTTGGGGGCCCCCTCCCCGGCGACCCACATAGGAGCAGCACCTATGAATCAGCAAGCAGACACGCACACAGAGAGGATCAGTGTTACCGAAGCCAAAATACAGTGACTAGACTTTATGTTTTCCAAAATCACTAACAAGCTCGTGGAAACTACAGAGAGAGGCCAGAAAAAGTCATGTTTCCAGGTTGAGAAGAAGGGGGGGGGGGGGGGGGGTTGGCTGTATAACATCGACTGGCCGCTGTATATATATTTAACGTGCTCTCTACGGACAGTATATAATGAAGCTTTTGAGGAGAATGACATTATCTCAACAACCGCGGGTGGGTTTTATGTATGAGGCGACTCGTACTCCACACTTACAGCAGTGACATTCATTCGTCCAATTGCCAGTGCAGATGCTGAGAGTGACAGTGGAAACCGGCCGACTGCAGCGCTCCATCCCAGCGTGACATGAGAGGTTCAGTGTGGGAGTCTGTAGGACGGGCGCACACATCACGGCCCTGTGGCCCAGACGGCCGCTCTCTAATTACTGCCGGCCCAGCCAGGCTCTCCTGAGACACGCCTTGAACTTTGCACAGGACAGACGGGGGCCTGCTGGATATGCAGCAGAGCCGAGTGTTCCCACTGCTAACCGCTGCCGCCTGCATGGATAATGTCATCCCTGTTGCTCCAGAGGCCAGTTACCGGGCTAAAAATGGCTATCAACAGTTGGCTGGGAAAGAAAAGTTTGCGTTTCAGGAGCTGCATCCGCTTTCTGTTGGTCTTCAATGATACCTATCAGTGGTAAACTGTGTGTAATGGCATAATGCTTCCAGTTTGTGGTCCACATCTGTGTGCGGTTACAACACTTTAGGTTTGCATGTCTTCTGGGAGCCTCTCTAATACCACCCCTAACATCTCGCCCCCTTTTTTCAAACTTCTAAATTAATAGGCCGCCCTGGTTTGTGCGCCCAGTGGCAGCAAACTGTTTTAATTTTAAAAATATTTCATAATTAAATAACAGAGCACTGCACGTCCAAACAGGTTGTGAATAGTCGCTTAGCAACTACAGGAGCCGCAAGCAGCGCTTCCCCTGTGTTTAAGGAGAAACGCTGAGTGGACACTGAGCGTAACTTGAGCGGAGTGCGGTAAACAGGGTTGTGGAGAGGCTGTGGAAGTCTCCCCCCTGGGCGCAGTCGTGTGCACCATGTATGACTAAAGTGCTGGGGGAGTGATGCAGTGCGATGATGAGGCACAGGAAACATTCCTGGCCACTGAATGTCTCCTAAAGGGCTAGGGGGCAGAAATAACAGCTCACACAGAGACTCTGAGAACAGAGAGTGATAACAATGGAGGGTGGCTGCAGAGAAGGAAGCAAGCAAACCTATTAAGGCGCTAAGTAATTAGGGGTAGATTGCGAAGGCTCGACAGAGGGTGACCATTGTTCAGATCCTTCACGTGGGAGCTACAGAACCCACTGACTCACCCACATGGTCGGTAGGTGAAGACAATATAGCTCTCCTCCTGCGTCCGCTCTACAAAGGTCACACAGGTGTGCTTCTCCCAGTGCCGCATGGCTTGGCGGAATATAGCCCGCTGGCTGCCTGAATAGGACACAGACGGTAATATCAGTGGAGCTGCCAAAAACATAACATCACGATTTCATTTAAATAAAGGACGATAGAAAAGTTTGTTTCAGTTGGATGGAGAGTTACAGGAAATAAAGATGAAAACAGGATGATCTAGTAGGGTGCAAACCTCCGCTACCCCCGACAGTCACTTAAATTGAATCAAGCTGCACCAAATTCGGGTTCCATAATGTACCAGATTAATAGTCTTCTCCGAGAAATCAACAACAACTTTGAAAAATTAAGAATCTTGGATCTGCCCCTTGATCCCAATCTGCGACAACATTTGATGGGTTGTTCCCTGACCAGAAACTTCCACAAAGGTTTGAGGAAATCCGTACAGTTGTTTTTGTGACGGGCGTGAAAACAGGGTCTTAATCCTTTATAATGTGTTTATGTTGAAAAATCAGACTTTCTTAATGTTGCATTTTTACATATAAATCTCCACTTATTTTGGTTTGAATAATTAGCCAGCACAAACCACATCATATAAACCTTTTAAGGTGAGAGGACTACATGACATGTAACAGCGGAATAATTCTCAATCTACTGATTTATTTAATTTGAGGAATTAGTCTCATGTACAACGACTTAACTTCCTTTCCATAACATTTCAGCAATGTTGAATCTTGTATTTTTATCCACATCCAAGAATAATATTTTATGGTCTTCATGTCTCTGAATTATACAATTAAAATTTGGATTATGCGTGCTCCATTACATTAAATACATATTTGACTTTTTACCTGATCGGTTTATCATTGTTACTTACCACTGAAGTTACCACTGATGACATAGGGAATAACACCTTCAGGCCAGACGCGCTCCGGTCTGGAAGTGGCCGCCCTTTTCCTGCGATGTGAGCCATGTCTATTTTGGCTGTTCTGATTGGTCAATCCTGAGTGTTTCAAATCAAAAACAACGACAAAAAGTAGAAGATTGAATATTAAGTACAATTCTGGTTCTGACAGAGGGAATACGCACAAACACGCTGAGCCCCTCGGACGGTAGCTTGGATGAAAAATGTGGACTTTATTCAAAGTTTTATTTAGAAATTGTGATTATCATTTCTCATTAAAGACATTAGATTCACTTTCTTTGGCAGAGGCATTTGTTCAAACAGCATTGTTTTTCCTGTTTTGCATGAATGAAATTGTATTGAAGCCGAGTTCTTTCTTCTCTCAAATTAATTTCACTGTTAAAGTCACTCAAACAGACAATGTAGAGTAACCATGGAGACTAAGCTCCATCTGCACCATGGTGATTATAATATGTTGGGAAGATAAATAGAGAAAACTGTATCTGGTATGTTTTGATGTATTTTATATGTAAAAGAAACTTCTGAACAATCAACAGTCAGCAATAAGTGTCCAATGAAAGTATTACTTTGGTTTTAATTGACACTTTATCCTCTGCATTAAGTCATTGGAAGAATAATTAAACTGACACAGATAAAAATGTTCTCATTATCTGGAACTGAGCTAATATGTCAAAACAAATGATGACATTTTTATTCTAGAATCTAATTATGGACCGCTAGAAATACATGCTGCAAAATCCCCTTTGAGCCTTGATATATTATTTTCTTATCATTAATAATCACATCCAGGAATAATAATGTCAGTGCTGAGAGATGAATTACGTATGTTACATTACAACATTGTACAAAAATACATCCTTTGTTTAAATAAGCAGATGTAAATCCTTTCCTTATAAAGTAGGACAGTACGTGGTGTGTGAATCTGATGAATGTGTTGGAAAGATGTTATGTTTTGATGAAATCAAACAATGTAGATGGATTGAAAGACAATGTGCTATCATTCCTTTATGTTATCCTTTGATTTTTTTTCTCTAGCCAAATTATTAAGAATATCAGCTCTTATGTGCTAATACAGAGCTGGGACACCGTTGTCTTTAGAGATTAAACTTCCAACCGCTGACTTTACTCATTTTCGGGAGAAGCTTTTTAACTATAATGAAATTCTGCTGAACCTTGATTATATATTATTACCTGACAGTGCTTCAGGATTTATAAAAAGATTGCTTTAACACGCCTTAGGAGGTCATGCTTTCAGAAAAGGTTTTAAAAAATAGCTTTATTATGAGATATCAGCTGATTTAATCTTACAATCTTTAATCTTACTCTTTATACAACAGGTTTCGCTGAGGCAACAAAAACAAGTACATCTGGATTCAAACCATCCTGCGCACTGTTTGTTGTTCTAAAACGCTGCTCCAAGCTGTGCCAGCCCTCATCTCTTCCAATTTTTACGTGACGCCACAGTTTGCAGGAACAATGTGTTCTGTTGAATTTTAGTCTGCAGGAGTAAATCTCAGCAGCCTGGAGAGATCAATTAGCACATACACTTGTGCATGTGTTGAGGAATAGTCTGATAACAGCCAAATCTCAGTGATAAGAAGTGCTGGGAAGACATGAAATTGTGGAAGATGTGTTAATTATAATTATTATGTGATTAAATGCACTATCTTCATTCATAGAGGAAGGTTCGAAAGGATGTTTCACTTGTTGTTTGGCTCATGTTTGTTATTTAACTGTCGCTGCTCTGTGGTGTACGTGGAACACGCAGGTTCACAGTCCAGGGGGATTAGGTCAAAGACTAAACCGTTGTTGTGAAATGTTTTGGATGAACAAACTGATTTATTTGGCACCATCGTGGTTTGAGTTGTTTCACAATTAACACTTTAGAACGATGTGCAAATACTGAGAACTAATCATTAAAAAGTGAAAAGCGAAACACCGAAATAGAGATGATGTCTTGAAATGTTCTGATACAGATACCAGCCTGGAAAATGCCTAAAAAAGTATATTTGTTTTGCTCCAAAAACAGCAGTTGTGCTGTCCTGCCACTGACCCGTAATGTTTTTAAAGTGGTGAGGAAGGGGTGAGTTCCAGTAGTGTAGCATTAGCTAGGTCTCGCCAAAATGTCAGTAATTTAGCAATATTTCATGATGGAAAGTCCCACATTGACATGTACCACATGAAATACTGTGTTTCAAGGGGTGACGCTACTTGAAATGTCATATTTTTTATAAATTGTGGCCGCACTTAAAAGGAGCAGCTAACTAAGGGAAGTAATTGTTGAATGTTCCTAGATTTTGTTCATGCGTGATCTTTTCAGTTAAGACGGTCAAACCTATCGGAACATTAATATTATTTAAAGTGTTGATTTGTAAGTTCCTCAGACCGGAAAAAACAAACCTGAGTAAAGGTTATCTGTATTACTTATTAGAAGCCACACCTGTGTGAGGGGATCCAGTGGGGGATAAACTGAGGGGAAAACTACGTGGGAACAAAGCTTAACGAGAAATAAATGCAGCACCCCCGCTGGATGTGTTTTTTAAGTCGTGATGCCTGAGTCTCCTCTTCCTTCCCGACCTCAGACGTCAGTGTTTGCTTTGGGAATCGGTTTAACTGAGATGAATATTTTAGGAGCAGTTGAAATGTATTTTTAATCCTCCGAAAGCATCTCCTCGACATTTTTTATTAAAGTCAAGAGAGGGAAACAGCAAACCGATCCCATTCAAGCACTGACGGCAACATGCGCATACATGCTGGTTCACGCTCGCCTGCATTTTATGGGATTGCAAAGTTCTGTCCCCTCTGACTCACAGCTGTTGCTTAAATGCTGTCTTTTCTCTTAAAAACAACATTTAGCCCGACAAAGCCCGGCAATTACTGCTGAGCCTTGAACATGGAGGTACAGGTGTAGCAATGTGCCGTGATCACATAGTTGTGCATAAACTTTTTAAGAGACATCGTGAAAAACGCAATGCTACAATCTGAAACAGGCTGCTGCTGCAAAGTATCTGAGCGGTTTGACCGTCCTTATGTTAGAGTGTTAAATGTCTTTATATATGTAATTATTCCCAAATGAGGTTCAAAATGAAGGAGCTGTGCTATTTTCAGGGTTTTTTTTGCAACTTTATGTGGAGTTACAAAACAAAACCCTTTGCCTTGGTGCTCCATTTTTCACCTCGCGTTATAACGTTTGAAGAATTGGTTTCTGCTGTCATTACCTGTTTCTGTGTGATTGACAGTCTGGACAGTTCTCTGAGCCAAATCTATTATCCTGTCCACTTTAAACATCCGCATGTCCTCCTCGTCCAGAGCGATGTCTCCCAGAAAGGCAACTGAAACAGACAGACAGAGACGGCACATGTCAGATCACATACACACACCTTTTACAACGAAACAGAATCCGCAGCATATCTGTTTGGATAACAGGAAGCACACTTTGTCTTGACTCCAAATTACAGCGTACACATGTAGGCAACACAGTGCACATGGTTCATGAAGGTTCATTCAATGAAGCAAGAGTATGAACTCAGGAACCTGAGCAGTGACATGATCCGGATCCTTCACTGAGCCAGGTTCCGTCCAGATGGGACCAAACAACAAACCTCACAGTGTGGGTGCTTCAGCGCCCTTGGTAAGTTAATGAGAGCCATCAGATATGATCCAGCGAGACGTTGACGCTGCCTCCGTGGAGGAATATGGGGCACCTTGAACGAGTAATAGCTCTTTAATGAGGCCAAGGAGAAATAACCAAACAGTCCCACTTTATGAGGAATGTGCTTTATGGGATTCTTAACCAAATGCCCCCATTTCTGCGGAGGATAATCCGGGAGTCCTCTCCGCAGGGACAGGGCGCTTGAGTTTACAAGCTTTTAACACCAGCACGTTTCCAGAATTTATGACCTGGCTTGTGTGCAGGAGTTGGTGGGGGTGGGGGGGCTATTGAGGAAGGAGACGAGGGGGGAGAGAAAGCAAATTAGTGGCACTGTGACCTATGTCCGAACAATAGATGACATGGACGAGAAGGGAGGATAAGGCTTATCCCTGCTGCCCACACTGCAGCTCTGATTAGGGAAGGCAGAAAAGAAAATGAGAGGCTTCTCGATGTGTGTTTGGAGGTTAGCGTGGTGGAGGCGACACCAACCCTGAAGGAGGAGAAGCCCGGAGAGCCGCTGTAACTACTGAGCTAATGGGAGCGATTTCCACTGGTGGTGCTTGTATCTGTAAATCTTCACGGTGTCACGCTGAAACAAGCTGCAATTACTTCGAAATAACCGAGAAAAAGTAAATTTTGTGTAGTTAGTTTTGAGGCCTGTTCCTTTTATGTTAGTGCGCTTTTATCCTCTGCACTGTTTAACAGTTTGACAGAGGACTGAGACAAGAGGGAAAGCACAAAGAAACTAAGGAATATAAAAAATAAACCACTTGGTTCACACCCCTGCTCACCATGAGGAGTAACATTGAAACAATCTGGATTGCTGTGGATGCGGGCCAGTCTTTCAACCTTTAGGTTACAGAGGATACGCAGGAGAAGGACTGTGTTTGACTTTAGAGGCTAATGACAGCGATAGGGAGAGGTGTAGATCACTGCTGGCAGGACCTGACATGCACAGAGGATGGGTTTAAATTCCAGAGGTCAAAGGGATCCTCTCATTTGTGCCTGCGTTAGACTCTTATTCACTACGACCAAAATCCAGGAGTGACTAAACAGACTGCCCACATTGGTGTCTTCACATCGGCAGCCGTTGCCAAAAACGCAGCTGACAAGGGGAAGCTACCAGATGTTGAGCAGTATGGGCTGAGTACAGCAAGTCCTTTTTCTCTTCTCTCTTTTATCGTTGTATCATTTTTTTATTTGATTCTCAGAACTGCCGAGCACTGAAAAGAACAGGCAGTGCATGAAGAATTCATTCCAAGTTGCGGTCGCATAAGAGCACATTCAAAACAATTCTCTCAAGCTCCTTTTCGCTCCACATTGGCTGGGAAAAATTAAACAATTGGAGGATGTTTCTTTATTGCACCAGACTCGCTTGATGTGCCCAGGCCATGACTAAATAACTAAGTGCAGGTTTTTTCCTCCCACCCCCATGAGGTTCACAAGGGGCTGCGCTCTCTGCCCATGGCTGAGTCCCAATCATCCGCCACTGTGCCGGAGACAGGCCGCTTTAATCCACAGTGTCATTGTTCTCAGACGACAGTGGAGATTTGAAGTGAGCAAATGCACGGCCCGGTGGCATGAGGACTCATTTCCCCCGGGCGCAGCAGTCGTCCTGGAGACGCTGTCGCAGGTTTACAGGGAGACTGGCAGGGATTGCGAATTAATCCCCCCCCCCCCCCATGTCTCCTGGCTTTAATTATCCACAGGCGCGCGGTTTTAGGGAATCTTTTGTACACGACTCCATCCTGGGATTGAGGACAGGTTTTTGGAGAAAGGTGATAAACTCATCCAGATACAGAGGAGCCGTAATGATATTAAGTACAAACACAGTGAGACGGGTGTGTTGCACTGAAGATTAAAGCTCAGGGAGCGTGGCAGATGGCAAGTGATCACCACAGAGTACAGCGCTGCATCTCTCTCCAAACAATATTCATTACCTAAAGGACAACAGCTGCAGCGATAATACTAATATCTATGCAGAATGGTTAGGTAATAGTGGAGCGGGTTTTTATTGCTGCTCTGGCTCACATGTGCCTTTTTATTTATACAAAAAAAATAATGTCTTGGTTATTTTCTTTTCAGATAAAATATACGAATGAGGGATTGAACCTGGTTCAAATGTTGCTGATAGCTGGGGAGAAGATGTGGTGAGGTAATAAAAGTGGATACAGATTTTAGACTCTACAATCTGTATCCACTTCTCTACAATGGGAATTTACTCCATGGTCAAATTGACACATCGCCTGAGAAGAAACGCAGCTGGGTGAAAGGTGGGGGAAATGCTCGTAATTAAAAAATACAAATAGTAGCATACATTCAAATTTGAGTGAACATTTATGATAATGAATATGTGAAAAAAAATATTGGATTCGATAAAAAAAATGTTTTAAACTAGTGCAACCTTTCCCCACCAGTGAATTTTTTTAATTAATCTAATCCATCATAATCCTTCTCATCTCAGACTACTCCCCCCCCACACACACACACACACACACCCCCCGTCAATCAGTGGATCCAGTCAGATTACACATGAGATCTCAATCAAATTAATCCCATTGATTCGTGTAATGCCCTCGCCTCAACCACTGCAGTGTCAAATTCCCTGTACACTCTCATAAATCTCCTTCCGTGAATAGCAGGGCCGCAACATCTGCCATTAAAAACATGCACAAACATCCATACTAAGCCCTTACAGACACCAACACCAGCCTATACTTAGCCGCAGCGGCTTCATTGCGATGTCGCCGTGATTTACGCTCCTCGCTGTGCTGACAAGGGACATTTAAGGCAGTCTCTCTGCATACAAGACCTAATGATGAGCCGGGCCAATATGTAAGCCTGCGCTGCATCACAATGCCCTGGCACCGCCTTTCACAGCCTGTGTTTGGTAACAAACGCTGCATTTGAATTCCAATAGAGGCCAATAGTATATTGAGTTTAGGTGATTACGATCTAATGCCAGTGTAGTGTCACCTTTCAGGTTTAATTCGGTCAGTGAAGCCATTGTCCCCGCGGACGCTGTTTTTTTTACACTGCAGAGAAAAAAAAAGTAGAAGAGTTGAAAGCCAACGTGTGGAAAAACTGCTCTTAAGTAAAGAGAAAAGAAATGCATACTCCGAACAAAGCAATGATGGATTGTACTATGCCGGCCTGTTGTGTTGTAGATATGGCATCTTTCTCCTCTGTAAAAACAACACCAGCTGCTTCTTCCGCAAACTCTTACTGTGACATTTCCTAACACTGCTATTGGAGACCACGGCGGAGGAGAGAAACGGAAGAAAAACTCAGCTTATCCGCTCATTCGAGAAAAAAAAAGAAGGTAACTTAGGAGGCGAGGCTCCGGCTCAGGTCTCCAGCTACGTCCGGAGTCTTGGGCAATTATTCTTCGATCAAAGCCTGAAGCCTCATCAGCCCCTGCTGATCAAGACAGAGTTTCTGTCACCGTGCCGAGGCTTCAATCTTATTGAGAAGACGAGTGCGGCTTCAGCTGCAAAGGGCACACAGCAAGAGACTGCCAGCCCCTTTAACATTTCACACTCCATCAGGCCCATTAGCAGATTGGATTTCCCAGCTCATCCCTGCCACTGATTACTGATACACCCTACTGCCGGTCGAACCCCCTCTAATGACTCATCAGCTCCACAGCCATTTGTCTTTTTTAATGTCAGCGATACACAGGATTGAGACCCTTTACGAGGATGAATAATTCATTGCGACACTGCAGGAGTTTTCACCTTTGACTAAACTTATTTTGACCATCCAGCCTTCATATTTGTGGTTTTGGACAGCAGATGAACACACAGTCACAGTGTCTGGCGCGAGGAAACAGCAGGTTGACTCAGAACAGATGTCCAAAACAAAGTTTAAATGGGTTTGCGGATGAACTAAATCTGGAAGATATCTTCCACACTTTCCATAAATACGAAGCTGAAGAAAAACACCTTATTTATTCCATACAGGTGGAGGAAGAAGAAAAACAATTCTTCGACATGAACAGCGCTGCAGCACAGATGAATTATTTTGAAAAACACACTGAGAATAATGATGTCGGATAAGCTGTTCTTTAACGTAGGCTAATTGGGCTTTCTGTGAGCCATTCAAATGAGTTCTCTCTCCCAGTGCGTTTGTTTCTGCTCAGGCTCCATACCCAGATTCGGTATTATTGCAATGCAAGATTAGTTATTACTTAGCTCTGACGACAAACATATTGTTCCAACTAACGCGCTGAGATCGTGCCAATAGATTGGCTCCCTAATCACCTGAACCCCGTGGAGAGGGGAATGGCAGGGGTCCTGTAATGTAAAAAAACACCCAGCGTGGGCTCGGCCATGCAGCTCGAATTCCATGATAAAAGAAAAGTATCTGCCTAAGTGTTGCTTGAAGGCCCAATCATGGAGTTCAACAGGCCCATCACACAGAGCAGGACGGAGGGGAGAGAGCTGGGTCACAACGAGTGTCATCTACTCTGTGATTTTTAGAACTGTGTTTCAAACTGAAACGACCTCCGTCCACACGAGCCACAAACACGGCTCTGGATCAGTCTTAATCCCCCGTACACACTAACACGCATGAAACGCATATCCCCTGACCACTCACATACACTGGGCATGCCTGTGTGGGTGTAAACAGGAAGCCATCGGTTGTCACAGACAACAACTCGTCTCCTTCACATGGAAGCAGTTGCATCATTGTAAAATGACAACAGAGTCTGTGATGCCTGTAACTGATTATCCATGTTGTGTTCTATACTGGTAGCCAAGACTAATGCCGGTGGATTTCTTCCAGAAGGGGGTCATGTGACAGAGGACTGACGAATCAGCGAAGGCTTCACTGTGACCGAAAACACCAAATCAGCAAGCGGTGGTTTGTGTCTATATCATTGTTTCCAACAATCTGCATTTCTGCCTGTCCAGACTAACGTGTTTTCAAACTTCCCCCATTTTAGCAGCTCGAAGAACTCCGGAGCCCTGTTGATGCAAGGTGTATCCAAGTTCATGCATTTTCAAAACGTAGCCTAAACATTTAACCTAAACAACCAATTCAAAGTCAAGGCCCTTGAGAGGAATGACTTCAATAGCAACGCTCCCCTGTGAATGGCCTGCGCTCACCTGCGCTGAGCTGCTGTGACACACAGAGCGAGCCGCCCTGCCCGCCTAGCAGCCGTGCTCTCCCTTGGCATGAGGTGAATGACCTATACAGTCTGTGAGAAGTGCTCAAGCCAGGCACAGGAGAGGGCCAGGGGGCCACAGGGAGACGGGAGGACTACTTGCATAAGACAGGAGGAGGAGGAGGAGAAGGGCGCTTTGCGGGTTGCCCTTCCTGCAGCTGAGGCCACAGCAGCACAGGAGCTGGAAGGGAAAAGCGCGGACCTAAAGCCTCAACAGACTCTCACAGGACGTAATGAAGACGTCTGTTGCATGAGTTAATGCACATGTACACGTCAACTCTTTCTCCGAATTATAATTTAAGCAGCGAAGACAATGAGCGTGACTGCCTCTCATCTATTTTTCATGTTGAAAACGAGTGGATCTAATCTCAGTGGGTTGTTGGGAGTCTTAAATGACTTCCTGGGACGCTGCCAAGTTTGGAGTTGTGCAGACTAAGGAATTTTCCACTGGTAAACTTTCTAAATAGATGGCATTACTTCAGTGTTATTGCACTGCTCACTCCAATCGGAGCACATTTATATCTTGTCTGCCGTAGTGATGAGCTATTTCACGGTTCGTGGATGCGAGCTGTTTTTTTTTTTTTGCTGAATGAAGGCAGAGCGGGCATCACTTAATCAAGAGATGGAGACCTCCCTTTAAGTGTGTTTTAAACACTGTGGGGGAAATGAAACGGTCACCATGTGGTTGTCAAGGTGTCTTGTTTTTCCAACAAACACCTGAATGGGAGTCATTATACTCACTTTCAAGAGAGAAACAAGTAGCCTAGGATCAGTTGGTAAAAACCCTGACATCAGTGTAAAGCAAGGACAAGCCTGCAGAGGACAAACATGAAATTCTCTCCTCACAGAGCTCCTCTCACTGCATCCGAAACTTCACACGGCAGTAAGCAGTTTTTACTTTTCTCCGAGGGGAAGCAGCGTGACACGAAAATGCTGACCCGGACGCGACAGAGAGCGATCGGATGGATTCGTGGAAGGGATGTGATGGAAAAATGAGGAGAGGAAAAAAGAAATCAATAATGCACAATACATCAACTCTATAAGTCCTGCAGACGCTGGTGTGTGGAGGTGACTATGTAGTGGAATATGTTGTCTCCGGTGCATCTAGTGTGTGTAGAGGAGCAGGGAGATCTTGGACGTTTGGCCTGGAAGGAGAAAGGGCAGGTGGGAGTTGGAGGAGATGAGGGTTCAGGGGAGTGGGAGTTTGTACTTGTGAGCGTCCAAAGCATAAAAAACAAAACCGCAATCAATTCAAATGACAATTCAAAGTGGTGTTTGTAATAATGACGATATCCTCAGTGATCATGACGGGGATTATCGAGTGGGAATGTTAAGAGGAATCGAAACACATAGCCATCAACAGTTAACCTCTCAGTCTTGAGTCATCTGGACACCACGTCAATGTCCAGTAAAACAACACAAACTATCTGGTGGGAACACTTGAACGAGTCAGTGTAAACAGTGACGCAAAAGCCGGACATCCGTTGACTCATACGTGGGACACGGTTCATCTGCAGCCTGACCTTTGTCATGCCCATTGAAAAGCCCAATTGCAAGCCCCCCCCTCGTCATTTACTAATCATCTCCGGGGTAAAGATGGAGAAAACAGACACTGTAGGTGGAGGAGAGCTGAAGACTGAATTGTGGCTTTTCTTTTCTTTTCTTTCTTTCTCTCTTTTTTTATAATCGCCTGCCACATCAGAAATCTTCAAATGCCAAACCGGTGCACACTTCCAGGACTTTAGAGGTCACTTCGACTGAAGCCAACTCTCTGTATCTGTAACCTGAATACTTTCACCAGATGGAAAACGCAATCTGTTCAAACTCCCCCAAAGGGATTTGGCAAGACAGTGAGTTCACAGTGGAGGAAAAAAAAAAAAAAAAAAGATTACAATGACAAGTCTGATTCACTTTAGCCAAATAATGAGGGAAAATGCAGAAAAGAAGCAGACACGTTTATACTTTGAGCCGTGAGACATCAGCCAGCAGAATTATGTGTGCATGAGCTCCACTGTACTCTCTCTCTCTCTCTCTCCTCCTCCACTTTATTTTAGTGGCCTGTGAACAGCCGGTGGAAAAAAAGGAGAATATTTGTGCAGGGACAAAAAAAAAAAAACACAACCAGGAAGGGAGAAGATTCACAAAAGCCTTTGTTTTCCCAGCAGCTCTCCTCCATACAGCCCAGGACACAGCCTTCAGCTTCACACGATCACGTTTTAAAAGAATAAAAGACACACTGGAACTTAAGACCAAACTTTTCATGGATTTACTCAGACTCATCCCCCTCCCCTCCCTTGTTTTTTTGGGATTTTCAGGTCCTTTCAGTCACTCTTCACCCAGCAGCTTCAAATGTTTTCAAAACTGCACAATAAACTGTGTCATTCAGTGCAAAACAGACGCACATTGTGTTCTCTGGAGCCTTTTAAAAACTACAGGCACTGCTGTCATCTCTCTGCAAGATCCACTCACACACACACACACACACAGAAGGACAGAGAGAGAGAGAGAGAGAGAGAGAGCGAGAGAGAGCAAGAGAGCAAGAGTCGTGGCATGTTTCTACCTCCACGTAAATAAGGTGAAACAAATCACACCGCGGGGGCAAAGAGGGGAATCTCTCACCGGCTTTACAGGGATCCTTGTAGTCGATCGGCTCTGATGTGGCAGCGGGCTCCACGTAGTAACCCGGATCGATCGCGTCCAAATCGATCGCCGATATCGCGCAGCCGAGCCAGGAGAGCAGGAGCAAACATCTCGCCGCGAGATCCATGATTGTGGTGGGGGAGACGGCGGAAAGCGAGGGATAAAGGTGAAGGAGGAGAGAGGGGCGAGAGAGAGAGAGAGACAGAGAGAGGGAAAGAGAGAGAGAGGAAGAGAGGGAAGAGAGAGAGAGAAAAAATGGGAGGTTTTGGGGGGAAATGAGATCCCTCCGGAGGGCGGGTTTTAATTCCAGCCTCTCTCCGGTGTCCTCTCGGCTCTTGGGGGCAGAGATTTCTCTCGTCCGGCTCCGGGCGCAGGAAGAAGTGCCGGAGAAACTTTGATGATATGGCAGCTCCGCAGGGGCGGTGATAGAATGGCCCCCTCACTCACTGATGCCCGGGCACATGCTCACTGCTCCCCAGGGGCCCCGACAGAGGTTAGGGGAGGGGAGGGGAGGGTTCAACACAAAGCCTGTAATGTCTTTGTCTAAAATGAACATTGTAGTGTTAAAAGTATAATTGTACTGACAGACTTTCCGTCAAGATGAGTTGTCCAAAGTTAAAGATGTTCAGTTCATGTTGAGCTTGGAACCACAGATAGTTCAAGTGGCCCCAGGTGGTACGTTTGGCTGTGACAGCAATCAGTCAAAGTAAGAAGTTTGAATATTTATTTATTTATAACTTAATACATATAACTTTACATGACGTATTTGACATGTAAACATCCTCCTCAGTTTTTATATAGTATATTTTACCTTTGACAAAGAGACAGACTTTCAACGAAGGACACTAATTCAAGGCTTGTAAAATAACTCATGAGCACACACACTCAAGCGCGCGGGTGTCGTTCCAACTGGGCTTGATCTTTGTTACTATCAGAAACATGCACTTTCTTCAGGCTTTCACATTTGCTAAATAAATTCACAAGCACGCACACAGACACACACACACACACACACACACATCAAACAGACCGTGCTCCACCTTTCAAGCAATCACGAATTAGATGAAGTGATTACAACGCCACCTCTTGGACACACATAAGAGTACATGCAAAGCATGTAATTGAAACATAAACAAACAAACAAAGTAGATACATTTATTAAAAAAAGATAAATACTTCAAGATTAATCGACCATAGTGAAGATCTTATTTTTAGCCTTTGTTTAGCTTGGGCCCGGAGTGAGTTATAAAGGAGCCCCTGGTGTTCAGTTGGGATTTGACAGTGTTAATAAAAGTGTGTAAAATTACAAAGTTTAAATTTAACTGCATCTACAAGATACTGTAGTGAATCTTTACACGTTGTTTGCACTAAGACACCATCGTCATTTTATTCAATCTACCCTACATATACAGGAGACGTCAGAAATGTGCACTTTTTTCTGGCTTACACACTTTCACAATTATTTTCACATACACACACATAGACTGTGCTTGACCTCTCATATAAATCACGACCAAGTGATTACAGCGCCACCCCTTGGCCATGTACGTCACACTCAGGAAAAGCATCTTAAAGTTAATAATAAACATACCAACAAGGTCAGTGGATGAGTTTGTCCAGTGTGTCATGATAGTCTGAGCTGGGATTTTTTTTTCTTTTTCTTTCTTTTCTATTTTTATTAATGAATCATTCTGTGACTGTGAAGCATCAGGAGTATATGTAGCCCATAAGTATTTACAAGATTAATTACATATAATGAATCACTGATCATTTTTCTTCATCTGTCCTGTAAATCTTTCTTTTGATTTACACTTTTAGGAAATAGGGAGTTTATATATGTATATGTTTTTGAATATTTGTAAGTACACAGATTTACATGAACATTTACATACATGAACTATTGTTATTTCAATCATCTACAGGAATGGTTGAGTATGCATGAAATAAATGTATAGTTTAATCTAGTTTAATGTACAAGGACAAACTGGAATCAACAGTGCAGTGTACAGTATGTTCCCTACAGTTATAGCTTATATTAGGAACCGCTGGTTCCCCATATTAAAGAATAGTCTTTATAATCTGATGTAAAAATCTTAGCAGTGAAATCAGAGGCAGTGTAGATTCAAATTCAGTATGAAGAAAACAAAAACTGAAGAGCAGAACAGACTGGAAGAGGAGACCTCCGTTGGATAACATCAGTATCCAGTGGTGCTGATGATGGGAGGCTGCAGCAGCTCTGTTGCTCTGTCTGACTAGCATCAATTATCCTGTCCCTGCCTATTACATACAAAGCCTGTCTTATTATAAGAGGAGAGCTACACACTCCTCTCTTCATCTTATCTTACTGCTGCCTATGTGAGGAATTCAAAACAGGATGTGTGCCGAGATGAGTGGGCTGTATTTATGTTGCTGCTGTAAACATGGCAGTTTAACTACCGCGCATGAGACCAATCTCCTTCATTATATTTAGAATAAGAGGAGTTTCTCAGCTTGTCAAAGCTACAAGTGTTGTACACAGAACTAAATATTTAGATTGGTAACATGGAACACAGTGGACTGTCTTCTGGAAAAAAAAGAGGCTTTTACTGCGACAGTGTCAAACAAGGGGTTCATATAGAGTGATGTGATGACCCAGCACAGATGGGAAATATTGCCACATACAGTAGTTTAGATTAGATTATAGAGGACATGAGGTTATAGAGGAAATGTAACAAACAAACGTTCCCATAAATACTGACACATAGGATCTGTTCATTATTGCAGCCTCTTGTGTGCATAGTACATATTATTCAAAGTGAGTATTGCACAGTCAACGCCATGAACTTCAGCTTCTGCAACCACATGATTATGATTAACTGTAATGATGATATAATTATTGTGACATAATATAAAAACTATGACTAACACTCAAATGTAGTCACCCCACCAATATCGGTAGATTTGTAAACATCCAGTTGTGACAGCAAAGGTGGCGTTCCTGTTAATCACGCAGATACATAAGATGTATTTTAATAAAGATGAGGACAAAGGGAATTAAACAAGCACACAGCCTACTCAGGGAAAAGATAGTGTAGTGTATCGTCTGAACCAATAATTGCTGTCTGCCACAGTCTGTTACAGTGTTACCATAAGTCCAGTGAGGTCGCAGTTCATCTTCACATGATATAATTTCCTCTCTGGAGGACGTATCATCATGCTCTGTATGTAGCTGTCAGAATTTGCTCATTTAAATTAAAGGTGAAAGAAGAGACAGCACACTGTAGCATTAAATCCACCACTGCAGCGTTAGCAGAGTGCGCTGTCCATTCGTGCACATGGAAGCAGCTCAGCCACAACTGACTGGGACTGCGTTGCCTGTTCCAAGCGTCTCAACGGAGGAGCCTTCTGGAGGGTGTGAGCCAGGTGCTGTGCATGTTGTGTGTGTGTGTGTGTGTGTGTGTGTGGGGGGGGGGGGGGGTCATCATTACTGGCAGGGTGCAGTCTCATCAGCAGGCTGCGGCTCCCAGATGCCTCTGCTACAGCACCAGGTCCCATCAGGTGCATCACCACATGGAAACCACAAGCCCAGATTTTCACTGCTGTAAAAGGGCAAATATAATAATGAATCCAGTTATATTAAAGCCGAGGAAAAATAACTGCTTGACATTCACAGTAAATCTCCAGCTCTAGTACTTATGACAGAGTCAGTGTTTGCAGTGTCTTCAGTAATAGTACGAGGCTATTATTAGCCACTGTCAGATGAACATTTTAGAATCACAGCTTGTTTTTTACAAAGCCTCCCCTTTAGACAGAATATGGAAATAGTTAATAATGAAATGATTCTTACTCTGCAGACATGGAGGGTTTATTGTAAAGTTCCATTGTCAAATTTCAAAATAGGGAAATATTAGTTTCTGTCCCAATATGTAGGAGTGCATATATCTTATATTTCTTAAAAAAATCTTATAAAAAAAAAAGAGTAGGGTTAGGTGGCATTAAAACTTGGACTATGGACAGAAAATTGGGGAGACATCTGACTGGACTCCACGGAGTAACAATAACAAAAAATACCTGGACGGAGTAACAACACTTGGATCTGTCCAAAAATCCAAGAGGATTCTCCCAACCCCACTGTCTAGTGCCCCTGAACAAGGCACCCTACTCCCCCAACATCTGCTACCCGTGCGCCGTACATGGCTGCCCACTGCTCTGTGTGTCCTGCACCACATGGGTTAAAAGCAGAGGACAAATTTCCCTCAATTGCATGATTGTGTCTGTGCATGTGTTTGGGATGAATAAATGTATCTTATCTCTATCTTGTAAGTAGGTACCCAGGAAAACAGCTGCTCTATGAAACAAGCTATTTAAAGCTTTAATCCAAATACAAACTGATACAGACAATAAATAAAAACTATATATTTAAAAATACCACGACTACTACTTTCGTTTATACTACTTTCATTTATACGCTTAATCCTCAGTATATGATCAATAGTACCAGCGTGGTATAAATATTCATTATACCACGCTGTCATGTAAGAGCTAACGGTAAGTAAACAATAAAAAGTTACATGTGCCGTTTAAATGAGACACACCTTGTGCTCCTGGGGGGGAGCCGGGGTCACAGCCTCACCACCTTGGCCGAGAGGTCCCACTCTACCCGGCTGTGCTCCTCGAAGCGTCACCGTTATAGAAGTAGGGACTTTCTGCCCTACTGACAACACACAGACAAAACTGCTCAGCACTAATAATTTCACATGCTAATCCCAAAAATACACCAAGATGGACTTGAGCATTTTTTACTTAACCACAAATGTCGTCGGACATGGATGAAGATGGGGAAGATGATCTCTTCTGTTTTGTGGTTAGGTTAGCAAATAAAAACAATTGCAGCATGATGAGAAGTAAAATGTTGTATGCTTAGTTGCGTGAAAAATACAACTGAGTCACACTGGAAAAAAAGCGCACACACACGTAATGAAGACATGAGTTTGATTCCAGTCTTTATTGTGACAACAATAACAGATCTTGGGTCATGCAATATACTGTTATTGCTTCAACACTTCTCTGTCAGAGATCTTATTTATGGATATTATAAGCAGGTGATTCAAAGAAAGGGTTTTTCAAAATGTTACAACATGAAGAGGCAAACTAAATAAACACACACATGAAATGACAGCTTGAACAAACAAAAGCAGTTTGGTCAACTTAACCGACATTGACTTTAAATTAATCACAATTCTTCTGTATCAAATTGTCTCATACATTTATATTTTACATCAGTTTCTACATGTGTCAAACATAAGATGAAAAATCTGACCTTACATCGACCATAACGCTCTAAACATGAACTCAACACGTTGCATGTCGCTGGTCTGAATTCAGACGCTGTATGGCTGTTCATCTGACTCAGCAAACTGCAGTCAGGCTCTTAAAAGGAACAATATCTTCACACACAGGTCGACAGAACTATCCTCTATTTTTACCACCACATTTCTTCCTGACCTACAGACGTCCTGATCTAGTGTTTCCAAAACAAAGGATGAATGAACCCTGGGCATTCAACGTTGCCGTCGGGTTTTGGCAGTTCGAGACATACCAGCGGTCTTATTGGTGATGTGTGCCAAGCCGGGCAAGCTGCTGGCAAGTTTGGCAAGCCCACCATTGGTGAGCAGCTGGTGAATGGCGGTGGTTTTAGCCACTCCCCCTGTGGTGACCACAGGCACCGCTCGGAGCAGAGTGCTGCTGCTGGTACCGACAGAGCTCAGGACCTGACCCTGGGGCTTCCCACAAGCCACCTGAGGGTGGAGGAGGAGAAAAACAGTTGATGATGTCATCAAGAACAGATCTACATTCAAAAGAGAAAGGTGCTAAAACCAAGCATTTCATGCCTCGTCTACAATACAATTTTCGAGTAAATATTTTCCCCTCCGTCGTTAAACACCTGTTTCAAGGAATATCTTGAATCAGAGAAGACAAAAACAATTAGAAAAGCTCAAACAAGCATGCCAGGCCAGTAGGCACAGATAAATTCTACATTAAAGTTCACCAAAAATGTAAACTCACTAATTAACTACTCAACACTGTGCTGATGGAGGGGTGGGCGAAGTGTATACGTGGACAAAATACTTTTGGAATTTCAGGGGTAAACACCATCACATCCAATACAACTAAAGTAAATGGGGACTCCTTCTTCAGACGTAAAAAAAATGCTTCCATACTGCTCGTGTGGTGTTATCCGTGTTGCCTGAAGCCCCATCATTAAAATTACCGGAAGTAGCGATGATAACGTGACCCTGCGCATGCCCTTGGGCCAGAGCTTGTGTGTGGTGCCCTCTAGTGTGTGCATATGAACATGAACGCCGGTCCGAGAAGATATCAGAGTGAATGAATGTGGGGGCTTTCCGACACTTGGATGACACCTCAGGAGCGGTAAGAGTATTTAAAGTTTTTTTTCTGTTCTTTTTTCACATTTGAAAAATGTATCACCAATTACTTCAGTTGTATTGGATTTGGCTGCAACCCTGTTCACCCCTGAAACTCCAAAAAATGTTTGTGGACTCAAACTCTTCACCCACCACTCTATCAGTATAGTGGTGAGTAGTTAATGAGTGAATTAAACATTTTCTGTGAACTTTCCCTTTAATGATTCATCAAATACCAAACAACATTGCGAGCATGCTCAGTGAGCTTACTCTCCTCCTAACCAGTAAACAGCAGCTGTTATTGTTGTTATTTCTGGCTCAATGCACAAAGCAACAGTGGTCATTTTTGAAGTAAGCTATGCCATCATCATTTCCAAAACACATAAATCACATTAGTGTGGACAGGGCCTCAGACAGAGGCTGAAAAGAGGACAGTATGAGGAAAGTGATGCCTTCTCTGAAAATGTGCATTATTCTGAATCTATGCATGTAAACCATTTCAAGTAATAACTGGAATTTGAATGACAAACTTAAATATACGCACAATATGTCTCCTTTAAACAATAAAAAGTTTCAGTATGGTCCTTCAAAGGTTATCGAATGTAACTATGTAGTCAGGACGTACCTGGCTGCTGCCTGTGTTGGCTGCTGTGGACGACAGGCTAGGAACTTTGGTGATGATCTCCTGAAGACTGAAACTTAGGCCTTGAAGCAGACTGCTGGCGGAAGCCGCTGAACACAAATAAAGACAATCAATCAATGAAAATTAACACACACACACACACACACACACACACACACACACACACACACACACACACACACACACACACACACACACACACACACACACACACACACACACACACACACACACACACACACACACACACACACACACACACACACACACACACACACAGTAGGATTGGGACAGTGATAGACAGCAATGGCGCAAGAGGTGATCAATGATGTTTGTTTAATCATGTTGTCCTTGTACACTGTTGTCATCCAAAGTTTAATCTCACTCTGCCTAGCAGCTAGAACTGCGCTGTGTGTTGCGGCTACTGCGCTGAGATTTGCTGCGCAGAGTGAAAACAGGCGTGCAGGGCAGGGCAGGACAGGACAGAGATACCTTGGGCAGTAGCCGGAGCTTGCACCTGGACTGGTGTGGACGACCCTGACACCATGCAAGGCTGCACACTGCTGAATGAGCTGGAGCCTGGGGACAGGGCACCAGACACTTCTGAGAGACTACCAGACCTGCAGTGACACACATAACCACCAGTCTACTCAGGAGCTACCCCGGCAAGTGCTGTTTGTCCATCA
This sequence comes from Platichthys flesus, assembly GCF_949316205.1. Taxonomy (NCBI): domain Eukaryota; kingdom Metazoa; phylum Chordata; class Actinopteri; order Pleuronectiformes; family Pleuronectidae; genus Platichthys; species Platichthys flesus. The sequence continues at coordinate 17,035,189 of NC_084947.1, forward strand.
CTCCGCTCCCAAACTCTGAGTACACAACTTATCAATTCCTCTGCACCAGACACACTTTTGTCCAATAGGATGGAGGGGGTGTGGGTGTAGGCTTTGTGAGGGGTTTAAGTGCGTGTGTGTGGCAAGGCCAGCTAGCTTACCGCTGGCCTGTGAGAAGACCTGAGAGTTCCTTGGCTCCAGGCACAGTCTGTCCCACTGTCATTGTTAAGGGCTTCCCAGAGACACTTGCTGCAGGGAAAAGAGAATATCAGAAGTGAATCCTTTTACTAATTCTTTTTTCTTTTGTTATCATTTTATCCAAAGATCTGTTTTGAAGGTGAACTGCTTACAACTTTCCCATACTGTCTACAGATTTTCTGGAACCACAAAGAAACAAACTATCAAAAAAGCCCAGAATGTTTTTCTCTGTGTGTCAAGAAAATACACATTGTATATATAGTAACTACTTTTGTACAGCCTCAGGCATTAGTGATACAAGTAAGTATATCAGGTTGTGTACCTTCCTGTGCAGCATGACTGGTGGCGCCCCCTGCTGACTCGCTTTGGGAAACAATGGTCACCTTGATCTTCGCTCTCTTGGATGCTTTGCTTGGTGTGGGGCTTGGCGTCTGCCTCCTCTTGCCATGGGACCTCGGCTCATCTCTGTCAAGGCCCTCCATCTGATCACTGGTCACTGGCACTGCACAACACAAACACACAGATATTTATTAAAAATAAATATTCAAAGCATGACATGAGTGTTTTAGTGCAGTGGTGTTTTATTGTGTGATATTCATATTCATACAATCACAGCAATGGAAACAAGGAAAGGAGTGAAGAGACAGAGGGAAGAGAAAGGAGGAGGGATAGACACTTACCAAAGATACAAGGAGGAGTACCAGGAGGAAGATTTTTCCTCACAAGCATGTTTTGTTTCATAAAAGCAGCAAACTGAGCTGGAATGAATCAGAAAGAAAGCCGGAAAAGGAAAGTTGAAGGAAGAGAAAAGACAAGAAGATGAGATGACAGTATTTCAGTCACGTTCCATCTTGCCCCAGTGGATGTCGTGACGTGATAGTCGCCTTAAAAAATAATATATTTACAATCAATTTCACATCGCACACACCACCCACGCCTGCTCAGCTCGTACCAAAGTCAGCAGAAGTTGAGGTGAATGACTAATTTAACGGGTTTATATAAACAAGTGGGGCAAATCACGTTCACCTACACGTGCACAGTGATTCTGGCACCTGTACAAGGATCACTGTGCACGTGTAGGTGAACGTGAATGCTCCCTCAGTTTGTTTCAATGCATCCACAGTTGAAGTGTGGTGGTGAGCTAACCTTGAGCCTGCTTGTGAGTGAGGACTGTGCCAGAGCGCTGCATGTGTGTCTTGAGGAGCTGCGTCGCTGTAATCAGACTGGACTTCTGTGCTGGAGACAGACCTGATGTCTTTGGTTTGGGACTTGAGGTGGGGCTGCTACAGACGCTAGACAGATCCTGAGGACACATTAAAGTGGAATATGAAGCATGAATAATGTTTGGTGACAGTAAAAACCTATTGCTGTGATAGTATTTGTGAGATACTATAATTTCATTTCAGCAACCCTAAAGGCTCATTTATGCTTAACGTTAGATATGTGTACAGGAACAAATGGAGCCCTCCGTCCATACTCAAATTAACAGATACGGACGAAATGGATTAATTGGAGCAGTACAACTAGAAATCACGGTTGGGGGATACTTTTTTTAGGATAGACCTTGTGAGTGGGAGAGAAACTACAGGTGTCTAAAAGAGGCTAATTCAAGGTGGCATAAATGAGCCTTAATGTGGGTTGTACGTTACATTACAAATGTAGAATTATTGGATTATAACAGATACATTCCAAAGAATGATACATTTGCATCACTGAGCCAAAGACACAAAGAGAAATAGAAATCCCATTTGCTCCACTCTTTTCTCCAGTGGTTCTGAGACATTTTCTGTTACAGAGTTGGCATGGCAAGGAGGTATTAAAGCCGCTTACTCAAGGAGCTATAATGCAGACTTATTTCAGAATTGTGAGTGGAGGAAATAAAACCTGCGTGTATGTAGAGATGGTCATCATCCCATGAAAACCTCACACCCATGCAACCCTAGACAACTGCATTCAATAAATACAAGTAATAATATTATCTTATATTTATGAACAGTTATATAAGATGTTTATCTAATAGCTAGACGTAAAAGTTGCAGCTTGTAACTGACCTCTGAACCTGATGGTGAGATGGGAAGTCGAAGCGCAGGGGAGGAAGGGCGTCCTCTCTCCATGTCAAAGGGAAGCTCCCGTCGAGGCCTTTTCTTCTTCTCAGTGTCCAGGTCCCTCATCTCTCCTGAGCCATGACCGTGGCCCTCTGCCCTAGTGAGGACCCCTGACAAGAAGTCAGCGATCTCATCCTGAAGTACAGTGAAGAAAGAAAAAACATTGTTTTATGAAATGATACTGCTGAGTATGGAAAATAGGGTTTAACTGAATCAGTCAGCATTTTAATCAGGCAGCTGTGGAACGATGTTAGAGCTCCCTTTTAAATGTAATTTTTCAATCTTTCTATGATAAAGATCATTTGATTGGGCACATATTAGGAGCTGCTGTTGGACTCTGGGAGACCTTTCATCCAATACTGGATGAAAGGTCATTATTTGCCACTCTTAACAACAGAGCAAATATATATAATTAGATTGATTCTGGTCCTTTAGTGAGAAAATTAAAATAATATTTGTTGTGAATTGTAAACGTATCAAGCCTTTAAAAAGCTACACTAGCTTACATTGTTCAAATATAGTTTGTATGGCATGCGCAGCCCCCTCACTCCAACTCCTGGCATAAAACATTTATCAAATTAGTAATTTGGGACTGATGTGAGATATAACTGGTGTAACTGTAAAGCCTTTTGTTGTGGTAGAGTCTGTGGTCTGCAGATAAGCAGGTTACATAACACCTATTTTCTTCATCAGTGTTGCTGATACACACGATGATGCCAAATGTTTGCCAGCAGCAGAATAATATTAACAGCCAGCTAGCAGGAATATTTTCAAGTGGGAAGACAAGGAATGATTTCAGTTGACCAACATGTCCTTTGGTTGCCTACTGCCTCACTTTATCTTAGATAAGTACACTGCAGAAAGAGTGCAGATCTACTAAATGAAACTGAGTGACTGCAGACAATAGCATTAGTGTCACTGTTCAATTTGGTGTTTCATTTGTTTTTATTGATTTGTTGATCGATTATTGCATTTGTCAGTGACTACAGTGAAAAACTTCAGAGAAAACAATTTAAATTTGAAAGGACAAACCTGAATGCAGCGATCCACCATGGTCTGCGTCAGTCCTTCTGTTCTCATCTTAGCTGAATTGATTCTGTAGAGGGATATAATTTAGTGTTGCCGTTGCATAAAAAACAAAATCCTTGCATTCTGCTAGACACAATCCCATGTTACTAACCTGAGGTTGTCGTCAGCTCCTCCGACCACCACCATGCTGTTGTCTGCCCTCAGCTTCTCTCTGAACTCCTCCATACCTTCGTTACTACACTGCAATGCGTTCTGGCCGACCACAAACAACACTGGAGTCTTCATGTCCAGCAGTGGATCGTCAACATCCTGAAAACAGTAGCACATTAACGGTCATGAACATCAATCATTGAGTTTACTTTTAAGTGAAATTTAAATCATTATATATTGACGTGTGAATTTTGTGACAAATTCATTCTTGAGTTACGTTAAAAATGTTTTTTCTAAGGGTCAAACAGGAGTTGACCTTTGACCATTAAAATAAAATCGCTTCATCCTCGAGTCCAAGTCAAGGTTATAGCCAAATCGGTACATTGCCCCTGAAAGCATTCCCAAGATGTCATATTAATGTAAATTGGGAGGACGGACAGTCAACCTGCAATACCCCTGGCTGTCACCACTGTGGAGGCATGCAAATACATATGAATGGAAGATCTTACCCCTCTTGGCCCATTGACTGTTAGCAGGGGGAAGCCAAGACACACAACAGCAGTCAGATACTCCATAAGGGATACCTGTAAATAATAAGAAGTATTAAATTCTGATGATATTTGCCTTTCTTCCATGGGTGAAATCTGTTTATCATTACACTTAACAACATTGATACGTTATAAGAAGTCTTACGTGACAAGCAATAAGAGCACCAGCGTTCCAGCCAACCAGAATAATTGGTTTGTGGGGGAAGTGACTGTGAACCTGGAGGTTAAATATAAACACTTGATTAAAACAGCTGCAGAAATATTACAGACAAAATAATATATAATAGGATTTAGAATATGTTGGATCTATTTTTATTCCAGTTTTTGTTCACAAACATGATCAGTAAAGGTGCTGAGGTAAGTTCATTTTTATGCCATTCATTTTGATTAGAGACATTTAAGCACAGTGTCTTGTAGATTTGATTGTGGTTATTATGCACACACGTATGTACATATAAAAAGGTATATGCAATGCAATAAGTAAGAATTAAAAACAACTGAATGACAATATTTCACATCAGCTACTTTATCCTTTTAAAAGTAAACTCTGTTTTCCCATTTAGGTCACAATGTCAAAACATCACATGACTATTTTTTTTAATGAATTAAGCAAAAAAGACCTACCTCCATGACCTTGGCTCTGACAGTACCCAACATGTGCTCCAGACACTGGGTAATGCCAATATTTGCGCCACTGTTAACATGAGTGTGCACTGGTATGACCTGACATGGAAAGAGCTGTTAGAGGCACTTTTCTAAACACCATGTTCTTTGTATCAAGCTAAAGATTTAAATGAGTTGTGCTTCAGACCTTTCCTAAACAGGAGAGCTGTGATTGCCAGAATCGCATCCGTCGCGAAGTAGAGAGGGCAGGATAGGTTGGGCTTGATGGTGCCATTAGGATGAGTGGGGATCCAGAAAGCTTGCTCTGAAAGATGTGAGAAAACAGACAGGGATCCGGTCTTTAATAATTTGAAGAACAAAGTGAAAAAGGGTTCTGTTAACATGTTTTCTTTTGGAGTGAAAGGTTTCATCTTACCGGTTTGTTTTGAGACAGAACTCCAACTGCAGGGTCCCACGGCCGTTTCAGCAGCAGTGACAGAGCCTCTGCACTGGGAGCTCCAGTCTTTGCCGAAGGCATCAACATCCTGTCAATCAGCAACGGCAACTTCCCAGACACAGAGATGGGTAATAATGAATCAAGAGGCACAGATGCTGCATCACATATCAGATACACCAATTTACTACTCAATCAATTACAGGTATGATACCTTGCTTTTGAGAGTCTGCAGCACATCCAGGTAAGCAGCGAGCATGGCAAGGCTTAAGGACTCGATCATGGTGGTGTGCAACCACTGCGTCAGTTTGGTGTCCCAGTTTACACTGGCTAACGAATGTCGCACCTTTCTGGCACACTTATCCACGGCTATCCTCCGCAGAATTGGCTCATTGGAAAGCTAAGAGAAACAAAATCCCACAGAACACCCATTATTAGGCACTGTGCCAAGTCACCCCTTAAGCCTGAAACATGCTTCTGCGACTGCGTCTGCGTCTTTTCACGCCGCTGTGGCGCAAGACTCGTTTTCATTCATGCTTCCCCAACTGTTGCGCGTCTTACAAAGCAATTCCGCGCCAGAACACTAGGCGGAGTAATGCTTTTTGTCGAGACGACCTTAGAGACGCCTTCTTTCTTCTTCGTCGATTGTTTATTTACATAGCCACTGCGGCTCCTCGTAGCCTTTTTCTGGCGGACAAATCCGCCAGTCAGTGACAGGTTATACAAGTGATCATACTATCGGATATCTTCTGCCAAGTGCTCTTCTATTTGGTCCATATTCGTTCTTCTAAATCTTCCGTGATTTCTGCCGGTATTATGGGGCATGAAACCGGAAATGCAGCTCCAGAAGAGATGTAGAGCAGACCAATCACAGCCTTGCGGGCTGAGTGAGCTTGCGGAGCTTTGCCGTAAATTTTAGAAAAGGGGGTCGACACCCGTCAGCACGTAAGGAGGGATACATAAGCACGTAAGGGACCCGGAAGGGCTCTTGCGCTTACGGGCCCGTGAAAACGCAGAAGCATGTTTCAGGCTTTAGCCCAACTTCTTTGTTTTTGACATGGCAGTAAAGGGGTAGTGTATTCAGGACCCATATAAAAACAAAGGTGTAGACGGATAGTCCTGAATGCTTTACAAACAGACAAAGTGAATCAACATGTCGACTGCTGCGGGTAAAATGCTCAGAAATGTACAAACTTGGGATTTAATTTGGAACGTTAGTTTTACAGGCTCAAAATGTTATAGACACTAATTGACTACATGGCATTCCAAATGTGGCTAATCTAAAATCTACATGACATAATAATAAACTAATGATTTCAAGCGATCTTCAATCCAGCTCTGACAAATTATGCTGCAGATCTATCTCCTCAATTTTCGCTCTTGAGAACATCACTAACTTACATTGTCATTGGCCAGACGAGCAAGTCGTTCAGCGTGTAGAGCTTTCAGGACTTTATTGAATAGTTTGTTCTGGGCCACTGACCATCCAGTCCTGAAAGACAATAACAATACAGTTAAAACTGTGAACGGAGATACTTTCAATAACAATGCATACACTCAAACACAAGTGTTAAGTAAAACAATGGAAGTTGAATTACTTGTTCAAATGTTCCTCCCAGTCATCGGGGGGTGGAGGGCTCTCAGCAACAGTGCGAGCGAACAGGACATGTCGCTCACACTCCTTCATTACACTTAGAGCTTTGTGGTTGTCATATAGAGGCGTAGGTTTTGGTCTGACTGTTTCCACGTCAATTAGAGAATCACATTCTCTGCAGAAAAAGATACAAAAAAAATCAAATTTCTGTGACGCAGAACAGGTTTAATATTTACAAGAGCTAAAACAGAGTGGACAGCTGATGACAATCCAAACTGTAGTCTAAGGAAATTTTTAACTCACGACACAGCTTCGGGTTGGCGACGAGGGGTGACAAACAGGGTCCTTGTGGGCCGGGCACTGCTGGCATCTGGGTGGGCATTCCACGGCTTGGCATAGCTGTGGTCCAGAAACACTAAGTCCAGCTCTCTTTCATGAGCCGACAGCTGGAAAAGCAAGGATGTGCCCATCTTCCTTGCTGATATCTGGAAATCCTTATCCATACCACGATGCATCCTCTTCCTGGGCCCCAAAGGGCCATGAGAAGGGCTCAACAACTTGTTGGGATTCAGACCGAACTGAAGGGTACGAGGGAGGTTAACTCGGTTATTTTAGATCAGCTGAGATAACAACAAATTATTTTATTTGCCTTTCACCACAGCACATGTAGATCAGACTATATTTGCAACACAGTTTATGGAAATATATTTGGGCCGAAACATATGATAACAGTTAGCGGCCATGTAAACCTCCTACAATAGTCTTGGAATTGATCGATATGTCTACATACAAGTACCAATACTCAAAGATAATCCGTGATAGATAATTATACAATTAAAAAAGCAGCAAATTATCACATTAAAGTAGCTAAAAAAAGGAAACGATTGACGTTATTACATTAATAGATGCTAAATCAATCAATCGAAGACCAGGAATTGCTATTAAACATATGTAATATCTTCAGGCTCTGGAAGAGATTTGTCAAGTGTACAAAAATGTATGTTTTCTTCAATTGGTCATTTTTGAAGAGTCTCCTAAATATATATTGGTGCCATAACTAACCAGAGTAACAGATCTCCTTTATAATTATGACTGGATTTTGAAGATAATCTCAAATTAATCTGCTACAATTGTGAATCAATTGAGTCATTTCAAAAGCAAATGTGTCAAAATATTCTGGATGTAACTTTTAACTCTGAATATATGATAGTTTGGGCAAACCTGTAACATTTACAGTAAACTACACGAGCATACACTTGATCAAAACAACACAGAGAGAGCTCTACCATGGAGTTTGGGAGAGTCTTGGACATTATTCGATGCCTACTGAAACTCAATCATCGATCGATTTTTAAGTATTAATAAACGGTCGGTTAATCGATAAGGACAATAACCGGACTGATGTTTAAACATGTTATGCTGGGTCTGACAGCAGGGGAGTGTACACTTGCATGTATCTCATCCACAGTGAGCACCAGCCATTACTGCCATGTTCTGAATATATTGGCTTAATTTATTTAATCGACCCAATACGTGTAAAATATTGTGAAAAATACGACACATGCAGCGTTATCAACAGTTTAGCAACCATCCCTAATGTGGAGCCTTTGTACTGCGACTGTGGGCTGGCCCTACCGACGCTAACGTTAGCATAGCATGCTAAGAGCTAACGGCTAGGCGCTGTCTTTGTGGTGTGCTGCTCACCTTTTCTTTGTTCCTCTTCGTGAACGCGGTGGAAATTATTCTCATGAGAAAACGGAGACGGGTGATAAAAAGTATCTCTTGGTTAATCTCTCTCTTATTAACGCGCTAACATTTACTGTGCGTACTTCCTTTTGTTACACGAGTTGTTGCCAGGTCGTGTTCCGCATCCTCCTATCTCTGCCCATTGAAAACCAACAGCACCGTGAGTGCAGCGCCTCAACCAACCTGGCAACCACGTCTCTGGCGCGTCCGCGTCTAAACACAAAACGTGGACTGGATCTTGGGCCGTGATGGATCCGGATTCTTTGCTCCGTCCATGAACCCCATTGTAAATAAATTAAAATCAACAGCATCAGTTTGAATTGCTTCAACAATAAACTTACTGTTATTTTATTACAATGTTTAAATCTTTATGCATTTGAATTGTTTATACATTCAAATTATTATATTTTTACGTATTTTAGGGCCTGCCTTGCAAATGATTGTTTTTCCTGCTGGACAGAGACAAGAGACAATGACCTCTTCTAGTCAAATGACTGCTCTTCCCCTCTTTTTATTTACATCCAAAGGTCCCTATTGACACACTGTTTAAAAGAGCAAGTCATTGAAAATACACAACCTTCATTTTCAGCCTCTCATCTGACAACGTGGTCTCAAGTCTGACTGCCACCATGGTAAGTTGTAATCATTTTAATTTTCTCTTTCGTGTTATAGATATTGACTTGACAAAGTTGAGTGAATCCTGGAGATAAAGAGAGTTGTTATATACTGATGAAGGAAGGTGGTAGAATCATTAGTTTCAACACTGTTGAACAATGTTGGATTTGTTTATTTTTGTCTGACAAGAAATATTTGTACCTGGCTGTGCTGCTGTGTTGCCTCCTGCCACTGTCGAATGCTGATTGCTTCGTCATGGACCTTAAACCAGGTAAAAGACACAATCACACAGGCTATATTTGTGGTTGATACATTTCCTCATTACAGCGAAATATAAAATATTGACAAAGAATTTTACATTGTGATTGTAATGAAAAATGATTTCAGGCGCGACACATTGTCAGGACATTGACGATCAAACGTGGCATGAAGTAGGATCTAGATGGAGGAATAGCAAATGTATGGACTGTAATTGTGCAGGATGCTGTTCTGCGTAAGTATCACAACATTACAGTGTTTAAATGGAAAAATAACAAATGGAACTGTGTATTTATATGTTTATACTGTTATCTTTGTGATTGCAGATATGCGACCCCTCGGCGATTCCCCGCTGACTGTGTGTCAGTGTTCGACTCAGAGGCATGTGTATACAGAGTGCACAAGAGGGATGACCCAACAGTACAATGTCCAATTTATGGAGCAGTTGGCAAGTGATGCAGTCATCGGTTGAGGTGGCATCAAGGGCTGAAGTGTTTTTTATTTCTGTTGTTGTTGTTGGGGTTGAGGGGTGTTTTGTTGTTTTCGGAACACACAGCTAAGGAGGAAGCACGGCTGACGGAAATAGAAAATAAAATGCTTCAACAAATACAATTTCAAATGAATAAATAAACCATTAATTCCCGACTTACTTTGTTTTGCTCAACCTGGTTCAAGAACAACGATTATTTGTAACAACAGAGAATAACAATACAATTTTAAAGGGTACTCCACCAGTTGTACACATGAAAGTGACTCGTTACAAAGAGTAAACAACTCGGGCTGTGTTAACAGTTTTACACTGTGTTTTAGCTTGGGTTTAGGATCTATAAGTAAAACTGAACAGGCTGCATTATAAATAAATGTATGGACTTTAGGAAAAGGGGAGGGGGGGAAATAAGAGCTTTGAGAAAAATGATGAATAAAACATTTTTTGTAGACAGACCAATATTAGAGACACTTACCTCAAGATATCTGTTGCCCTGATTCCTACACCACAGACAGCAGGTGAGTGAGTGAGTGAGTGAGTGAGTGAGTGAGTGAGTGATTAGATTAGATTAGATTAGATTAGATTTCTTTATTTATCCACACAATGGGGAAATTCACTTGTTACAGCAATGATAGAAAAACAGAATTAAAGTAACAGTGCCGAAGCACAATAAAAAAAAAGAAAAAGATCACAATATGTACACTACTAAAACTACACTAAGTGTACAGAAACAAACAACCTGCAAAACAGACACTGTGCAGAAGCAGGTGCTGGGGATAAAGTGGAATGATGTTAAGTGTTATTGTAATGAAAACAAAAATATGCAACAGTAGTGACCATGATACAGAAAATAATTAAAAATAATTAAGAAGTAAGTGACCATAATATAAATAATGCTACAAGATAGCATACTGGAAATATAAATATTGCAATGTAACCATTTGAAGTGACCATGATATAAATATAGATGGTAAGTGTTGTACACAAACATAAATAAGAAAAATAAAAATACAAATACAGCTATGGTGAGAGGTTTAGTGGAGATAGAGATAATAGACAGGGACTACAACATTATCAGGTGGTGCTGGTGTTGTAGAGCCTGACTGCAGCCGGGATGAAGGACCTGCAGAACCTCTCCTTCCTACACCGTGGGTGTAACAGTCTGCTGCTGAAGGAGCTGCTCAGGGACCCCACAATGTCATGTAAGGGGTGAGAGGTGTTGCCCATGATGGACGCCAGCTTGGCTAACATCCTTCTGTCCCCCACTTCCTCAATGGAGTCCAGAGGACAGTCCAGGACAGAGCTCGCTCTTCTTATCAGTCTGTTGAGCCTGCTCCTGTCTCTGTCCGTGCTACCCCCCCTCCAGCAGACCACAGCGTAGAAGATGGCTGAGGCCACCACAGAGTCATAAAAAGTCCTGAGGAGAGCCCTGCACACTCCGAAGGACCTCAGCCTCCTCAGCAGATGGAGGCGGCTCCGGCCCTTCTTATAGAGGTGATGATGATGGATGGTGCGTGGAAGATTAAGTGGGAGAGGCAAGAATGAGTTGTCACACACACATACACACACGAAAAGCTCGGATTTCATCATTGCTAAAACTTGATTGTAAACTTGATCGTCTCATGTTGAACAAAAGAAGAAGCCAGCAGGCAGCATGGAGGAGATCTTCACTTGATTGAACCTAGACTTAACAGCCATGTTAGCAGCTAAGGCACAGGGAACTATCAGTACCTATGCACCTATCTGGCAAGAATTAGGACAATTACATTACTATACCGTTCTGAGTTTAGCAATAAGCTTGTATATATTTTTTAACCCTCTTTTGGCATGTTTGAATGAAGCCATTTGCAACAGCCTAAGTATGACTAAATACAGAAAAAGACAATTCTCCCCCCCAAAAAAGTATTTACTACTTTACCAGTTATTAAGTCTGTGTTAGTGTACAAAAACAAATACCAGCCATGAATTACCACTGGGAGGTAGCTCAAGCCAGTGGATTGTAGTGTTTCCACTGTATTGTCTTCATTAACCCACAGTGTGTGTCTGTGTCTGTTTCTATGAAAAAATTAATAAATGAAATATATATATTTTTTAATTAAATTAATTAAATTAAATGTGCACATTCTGCGCAGAAGCCCATTGCGCAGATCCTGCGCAGAAGCCCACTGCGCACATTCTGCGCAGAAGCCGAGTGCGCACATCCTGCGCAATTAATAGGAGAAGTCCTGCCGATATTAAGAGTTTAACATATTGCCAGCTTGAAAATGGGAAGGAGTGGGATTCAGCCCGGTTCCGAACACTTTATTGACTAGGCCACTTCAGCTGATGGTTTCCACACTGAACTAAGCACATAAAGACGATGGACAAATTATCGTGTGTGTCGGTGTCATTTTATGCTGTTTTTGATAAACACTTCAGAGAAAATATTTTCTACTTTATTACATATATTTGACAGCCTTACTTAAAAGTTACTTTTATATTTTTGGCTTTTAGATACTGGATGAAACCTATTGTTAGAGAATAGCCCAGTGGGGAGGGGAAATATTTTTTGAGAGAAGATTCCAGATTCATTCACTATACGGCTCAACAGATCTCTGATCCACGAAGCTTCCTTCTACCAAGTTGTGTGGTTCGGAGCCGAGACACTGGCCAGAGAAGAAAACACTTGGAATATGTTGCTTGTTTGGTCTGCATATGTGTGCCATGAGTGATGGGTAACGTATTGCGAAGTCGAGTTAGTTGGTTTCGGTTAGGCTAAATCACGGACATTTTACGGGCACTGCGCAACGACATGGTGAAAGCATTCGATTTAGACAGCGTCTCTCCTGAGGAGAAAGTATTGAAATGTCCCGAAGGGTCAGTGAATAGGTAGGGGTTGGGCACTTGACAGCCCTAGGCCAATGGCTGTAGGGTTTTGTGGGATGCCAGGCTCTCATTGGCTTATGAGTTGGCGTATCAAGGGTGAATAAGGAAGGGGAGTGAAGAATACAGTGGTGGTGGAGTGTCGGATTTACGAAAAATAAGTGTGTCGTGTTCGCTAATAAAGTTACACATAAAGAGGGCTTCCTGTTGTCTATACGCGAGGACGCTACAATATGAACGTGTTCACCGTTCAAATTCATTATTTGCGTTCAGTTAATCGTTCTCATAAAGGTGGACGCGTTCAATGAACGCGTTATTTTGCGTTCGTTCATGCACAACACTGGACTTAGAGTTGTTAGACCTCCAGGATCCTGGTTGCATATCTGTATCATTAACAGAAGCAGCAGGAGCTGGAGGAGGTAGTGGAGCTTTGTGCATGCTGAGCAGGACCCAGTGATGAGACAGCATCAACAACAACAACAACAACAACAACAACAACAACAACAACAACAGTGAGACCCTCAACATGCTTCCTCTCTCTCCCCCACCATCTCTCGTCTACCTGTGAGTTACTGCTCTCCTCTGGATTACTGCTTTGTCTTTTCCATGCTGAAGTCGCATGCGGAGGATTGAACTTGCAAGAAGGAGCAACTTCTCCTACCAAGTTTTTATTTTTTTATAAATTAAGGTGGTTTAGTTCATCACCTCATCGGTATGAGATTTTCTTCTCAGATTTTCTTCATCAGTGAAATGACTGCTCCTCCCCTCTTTTTATTTACATCCAAAGGTCCCCGTTGACACACTGTTGAAAGATCAAGTCCTTCATTAAAAGTACACAACATTCATTTTCAGCCTCTCATCTGATAACAGGGTCTCAAGAATGACTTCCACCATGGTAAGTTCTAATAATTTAAATTTTCTCTTTCGTGGTAAATATATTGACTGGAGAAAGTTCAGTGAGTCCTGGAGATAAAGAGAGTTGTTATATACTGGTGAAGGAAGGTGGTAGAATCATTAGTTTCAACACTGTTGAACAATCTACATACAACCAAATTGCCAACATGGTTTCTGTGTGCTTGGACTAAATGTTAAAACTGCTGGATTTGTTTCTTTTTGTCTGACAAGAAGTATTCGTACCTTGCTGTGCTGCTGTGTTGCCTCCTGCCACTGTCAAATTCTCATTGCTTCATCACGGAAATTAAACCAGGTAAAAGAGGAACACAATCACACAGTTACACAGGCTATATTTGTGGTTTATAAATTTCCCCATTAGAGCGATATATAAAATACTGATACAGAATTAAACATTGTGACCGTAATGAAAAATGATTTCAGGCGCGACACATTGTCAGGACTTTGACGATCAAACTTGGCATGAAGTAGGATCTAGATGGAGGAATAGCAAATGTATGGACTGTAATTGTGGAGGATGCTGTTCTGCGTAAGTATCACAACATTACAGTGTTTAAGTGGAAAAATTACAAATGGAACTGTATATTTACCTGTTCACTGTCTACTGTTAACTATGTGATTGCAGGTATATGACCCCTAGGAAATTCCCCGCTGACTGTGTGTCAGTGTTCGACTCAGAGGCATGTGTATACAGAGTGCACAAGAGGGATGACCCAACAGTACAATGTCGAATTTATGTTGAAGTTGGCAAGTGATGCAGTTATCGGTTCAGGTGGCATCAGGGGCTGAAGTATTTTTTTTTTCTGTTATTGTTTTTGTTGGGTTGAGGGGTGTTTTGTCGGTCTGAACACAGCTAAGGAGGAAGCATGGCTGCCGGAAATAGAAAATAAAATGCTTTTACAGATACAAATTCAAATGAATAAATAAACTATTAATTTCCAACTCACTTCGTTTTGCTCATCCTTGTATAAGAACAAAGATTATTTGTAACAACAGAGAAAAACAATACAATTTTAAAGGGCACTCCACCAGTTTTATACATGAAAGTCACTCGTTATAAAGAGTAAACCACTCGGGCTGTTCTCTATTGCTCTGGAGGGATGACTCCAGACTAACCCAGAGTTTTAGCTTGGGTTTAGGATCTATAAGTGAAACAGAACAGGCTGCATCATAAATACATGTATGGATATGAATCAAGATTTCACAGCCATGTTAGCAGCTAAGGCACAGGGACCTATGCACCTATCTGGCAAAAGTGACGACAATTACATTACTATACCCTTCTGAGTTTAGCAATTAGCTTGTACATTATTTGTAACCATCTTTTAGCATGTTTGCTAAATGGGCAGTAAACTCAAACCTCATCTGATGATTGTGGGCATGTGTAGGGAGAAGAAATGGATTAATTAAACATGCAGGTCAATGAATGAGTGTTTAGGGGTCCCCCTGAATCAAGATGTGAATGGCTGTTGATGCATGGAAATCACAAGCTTAAATATGACTAAAATTTCTCCCCCCCAAAAAGTATTTACTACTCTCCCAGTTATTAATACTGTGTGTCAGAGTACAAAAACAGCCATCAGCCATGAATTACCACTAGGAGGCAGCTCAAGCAAGTGGATTGTATTGTCTTCATTAACCCACAATGTGTGTGTCTGTCTGTCTGTGTTTGTGTGTGTGTGTGAGAGAGAGAGAGAGAGAGAGAGAGAGAGAGAGAGAGAGAGAGACATAGAGAGAGAGAGAGAGAGACTTGTGAAAAGAGACTTAGAGTTGTTAGACCTCCAGGATCCCGGTTGCATATCTGTATCATTGACAGAAGCAGCAGGAGTTTTTATTTTATTATAAATTAAGCTGGTTTAGTTCATCACCTCATTGGTATGACATCTTCTTCAGCTGGTATAATGCCTTGGTGCTAGAGCAGATACTTCTGGTTTCCAGTGGTGCTGTGTGCTGCATTAGTTGTGCTCACTGCTGGTAATGCTGGACCGGACCAGGCAAGAAGGCAGGCTCGGTCGTCCTCGTGCTACGGAAGCTTCGACCTCTACTTTGTTTTGGACAAGTGAGTATAGTCTGACACACATGATCCGAAACAGTTAGAAGGGAGGGATTAAGAGGATGTTAAAATATATGTAAACCACTGGGTTCAATAAGAAAGATGAATTATTTTTGAATCTGGAAATTGTCCTCCTACAGTGACTGAACTTTAATTGAATATTCCATCATTCTGTATCTACTGCTTGCCTTGGAAACTGTGTTTTCTTATGAGAGAACATTAATGCACAAAGTAAATATGCGTAATCTTATGCTTGTCTCCTGCTTCTTTCAGGCTTTTATTTCAAATGCATGCATTTCTGAATCATTGTTTCCTCATCTTGTCTAACTTTTAGTCTGTGCATCTGAAGGTGTAGACCGGAGGTTTAGCCTGCCCATTTAGTCATATTTAGTCATACTTTCATTTAGAAACAGTCCATATTTATCAAACCAGATTTTTGGTGATGACTGTTTCCTGTCAGCTGTGCAACATGGGCACCTGATCAACGCTGTCACACTTTATCATTTACAAGGCACTAACAATGAACTAACCCAGACTGTTGCTTTTGGATTGTAGCAGAATACCTACCTTATTTAATTTTTTTTTTTTGCAAGATTGGTTCGCTACGAGCCAAAATATTTTGCCAACTAGGTCTACATCAAATGTATCATCCAACTCCAGATTTCCTTATCCTAGAGAATGGACTTGGTTGTATTTCATTTTGCATTCTCCTTCTCTCCTTGTGGCTCCTCTATTTAAAGCCAAGATTCTGATACACATTACTACATACTTTAGTTTTAATATTTATAAGAACATAATTAGAAGAAAGGAAATATATCTATACTGAAAAAGCTACTCCTACTATATCTATTTATTTTTACTTCCTTACGACAACAGAGCAGAGAGGACTTTTTGGCCGTTGTTAGAAAGTCCAACAAAAACATCACAGAGGAAAATGTGAGTCCCAACAGCTCTGTTCTGAGTTCATTAACAAAGAGGAGGTAGTGAGCAAGATGATCAACATCCACACCGACCTGGTTGCATGAAACCCTAATGAGGATACATACATCTGACTCCAATGATAATAACTCACATAATTAAGAAGAAACAGAATTGCAGGTGCATTATGAAGATGTTAACAGAAATCTGAGGAGCACGACGTAACTGCTACTTCTCAGGGTCAACCATCTGGGTTGCATGAGCATTTACTCTTGCAGAACTATTCATCGACTGCTCCCTTCAGAGGCTGTTTCCTGGGTGGATCACTGAATGGTCAGGGCACCACACCAAACAACTATAATGGGATGCAAAATGAGAACAAGGAGATGCAACATGATAACAGAACAATAGGGAAATCATAGATTGTATATAAAGGTGACAATGCATCTCCGCTTCCTCCCACTAAAGCTCAGATATATGATGTAATAGGGGGGCTGATCATTTGGAGTGGCGCCGTGGTTGTATGGTGCCCCTGATATTCCCGACCAACTCAAGTCAGTATCAATTGTCTAATCATGACGTTTCACCCTGTTTTTAACCAAACCTGCAGGAAAAATCGACCAATAAAATATTATTTTTGTAATCCATATTTAAATATGAACATGCATCAGTGTGATATAAACTACCTAAGTGACAAAACCATCTTTGAGAAAAAGTGTATTTTAAATTGTCCTTGGGCCATGTCCCATTCACTAAGGGTTTATGACCCATGGGGCAATCAAGATGGTTTGGCTTCACTTTTAAGTCACTGTCATGTCGTCCAACTTTAGTCTGTGGTTGAAATACAAATAAATAAATAAAAAGAGTGGGGCTAGAAAGTTAAGACAAATCCAAAAAAACACTTCAGAGTGTGGTGAATCATTTGTCTCTCTCTGTCTTGGTTGACTTGCCTAAATGTGGTGAGGGGCTTGTATATTTCTGTGCCGTGTCCAATGTGTTTGAGTGGATCCTCACATCTAATTGGTCTTTTGTCTTCTCTGTCAGATCAGTGTGCGGTACCACTGGACAGAAATCTACCACTTTGTTGAACATCTAGCTCATAAATTCATAAGGTAAAAAAAAATTCCTGGTTGTGTCATAAAGCAACTGTGGGAAAGGATAGCACAAGTATTGATTTAACAGAGTGCATTCCTCTCTTCCCCTTGCCCCCAGTCCACAGTTGCGGATGTCCTTCATCGTGTTTTCCACTCAAGGAAAGATTTTAATGAGCCTGACAGAAGACAGGTGGGTGCAGATCCCCTGAAAATGTATTTCTATCCTCTGCTTCTCTGTCGTCCATCTAAAAGGAATGAGCGTAATACCAGATTTGGACACAGGTCACACACAGATAGGATTCCTCTGCAGGCTTTTTTTATGATCAAGAGATTCCAGACAGATACTTTCCCTCGCTGTGATCTGATGATAGTGTCGCTGGTCCGGACGGCTGCTTCATCATGTGCTTTTTGACACATTGTGGGCAGCTTATATATCTAGTCTTTCCTCAGTAGAGTGTCTCTACAGCCACATCATCTCTTCACTGCTTCCCTCACATCTTATTCTACAATGGACTCATTTCCTGTCTAGCTGCGTGACAGTTTCTCAAGCCAGTACACACCAGGGCTGTTTCAATTTATTCATCTGTAACACATTGCTGGTATTTCCTCCAAATGGCATGCTCTTATCGAAACCTTTATTGTCTTACCCAGACTCGCAGCTTTTAGTTATAGTCAGACGAAAGTTCTGAAAATCATCCTCCATTATCAATATTTCCATTAGGTGGTATATTATCAGAAATGTGTATTAGCTTGTGTTCTGTGTGACTGCTCAGGGAACGCATTCGCAAAGGTCTGGAGGAGCTGCAGCTGGTCCTTCCAGGGGGAGACACCTTCATGCATGAGGGCATCTCGAGGGTGAGCGGCCGTTGCAGCTCTAAACTTTATCTCGAGAATATCTCCAAACTTGTAACACCACCCAGTCCTGAGCACTAAATGACTCATGCATTCAGTGCATGCTACCAGATAAACAGTCCCCTGTTTCAGTCCGGCTTATCTTTTTCACAGGCCAATGAGCAGATATACTCTGGAAACACTGAAGGTAAAAAAATGTTACTGCGAATATTTTTTTTGTATTCTCTGTAAACAATGTTGGTCAAAGTTGATTTTTTTTAACGAAGATGCAAACAAGAAAAAAAATTCTAACTTTTTGAACGTTTTTGTGATTTTGAAAATAAAGAAACGAAATCAGAAGTTGGATGATCATCGGTATTTATGTAGTTTATATGAAAGGGGGCTGGTGGTTTAGAATGTGTGTAAGTGTATTATTCTGTTTGGTTTTTGGATTACACAAGACAGTCACTCGTTACAAAGAGTAAACAACTCGGGCTGTGTTAACAGTTCTACACAGTTCTCTATTGCTGTGGAGGGATGACTCCAGACTAACCCTGAGTTTTAGCTTGGGTTTTGGATCATTAAGTGAAACAGAACAGGGTGCAAATAAGAGTTATGAGAAAATGCAGAATAACGCATTTTATCTAGACAGACCAATATTAGAGACACTTATCTCAAGACATCTGTTGCCCTGATTCTTACAAATTAAATGAACGAAATAAATGATACTAAGTTAATGAGCTCAATGCTAAATCACATATTTTATTATCATAAAAGTTTACTTTATGGCAGAACAGTTGTAATTGATTGAATCAGATTGAACAGGTGAACCTACTAAAATTGACAGTGGGTGGTGTAGCGGAATTATGAGTCACCATAATATAGTTTAAAAATGTCACAAACCAACCTGAATAAAAGCACAGAATGAGTATTTATTTCTAATGGGGAGTTCTGGTGTGTTTATTCTGAGATAATAAAACAGTGTGTGATATAGATGTGATAAAATGAATAGACTGTGAGAGAAGTAATTCAGGGAGAATTTATAATGCTGCCTATTTCTTTGCAAAGCATAATAGGAGGAAACGTTATGAGAGCAGCATTGGCCGAATTATTTCTGTGGGCAGGTTATCGCACTGCCAGCGTTGTCATTGCTCTGACAGACGGAGAGCTGCAGGAGGATCAATTCTATGATGCTCAGAGAGAGGTGAGAGATACCTGAGAACAGCTCTGAGTGCCCTCACGCACTGAGTGCCCTCACAAGGAAGTTTTCACCCCAGCCTGAAATGCTTTGGGACGCCTTATTGCTATTCAGTGTTAACACCAACATCCACAGAAATGAAGTATTGAACTTGCTGTTTTTGGTTTTCGTGCATCTATGTGACATTTCAATTCCACATGAGATCTGACTAATATTTTTCAGATGGAATATGGTGTTACTCAACCTCTTATGAAATCATTTTAGAGGTCAAACCCACACAAGTCTATTTTCACTATGTATTGGACGATGTTGTGAAATGAAAAAGGCATCTAGACCAACTAGATGCCTTTTTTTCTACTTTGTGTTAAAATAGTTTTAGTTTGTCTTCTATGAAAAAGCTAATTGTTTCATTTAGTTAATAATGTCCATATGTACTGCTCCATAATCAAGTATCCTGCCACTGATTCTGCCCTTGATCAGACAATTTCCGACAACGAAAAAAAAAAAATCTTGGATGAAGAAGTGTCAGTGTCACTTCTAATGCCTTGTTTCCTCTGTAGCTGGCAAAGATTGCTGATAGTAAGGACCATGTCTCTCCTGTAAATGACGGATTCAAGGCTTTACAAGGGGTCATTGACTCGGTAAGCATTTAACTTTAACTAACAAACTCAAACAACACCAACTGCAATCAGGATTGATAAGCAGGCTAATATAAAGTCTGTATTCACTTCTCCTTTAGCACACTCACTGATTGAATAGCTCGCAGCAGTCCAGACTAAATGGGGTTAAAGCTTAATAACTTACTCCATCCATGGAGCCCGGCCAGGAACAGAATTCCAGGAAAACCTGCTGTTACTGAGACTTTTCTATTGGTCAACACGACTCAGCCAAACATGAGCAGAACGTGTGCTGTACCTCTTCAGACCAACCTCGGTGGTGTTTACTTCAACTTTTGTGAGGTTTGTTGAGGAGTTAAAGATCAGACAGTTGACTGAGCTGACTGTCACCTGGAGCAGATTAACGAAGTTTATGAGTGAGACTGTGAGGCTTGTTCCTAGAGAGCATTGAGTACAGACACATCTGCAGAACACCACTGAGAATAAATGGAAACTTCAGACCATTAGTCAAAAAGGGTTTGTGAATGAGCCCATTAAAGAACCAGTACTGTTTAAAAGCGGTCATTCTGTCAAGACGAGAATACATACTGCAATACAAAAGACATGGACACTTCACTGAATTCCAGGATCAAAATATTCTACTCACATTATGATAAAGCAGAACAAATGTTTGAGAGTTAAAGGACCCTACAAAGCCAGGGGCTTGCTGCTGCTCTGATGAACTCTGTGAATTCCTTCCCTTCTTCTCCTCAGATCCTGAATAAGTCATGTATTGAGATTCTGTCAGCAGAGCCCTCCAGCATCTGTGCAGGAGGTAAGAGATTTTCTTCCCCTCCATTCTTCTTAGGATGCTCAAAAAGGTAATCTTAAGTATTAGAATAACTCAATAAAACTCCTCATAAGAAGCATAAAGGCTGTAGTGTCAGGTCCTATGAAGCAGATACACACAGTGTCTGAACAGTCCAAAGCCTAGACTGTAGATAAAGAGAGTCAACATGATAACCAAAAGTGAAGCCAAAGCATTTTGATTGGCCCCTGGTCGTTGGCTGAAGCATAGGTCATAAACCCTGTTGCCTTAATGTGAGCAGATATGGACCATACAAAAAAATCTAAGTACACATTCAATACATTTTTCTTAAACATTGTTTCTCTCATTTTTATCAGTTCTTATCACACAGGGGTTTGATCAAGTGCTTATTTTTCCAGTAAGTTTGGCTTTAATTAGCGATTTGATGTTGGAAAAATAGATGAAACATCTGTGTGACAGCTGGGACTCCCTCTCAATTGGTCGACCGCATCTACGTGTGGCCCCTCCACTGCGGTTCCACCCACTGATTGCTACTGCATAGACTCTGGATCCAAATAACGACTTCAGCTCAAGACAGAAGCTGATATATCCTGGGTATTTTGCCTTCATTTCTGGAGAGTAGGAGGACGGTGAGATGTGTTGTCCTTCTGTGTTTGGAATCCATAGTCCACAATCGTTTAACCCAGATTGTGTCAATTTGAGCTTCAGCACTTTAACACAAATTATATCCTTGTTTTCCAGTGTCAGTTTGCCATGTGCTGGGTTTCTGGTTTTAGTCTCAGAGAAACTGCAGCATCATACCACACAACAAGTATTCACATTATTTCCTACAACAAAATATCTTTGTTTCCTAAGAAATTCAAAGTCAATAATTATATCGACAAGGAAATTTTAGTAGAGTAGAGTTTGGGTACTACGTTGGAACAAAAAGTTAAAAAAAACAAGAACCTTATTTTCAGTTGTTCTTTTCTCTTCACCCAAAGACCTTCGATGTGGTGGTGAGAGGAAATGGATTCCTCCATGCCCGAAATGTTGGTAAAGTCCTGTGCAACTTCCGAATCAACGGCACCCTCACCAAAAGTGAGTGAATACCATCTAACTCAAAACCATTTTAGGGGGGCTGAAGCCCCCCTAAAATGGTTGAAAAAGTCTGGAGTCGCTCCGTTGGGGAGAAATTATGCCCGGTTCGAAATCATCCGGACCAATCAGATTGTCAGGGCGGGCTTTATACGATGATGGACAGATGATCAACGGTAACATAATCAAACACGTCATCGCCGGCGCTTGGCTGTTCACACCGGACACTGAAGCGACGCTGAATTGCCAGGCAGCGCTAATAATATCACCCGTTGATCCAGTAGATTAAAAGCACATACTTACTTGTTGTTCCAACATTAAGCAACAGCGTCCCAGCATTTGTCTTTTTTGGTGTTGTCTTTATACAATATGTTCCGAGGATCATACAACTCACTGCACTTCTCCACTTCAATTATTAATTTAATGATATCCATGTTGAAGAACTTCTCCGCTGTTTGCGCCGTTCAATGTCGGGTGTCGAGGGTAAATTACGTATTCTCCACTCGACGCCGAAACGATCGCTGCACGGCGCGAGGCAGCCTTGGCGCAGCGCGGTGCTTCAGCCTCCGGTGTGACCAGCATAAAGTTTTAACATGGGAGTGGATGGGAGCCAGCTGTTATTTAAGGCTTGACGCTGCGCTGAAGGGTAGCTTCGGCATCGCTTCAGCGTCCGGTGTGAACCCGGCGTTAGTAAATAACTCACAATGCGTTGCTTAACATACGTCACATTCCACGTTGCTCTGATTGGTTGTAGGTCTATCCAATTGAGCGAAGGGGAATTTTATTTCCTGGTCAGTTGAAACACGCCCCATAATCACAGCCCAATGGAGCGGTCTCAGACTCACATCTGACTAGAATTGTGAGTCTGACAACGTCAGGCTATCTCATCATACTTAACAAGGGCACTAGGACCTTGGGGAGTCTGCATCGCTGCTGCGCTGGCTTTCTCACTCTGCCAAATAACGTCTCTCATCAAGACAGCAGGATTACAGCCAAGGAGTTTAGCTCATAGTAAATGATGCAGGGATGGAAATTGTAAGTACAGGTTGTTACAGAATGTGGCAATCTGTAGTTGTTAACGATTGTTACCTGCTTAAATTTAGGTTTACTTGAGGCAAATGAAAGGGAATATTGTAATGAGCTATGTTATAACTAAGCTAGCTAGCTAGCTATTTTGTTAGAAAATGTCTCCAGTGAGCAAGAGTGTGAACGAGCGGATGGGCATAATTAATCGAGGATCGATTAATTGATCATTAAGAATTTCGTCGAGGAAATTATTTTTTCCTCGAGAAACTCGCTAATTACACATTTGACCACAGGGGGCAGTGTTTGAAAAAAACGCCACAAGCCTACTCAGCTACCTGCGACTGGCTTCGAGTTACCGTGTATTTCCATTTCCAAAGTAAACATTAAGAGGTCATGGCGAAGTGTAGAGTGGACCATTTGAGTTAAAAAATTCCTTGGTTTACTGCCAATACTGCGAAGCTATCCCAGTGACTGGGGGAGACGAGGAGCCTGCGCGTTGTCTGACACGGACGAGGGGAGTGAAAACACCGGAGCCACGGTTAGGCTAGCGAAGTTAGCACGGAGCTACCTGTGTATCACGGGGACGTCAGTCCCCTCAGAGCGAGTTTTTTCGGCGGCTGGACTGACGGTCACCAGGCTGCGTTCGCGTCTGACCTCGGGGATTGTTTACATGTACATCTTTCTCAACACAAACCCGTAGGCTGGTGCTGAGGCTGTATGAGAGTTACTGGTTATTTTTATGAAGGTTTCTCGACTCGGTGCCTTGATGTTTTGAGTTACATCTGGCAAAACCTGTCAGACCGAAGTATTATATATTTGTGGTTAAGTTGTTGTTTAACATGATGTTTTTTTATATTAATATTATTTTATTTTGGAGAAAAATAAAACGAGGCTCAGTTGTGTTGGTAGCACCGGCTTCTAGCTGTCGGCTCCGCTGCTTAAGATTACGGCAGCGCATATTTTGTTCATCTTGTAATAAAGATCTCAATGAGGAAACACGCTTTGTTTTTTCACTGCATTTTAATATAGCCTATTAATTGTGAATTTTTTAACTTGAATATATGAATGATTAATCGAAAATTCGTCATTAATTCTAGACTATTTGATCGAACCCCCATCCCTAGAACGAGCAAATTTGAAATGTAAGAAATAACTATCGACAGCTCTCTGTTCTTTGCATTAATATCTATCTCTAGCATTTTAAAACAATAATATCAGTGCCTATAGAATGTTGTTGTTTATAATCAGTTCATATTTGTTTTGTCAAATTTCACAATGACCCTGAATTTCTGTCTCTTCTGTTATCTTATACTGAATGAATGCAAGCAAAGATACAGAGAAAAATCACACTCTTTCTGATTGAACCAACCTATGAACTTTATGAAACATGGATATCCGCAGCCCCAAATGAGCCCCAAAGAAATTGGCGTGTGCTGCGCTCGCAAACATTCAGCATCCTTAGGGGCTAAGCCCCCCCTTTCTTTCAATCCTAGAAACGCCCCTGATTAGCAATAAAAGCAGCTGGAATCAGTGGTGGGAAGTAGAAATACTTTGTTACAAAATACTTTGTTACTGTACTTAAGTAGATTTTTCACATATCTGTACTTTACTTGAGTATTTATTTTCCTGATTACTTTTTACTTTTACTCGTTACATTTGAACACAAATATCTTTACTTTCTACTTCTTACATTCTCAAATCTGTGTCATTACTTGAGCAGTGGCGGTTGGCGCAAGGCGCGCCTTTACGCACAGCGCACCTGTCTCTCTCACTCACGTGCCCGCTGCCTCGGGAGATGTGCAGGTTCATAGACATATATAAAGGCTAGATGTCTCGGCCAACGGAGTCTAACGTCCACACATGGCGGCCATCTTGCCACAGTCAGCTCACTCACCCATGACATTGTGTTGATAGTGGTATGTACTTTTTAAATAACCATAACTTGCTCATTTTGGGGGGGCAGCGGGAGACCCTAACCATCGCGAGGTTGGTTGGGCTGCTTCTGGTCGACCGGGGTCGAGCAGGCTGCACCGGTGATGATCCCTCCGCAGGTTCAACTTCAGAAACCTTTTAACGACTTTTACCTCCCCTAGATAGTCCAGTTTGATCGTCTTCTCGGCGCTCCACCAGGGCCATGACCGACTCTAGCAGGGCCGATCCGAGGACCCCCCTAAACCATCCATGGGTAGTAGCCATGTGTGTGCAAAGGGAAGGGACTTAATCAACGTGAACACATTTCCCATCCATTTATTCCATTTAGAATTATCCAGTGCTCATGGTGGAACTCGGTTCAGTTCAGTCTTTATTATTCTGTCTGAAATTTGGCAGATGTCTAGTGATATTTACAGAATGTTTAATGGTTATACTGTGGTTAATTAATGTTCTTGGGCAGACACAAAAGGCACTTGTTTATAGTTGATTCTTTGTTGTCTCTAGAAGTTCAGATGCACTAGTTTATTACTATTTGAACCTCAGCATCTAGTGTTCCAAATTGTAAAATGATATATAATATGCATATTGTTGTTATAATTTTTTATAACAACAGTTGAAGTTGAAATACATCTTTTTTTTTTTTTTATTTGGAAATGTATATGAACACCGAATACACTGAGCATACATTTTAACAGACATATCCATAGTTTTTTTTTTTTTTTTTACATACACATACAAATAACATCCCACCCACCCCACCCACTTGAACATGTAGTACACACACCTAGAATAACAAAAAAAGAAGATAATAGGTAAAAAAAAAAAAAAAAAAAAATATATATATATATATATATATATATATTCTGTACGCTACTTGATATAGGGTCCTAGTGCAAGAAATATTGCTATGGGGTATCAGGTATAGTTTTGAGTTTCCCTATGTATTTCAAAACCGGATCCCAGGTGGAGAAGAAATTGTCCCTTGACCCCCTAAGTGAGTATTTAATTTTCTCTAATTGTATAAAGTGCATCAGGTCACACATCCACAAAGACGCTTTGGGAGGGTTTTTTGATTTCCAATGTAATAATATTCTTCTGCGTGCAAGCAGAGTCACAAAGGCCAAAATGTTTTTATAACTTTTTCTTACTATAGAATGTCTTCGGTCTGTGATACCAAATATAGCTACTGCTGCATTGGGTTGGAAATCAGTATTGAGCGCCTCAGATATTGTTTTAAAGATCATAGACCAGTAAGTGACCAGAGCAGGGCATGACCAAAACATATGGGTTAAGTTGGCAGGGGTGTGATGGCATCTGTTACAACTAGCATCTGAATTAGGATATATTTTAGCTAATCTTGCTTTGGAAAAGTGAGTCCGGTGTAAAACTTTAAATTGTACTTTAAGTTGAAATACATCTTGAGGAGAAACATGTTGGGTTGTTTTGTGTCTGTATAGGCCTACTATAAAAATAACTTTGCATTTTTTATTTGAGTACTTATACTTTTACTTGTGAGCCATCCTGACTCTGACTCAGCTGGAGGTCTCTTTGATCCAACAAGCATCTATGCTGGGGTTACTGGTATCCTAGCTGTTTTTACCTTAAACAACGCACTGTGCAATTTTACAACCTGGAAAACAGCCAGAGACAGAACCACACACGAGGCAGACGGAATGAAAAGTCGCATCAGAACGCATCAAACAGCCGGTGCCTGTCTATTTGATAACAGTAGGTCTTGGTTCTTCCTGCTCAAAATGCACAGGCGTAGTCTGGGCTGATTCTTGTGCTGGATTTTATGATCCCTTTCCCCTGTGTGCTCTAGTGGTGAAGCCTTTAATTGTGGAAGACACATATCTTCTCTGCCCTGCACCAGTGCTTCAAGATGAGGGGATGTAAGTCCTAGATTTTATTCAAATGAATGAGAGGTTTCATCTGCTCTGTTTTTAAAGACCCCAGTAAATGACAGATGGAACATTTTTACTTTTCAGGGCAGCAAATCTCTACATCACTATGAACGAGGGTCTCAGTTTCATCTCCAGCTCAGTCACAATAACCGCAGTGGGATGTGTGAGTACAATTCACTGTACTAGCATTTAACTTTGAAACTGGAATATTATGAGGTCATGGTACATTGAAAAGCAATAATGATAGAAAACACACACAAAAAAACAATCAAAACATCCATCCATACAAACAGTGGGCCTGGCAATTGTGGAGGATGCTTTTCTGCGTAACTATCACAACATTTCAGTGTTTAAGTGGAAAAATAACAAATGGAACTGTGTATTTACATGTTCACTGTCTACTGTTAACTTTGTGATTACAGGTATCTGACCCCTAGGAAATCCCCCACTGACTGTGTGTCAGGTGGCATGTGTATACAGAGTGCACAAGAGGGATGACCCAACAGTACAATGTCCAATTTATGTTGAAGTTGGTAAGTGATGCAGTCTTTGGTTGAGGTGGCATCAGGGGCTGAAGTGTTTTTTTTTTCTGTTGTTGTTGGGTTCAGGGGTGTTGGGTTGGTCTGAACACACAGCTAAGGAGGAAGCATGTCTGCCGGAAATAGAAAATAAAATGCTTCTACAAATAAGATTTCTAATGAATAAAAAAAATATTTATTCTCGACTTACTGCGTTTTGCTCATCCTTGTATAAGAACAAAGATTATTTGTCACAACAGAGAAAAACAATACAATTTTAAAGGGCACTCCACCAGTTTTACACATGAAAGTGACTCGTTACAAAGAGTAAACAACCTGGGCTTTGTTAACAGTTCTACACTGTTCTCTATTGCTCTGGAGGGATGACTCCAGAGTCATCCCTGAGTTTTACCTTGGGTTTAGGATCTATAAGTGAAACAGAACAGGCTGCATCATAAATACATGTATGGACTTTAGGAGTGTGTGTGTGTGTGTGGGGGGGGGGGGGGGGCAGTTATGAGTAATGCAGAATAATGTTTTTTTTCTAGACAGACTTATATTAGAGACACTAAACTCAAGATATCTGTTGCCCTGATTCTTACACTTCACCACAGACAGCAGGTGAGTGAGTGAGTGAGTGACAGATGATCTTGGATGGTGTGTGGAAGAATAAGTGGGAGGAGCAAGAACGAGGTGTCACGCACACACGAAACGCTGGAATATCATCATTGCTAAAACTTGATTGTAAACTTGATTGTCACCTGGTGAACAAAAGAAGAAGACAGCATGGAGGAGATCTGCACATTTGAATGATTCTAGATTTAACAGCCATGTTAGCAGCTAAGGCACAGGGACCTGTCGGTACCTATGCAACTATCTGGCAAAAATGAGGACAACTACATTACTATACCCTTCTGAGTTTAGCATGTTTGTATGAAGCCATTCGCAAATAGGCAGTAAACTCAAACCTCATCTGAGGACGGTGGTTATGTGTAGGGAGAAGAAATGGATTAATTAAACATAAAGGTCAATAAATGAGTGTTTAGGGGTCCCCCTGAATCAAGGTGTGAATGGCTGTTGATGCATGGAAATCACAAGCTTAAATATGACTAAATACAGAAAAACTCAATTTCTCCCCCGAAAAAAAGTATTTACTACTTTCCAAGCTATTAAGTCTCTGTGTCATTGTACAAAAACAGTCACCAGCCATGAATTACCACTAGGAGGCAGCTCAAGCCAGTGGATTGTGGCGTTTCCACTGTATTGTCTTCATTAACCTACAGTGTGTGTCTGTGTATGTGTGTGTCTTTGAGAGAGAGAGAGAGAGAGAGAGAGAGAGAGATAGAGAGAGAGAGAGAGAGAGAGAGACTTGTGAGTACAAGGAGACTTGTGAAAAGAGACTTAGAGTTGTTAGACCTCCAGTATCCTGGTTGCATATCTGTATCATTAACAGAAGCAACAGGACCTGGAGGAGGTAGTTGAGCTTTGTGCATGCTGAGCAGGACCCAGTGATGAGACAGCCTCAACAACAACAACAACAACAACAACAACAACAACAACAACAGTGAGACCCTCAACACTCATGCTTCCTCTCTCTCCTCCACGTCTACCTGTGAGTTACTGCTCTCCTCTGGATTACTGCTTTTTTTTTTCATGCTGAAGGCGCCTGTGGAGGATTGAACCTGCAAGAAGGACCAACTTCTCCTACCAAGTTTTTATTTTATTATAAATTAAGCTGGTTAAGTTCATCACCTCATCGGTATGAGATTTTCTTCTGCCAGAATAATGCCTTGGAACTGGAGCAGAAACTTCTGGTTTCCAGTGGTGCTGTGTGCTGCATTAGTTGTGCTCACTGCTGGAAATGCTGGACCGGACCAGGCAAGAAGGCAGGCTGGGTCGTCCTCGTGCTATGGAGGCTTCGACCTCTACTTTGTTTTGGACAAGTGAGTATAGTCTGACACACATGATCTGATACAGTTAGAAGGGAGGGATTAAGAGGATGTTGAAATATATGAAAACCACTGGGTTCAATAAGAAAGATGAATTATTTTTGAATCTGGAAATTTGTCCTCCTCCAGTGACTGAACTTGAATTGAATATTCCATCATCCTGTATCTACTGCTTGCTTTGGAAATTATTTATTCTTATGAGAGAACATTAATGCACAAAGTAAATATGGGTCATCTTATGCTTGTCTCCTGCTTCTTTCAGGCTTTTATTTCAATTGCATGTATTTCTGAATCATTGTTTCCTCATCTTGTCTGAGTTTTAGTCTGTGCATCCGAAGGTGTACACC
Organism: Platichthys flesus; assembly: GCF_949316205.1. Taxonomy (NCBI): domain Eukaryota; kingdom Metazoa; phylum Chordata; class Actinopteri; order Pleuronectiformes; family Pleuronectidae; genus Platichthys; species Platichthys flesus. The sequence continues at coordinate 17,065,001 of NC_084947.1, forward strand.
GGAGGTTTAGCCTGCCCATTTAGTCATATGGATACTTTCATTTAGAAAGAGTCCATGTTTATCTAACCAGTTTTTTGGAGATGCCTGTTTCTGCTGATGGATTTTCCAGTTGTCCTTCAGTACATGTCAGTGCCAGCTCCAGGCACTCTGCTGTTCCTCTGAGGGGAAATAAGGCAATTGAGTTTAACAGAGGGTGATTGTTCGGGAGAACCTTGTTTTAACGACACAGAATTATTTTGCATGTGTGACCCGACAGCATTTACCGTTGAAAAAAAAATCACTCTATTTAGCTATGCCTTTAAAAATAAGTTATCCAGGCCGAACTTAGCTTGCTCCTGAACAGTGATGTCCTCCACCTGCACTCAATGTCCTCTCGGAGTATCGGCCTGACCTCACTTCTCCATGTCTGTGCGGCCCTCACTCCATTAGGTCCAGATGTTCCAGTGTTGGTTTCAGCCTGTTGGCTGGACGTTTCTGTCATGGTAACACTGGAAAAATTGGTTTTTAAAGAAATGTTTCAGAAGGTTTTGGTAATTGAAACACATTTTGAAAAGCCAAGATTCGGATACACATTACTACGTATTATAGTTTTGATATTTATAAGAACATAATTAGATGAATATATCTATACTGAAAACCTACTCCTACTACATCTATTTATTTTTACTTCCTTACGACAACAGAGCAGAGAGGACTTTTTGGCCCTTGTTAGAAAGTCCAACAAAAACATCACAGGGGAAAATGTGAGTCCCAACAGCTCTGTTCTGAGTTCATTAACAAAGAGGAGGTAGTGAGCAAGATGATCAACATCCACACCGACCTGGTTGCATGAAACCCTAATGAGGATACATACATCTGACTCCAATGATAATAACTCACATAATTAAGAAGAAACAGAATTGCAGGTGCATTATGAAGATGTTAACAGAAATCTGAGGAGCATGACGTAACTGCTACTTCTGAGGGTCAACCATCTGTGTTGCATGAGCATTTACTTTATGAGAACAACATTGAAATCATACTGTATATAAAGGTGGACAATGCATCTCCGCTTCCTCCCACTAAAGCTCAGATATATGGTGTAATATGGGGGCCGATCATTTGGAGTGAAGCCGTGGTTGTATGGTGCCCCTGATATTCTCGACCAACTCGAGTCAGTATCAGCCGTCAAATCATGACTTTTCACCCTGTTTTTTCTAAATAACGAAACCATCTTTGACAAAAAGTGTATTTTAAATTGTCTTTGACTTTGTAAGTTTGATCCATGTCCCGTTCACTAAAAGGTAGGACACAGTGTTTATGACCCACGGGGCAATCAAGGTGATTTGGCTTCACTTTTAAGTCACTGTCATGTCGTCCAACTTTAGTCTGTGGTTGAAATACAAATAAATAAATAAAAATAGAAAATCCAGAAAACCCGAATCATTTGTCTCTCTTTGTCTTGGTTGACTTGCCACAATGCAAGAGTGGTGAGGGGCTTGTATATTTCTGTGCCGCGGCTCCAATGTCTCAAAAACACTCCATGGTCTGTTGTTAACTTGACAGAGATCATTGGATGCACAAGTGTTTGATGGGATCCTCACATCTAATTTTTCTTTTATCTTCTCTCTCAGATCTGGGAGTGTGCAGAACCACTGGACAGAAATCTACCACTTTGTTGAACATCTAGCTCATAAATTCATAAGGTAATAAAAATATATCCAGGTTGTGTCATAAAGCAACTGTGGGAAAGGATACACCAAGAACTGATTATTGATTTAACATAATGCATTCCTCTCTTCCCCTTGCCCCCAGTCCACAGTTGCGGATGTCCTTCATCGTGTTTTCCACTGACGGACAGATTTTAATGAGCCTGACAGAAGACAGGTGGGTGCAGATCCCCTCAAAATTAATTTCTATCCTCTGCTTCTCTGTCGTCCATCTAAAAGGAATGAGCATAATACCAGATTTGGACACAGGTCACACACAGATAGGATTCCTCTGCAGGCTTTTTTTATGATCTAGAGATTCCAGACAGATACTTTCCCTCGCTGTGATCTGATGATAGTGTCGCTGGTCCGGACGGCTGCTTCATCATGTGCTATTTGACACATTGTGGGCAGCTTATATATCTAGTCTTTCCTCAGTAGAGTGTCTCTTCAGCCACATCATCTCTTCACTGCTTCCCTCACATCTTATTCTACAATGGACTCATTTCCTGTCTAGATGCGTGACAGTTTCTCAAGCCAGTACACACCAGGGCTGTTTCAATTTATTCATCTGTAACACATTGCTGGTATTTCCTCCAAATTGCATGCTCTTATTGAAACTGTTATTTTCTTACCCCGCCTCGCAGAGTCTAGTTTTAGTCAGATGAAAGTTCTGGAAATCATCCTCCATTATCAATATTTTCAATTAGATGGTATATTATCAGAAATGTGTATTAGCTTGTGTTCTGTGTGACTGCTCAGGGAACGCATTCGCAAAGGTCTGGAGGAGCTGCAGCTGGTCCTTCCAGGGGGAGACACCTTCATGCATGAGGGCATCTTGAGGGTGAGCGGCCGTTGCAGTTCTGAGCTTAATCTCCAGAATATCTCCAAACTTATAACACCACCCAGTCCTGAGCACTAAATGATTCATGCATTCAATGCATGCTACCAGATAAATTTCATTCCGGCTTATCTTTTTCACAGGCCAGTGAGCAGATATACTATGGAAACACTGAAGGTAACGTGCAAATCTTTTTTTTTGTCGTCTGTAAACAATGTTGTTCAAAGTTGATTAATTTTAAGAAAATGATACGAGGAAAAAATCTTACTTTTTGAGCTTATTTGTGATTTTGAATATAAAGAAAGGAAATCAGAAGTTGGATGACCACCGGTATTTCTGTAATTTATATGAAAGGGGGCTGGTAATTTTCAATGTGTGTATGTTTATCATTCTGTTTGGTTTTTGGATTACACTTAAATGAACAAAATAAATGAAACTGAAATGAAAGTTAATGAGCTCAATGCTAAATCATATATTTTATCATCATAAAAGTTTACTTTATGGCAGAGCAGTTGTAATTGATTGAATCAGATTGAACAGGTGAACCTACTCAAATTGACAGTGGGTGGTGTAGCAGAGTTATGAGTCTACATAATATACTTAAAAAAATGTCACAAACCAACCTAAATAAAAGCATAGAATGAGTATTTATTTCTAATGGGGAGTTCTGGTGTGTTTTTCTGGGATAATAAGTAATTGTGTGATATAGATTACAATGAATACACTGTGAGGGAAGTAATTCAGGGAGAATTTATAATACTGCCTATTTATTTATTAGGGGGAAACGCTATGAGAGCAGCATTGACCGAATTCTTTCTGTGGGCAGGTTATCGCACTGCCAGCGTTGTCATCGCTCTGACAGACGGAGAGCTGCACGAGGATCTTTTCTATTACGCTGAGAGAGAGGTGAGAGAGCTACAGAGAGGTTAAATGGGTCTCACAAATTAGAACCAGGTGAAATATGTGACTGTGCACGTGACGGACCACATCAAACACTGCACCCTACACACCAGCCCTTTGATCATCCTCCTCTAGTCTGGAAAAACGGGGTCAAAATGTCTGTCAGATTTTTACATACGAGCACAGTCGTCCTGTGCACATCTGCCCTGGGATCTAATGATTTATTTGCACCTCAGAGATCATCCACACTCTTCAGGTGAAGGCTTTAGAAAACCTGAGAAAAGCTTTGAGTGCCCTCACAAGGAAGTTTTCACCCCAGCCTGAAATGCTGTGGGACGCCTCATTGCTATTCAGTGTAAACACCAAAATCCACAGAAATTAAGTATTGAACTTGCTGTTTTGGGTTTTCGTGCATCTGTGTGACATTTCAATTCCACATGACATCTGACTAATATTTTTCAGATGAAATATGGTGTTACTTAACCTCTTATGAAATCTTTTTAGAGGTCGAACCCACACAAGTCTATTTTCACCATGTTTTGGAGAATGTTGTGAAATGCAGAAGTCTAATTGTCCCCAGGTGTTGAGCTTCTTCCTGTTTTTGCTGTTAATCTGTGTGTGTGTCTGATAGGCCAACCGTTCCCGAAGTCTGGGGGCCTCAGTTTACTGCGTGGGGGTGAAGGACTTCAATGAGACACAGGTGTGTGGAAGTGTCTGGTGACATCTGGGTTTCAGGAAGCCTTATGGAAAACAACATTATCAATTTAAAGCTTTGTAATTCAAAACCAATTTTTCAAGTAGCTGTAAAGTGCTTTAGATTACAAAGATTGTATTGTTTTGTATTAGTTTAAATTGTTTATACAAGTTAGTTCAAACTGCCAACTGAGTTCCTAGAAGAAAGCTAAAGCTAATGTAAGTAATTATCCAAGTAATTTTGGCCTGATCATTGCAGGGGAAAGAAAGGCATCTAGACCAACTAGATGCCTTTTTTTCTACTTTGTGTTAAAATAGTTTTAGTTTGTCTTCTATGAAAAAGCTAATTGTTTAATTCAGTTAATAATGTCCATATGTACTGCCCCATAATCAAGTATCCTGCCACTGATTCTGCTTCTGATCAGACAATTTCCGAGCACAATGAACGAAAAAAAAATGTCTTGGATGAATAAGTGTCAGTGTCACTTCAAATGCCTTGTTTTCTCTGTAGCTGGCAAAGATTGCTGATAGTAAGGACCATGTCTTTCCTGTAAATGACGGTTTCGAGGCTTTGCAAGGGGTCATTGACTCGGTAAGCATTTAACTTTAACTAACTAACTCAAACAACACCAACTGCATCAGGACCGATAAACAGCCTAATATAACTGTCTGTATTCACTTCTCCTTTAGCACACTCACAGCAAACAAGACTAAATAGGTTTAAAGCATAATAACTTACTCCATCCATGGAACCCGGCCAGGAACAGAATTCCAGGAAAACCTGCTGTTACTGAGACTTTTCTATTGGTCAACACGACTCAGCCAAATATGAGCAGAACGTGTGCTGTACCTCTTCAGACCAACCTCGGTGGTGTTTACTTTTGTCGCTGGAAAAAAAAAACTGTTTGTCATGCAGGAGTAGTTGTAACTGGGTTACAAGGATTGTTGAGGAGTTAAAGGTCAGACAGCTGACTGAGCTGACTGTCACCTGGAGCAGATTAAATAAGTTTATGAGTGAGACTGTGAGGCATGAATCTGTCTTCTTCTTGGAGTTATAGTGGGTTTGTTCCTGGAGAGCATTGAGTACAGACACATCTGCAGAACACAAATGGAAACTTAAAAGCATTCATTCTGTCAAGACGAGAATATGTACTGCAATACAAAAGACATAAGGACACTACACTGAAAACCAGGATCAAAATATTATCCTCACATTGTGATTAAGCAGTACAGGACACTACAAAGCCAGAAGCCTGCTGCTGCTCTGATGAACTCTGTGAATTCCTTCCCTTCGTCTCCTCAGATCCTGAAGAAGTCATGTATTGAGATTCTGGCAGCAGAGCCCTCCAGCATCTGTGCAGGAGGTAAGAGATTTTCTTCCCCTCCACCCTTGAGCTGTGCATGGAGGCTGGCACATCTCATCTCACCCTTTGTCAGAATCTTGATACCTGCAGTGGTGTTGAGGATTCTGTCCCGCTTGGCCAAGTGTTTGCTCAGTAACTCTGTCTGTGTTCAAATCTATTCTCTGTAAATTGTTACTTGACCATTAACTAAATACTTTGAGATCATTGAATTGATCACTCAGTCTGATGGTTTTTTTCCCCACCAGGGAATACAAATTCCCTACACAGGTAATCTTCAGTATAAGAATAACTGATAAAATCTCCTCATAAGAAGCACAGACAGGCTGTAGTGGCAGCTCCTATGAAGCAGAAACACACACATAGACTGTAAATAAAGAGAGTCAACACGATAGACAAAAGTGAAGCCAAAGCATTTTGATTGAAATCATAAGCCCTGCCGACTTAAGTTTAGCAGATATGGACCAGATCAAAAAATCAAAGTACACATCCAATACATTTTTCTCAAAGATGCTTTCTCTCATTTTTGTTACTTCTATCAAGTGCTTATTTTTCCAGTAAGTTTGGTTTTAATTAGCGATTTGATGTTGGAAAAATAGGTGAAACATCATTATTGACAGCCGGGACTCACTCTCAATTGGTCGACCGCATCTACGTGTGGCCCCTCCACTGCGGTTCCACCCACTGATTGCTACTGCATAGACTCTGGATCCAAATCACGTCTTCAGCACAAGACAGCAGCTGTTATATCCTGGGTATTTTGGCTTCATTTCTGGAGAGTAGGAGGACGTGAGGACGTGGAGATGTGTCGTCCATCTGTATTTACAATCCATAGTCCACAATCGTTTAGCCCAGATTGTGTGTCAAGATGAGCTTCAGCACTTTGACACAAATTATATCCTTGTTTTCCAGTGTCAGTTTGCCATGTGCTGGGTTTGTGGATTTAGTCTCAGAGAAACTGCAGCGTCATACCACACACCAAGTATTCACAGTATTTCCGACATATCTTTATTTCCTAAGAAATTCTAAGTCAGTAATTATATTGACGAGGCAATTGTAGTAGAGTAGAGTTTGGGTACTACTTTGGAACAAAAAGTATAAAAAACCAACAACTTTATTTTCAGTTGTTCTCTTCTCTTCACCCAGAGACCTTCGAGGTGGTGGTGAGAGGAAATGGATTCCTCCACGCCCGAAATGTTGATAAAGTCCTGTGCAGCTTCCGAATCAACGACACCCTCACCAAAAGTGAGTGAATACCATCTAACTCAAAACCAGTTCATTAGCAATAAAAGCAGCTGGAATACACGTAATCAGAATTACGTGTAATTGAGCGTCTTGCTCGTCAAACACCAAGTGAGCCACTGGGCATCTATGCTGGTGTTACTGGTATCATAGCTGTTTTTACCTTAAACAATGCACTGTGCAATTTTACAACCTCGAAATAAGAGCCAGAGACAGAACCATACACGAGCTAGAAGGAATGAAAAGGCCTCAAGGATACAGACAGTTTCCCCACAATGCTTACAAGTGGCTCAGTGTAATCGTTTTTAAAACCACTTCCTCCAGTGCACACTGCAGAAGCTGCAGGAGGTGCTGGTTAAATTCCAAAGCAAGTTAATCACCAGACATGAGGCCCTAACCCACATCTGCTCCTCTGATGAACTGACATGTTTCTTTTTAACCTCATGTTAGTGCATCCTTTTTTCTCAGTGATTAGAATTTAGAATTCATTACTTAATCATCATTAACTTTTGATGACATCACTTCTGTCAACTGTGCTTTACACTGTGGTTTATTGTGATGTTGCAATAAGGTAACACTGTTTTTTTATTAAATATAATGCATACACAGCAGGCAGTATATTTATGAATTATTTTGAGAATGCTGCATTAGTTTCCTAGAGAGCCTTCCCTTTAATTATGGGTAATTTGGTTCTGCCATCAACTTTCAACAAAGGCATCTTGCTCTTTAAATCAAATACCTCAAACAAAGCAAAAATCCATTATTTTCAGAATTCAACAAACTTAAACAATCCCTGTGGATGATTCTTATTTCTGCATGACACACCACACCACTTCCTGGAGACGAAACCGTGGATGTGGAAACAATTTGAGTAATATGATCTCCTTAACTCAGCTCCATTACACTTATTCTCCTCCGCCAGATGCATCCACGTCTCGAAATTGTTTACACACAATTATCAATTCTCTGGAACTTGTTTACGTCACATCAGGGGTAAACCTTAAATGAAAATAATTAGGCCATGGTCAGCTCAGCTGCAGATTAACATAGATAACGTAGATAGTGTATCAGAGAAAACTATATATGGGCTACATCTTTACTTGCCCTCGTTGACTCGCTCCAGCCCTTAGCATACTTTGCAAATATGGTGAAATGGTGGAAAGGAAAGAAAGAAAGCAGAAGCAATATGTAACTTACATGTGCCAAGCAGATGAATTGGTGTTTGAATTTGTGTTGCCAGGAAAGAGAGGCAGAAAATACAGTGAGGCGTGCTGGGTTATGGCAGGTCCTGCTCTGAGCTCTCCATTGTTTTGTTGCAGTGGACAACACTGAACAATGTAAATAAAGAGACAAGACATAAGGAAGAGACATTCTGGCACATGTGCTTTTCAGTTTATTGCCAAGATTTAGATGAGAACATCCATCCTCCTCTAATGTCTGTATGAAGTTCCTGCTTGCAGCTGGTTAGCTTAACTTAGCTTAGCATAAAGACTTTAAGGATGGGGGAAACTTAGCTTGTCTTTGATGAAGCTTTTATAACCCATGATAGTTCCTAAAAGGCTGACTAATCGACATATTGCACTGTGTCGGTTTAATCTATAAAAAAAAACAGGGTATTTAATGGGTGGTTCTACGGAATATTTGCCAATTGTTGCCTGGAAACATCCCAGTGGCAGCAAGAGTCCAAGGAGTCACATAAAGTTAAAAGTCTGTTGAAATTCAGGAGAATTTGATGTAATGCACCTTGATGTTAGTTGCCACCCACCAATAAACCAGACACAGAAGAAGAGAATTTGATGAGAGAACACAGCAGAGGATCCCCAGCTGGATTCACTGCGAGCGAGTGGGTGTCACTTCTAATGCATGACAGACGATGAAGTCAAGAGAGCTTGTGGTGAACTGCTGACGACGTCTGTGTGTTGAAAAGAAAATCACATGATCTCTGCAGCAGAGTTAATACGGCGCTTCCTGTCTCTGCAGCGTAGCTAGATGGGAAATGTTGAAGTATCATACCAGGAGCTTAGATTTATCATACTTACTTAATTTCCCTTCGGGGATGAATAAAGTAATCTATCTTTCTATCTATTTCTCGCCTGAATAATGCAGAGGATTTGTTGCTTTTGTGAAAACATCAATGCAGAGAACCCCCCGCTATTTTCTTTGTTCCGAGTCTCTACGCTAAGATAGCTAGCTAGCATAGTATTTTACCCTTCACACGAGACATTGATCTTCTCATCAATCTCTCCGCAAATCAGCTATTAAGTGTATTTCCTAAAATGAAATTGCTGACCTATATGTTAAGTCTGATAAGTTGCATTTCTTCAGGCAGTCAAATATACAACTGTCTGTCTGACTCGTTACTGTCTTCAGCCAACAATAAGTCCCATCCTTCTTATGATTAATGATAACAAATTCAAAGTTGTACTCTACAGGGCACCACAGTCAAACCTAGCAACTACCAACCTACCAACACTTTTATTATAATAAACAATGTTAAACTTTCTGACTGTTTGCCAGCTTTTCCATCTTTTCACTCAGGGAATTTAAATAGTGGAAATCTGAAAACTGTTTGAATGTTTGTCTTTGCTCTAGATTTTATTCTTTTTCATGTTGTTTTCATGTTGTAAGGCCATTCTGAGTGCCGAGGTGGGTGCATATTTGTATTTGTACACCCGTACCACTGTGCTGCATGTTGTTTTTAGGTAAGAGCAGTCATGACCTACTGTGATTGATTTCCTCGCTCCTGGGGTATGCTCTCCCCTTGCCAGGATAAACAGACAGGCCTGGTGGGACGACACTCGTTGGAGCCACTTTCTTAAAAAGCCAACTGGACAAGGATCTAAATTTTGCCTGAAAAACAAAAGCTGCGGTGAACAGCTTGTAGTGATGACTGAGGGGAATACATATGTCCTAGCTTAGCAGACAACAAAGAGCCGTTTTTGAAGAAACTCTTTTCTCTAACCTCTTTTTTGTATTTGAGCGAAGAATGTGTACTCCCTTCTTTTATTGAATTAAAATGAGGTAATGTGGCGCTAATCAGTCAGTAGAGAAATCTTTCTTTAATCAGGCTAAATAATGATATAATCTGAAAGGTGACTCAGGTCGTGACTTGTGACTAAAACTCCTGCTTTGCAAGCTTTGTATGTAAGTGACTTTACCACTGACCATGACCACAAGACAAGACTGGAATACTGGGCTGATTCTTGTGCTGGTCTTTATGATCCCTTTCCCCCTGTCTGCTCTAGTGGTGAAGCCTTTGATTGTGGAAGACACATATCTTCTCTGCCCTGCACCAGTGCTTCAAGATGAGGGGATGTAAGTCCTAGATTTTATTCAAATGAATGAGAGGTTTCATCTGCTCTGTTTTTAAAGACCCCAGTAAATGACAGATGGAACATTTTTACTTTTCAGGGCAGCAAATCTCTACGTCAGTATGAACGAGGGTCTCAGTTTCATCTCCAGCTCAGTCACAATAACCACAGTGGGATGTGTGAGTACAATTCACTGTACTAGCATTTAACTTTGAAACTGGAATATAATGAGGTCATGCTACATTGCATAGCAATAATTATAGGAAACACACACATAAAACCAATCAAAACATCCATCCAGTGTATACATACATACAGTGGGCCAGGCACTAATCCCAACTGACATTGCCCAAGAAGGATCAGTCAAAACCATGAAATACAAACTTAATAAACACTTGTCTAAATGATGGATGCAAATTATTTGAGGTTTTTCAGCACAAGCAGTCATTGTCTTTAGTGTAACCAGCTTTGAAAAGGCTCCATAAGATCATAAGAGCCTCTTTCCTACATGAAGCATCGAGCCCAGAGAAATGGTTTACATGGATTTAGTGCATCTACTTATTCAGACTGTGGTAGTTTACGTGTCTGTTTCTGTTACAGTCTGATGGGACCATTCTGGCCATCGCCCTGCTCATCCTGATGCTTCTCCTGATCTTGGGTCTTCTCTGGTGGTTCTGGCCTCTTTGCTGCACTGTGGTGAGTTTTCTCAAACACTAAAAAGATGCAAAAATAAGATGCACACATGCTGCCTTATAGATGGCTACTAGTCTAACTAGCTTCTTCAAACTCTAGATGGTCTGAAACAGGCCTGGAAGGCAGCAATGTTGCTTGTGGACAATGCATCAGGCAGCAATGTCTTTTCCAGGTCTGTCTTGTCTGGCTAACGCCCCCCAAGGCATCTTATTAACCTTAACAACACTCTCATAGTGAGAAGGTTAGTCATGAGTCAACAAGGGCATCTGGCTCCTTTGGATCCCTGCAGCTGAATTAGTCCAGAGAAGGAGGTCAAGGCCACTGGGTGAATGTGTGTTCAAGTAATTATTCTGCTGTTTAAACAATCTGTGTTTCTAAAGGTCACAGCAGGTGACCTCTGAGTCTCACCTCCCAAAACAGCCTCAGTATATACACTGGAAGATTTAGTCAATTCTTCCAGCAGTAATAGCTCTAAGTTTCCAACTAGTGATGTGGAAACAGAAACCCACATAGGCCGAATGTTTTGGGTTAATATCTTTGTTACTAATGTGGTTTTTAGAAGCAAGATAGCTCTCCAGGAATAAAGTTTTATGAAAAATATTTGTAACAATCATTTTCTCTGCAGTAACAGCAACAAGAGGAAACATAATAACACACTGTGCCATGTGGTCAAACTGCCAACATCACAATATCTCAACAAACTCTCTTGTTACTCATGTTGCCTTCTGTCAAAATCTATATTTCTCCTTTCAAATTAAAAGCGGGGTGTCTCTTCAAAATCCAGTCCAATGTTTCCAGAGCTGGAACCAGCATAGAGCTGAGAGGTGCCAGAGAAAGATGTCAGCTTTTACAACATGGCCTTCCCTCCCTTTACTTTTCTTTCTGTTCATGTCCATTTCTTTGCAAACTCAACTCTGTGCAAGTAAGTCTGTTTAGGAAAATCGATGCTAGGTTACCACAGCGAATCGTTTCGTGTTCCAGGATTTGAAGACACGTGGAGGAAAATCCCAAATAAGAATCAGGACTCTTAAGTGCATTAAGAGTAGAAGAAACGGTGTTGGAAAAGAAACACTGCTCATATATACTTATATACGGGCGAATGAGAAGAGGTGGATGGTGAAAGACAGACTAAACACTACATGCTTAGAACTACATTCTGTCTGTGTGCAATCCTTCAAGGCTGCTGCTGTACAACACAATCGGAAAAAATGGAAGTAGAAAAACACATACTAGGATAAACAAAAAGTATAAATCCTTTATACAGAAAATAAGAGCAGTTTTTATGAGCGTGTTACTCCTCATTTCTCCTAATCAACAACCTCAGGCAAAACAATCTAGATTGCAGATTTCTAGGTCAGTGTTGAAAAAAAAAAAGATCCAATTCCTCAGCCATGTGTTGTGTAACCATCGTGTTGCACACAGAGAAGACATTGCTTTAACACGCAAATGATACACGAGTGTGAGACTTTTGTCATCTTCCAATGTGTAACAACACGTTGCTTCTTTCTCCTCTCATGCATGTCCCCCCCCCCCCCACAGATCATCCACGAACCCCCACCTCCACTTGAAGAGGAGAGTTCGGTGAGAGCTGCTCCGTCTCCGCTTGATCTCTCTCTTATGACTCAAAAGAAAGGAAAACAACTCATCATTTAATATTCAGACAGCTGAAAATGTTTAGTTTGTGTAATTGCTGAGTTTGCTCTGGCAATTCGAACCTCAGTAACCACGCTGCATCATTCGCTCACTCCCTGGCATGAAACTCAGATTTCACTCATTTAGCAGTTCATCATTTTCTGATGTGAGTTAACGCCCTCGTAGAATAATAATGAAATCCTGACTTCTACTGTTGTTTTCTGCACCTCTATGTCCTGTTTAAACACCACCGTTTTGTAATCCAGATTTGTATTCACTGGTCCTGGAGTTGGAGCTGTTTAGACCTTTGTGGAAAAAGTCCAAATTTACCCAATAACATTATTTCACATGATTTCGATAACCAAGTCCATTTAAATAAGGTACAGTTGCCCAAAGCTTGCATGCAACTGCGTGACATATATCAGTCTGTGTTTATTTACCCGGAGTTAAACTGAAAAATATGTTTAACTGGAGAATTTGTTTGAAAACCAGACTACAGTGGCAGCCACAGCCTCAAAGACAACTTTCAGACTTCATTATGGTTTCCTGTGTTCGACATCCTGGTAGATTATGAATCTTAGAGGGTGTATAAAAGAGCTGAAACATCACAAGCTCTGCCCAGTGGGCTTTGTAATTTCCTCTAATATGACAGGCTCAGAGGGGACAGAATGGGGAGAGCAGACACAGTATTACCTCAAATAAGCCGCATGGTGACAAATGAGAAGGCATCTACCATTAGAGTTAGCTCCTAGGGGAATATTGGGCATGTCAAGATGAACCACAAAAGCTTGTTAGCTGTAGGTGGTTAGCCTTTTTTGAGATGATATATCTCAATAAAACTTACTTCCTGCCCCTATCCCATAGGATGATGAGGACTTTGATACCCCCAAGAAGAAGTGGCCTACTGTGGATGCTTCCTACTACGGAGGGAGAGGAGTAGGTGGGATCAAAAGGATGGAGGTGAGATCTGATGACTTAATTAGAAAGGGGGAACCTTTAAAGTAAACTGCTTTGGTCGTTAGGGCTGCTCTAAAAGGCATCTCTAATTATGGAGCACAACAGCAGCTCTCAATTTAACTGCATGTATGCAGAACCATCTTTTTCCACATTTGAAACATTAAATGTAGTCTGTGCAACTGTCATCATTTTTCTTTCTATCCTCAGGTACGCTGGGGTGAGAAAGGCTCCACAGAAGAAGGAGCAAAGCTGGAAAAGGCCAAAAATGCCAAAGTGAAGATGCCCGAGCAGGAGGACGAGCTGCCCTCCACACGGATTCTCAACAATGGCATGCACAAGCCCCCGGGGCCACGCAAGTGGTACTCGCCAATCAAGGTACCAGACCGAGTAGCTGGGGAGTGCCTTTGGTCTGCAGATGCTCTTTCAAGTCTCAGCACTGACAACAACTAAGAATGGCAAACATATAGAAGTTATGAGTTTCATGTGTACGACATACAAAACAAATGGTAGAGGATTTGTGAGACATAAAGCTAAGCTTATGTTTAGTATATAAATGCATTTACGATTGTTTTATAGATTTGCTGAGACATGATGTTTTTTTCCAGCTGTTAGCATGTGTCAGCCTACTGCAAAAGTACATCTGTTGCAAATTACTCCATGTTAATCTGGCTGTGGACATATGAGTAATGGCATTATTCAAATGTTGTTGAAAGTAGCATGAGATGTGTTAAGGTAATAACGTTTGGTGACTACTGGAACACAGGCCCATCCTCCAGGGCCAGCACGGGGTTAAAGACGTTGTTCCGAAGCCTTCCCAGTGGTGGGGGGATCGCTAATAGAAACCAGACCCCTGTTGGACTGACCTCCAGGGAGCAGCACTGCACACCCAGCACTTTTGTTTAGTGAGGGAAAACAGCTGCATTTTCTGCCCCTATCCTCAAAGTATTTGCTGTGTTCAAAAGTATGAAGAGCCAGTTCACAAACAGCTGAAAAGATTTCAGTGTGACACTTTGAAACGACTGAAGGAATGGGGATCCTACTGTTCATTTGGAATGCAGCTGGAGTTTGGTGCACAGTGTGGGAGAAAATGCTAAAGGGAAGTTTTTGTCTTCTCTGTCTTTCCACAGAGCAAACTGGAAGCATTGTGGGTACTCTTGAGGAAAGGCTACGACCGTGTGTCAGTAATGAGGCCTCATCCAGGTGACAAGGTAAGAAAAACACTTCACAAGTGAACTCATGCATCATTATTCAGCCAGTATTTTATCTTAAATGACATAAGGCCTTGGTTGTGCATTAGCATTTGTCAGATTGTATATTTGTATGCATCTGACAATGCTGAGTAAATAGACCAGCTGTGAGCAATAAGTTGTACACAGAGAGGCTCATGGGAAAAACCTGCAGGGAGCTGGGATTGATACTGCAGTGTCTGGCTACAGCTCTCACCAATCTAACGACGGCTGGTGAAGTCATCATGAAAAGGAAAATGTATTGTATCCAAAGTCCAGCTTGTGGGGTGGAGGGAAGTGGTATGCGATACAGTATGATACAAGCTGGCAGATGGAATCTGAATCTGGTGATGGACAATTGGGCGTTTTACAAATACGCAAACAATTCAAACATGGCAATAAACAAAAAGAGGCAATTCCCCTGCAGTTCCAGAGTATGACCACTTCAGTTAAACATGATCTAACTATCAGAGAGCTGAAACACTCTTCCACTTATGTTATTTTTACTCTTTATTGATATCTATCACAACACATGCTTAAAAATTATGCAAAATCCAGAATGTGTGTGTGAACGATTTAAAGTGACTTTTACTTTGAAGTGCTTCAGAGTGCTTCAGTTGATAAAACAGTTACAGAGAATATCGCAATGTGGGTTGACTGCAGTTTGGATAACATTGCACCAAAACAATGTGTAATATGCTAATTCTGGACATAATGGAGTTCTTAAAATTGTCAAAGACAATATGTTTATTTTTTCACAAACACTTACATTTTTTTTTTGTTTCAATAGTTATTATTACAGAAATATCAAGAGTATTATTGATCCATGTGTTATAAGACAAAACCTTATATCACTGGGGCCAGACTTACAACTGCCTATTTCAACAAACATCAAGGCTGTGGTTCAGGAGGTAGAGAGGGTCATCCATCAACAACAGGGATGGTGGTTCGATCCCTTGCTCCTCCAGTCTACAATTGTAAGATCACCTGGTGCATCACGAGGTGTAACTCATCATTAGCTTATAGCAAATATACTCCTTCCTCTATGCTGCAAATAAATCTTTAGATTTGCAAAATAAAATAAAACATGTTTTAATCCCCTTTAGCTACTGTATGTGTTGAAAGATAAATTGAATGCCTTTCTACAGCCTTTCACACTTGAGACCTGTGAACGCCTCCAGAAAGCCCCTCACAGCTTGCAACAACAGACTGGAGTTTACCACAGAAACAACCAGGCCCAGTGTCTAAACAATGAGATGTTAATGCAACACACTGAGACGCTCTACTGATCTGCTGCAGAACTAGAGACAGAGAACAAAGCTCTCGATGGAGACTGTAGGATCCTTCAAACACAGCTCAGTGACTGAAAACACAATGCTGACCTTTTCCACTGTGAGCAAAGTTTGAGACCTGGGAGAGGAAGTTTATGTGAGATGAAGATGAAACATTGCTTGCACATGAATTCAAAACATGAGTTGCTCTACGACTTAAGCTTTGGTATATTTTCAAATTAATGGCCAGAGTGTACCGACAATATAACAATATGCATGGGAAGCTACACCTCAGATGAAGCAATATTGAAGTTGGAGTTAAATTCCCAGGGTCACATTCCTCGCTTTACTCCCTCCAGTACAGTAAGTGTTGCTGATGCACTGCTCTGTAATTAGAAGTGTAGGAGTGAATCCTCCTCACTTTAAAGCTCTTCATTAGTGCACTGGGGGAAAAAGGCTTGGGTCAAGTATCCTTGATGATTTGCAGTAAACAAGCGTGTTCTGGTTGCAATTAGGAGTCTCTTGTCGAAGCCTCGCTTTTATATCTTCCTCTAAATGAATGCAGCAGCGGCGGGGGAAGAGGCCAGTTGATCCCACTAACTGGTGCCTGAGAGAAACTTAAGTCAGGTTCCTGTAACAACTCATATGTTTCTGAGCCAGTAAAAGACTAAAGGGATCAAACACAGGGAACAGCAGCAAGTTAGACACTCAACATTAGACATATTCCAACATTTTGTTATCACACGTTCTCTTAGGTCTGACTGATTTTAAGAATATCTACGAATCACTTCGCTGTCGCTCATACTAAAGGAATAAAAATACAGGTTATTTTGATTTGTTCCATCCTTGTCGACTGTTTAACATGCATCATTTTCCCTTGAGGTAATTTTGCTCTGGTGGTAACCCGAGCAGAGCTTTCACTCCTTATCAGTTCCCTGCCCCTCCCTGATCCCCTCGGTTCGGCTGTCCAGGGGTGTAACTTGTTTCTGGAATATGATCGTCTCTCTTGCATGATCTCACTTTGGTTTGGATCACAGAGTGATGGCAGGTTAACTTGTTCATTTGAGCAGAGCATTTACAGTACACGGTCCATAATATCCTCATAAATTCCCTATAATTGTCCATAAAGCTGTGATTGAGAATTAAAGCGTGTGCAGGTTGAGGTCTGTTGACAGTAAAGTGCTGTCGTGCAGATCTGCGCTGACAGTGGATGAGGCTTCAGTAAGTGAGAGGCACACAAACGTCTGCTCCAGTCATCAGGCCGCCTGATTTGTAACAGCAAGCAGCGGGGGACGTTTTTATATCTTAGACTAATTCAGCAGTCAGAGCAAGAAAATATGTGTTTTGTCCAAGAAATATGATTTAGACAAGCAGACTTCTTCAAGCAAGCAGCACATATAGTTTCTCTACATTATGAGAAACAATCTATCCATCCATTGTCTATACCGTTTATTCTGTAAGGGTCAGGTGGGAACTTATCACAGCTGACATTGGGCGAGAGGCATGCACACCCTGGCCAGGTCTCCAGTTTAACGCAGAGCCAACGAAGACAAAAAAGCATTCACACTCAAACGGTCAATTTAGAGTCTTTAATTAATATAATCCCAACCTACATGTCTTTGGACTGTGGGAGGAAGCCGGCGTACCTGGAGAAGAACCCACACAGACACGAGAAGAACATGCAAACTCTACACAGAAAGACCCCGGCCATCCAGAAACAATCACAACAGTTAATCTACTACATGAAGTTATAATAATGACAACTTGAACATTTCATATCAATTTTATTAGGGATTTCACCCAACATTGGTTCTCTATTATTCTCTCTTTAACATATTGAGCCGAAAAACTGACAAAATTAAACAAAAGTTTATCACACAAGTCAACCGAATGCACAAATAAACAAAACTCGTTTAACTTCTTGTTTGAAAAAAGCTTCTCCTTTTCTTTTCAATCAGTGAACGAAATAAATACTATTTTCGTCCCCTTGCATTTAGGCTGTCACATATTTCTCACTCATGTTTTGGTGTTAGTAAACGGTTCGCCTACGGTTAGCATGTTGGATAAAGTCCCTGATAAAATCAACTGCTGTGTTGTAGGGTTCATTATGAGTGTCTTAAAGACAACAAGAATTTCCTTTTCCACTTTCTTTAACATTGTGGGATCAGGTGCTTCGTAACATTTTCCCTGATTTCTGTGATTTCTCATACGTCCGATCAGTGCAGATGGCCGCCCACACAGAGTCTTGTGCAGCTAGAGGTTACTTCCAGTTTTTGAGGGAGTGATTCTCTCCACATTCACCAAAGTGCTGCTCATTGAGGGAGCTGTTGGGTTTCTCTATAATTTAAAGGAGTAGGAAAAAGTGCCTTGAGGTAAGTATATTATGATTTGGTGCTATACAAATAAAATGGAAATTAATTGAATTGAACGCCCTTTAATTCACTATGCAGTACACTAAGAAATCCCCACAATGAAACAATATAACTTTCTGCCAACAGAACAACACAAAAACTCTCTGTTTTGAAGAACTATAGGGCCAGAGTGCAAAGTGATGCTGGTTCCCAAGTGTCCAAAATCTAGATTTGGTGCTCATTATACAGTGAAGGGAGTTAATGTCAGGGAGGAGTGAATGAGGGTGTTCTAATCTTTGCCTAAAACCAGATGCTCCACTTATGTTGCACGCACACACACACGCAACCAACATGTTCTTCTTATACTATTTTTTGTTGTTTTTAAATTTCAGGGCAAATGCATGAACTTCACCCGCATGAAGTCTCCCCCTCCTTGCTACCCTCACTACAGCCACTCATCTCCCATCTACAACCCCCCGAGCCAGAGTCCACCGCCGCCACAGGGCAACCTCCCACCGACCCCCAGCAGCCCTCCATCATCTCCGTCTTTCTCGTCCTGCACCCTTCCATCATTGCCTCCTACGCCTCCCCCCACCTCCCTCACCCCCTCTCCTCCCATCACTCCTCCCCCCTACACGCCACCTCCCAACCGCGCTCTTCCTCCGACCAACATGCCCACACCAGCGCCGTCTGCGGCCACAACGACCCCTTCACCTCCTGCCTCCCCAACGGGCTCCTTGCCTCCTCCTCCACAGGGACCTCCTCCTGGTCGAGCCCCTCCCCCTGCTCGCCCACCGCCTCGCCCTGGGCTGTAAAGCTCCAGCATGGGATGGGAGAGAATCCCAAAAGTTTGAACAAGGCAACACAGAGTCCAACCAGCAATCAGCATATGAACATCATTGATTCGCTGGAGGCCAGGACATGTGGACACTGGTGCCACGCTCAGCGGACTGTGGGCTTTCTTCCTTGTGAAGAAGAGCAGCAAGGACTTTTTTTCTGCTATTTGTCTACAGTGAATGTTGTACACATCTAGCACAACAGTGCAATTGCTCAAATGGTTGAATTACAGAGACGTTCCCTATGAATGAGGTCATGTGGGCCGGCTGAAAAACATTTGCCTCCAAGGACCTGTGGGCTGTTCAGGCCCCGATGCCTTCACCATGAGCTCACAAGATTGGATGAATCCAAATCAGCTGCTCAACAAGGAGCCGAGTTGTTTTCAAAATGATCATGACACTAAAATATGTGTAATGTTTCAATCTTTTATAATAAGAGATAAGAGGAATCTGAAAGTCCCTGTTTATCTGTTTTAGAAGGTTGAGCAACTGCATGCCATCGTGTTTGAGGCACTATGTTTGTACTTTTGATAACATGTCTACCTAGTTTTATACATCATACACACATCTTTACTTTGTCTATTTTTGTTGAATAGACTAACTTTTTTAAGTTTAGATTTTTTGATGTTCAAGGAACAATCCTTGCTGTTAAGAGCAGCACTGAACGTTACTGATCTGAACTCCTTGCAACTTTTGACTTCCATAACCTAATAAACCAGCTTAATGTGCACATAGGAGTAAACAATAAAATGGGATTCAGATACTTAACTTTACACCTATACATGTGTGTCTGAAAATATTACAATATTAAATTTGAGTTTGAGTAAATTACCATAAATACTGTGTATCTCTTGGTCAGTGGTCCAAAGTCCTGTTTTCAGATGCCAAGCCACATTAATGCAATAACTCTAAAGGAGGTCTGGCCAAGTATTGGCTGAATTAAAATCCTGTATTGATTGATCTTAGGAAATACTCAAATACTTATAGCTGTTAGACGTAATTATCACAATGAAACCCACCTGGAATTATTTTCAATTTCAATATTTCACTTTAAGTGTAATGAATCCAGAATATATTAAAGTTTCCCTTAAAAAAAATTACTTTTCCACAAGCACCTTGAGATGCACCTGTATAACTGATATGACCACAATCACAGCTATGTGACAAAAACGTGTCAGAATCAGGGAAAAACTTTGCACATTGTTTTGCTCATCCAGCCACAGCCTCTTACGAAAGCTGTTTTTTATGTAAATAATCATCTTGATACAATAACCATTTGTGTTCAGATCTGCTGTGTGTGTGTGTGTGTGTGTGTCAGAAAAAGAGAGAGAGACTAATGTACTGTATGTATTCATGACTAGAGAGAGTCAGTTGCCAGTTTCATCAAATTTTTTTGCACAACATCCCCGCAGCATGGATCACAATAAAAGTGTTCTGTTCCACAGGTCACATGAGGTTCAGATTGATATGAAGCTGCTCTGTGATGATCAGAGGACCCGCAGCAGAATGCAAAGCAATCACAATCAGAAAGGCAGTAGGCAACCCTCCGTGGATACAGTATGTAGACACCCATGTCTGTAAACAATCTCAACTAAAAGTGGTTCGTCTGAGTGTTCCCTCTGCTATCATCAGAAACCTGTTTAGACTTTATAGGTTTACTTTATAGTCTTTCTTTCATTCTCACAAAAACATATTCCACAGTGTGTTAAGATATCAAGATGTTCTGTAACCTTCAAATTAAATCCATGTTTTATTCCATGCTCAGTGGAACACTAAGTCAGAGAACTGTTTTTTTACTGCTGGGATCACTGGGTTCACACAGTGGAGAGAAGATGAATACAGAAAGCACACAGCGCGCAGCTCCCTCCCTATGATGTGGGAGACAAAAAAAAAATGATTCCAGATGTTCATACTGTATGTTGCATTATGTCACATCCACGAACGGGGTGAGATACACCTTGGAAAATATGAGACACCATCTAATCCTCAGGAAATCTAGAGTGGCTGCAGAGCCTTTGAGCTGCTGCTAATCGTTGGCGGCACAATTTGGGGACAAATTCTGAAGAATCTACACCGGCTCAACTAAAATATGGCTTCAATACAATCTCCTGGTTACCTCCGCCAAGTTGTTTGTAAGTAAGATTACTCAAAAGCAACAGAGATATTCCCATGAAAGTCTCTGGAAGGATGCAATATGAGGCAGGAAGGAACCGATTATATTTTGGTGGGATCCAGGTCAGGGAGTGAATCCAGGATTGTTTTTCACTTTCTCCAAAAACTGCAAAAGTAGGACAGTAATCAACATTTAGCTGATTTCCCAAAGAATTCATGGAATTCATTAAATCATTAAAAAAAAGCAATTGTTCATTCAAGTTCTTGCACCGGTGCTTTTCCATGTGTGCAAAGTATGTCTGCAAGATAAAAAATATCACGACCTCGAGAAAACTCAGTCGCTTTATTACAGGTTATGCTGTAGATGCAAAAAAAAAAGGTAAATAAACCTTGGAACTCTTGCTATGGAAAAATAAAAAGAGTGGCTGATGTGTGGCAAAGACAAAAAATGCATCTACACATGGCAGTACACTTCTGAAAACTGCGCTCAGCTTCATCGGTGACAATTAATTGTACCTGAGCTCTTCTCACGGAATCGACTTGGAGTCTTCGGCTGCTCCACCTGGCCTTCATCACAGACCTTCAGAAACAACAGCTGCTCTCTTCCATGTGGAGGAAGAGGAGGGAGATCTGTCAAATGGTGTAATTGGGTCCAGTTGGTGCTGCATGCCGTGTCTGCACTCTGCCAATGTTCTCTCCATGTTTTTTTGACAGTCCTGGCCCTCGTCCATGCAGCACCAGTGGTTTTGTCGGCTCTGTGCAGGGTCTTCAGACTCACTGTCTCCACCAACAGGAAATTAACCGAAAATGTTATTTCCATAGTCAGATATCTTTCCAGTTTTTAATCTTATAAAATAAATGTGAAATTCTTGCTGACCTGTTTTAATGAAGAACAACATATTGTCTTCATTGTGAATTATAGTTTACTTAACTGATGTTATTCTTTCAAACATTGCATGTCGGCTGTTTAAGCAGCAGCCTTTAGTGCAGCAAATTTTACTGAAGGTATTTGAAAAATCATTTGTACAACAATTAATATTCTAAAGCCTTGCATCTGATTTTGCCCGACTGTTGGTTTGTATTTAAGATAAAAAAAAAAACTACAAGTCGGATTAGCACGAAACCTGGTGTGAGGAGGTAGCATGGGACAGGGACGACTCCTTCAAATTTCGATGCAGGTCCAGAAATGTATTTATTACTTTATAACATTTTTGGAGACATTTCCCAGATAATAATTCATAGATTATTGGGGGATTTTTTTCCTATATATCATAAGGAATGGGGCATATCTGTCAGGTTTTTGTGTTGGAGCTGCTCAGTGCTCACAGTCCGTGCTAACTAGGGAATTACACCTTCTGTGAACAAAAAGGTATGCATCTTGAAAAAATATCAGATATAACTACTCCCTCAAGCAAGGGAAAAAACAATTAAAATACCCAAATACATAACCATGTTCTGCTGCTTCTTCCACTATATCTTTGTTTTGATTTGTCTTTTTCTGTTCGTGTTAGGAGTCTCTATTTGATGACGAGAAATAAAACCTAATTTTTTTCAAAATTAGGTTCTTCCTTTTTACGCTCGATAGTCATATTTTTGTGTCCCGTTTTAACGTTTCTCACTTAGTTGCCACAGTTAATCCAACAGTGTAATCACGGATCATGTCTTCTTCTTCTTCCTTCATTTATCCCTTCCGCTCAGTTGTGAACTCTGACAACTAAACTCCGGGTTTGAGACAAAACCGGGTGGATATAATGTGACCCTGTGGCTGTGTTTTCCTGTGAGGGTCAAAGGTCGTCCTCAGGTCACAGGTTGGTGTCAGTGAACATGGTGTGCTCCTTCCTCACGGTGCTGAAGCCTTTGACGGTGTCGACAAACTCCTCATCTTCCATAAACTATCAGACAGAAGAGTAGAGGTTGTATCAATTTAAAATGTATTTGCTTGTTTCATGGGCCTTTCTTACTCCACTTTCTATATATGATGTATCCTAGTAAGCCATCAGTTATTCTTCTTTATTCAGGGTCTCTCACCAGCCCACTGTCATGGCCTGAGATGTTTGGGTCCCACGTTCCATCGTCTGTCAGCGACTTGCCGTCCATCACCTGGCTGACGCTGCGTCTCAGAGAGTTCACGCTGAGGATCCCGAGCTCGCCCTGAGGAGGGGCGTGGTCAGAGGGCTCACACTTAGCCTCAAACACTTCCTAAAGAGACAGAATAAACACACCACGTATTATTCACAGATAAACTGTTCTTTGTGTGGGTTTATGAGTCTGCAGGGTTTTACCTCCATCTTCATGGTGAAGCCCTTGAGTGTGACACTGTTGGAGAAGCCTGTTGTGTCATGCACGGTGTTGAACTGAGGCAGAGAAGGTGAGAGGTTTGACGAAATGCACCGAAAAGAATCACTTACACTGTAAACAAGTAAATTCTGCCTCACTAACAGACAGAAAAACATACCTATCATTAGTGTTTGCATGTTGAGATACATGGAGTGAAGTATATGATATATTCATACAGAATGTGAATGCTCTATCGAATCCTTCTTTACAATACACAATATCTATTCTATAAATAACGGCTACTTTTTGTATTTCTTGTTTTTTTAATTTCTTGGTTCAGAAATGAGGCACAAATATAACTTCAAAGTTACATATTAAATGCCTTATATTATATTCAATATAATAATATATGGATTTAACCAATCAAATGCCAAATTCTATCATGTGTGTCATGTTTTTAATTGAATAGTGATTTGTAAATTAGGAGCTCACCAAGACAGAGTTGCTTGCTGGGTAAACAGCCATGGGGTTCCTCTTCTGCATGGGCAGGGCCACCAGAGGGGGTCTCTCTCGCGGGAAGGGGGGTTTGTTCAGGGCCTGAGCCGAGAAAACAAGAACCTGATTGGAGTTTTATAGTGTAATAAGTTTATACCTTATATAAGCTTCTTGTAAACTGAAGTATTTTTGACATCACACTGTTTTCTCTGCACTCATCCTGAAAATGACCTCTCACTATTAATATATATCTGTATAAGCAGATTAATTCAAATGTTACCCGGCTCTCCATCCTTACCCTTTGCTTTCTTACTCAGAGGATTAGTTGATACCGTTCACATTCATTTGCAATGACCTGTGGTGTCGTGATGACGTCTGGTGCTCTCCCTTCTGTCTTCCTCACCTTTACCGTGACACAGAATCTCTATTGGCTCTCACCTTATGAAGAGTGACACCCAACACGACGGCCAGAAGCAGGAGGGCGATGGCTGCCATCACGACGATGAACCACAGCTCCTGGACAACCGGCCGGTTGCCCTGACCGCCCTCTGCCCGCTCGCCACCACCACCCACTCCTTGTCCACCTCCTCCTCCTACCCCAGGAGGAGTGGGGCTCTGTGAATCTGGAGTTTTGACAGAAATTATTTATAAAGTGGAATACAGCATCTCCTTTAAATCAGCCAGTTACGATAGGGTTTTTATGTTGCTGTTTAAAAATGCAAGTACAACAACCTTTTTTCTGGATTTTAATGCATATCACTGGTTAAAAAAAAAAAGAAGAATGTTTTTTGTACGTAGCTTAAAATATGCCATCTTCATGCTACCTTTATGCAAAATGCATTTCCTCCCAATGAATACAACTGAGTGAAAAGGAATCGAACCACTACATCCTGGTAGTTTATGCACGTGTACACACACACTCGGACGGGAGAAGACCTCAGGTCAGGTCGTTTTTAAGTAAACTACAGGCACCATTTGAGTTCCGCATCCATATCAGCAGTTAAATTACATGTTAAATCCTTTTTTTCAGGGATACATCTGTCAGAAAAACATCACAAGTCATGTTACGAAGGAAAGAAAGACGACCACAAACACACACAAACACACACACACAGACACACACACTCACATACACACCCTGTGCAGGAGATATCAGTGTAACTGGAGACACACTAGCTTGCATGGCCTAGTTTCTAACCTGCAGAGAGCTCCATACTCTTTAATCAGCCACTTTTATCCATTTATATTTCCATACCCGTGTGTTGTCTTGGATAGGTTGAGACCTTGAATATTAATTGGCATTTTACGCAGTAATTGTATAGGAAGGCTCTTAAATAAAGGCCCGGTAAGGTGCCAGTTAATAATTCTGCTTTCCAAGATGTCCAAGTAAAGGCCATCCAGTACTAGTTGTGTCAATGATTCTTATGGATTTACAGAAAGAGAAATAAGTTGAAGGAAAGGAAAATAAACTGCAGACAGACTGACAGAGAGAGACAGAGAGAGAGAGAGAGAGAGAGAGAGGGAGAGAGAGAAGTGTGTCCAGCCTGCGACTCACCAGTGCTGAGGTCCGTGGTTCAGTCTGTGGCGGCCCGTGCTGGCAGCCCCTCGCCGTGTCATGCATCGATCAGAAGGCCAAAGACCTGCCGCCGTTTAGGATCAAACCTGTCGCCCCATGAATATTTCACTCCTGCTACTTTTACTTGCCACCTCACTCTCTTCAACACCACAGAGGCGAGGGACAAGTGACATGAGAAGATATTCCAATGGATGACTCCTTTCCTACACAGAGGGAAAACGAATCCTAGAAAACACAAGGAAGAAACATAGGACCTGAGCTCAGACTGACTGCTTGCGGCTGGGCCTCCCTAATCCTCTGAAACTCCCATCAACCTTTGCTTTTCTGCAGCAGTGTCATGGTAACAGTCAGGTGTCTGGTTTCAGTTTACCTGGAGAGGGATGGTAGAAGACATATCACTCCCTGCTCCTCAGGTACACTGCTGGACTCTGTTCTTTCTTGAGTACCTCATGTATACATGTGTTCTAATTCTGAATGTTGTTAATGAACACATGTGAGACCTCTATCAGTGTAAAGACACATCTGAGTGTGTGAAGGTTGTAAAGTATTATTCCAATACTAAGACAGTTGTATCATCAGTCTGCTTAGTATCGCAGGCTTATTCAAATGGCTGATTCAACGATTGCTCCTCTGCACAGGGACACAGAGGTTTGGGTAAGTAAACGTCTCCCTTCTCCTTCCTGCTATTTTGAAACTTTAATCTAAAAGGTTGCAAAAAAAAAACATGAAGCAAGATCCTTTTCCTTCATGTTGCAGAAAGGTTTCATACTGTCTTCTTCTGTTCAGATGCTAATTTACAACAGTTCCTGTACAGATGTGCTATTCCCATGATGATGAAAATGGTTTATTGGATTTTACCTGTTGTTTATTATAGTTTGTAGACAAAATTCAAGTTTCTAAAATGTTCTCATTCTCTTTAATGCATTTTTTCTTGTTTTTTTTCTTTAACCATTTGTTTTCCTTCCTGACACCAGGGACTTGTTTCTGCCTGACCACAGAGTGTTTGTTGTCAACTATGTGACCACAGAGTTACTGCTTTATATCATCTTTTGGTATTCAGGCAATATGTCAAACAGGTTGGTCACAATATTGTCATCTCGGAATGATAGACCTGATTTCTTAGGGAAAACAGAAAAGGGTATCAATATATTACAATTAAAAGTTATATAACTTTTTGTCAATTGAATTATAAATGCTTCCATGTTTAGAACAACTAGAAGGTTAGTTTTTGCTTGTGTGTGCAAACGTCAGACACATCTTCAGCAGCCTGACCATCAGATCCAGTCCAGTGGTAGAAACGTGTCAACTGTGCATTTCACTGATACAGTGGAATTCATTTCGGAGAGTTAATCCTTGTGACTCCAGCAGATTTCTCCACAGTGTCTTTGTTTTGATGCTAGAGCAAACCTCCTGCCAAGGGAATCATTTATTGCCATAATGCACTTTTTGCATCAAGACAGTTTTGTCTTGTGCGTTGTTACAGGAACAAAATATTGATGTCTTTAATAAGACAAGAGAACACTAATTGTGAGACCTACTACTCGGCATTGGGATAGTAGACTAAAGACATTGCAAGTCTGCTTAACAACAAAGGAGTCATACATTTAAGTCTGAAATTACATTGATTGGTTGATTAAATTGCTCTTAACTGGTCTGTCAAGTAACTGACACAATCTTCAGACCCAGGTTCACAACTTTTCATAGGAAAAGCTCTGTATAAGTCAGCTCAATATAAAGCTTTACATCAATAAAACAAACAAGAAATTACAATAGTTAATTCTAAGGATGTCATTGAAATAAAGGAGATCAGCACGTGCGCGCCCCCCCCCCCCTTGAATGTCTAGCTCAGTTCGATATGGTGAAAAAGTCAAAATAATAAACATTAAGTGGTGAACCAGATTAAGGACATAAAATGAGACATGGTCAACTCTGCAGGCTGCCTGCATGCCGTTCTGCTGCCACTGCAAGGCACTGTTAACAATCGCACCAGATTCAACAATACACTTCCTTGGGCCCTTAACAATGCACGTGACAGATTAGAAGCTGATAAAATGAACAGTTCTCAAGATGTGTTTCATATACAGACAGTCGATTCTAGAATTTGGAGGCCGATTTCAGGATGTGTGGGTTTGTCTTCTCATCAAATGACCTCAGACACACAAGAACATGAAGTATTTGACACTTTATTGCATCAGTTCCACTAATAAATAGTGCCCTACTCCCTCAGTAACACAACGGATTGTGAAGATTCAGTGCGGAATCCTTGTTATCAATGTCTCCAGTCAAATCAAATTCTGTAACAACATTGTCCAGGTTTGAAACCCTTTTTCTACTGGCTCATGAAAAGCTCAATGTCAAAGGAAAGAAACTGCAAAAAGTCCAAGTTAAGGCTTGATTGCAAAAGCAAGGTAAATATCTAGTTCCCATTTCTTCATTATAAACAAATGTGTGTGTGTGTGTGCGCGCGTGTACATGTATCACTTTTTCCCTGGCTTCTGCAAAAACATTAAGGAACACGCACACGCTCACACACACAACTCGCATCTGACATCTACATAAGCTTCCACAGTACAGCTGTGTAACTGCATAAATGAGCGATTGGGTCTCCAATTGTCTTCACACCAATCTATCAGTGTAAGTACATGTTTGGCTACAAAAACAAAAATAAGATGAACATATGAAATATATATATGTTTTGGTTTACAACTGCCAAAGCCACTGTACAGCTTTTTGGTTTGACAGGACATTTCATAAAGACGATAGAATTCACATTTCAAATCAAAGATTAATTTCAATCATATAAAATGATTGCTTTTTTTTTTTTTTATGAAAATGAAACATACCAAAAAGAATCACGCAATAGCTAAAGATGGTCCCATATTTCAGCAGTGATGAGGTGTGTGTGGGCTGGCATCGAGGTGCAACTTCTACTTCATCTCACTGCAATTACTTCAGAAGTGGTTGATAAGGTCTGTATGAATCAAACTCAGCAGTGCACAGAGAGTTTTTACAGTATACAAGCTGTGAGTATAACGTACTAAAGGTAGAAACAGTGCATGGTAAGGATTTGTAACCTATCCAAGAAGCTTTCTACACAATAGTGTATTCATTAACTTCCCTGTGATCCAGCTTATGATGCTGTCCCGACAGTTTTTAAATTGTGCAAACTTAGAGGAAAGACCAAGTCAAAACAGGCAAACTGCGCAGTAATTATTAAAAATTTATGACCTGTGGCTTGGAATGATTTAAGACTGTTGTTTACTTCATCTGTGGAGTAAAGACACTTCAAATGATTAGCAGCCAAGAAAAATATCTACAAATCATTACACAAATGAAAGGAGAACCAGTAAAAAAGGTTTTTAACAACCTAACTTTGCGTCAGTAACCAGCTTTTTTAACAGCAGCTCCCCGAGAGGCCAATCAGGACAACTACACACAGAGCGCCTGCTCAAATGTTGAGTCAGTCAGTGTCACTACAGACTCCCAAACCCAGTAAAAGTGATGAAGCTTCACCAGTGCCCGCCCAGATCCTGGACACAAGACCACTTCTCTAACAATAACATGACATATAAAGAGAGTACAGACATTGAGATATAGATAATGTGCACAGTGAAGATGCACAGCTGTTGAGAAAAAAAACCTATGCTTTAAAAAGAGCCCTGACATGAGACACATTAATTGGACATTTTCTTCTCTTGGTTCCTGCAAACACACGCTCCCCCACCGCACGTCCCACTGAGTACGTGTCTGCCAGGCTTCTGTCGTGACGTGATGAATGGTGCACTTCACTCTACTGTCACTGACTTGGCCAGGTTTCTTGGACAGTCCACCTAGATTTAATAGAAGAAGTGAACATGTGAGCACATCATCCCAAGCCTCGTCGCTTTCCATTCATTTTAAAATCCAATTCCGGTTTTTAAATCCAGGCTTCAGACAAATGTTTATTAACTGATCTTAATCTGTTGTAATTTCCATATTTCTGTATTCGTCCCTGGTTGTTTACTACTGCTGTTGGTAATTTTATCTGTTTTATCTTTATATCTTTATTTCGTTTTTACATAACCATTTTTTTAAGCACCATTAACTGTGCTTTGGAAAAAATCTTTATGTGCCATTTATTCTTTTAATTTATCTCAATAATATTTACTAAATGATCCTAGTAAAGAGGATAACATATTGTATAGGTCGTCTGCTGTTGAGTAACAAAAACAGTAATGTGCGACCGGGTGATACAGATATTATGATTCTCAAATCTTTGTCCAGACACTTGAATAAACTTTATAAAACCTGGAGAGTGTTGAAAGTCTGTGATCATATAAATGTTTGCTTCTGTGTCAGAGCAGCAGCGCAGCTTGGCATTAATGGGACGACTCAGACATAAAAACAAGATCTAACTGGGCTTCACCCTCAGGACGTCCCTCTGAAGTGAACTGCTGCAAAAGCTGCATCAACACTGGCTTTATTTTTGAGTTCTGCAAAAAAAGAAAAGCCAGTGGAGTTTACAAAGCTGCAACAGACAGCAGTCTGGCATCGCTAGACCATTTCACTTTTGCGAATGGGTCTGGAGCTCCGATCATTTATGATTTCAGCGCATTGTGAACAAACGTCGCAGAGCAAACTTCTAAACCAGGGGTGTCCAAACTACGGCCCGCGGGACAACTGCGGCCCGCCATCCATTTTTAATTGGCCCGGATCAAAGTCTAAAAATAATAATATATATAAAAAATAAATAAAAAAAAAAATATAGAACAATTTAGTAGCACTTAAATGGCCCTTACATATAGCACTTAATTTTGCTTTATTTTTGATGAAATTGTACTTTCTTGATCCTTGTTGTTCTGGGTTTGTACCCTCGGGGTTGAATGCACTTATTTTAAGTCGCTTTGGATAAAAGCGTCACCTAAATGGAATGTTATGTAATGGACTATGGCCCACTGTACTGCACTTCTCAGTTTATACGCCACCGCCACGCCCCCCCATATGACCATCTGTTGAAGTTCTGCTTGAGTAATTCACCTATAAAGCAGTCCAGAGACAACTTTACTGGGGGTGTAACTGTGGGCGTAAACAATAAATATGTGAAAATTGTTCTCCCTTCTCTACAGTATACAATGACATATTGGTGATAATAAAAGTTTTAGTAAGAATAATCTGCAGGTGAAGACTGAAGAAACTTCAAATCCTATTGCTTTTTTCGGCATGAATTCTGAGAAAGGGAGTCTTAAGAAGCAAATCACTTGAGATCATCATCAGTTACCAGTGAGCCTGAGGGGACGGTACTTACGTCAAAACCTCGGAGCACAGCCAAGTGGAAGGACAGCAGCTGCAGAGGTATAACGCTCAAGATGCCCTGCAGGCAGTCCACACAGTGAGGCACGTTGATGGTGCGGCTGGAGTTCTTGATGGTCTCGTAATCATCTTTGTCGCAGATCACAATAGGACGGCCCTATATGGAAAAATAAAATAAAAGTCTTCAACTGTCAAGTGCAATTTTTTACCGCCCATCTCGGTCAAATTTCACACCTCTTAAATCCACATCTGCTGCACATTACTGAAAAGAGTGATGTCACACCGAACCAACCACTCCCTCGTATTTAAGGGCAAAGGATCAGACGTGTGGCACCGACAGGACTATGAAAATTAACCTAACGTGCAATATCTGTTGTGGTCAGCCCGTTTTCATGTGTTTGAACTGATTTTGTTCCGTTTCTCAGCAATAAAACAAAAGGCAAAAGGAAAAATTACTAAGTGAGTAACTACAACAACTGGATATATAAAATTGATCAAAACTTTTGGGGGGAAATATATGTGTGTGCGTCTGTGTGCATGTGCGTGTCTCACCTGACGGGCGACAACTTGCTGCAGGGCATTTTGACATTTGGTGTAAGTGTGGTCTCTCATGATGATCATGATGACTGGCATGAGTTTATCCACCAGGGCCAGGGGGCCATGTTTGAGCTCTCCAGCGAGGATCCCCTCTGAATGCATGTATGTGATCTCCTTGATTTTCTATACGGGACACAAAACACCTACAGGTTAAGGAATATTGAATCGTGTATCATTTTTTTTTTTATTAAATAAAATTATAAGAAAAAATCAGTCCAAATCAAGACTCTCTGAGGAATGAGATGTAAAATCAGATACAATCATTTATAAAATGTACTCGTAACAGTAATTCAACCTTTTGGGTTTAAAGAGAAATCATTCAATCAAAGATTACTTGTATAAATACTGCTGGAGACCACTGGTGTATAAAATAAAGCAGTTTTAATAGTTCTCACATAAGAGACAACAGAAAGATGAAACAGTCTGCATTTCCTCACCAGTGCTCCTTCCAGGCAGGTAGCGTAATGGTAGCCTCGGCCCATGATCAGGACACTCTTCTGCTGATACAACTCCACGGCCAACTTCTGGATCTCATCATCCAACGCGAGGACCTCTTTAATCTGGTCTAATATGGGCAGAAAAGCAATTATGACTACATTTTTATGAGTAAACTTTGTTGCTGTCGCATGCTAGAACCTGGACTGGACAAGCTCATAATGTTGGGCAGGGAGTAGCAGACACTTATTAATTTACCATTAGAGTCATGCAATCAAATGCTTTAGATCCAGAGCAGCAGGCGACAGGTCGCAGCCAACAACTATTCTTCCCTCTTCCTATTTTTCCTTTTGAGCTCTCTCTCATCATTTAGCTTCCTGTGTTTTAGTTGTTTGGACAAACACCTAAAACGAAGCAGGCTTTGGGTTGTGCTTGATCTTTGCTGCAAGAGATAGTTTCCCATCCCTATACATTTTAATCTCACATGCGGCCAGGATTTCCCTGGCTGAGGCAGAACTCTCCCGTGGCTTGATTTACCTGGAAGAAGTTTCAGAGCCTGGATTATCTCACGGCGTCTGGGCTGCACTGAAATCCTGTCATCGCACATCAGCAGGGCAAACATGATGAGGGCCACAAACTGACTGGTGTAGGCCTGCAGAAAAAAATGAGAAAAAAAAAAAGTCAGGGAAGGAGTATATGTGGTATTATGTCATCATATTAAAGAGCTATGGGTGTGCAGTTTGAGCCAACTTTTGAAAAGGACCGACTTATAAACAGTTGTATGATGATGTATGCACACATATTGAAACCGTCACTTATTATAATATTTAACATTGCAAGATTGCTTGTGGTGAACAGATCTCTAAAGGATAAGTAGTTTCCCGTTTTTGCAACAATACTGGAACCAGAGCAGCAACCTGATCCTAACTTTAGCCTCATGTGTGTGGAGCCCTGTGCTTCTTGTCTCCTTGTTTTGATAGTGAACTTAGTGTCCAGCTAATAATCTGCACCAGATCAGAAATGGCAGGAGAGGAAGATTTGAGCACACGCAATGCAACATTAAAATGCAGTCTAGCTAGTTCTGCTCGTGCTGGAAACTTGGTACAACCACACACTCGGTCTTTGTAATCATTCTGGAAATGTCACTGCTCACAACTTCAGCACATCTGAGCTTCGATGCCTGTCGTCATCACCCCTCTCTCTTATCCTCCACTTCCCTGCATGTTTGGAGGCTTTCCATGCCCATTTGGGAGATTTAATCAGGGTTCAAATGGAGCCAAGTCCTTTCACGGGGCCCTCTTGACTCTTGAGTTTGTGCGTCCAAGAAAATAGCTGTAAAACCTTTAAACTGATTTCTTTTCCTCACCTGACAGCACCCTAACTCTGCAGTCTCTCTGAATTGTGACATTGAGGGCTGTCAGCTCTGAAGGGGCCAACATATTTTTCTGTGATCATTTTTATCTCATGCAGAACATACCACCTGTTGCCCCTCAACGTTAACCACACTTACATTCAAAGGAAATATGAACAATCCTCCCTCAAACCAAAACGCCTGTGGACTAGAAATCAAACTTAACCCTGTAAATTCCCAAAGGACGCTTGATCGTAAATTAAACAGGCAGCCTTCTTATGTTTACTGTCAGTTGATGAGCCAGCAGGATTTGACTTTTGACAGCATCAAAGTCTTTCTTCTCAAGTGTCAAATATTGCATAAATCTTGCATACGACCAAACGAACCAGAAAAGGATCTTTTTTTCTATGAGCTCTCTTTTCCAATTAACTAAAGAAGATAAATTGTTTTAAATATTAATAGAAAACAAGTTTAGTAATGTAGTAATTTAACAGCTAAGTGTGATACACATTGACCAGTGAGTTTAAGAGCAAGTCAGTGCAGCATTTAAGCAGTGAGTGTGTGTGTGTGTGTGTGTGTGTGTGTGTGTGTGTGTGTCCCAGCCAGCCAAGCAGTAAATTATGGCGGCATGCTTCGAGGCTTTGGAGCAGAGCAAGAGTCAATGAGCCAAGCCCAAAGGCTCAGCCAGGGGGAACCTGCTCCACTCTCTATTCTATCCTCACTAACTGGGGCCGAGCTCCACGACTTCTCTGCTCTTCCTCCAAGTCTAAACTGGCAAATGCTTTTGGTTTGGGAGAAAGGGAAAAATAAGAATCCTAACTTTACATGGAGTCAGTTTTCTTTAGCTCCCTGAGGAATAAGAGTGCAGGAAAATGTCAACTCACAAAAGGCGAGTCTGGTGAGTCCGGATTCACAATGAACTTTTCAGATGGGTTTATATTCAGTGTCAGAGGGTGTGGAGTTCAGCTAGGAGATGATGCAACAAACATGTGAAGAGTCCTTTAAAACATTGAATTCTTTTAAAAAGGGATAAATGTGATGATGAAAAACTGATGCATTAGTTTTTAACTTAACAATAATGTCAATTCAATCTTATTTGAATATCGCCAAATTGCAACGTATATGAAGGCACTTGTCTTCTTAAGGCAGAGACCTTCCAATATTATAGATAAACCCAACAGCTACTACTACTGTCAAGGATCTGAGGAAAGTACTGACTCTAACACTGAAGTGTTCCTGGTTGCAGTCAGGGAGGGGGGTTTAAGAGAAAATGTGTGATAAATGTAAGCTATTCTAAAACCATGAGTTATTTTTTTTATATCCGTATCCTCATGATAGTCGACCAGAGCCGCAGTTGTCATGGCTAACCTTGGTGCTCGCTACTCCGATCTCAGGCCCAGCGTTGATGTGGACTCCGCAGTCACTCTCCCTGGAGATGGAGCTGCCCACTGTGTTGGTGACACCAACGGTCAGAGCCCCTCTCTCCTTACAGTAGCGCAGGGCCATGAGGCTGTCAGCAGTCTCCCCTGGAAGGAACGGGAAAACACAACAGTTTATGCAACGCAACAACTCTGAAAACAAAACGATGCAGATTTATTAGTTAGTTCGGAAATTGCCATTTCACAATCCAGGACTCTGATTTGAAACAGGTTCACAGAAAAACCACAAGGCGAACCACAGACATTGCTCATGTAAAAAATTAGAACGCCAGAACCAGCGCACATTCCCGAAGCGACAGCTGAGTGTTAATGTGGAGAAAACTCAACTGTACTGCAGTCCTGTTACTTATCAGGTCACTGAACATCAAACAGCTCCCCTAAATGGAACCTGGAAGATATCTCGATCAAGTGCAGATGGCACAATCTTCCTCACCTGACTGGCTGATAAAAAAGCAGACATCATCTCGGAACACAGGTGTGTTCCTATCCAGGAAGTCACTGGCCAGCTCTATCATGACAGGCAGCTCGGTTAGCTCCTCCAGGATCTGACGGGTCTGGGAAAGTAACAAAGGACTGTTCAGCAAAACAAACCTGTCGAGCACATGTGCCAAACCATAAACTTCACACACCTGTGTCCACAGCACAGACATCACATCTCATTATTGTCTTACGGACTGAACACGGATAGCAAAACAGACAAATTTAAATGGTGTGCATTTACACCAAGGGGGGACAGCATTTGGCAAGTGGCTACTCACCGCTACTCCAGCATGGTAGCTGGTGCCGCAGGCAATAAGTATAAGTCGCCGACACCTCTGGATCTCTTTGATGTGGTCCTTCAGTCCACCCAGTGTCACTGGAAAGCAAACCAAACCACTAATCCATCATTGTGCTCCAACATTTTCCATCTCATTTAAAAAGGGCCACCAGAATGCAGAGAGAATCACTGACAAGGTGTATTTGCAGATTTAGGTTATTCTACATGTATGTAACAAATCCATCATACACACTTGAGGGTAAAAAATACAGTGAATTTTAGGTCATTCTGGTTTTAAAACTACAAATCATTATGACAGCTTAAATAAATGAGCTGGGCTTTCGTGTGCTGTCCTTTTCAGAAATCCTGAAATAAACACATCTTGAGCAAATGTTTGAGTGACATTCAGGAAGAAAGTAGGCCAGCAAAAAAAAGAGTGACTGTTTATACTGTAGAGGTTATTCAAATGTTGGAATTTGCAGTAGTAAAGTTAAATCTGTAAAAAGTTAGGACAGAGTGGAAAATAGTTCTCTCAGTGGAACATTGATGTAACGGCACCTATAAAGGCAATAATCACACTCTCTGACCTGTGTTTTCATCGAAGTTAACTCTCCCTCTCATGGTGTTGACCACAGACTCTGGCTGCTCAAATATCTCCTTCTGCATGAAGGAGCTGTAGTTGCCTGTGGTGAGAGGATTAGAAATCAGGTGAACTTTTCCAAAATTGTAGAAAAAAGTATCTCAATTAACCTCCTGAAAATCCAAGTGTCATGCTCGAACAAAACATTTTTTTTATGATAATAAGAAATCCCTGGAAATGCAGGGAGTTACTAAAGATTCTGAGCCACAGTTTTATGTCATCCATTACACAAAGGAAAGACAAACATGAAACATCAGGGAGACACTGTTTTGCAATCAATTATAGAATGTGACAGTGACATATGAGGTTTTTATTCTGCCTGCCTCAGAGTAATATGGGTCGAGGGAATTATGTAATTCAGCAGAAAGTCTCCAGGAACTGAGGCAGAGCAGAGAGGCTGAGTAGTGACAGGAACACAAAGGAATGTCAAGAGCAGCCAGCTTCAGTTTACCTCTGCCCTCTGCTGGATGACTGAGGAACAGTCAGTAGAGGAGACGACAATAAAGAATAATAATCACAGGCTGAAAA
Organism: Platichthys flesus; assembly: GCF_949316205.1. Taxonomy (NCBI): domain Eukaryota; kingdom Metazoa; phylum Chordata; class Actinopteri; order Pleuronectiformes; family Pleuronectidae; genus Platichthys; species Platichthys flesus. Next base: position 17,101,499 of record NC_084947.1, read on the forward strand.
TAAATAAGTTAATGCGGCAGGGACACATTTTTCTCTGGGTCGACTCTGTTGCATGGTACATTGGAAGACACTGGAGGTGCTGACTTTAAGTTTTCAGGGTGCTCTGAAAGCAATAGAAAACAATGTGTGGAAAGACAACCCTTTCTAATCACGTTTGCAATTTAAAAGGGATGTTAGCTTTATAATGGATAATCATTTCGGTTCCATTTGTCAAGCCGATTGACAGACATTACCTTAGGCTCTGGGATGTTGTGTTTGGCTTTTATTTTTATTTTATTTTACTATTTTTACTTAGTGATTGCTCATCCAATCATAGGGTGAGACAAGACAGATCCACTTGTCCAGTCTGTAAGGCTCGCAGTCAAAACACAAAGGCAAGCAGGTCAACTGGCAATATGAAAGCAGTCAATCTCCTTTTTAGATGTTTAACAAGTGTAAACAAATTAGACTTACACAATAATAACAGGACAACAATTACAAGGGTACAGGGCCAAATTACAAGGAAGAGTTCAACAGATTTATCTTCAAATGTGGCTTTGAGTAATTTATGATCATGAGAAAATGTGAACACAATTAAGTCGGACCCTCAACTCACCCTTCATGATCTGCTGCAGCTCCATCTGCAGGGACTCGATGGCCCGGGATGGGTAGTCTCCAGCCCTGCGCTTTATCCTGTGGATGGACAGCCGGCCCTCCATCACGGCAGCCACATCGTCATCCTCCAGGAAGATCACCCGATTTGTGTGCTCGATCACTGCGCTGTCATGACAAGAGAAACAGACGAACAACCACATTAGACATTTGATCAATGCAGGGTATACAAGGATATGAAGCTGTAAGAAGGTGGATACAAAAACTGGTTTCTGCTGACCTTGCATCTGAAGCAAAGTAGTACTCCACAGCTTTCTCGTCCACAGGGAACAGGCAGGTGTCCTGGTCGGTCCTAGGTATAGCACCGCAGCTCTTCTTTTCTTTAGCAGCTGAAAAAAAAAGAAATAAAAATGGGCCTCAGTCATGCCTGCGCAATCGAATGTGGAAAATTCATAACATTCACAAAACAGAGAACTTACAGGAGCGGTAGAGCACAGGAATATGATCAGTGGAGAGCTTGTGATCACTCCGCACTCCCATCAGCAGAGGACTTCCCCTCCTGCAAAGTAACATTTAAATGATCCAACAATACTTTATCTGCAATAACTATAACAGCATAATAGTTTGACAGCATCAGCGGTGGCTTACCTTGTGCCAATTGCCTCTCCGGGGTAGTGGACACTCTTGAAGACCAGGGCAAAAGCTCCCTCCTGTCAGGTGGAAGAAATAACACATCAGACTTTTATCTGCTGATCTTAGAAGGAGAGGTGGAGTGCACAAGCAGGTCCTTACCAGCTGCTGGATCACCCGTTCCACCAGTACGGAAAAACTGAGGTCGTCATTCTCGCGGTTGTCATACATGTACTTCACCAGTTTGGCGATGGACTCCGTGTCGGTCTCTGACTCAAACTCATAGCCTTTGCTCTCCTGTGGAGATCGAGTTAGAGAGTTAGTCTAACCCTAACCCTCAGAGTGATGAAACGATGTCTATATGAGTTTTTGAAAGATATTGGCTCACCAGGAATTTCCTTAGGTCTTTGTAGTTGGTGATGATTCCGTTGTGAATGACAATGAACTCTATACAACAAAGAGACCAGAATCACTTTAAAAGATATGATACCTGAACCCAGGTGAATAAAAACAGACTGAGCTGCGAGGTAAACCATTAAACTGTGTGAGCTGAAACAGCTTTCGATCTTTAACTCAACTGACCGTTGGTCTTGTCAGATCTATGTGGATGGCTGTTGAGGGGGCTTGGCGCACCATGGGTGGCCCAGCGGGTGTGAGCGATGCCGACGTGAACATCAAACTCCATATCTAGGTCCATGTCCTGCTGCTCTAAAAGTCAAACAAACACAACATGGACAAGGCTTAGTATCTTAATGGTTCGGTCACATGCAGGATGACAAATCAAGGCTTCAGTTTTTATAAACTGATTCTCCTCCTCTAAGCTTACTGTGGATCTCGTCATCGAGAGCCTTCACTTTTCCACGTTGCTTGATGATTTGGATAGATTGGGTACTTCCGTCCTTGCCGTTACCCCCATCAATCCCCACACCTAAAAAATAAAAAAAATTAGGAGAGCATGAGAATTACAGGGATCACAAGTCCTTCAGTATCAACGGGTTGGTGCAGATATGGATAGCAATGGACTGTTTTTAATCTATTGACAGAGCTGAACTCCAGCTTATCGAGTTGCTACATTCAATGAATGTTTGCCAAAAACTGTAGGATGGTGATGAAATTCAAATGAACTTAACACACAGTAAATTAGTTCCATTGATGCTGCAACAAGTCTTACCCAGCCTCGTGATAATGGCTGAAAAATCACAGCAGACATTGTCTTGCTTTGAGTTCCTCACATTTTCAGAAGAACAAATAAACATAAAGTGTTACTGATGAAGGTCGAATAATATCCTGCTTTACATTGAATTGGACACACAGTAGACACTGTCTATAATTTGGTGGCATCTTAAGAAAGACATTGATGAGACAGATAAGGTAAAAGGTCTGATCAACAAGCAGGAGACTTCTGGTGATGTGAATGTTGTTGTTTTTCGCTCTCACCCGCTGAGTCATAGCCTCTGTACTCCAGACGTCGCAGACCTTTGAGGAGGATCTCAAGGATCTCACGGCGAGTCCTTGGTACATGGTAGTTGAGATAGGCAAAGATTCCTGAGGGGAGAAAAACAATACTCTCAGATTAAATCTGTGTTCTCTTTAATAAGAATTTGGGTCTGTCGACAATATATCTTTAAAACTGTCTGTCTACTTTAAAATTCTAGCGGGCACTTAAAAGTTAAGGTTAACTTCACATCTGTCAAACTGGTACATCTACTTGTCTGTTATTCCAGTATTGTTTTGCAGCTGACGTGCAAAGATTAATGTCTTCTAGGCATAGATTTGAATTCATGTGCACTTTATGTAACCAAATTAATGTACAATTGGATCCAGGAAACAAATACAAGGAGGGCTGGGTGTCATGCCTGAAATTAATGTGTCAGTAATAATAAGAATAGTGTTTGATATTGAATATACACGATTAACCAAATTAGCAAAAATCACTAGAGATAATATTATATTTATTCTCTATAGTATTCTTATAAACATATCCATAGTCATACATGTGGACAACAGAATACCATTATTCATTCATTAATACCAAATACCATTAAAACTCACTATGATCATTAAGATTATGTAATGATAGTTTCTGACCTGAAAATGACAACAATATGTCGAGGTGACTGCAGAAGAACATAATCTGATTCCATCCTGACACAATTGAACAAGCTTTTACTTTGTGATACTACATCTCTACCATTACAGGCTCAAAGTCCCACTATTATTTTAAGGAATAATGCAGGGGGAACCTGTCCTACAGGTGGGGTGATGGTACGAGAGAAAAACAAAATTTGTGTCTCCAGTGGCGGAACCTGCTTAGAGACAATAGAGTGTATCTGCTGAATAGGAATTCAAATGGGAGGAGTAACTGTGTGAAAGATAAAACAGAGGCAAACTCAAACCAAGTTTGACTTTAGGCTGAGATACTTACTTACTAAGTATACAGCTTTGACTTTCACAGGGTAGATGCAACAAACCTGTGTGTCAGTCAGTCAGACTAAGGTGCTTGTGCCAAACACACCCAGACTATTGGTGCAGCAACAGGCTGTCAAGACTTAACTAACTTTATTGGTACATTTTAGCAATGATCTGCAAATGACCGAGATCTATTGCCCCTCCGATACCTAATAGAACACACAGAGGAGTGTCTCCCTAGCTGGCTATGGAGAACAAGCTCAGAGAGAAAAACACTTGAACCTGTGTGTGTGTGTGTGTGTGTGTGTGTGTGTTTGTGTGTGTGTGATACTATGTGATAAAAATGATTTGGTGTCATGTTTATTGGTCTGTGGTGACATTGAGTTTCTTCATTTGTGTGTTGGAGTTGTTTGTCAGTCTGACGTGTACTGTGTGGCACATGAGGAATTTCCAGCTGGACGAAATAAATATCTAGGGAGGAGACATGGAAAACAGGCCTTCACAGAACTGAGCACTGAGGAGTCGATGCACACAGGGAGCCAGAGGGACCAACAGAGCATTCATTCATTGACCAGCGGGGAAAGGAGGGCGGTGGAGTGAGTGGCACCTGGACATGGAGAAGAGCTGCACAAACAGCGTCACCATGAGCTGAAGGCACAGGAAATCTCAACAACGAAATTGGTTTGATTTAATACACATCAACCAGAGCCCGGTGTCATGTGACTGGTGGGTTTGGTCTGATTGTAGTGACGGTGATGGGACACAGACTCCTCACTTAAACACACAATGCCCCAACGACTCTAGTTTAAGTATAACGACGTGCGACCTCATGAGTTGATTTATTTCAATCAAGTACGCTGTAAGAGGTTCAGAGGAAAGTTACGCTTCTGTCGTAGTGTCAGCGCAAACCAGTTTCGCGGTGTGTTATCAGGAGGAAAGCAGGTTAGCATTTCTACGATGTTTGGTCATGTCGACTCGCTGCTCGAGCCTCTACATCACAACTCACAAGTGGACAGCGCGGACAGGAAAAGGGAAACATGTTAATGTTTAAATGGCTAACAGCAACAGCAGCCCATATTCGCTAACTCACGTTAGCCACCCCTAGCTGATTTCAACTGGTTTGCAGGTTTAGCCTTTAGCCGGCGATGCTAGCAGCCTGTCAGATATGATCAACGTGTTGTCCTCTAGATTGCAGAACATCGTACATCACCCAGTGAAAGCTGTAAATGTAAATACGTCATGTACTCACCACACATGTCTTCGGTTTGGCTGCTACTCTGGTGTCTGGGAACGTCACTAAACTTTGCCGCGACCCCCTTCCGTGATCTCATCCAATCAGAGCCAACCTGTCAATTTCCATGGCGCCTTTTGATTGGCCGAGAAGCCTGTCATTCCGGGTTGCACCTACCGACGGAGGTATATCTGACGTGGCATCAGGATGCAGATCCGGGGGAAGGACGAGATGAGGACCCCACCGAAGTGCCTGACTTCTAAAACCAACATCCTTCCCTGAGCTCTACTTCAGCAGCACAACGCTGCAAGACTGTAAACAATTCAGTTGTGTTCAGGCTGGTCGATCTTTTATCTGTAGTTAATAATTTGTCCAGAAAAGACAAACACATTTGTGTATGCCCTTAATGAAGGGATGCGGCCAGAATTGGTTAAATATGTAAAATACTGCAAATGGGAATAGATGAAATGAGATAAGATATTTAACACACCAAAAACAAGTTTATTAATACTAATATTCATCTCTTTCCTTATTTCACTTATAGTGTGTGAGTGAATGTTTGTGTCTGTCATTGTGTTTGTTGGGTATGGGGCAATGGCAGTGAAAATAGATGATGGGTATGTTTCTATACCGTATGCTGCTCTGTTATTATTCTTGTTGCCATGTCACTGCTTTTTCTACACCTCCTTTTAAACGTGAAAGACTTTAAATTTGTAATCAAAGTGGACTAGCCTCATAATACTCATACATTAACTTGATCATAATTTGTAACTGATTCTTCTAATTTCTCTATCCCCTTTACTTCAAATTTATATAATTTCCGATCTGAGACTAGAGACTTCTTGTTAACTGTATATGTTTGGATTTTAAGATTGTAATTCAGTTATTAGCAGTGTTTTTAAATGGATAATTATGAGAAACTACTGTAACTACTTTGTTACCTGCGTACTTATTATGTTGCGTACTTGCATCGGAACACACCCGTAAACTGGAGTGGCACTCAGTAGAGCTTGTAGCTCTGCGAAGGCTAAACAGTGCCAAGTTGCACCAAATTCCAGTTCTCCAAATATGCCTGCTTTTTAAAAAGCAAGATCGACGAATTATTCCATGGGACAACTGAAAAGTATAGAAAATGTTGCAATGTTAAACTGATAAAATGAAGAAACCTTGCATCTGTCCCTGATCTGCACCAAAATTCAATGGGCTATTCCCTGACCCATACTGCATCCTTACATTGAGGTCTTTTCAGTTGTTTTGGTGTGATCTTAATTACAAACATACAAATCAACCAATAAACACACAAACACGGATAAAAACTTAACTTCCTTCACAGAGGCAAAAAGATACACTCTGCAATATTCATAAATTATCCATTCTGCAATATTCATAAATGATCCATTCCACATTCAAAGAAGATTAGATTTGAAGTTATAAAATATTTCAATAAACTTTATTTACATACATACAGCACTTTATATGTACTTTGAACCTAAAAGATGTTTTGAGTGAGAAATGTGAAACTATGTGAAATAATAAATATAATATATTTCAGCCCTGATCTATACCTTGAGAAATAATGTCATTGTACAGTAATTTTACAAAACAGCTACCAATGTCAATAATAACTTCAGGATGACTGACAATGATGATCACGGGGTCTTTCACACATCACGCTGTTCAATAGTTCCTCCAGCTGTGTCCTGATCAGATGACCAGGAGAGAGAGGAATGTGTAAATGCAGTTCAAGGTTTCGGTGTAATTCAAACTTGAGCGTTCATCTCCTCTTCCTCTTCCTTCACCTGTGGATAAACACAAGTTTAGTAAACAATTTAAAGTCTGAAGTTATTTTGTGGCTGAGGAATATGAGACACAATGAGATGTGTGCTAATGAAAACACTTGTCAAATCCCTAAAATGTATCTAGAGATTGAACACCTAAATAACAAAAAACAAACTAAAGTAGTGTTTTTCAAGTAATTCAAGTTTTCAGCTGGTTTGTGCAACAAAGATAGAGTGATAATAAAAAAATGTAATAACTTTTAATATTTTTCAATGGAGATAAAGCTCCCTTAACTATCGTTCCCTACTACTTTGAAACCCATAATTTCACTGAGCAGTATAAATACAAATGCCAAGCTGAAAGTTAGACATGAGATGTGTGTGCATGTGAAAGGAAACCTATTCTCTGGCAGGAGAACATACCTCCTCCACTGATTCAACTTCAGGAACGTAAAACTGCAGCATGTTTTGGATTCCACTCTTCAAAGTAACCATGGAACTGGGACAACTAGTGCAGGCGCCCTGCAACTTCAGCTTAACAACGCCGTCTTCAAATCCCCGATACAGGACGTCACCTCCATCCTCCTGCACTGTCGGCCTGGGGAACAAGACCATCCATCAGCATGTATGAGAACAGAACAGAAAAGCATGGTGAACCGGGAACAGACACTGATAAGAGAGGATATCTTCTCTGGCAGCTACCTTATTCGAGTATCAAGCAGTTCTTTGATCATAGCCACGACTTCATCATCATCATCTGATGGAGCTGCGAATAGAAGTGGAAAGGAATGGATTCTATAGAATTCGCAAACATCTTCCATTATCTGATGTTTCAATGTTCAGATGGTTAAATCCTTTACCAGTATCTGCGTTTGGTTCACTTTCCTCATTGACAACAGGAAGCCCCGTGGTGAAAAAGTCCATAATGGCAGCAAATACATCAGGTTTAATTAATTTCCATTCCATATTTGCATCAGACTAAAAGAAAGAGAAAAGAAGAGGACATCAGCAAAAGCGATGGCACAGATCCACACTATATATTTCAGATAAAATGAAGCTGGTTTTACTCTCGTTATGGTGATAAAGTCGCCGCCCAGGAAGACACTCTTGACTCCATCAATCCTAAACAGCTGTCTGAAGACAAAACAGAACATCACTGAATACCAATGAAAATTATTATCAGTCACTCCTTATATATATATATAACTTTGATTTTTTCGAGATTTTTTGAGAGTAATTATTGCTTTGGTTAAGTCACGATCATAACTAACAATCATAAAAGACAACAATCATAACTAATAATTATAATTCCTGCCTTCCAGTAAGTGTGAAATGGGGTAACATACCGAACACCATTATGCAAACCTGGGCATTACCTGCTTTGCTAGGCTATCAAAATGCCTACTGGAAGAGCACTTTTTACAATCTATTTAACAATCATTCATTCATCATTTACCTGGCTAATGGTGAGCAGTGCGCGTCACGAGGGCCGTCAAAATTCATAGTTCCTGATTCAAGAACTGTGCGACCTGGGAGAAACTTTACGCTGTTAGGATTTGGTGTATCCTGGGTCTGCACAAACATGGTCCTCCCTTTGAACAAACATTACACAAAGAAGAAGCCATTAAAACAGAGTTCAATTCAACAGAGCTTCAAGGATGCTTCAGTAACACTAACCTGGAACAACAAAGTGGGGGTTTTGTCGCCATATCTTCCAAACTCCTGTGTTGTGTGAGGCCCAGTGTAATCCAGCGCTCTGATGTCCACAGACAGCAAGACTGACAAAGCACATATATATCTCATTGACAAACTTATGGAGGAAAGAACCCTGAGTATTTAGTTTCCTACCTCACAGGGTGTAGCAATAATTAAGGCCAAATTTGAATGTTTGTGTAAGTGTAATCAACTAAAACCCTGTTGGCTCAGTGGACCATGCATTGCGTCTGCAATTGTATGATTGATTAATTCATTACTCAGAAACTAGTTGCTATGAATAAAGGTGCAGGACGGTTTTATGCTTATGAATGACTTGTTTGTTATTGTTGTCAGTGTTGTTGGTGAGAGGTAGGTCCTTCATTACCAAACAGGTGCTAGAGGTCAAACTATTTGATCTGGTGACTGGTCACGAGGCATGCTGTGAATCTGACATGATTCATGCCTTGTTAGCTGTTGCTCTAGAAAATGGTCAGTTAGCTGCTGAAGGGATATATATATGTATAGTTTGCAATGTGATTTCCTTCTCCCTTGGAAAACATTTTTTTGAGTGTTTTAAAATACAAAACACAGTACCTTATTTCTATACAAGGCGAGGCTTCTTGCTTTTCATGCACTTAGAATAAGAGTATTTGGTATTTTATTTTCAAACAAATATGGATGTATCTTTGTCAAAACTCTTTATGTACATAATTTAATTGAATGTGGAACGCACTTAATTATTAACCTACACTGTGACATAAACATGACCAAAACATCTACAATAACTGAGTTATTTAATCATTTTAAACAAACACTGTTATGTAAGTGGTAACAATCAGTCTGCGTCACTCTCTGGCTTAGCTGGTTAGCTAGCGGCTTATAGTAAACACCAGCTCTAGTTCAGGCAGCACATTCATGCGAGTAATTAAAAACAACATTAGGACATTACAACTGACAAACAGATAAACTTACGGACGCGTCAGTCGTGCTGAAATACCCAACAACCTGCCGACCTGTCTGTAAGTCGCCATGTTTACAGAAAATAAGCGGAAGTGGGACTTCTGCTACCGGAAGTGACGAACATTTGTTGTGCGTTGGTGAAGACTTCCCCCCGCACCACAAGACGTTCTTTCTCTTATCGTCAGCTCCGAGATTGCATTAAAACAAGATTTTAAAATGCCGAGTGGCAGAAACTTTCGGAGGAGGAGAGACTCGTCAGATGCCGAAGAAGACGAGACAACCCGAGAAGTCAGGTAAATCACTGTATTTAAACTCAACGAGAACAAAAACATCTTTCACAGAAGCGTCCTGTTGCTAACGTGGCGAGCTTCTCCGCGTGAAGCTAAAAAACAAAACTGCCTCATGTTCCTTTTTTTATAGATAATTTTCGTAGAGAATGTGATTTAATTGATATCTTCTCTCCGGTCGTTCAGATCCAAAGTCGAAGAGGCTAAAGAGCTGCAGACTTTGCGGAAACGACAAAGCGGAGTCAGGTAACGTGAATGTGACGTTGTGCTACTTGTTACACTGTTTGTTGTAGCTCCAGTTTTTCACTTCAACATATCAGATAAATAAATGAATACCCCTCCCTCCTTCCCGTCCAGTGTGGCCGCCCTGCTGGTTGGAGAGAAACTACCACCAGATGCTGAGATCGATGTAAGTGACGCGGTAGTTCTTGCGTGTTTAGCTGGATGTTGGGTCAGTGTCTAACTCTGAATCATGTCTCACAGAATGATCCGTTCAAACTGAAGTCTGGAGGAGTCGTAGACATGAAGAAAATCAAAGACAGGGACAGGAGCAGGGACATGTAAGTTATCTGATTGTGTTTTGATTCTGTTTTTTTAACCTATGGTGTGTGTGGGTGCTGTTGTGTCTTTACAACATGGAGAACGTGCCTCATCACATATGTTTCTGATACAGGACAGAAGAGGAAGGAGACCTCAGCCTGGGAACATCATTCTCTGCTGAAACCAACAGAAGAGACGAGGATGCTGACATGTATGTACTTCTCCTTCAGTTGTGACATACTCATGAAGACTCTCTCCCCTCTTTAGCATTCAAAGTGTGGACACGGAGGTCAGACTAAAATGAATGAAGTGTCAACCTAATTCAACTAGTGTAAAAAAGCAATAGATCCAATATTTATAAAAATATAGGTGCTGTGAGTCAGAATGATGAAAATGTCATAATGTCCATACACCAGTCGATGCTCACATAAACTTATTTATAATACCTCACAGTTATAGTCTCTGGCACAGGTATTTATGTTCCTCTGTCAAGTACCTATTTCTTCATTTATTTTTGTATTATTATATATGCATGTTAAATACTGATATTCAACACCTGCTTTTTATCTAAATATTGAGGGACCACTTGCTTGGCTTAGATTCATTTTTGTTTAAGAGAATTGTTTTTCTCCTAAAAATGACACTTAGGATATAATTGTGTTTACTCACACTGGTGTTGACAAAGTGCTTCATAGAAATATATTTCACCTCATAGGATGAAGTATATTGAGACAGAGCTGAAGAAGAAGAAGGGCTTGGTGGAGGCGGAGGAACAGAAAGTTAAGGTGAAGAACGCAGAAGACCACCTGTATGAGCTGCCCGAGAACATCCGAGTCAACTCTGCTAAGAAGACTGAGGAGATGTTATCCAATCAGATGCTGAGTGGGATCCCTGAAGTTGATCTTGGCGTAGAGTGAGTTAAGGAGATTCTCAAAATGTTCATGTAGATGTAATCTATGAGAAATAGACTTTCTACATTGAGACATGATCGTGACAAGTCGACATAAAGTATTTAACTCGGATTCTGCGAATATTTTTCCTAGTGCAAAGATAAAGAACATCATCAACACAGAAGACGCAAAAGCCAGACTTCTGCAAGAGCAGAGGAATAAGAAAAAAGACCAGGGCACATCATTTGTACCAACCAACATTGCCGTCAACTACGTGCAACACAACCGCTGTGAGTGTTTTCCCTTCGCAAACACAGCGTTTTAAACTGTGAGAGATCATGAGAGGTTGTTTAATTGTGCTTTTCTGCTCCATCAGTCTACCATGAGGATTCAAATGCGCCCCAGAGGCATCACAGACATAGAGAGGAGCCTAAGGCCAGACCGCTGCGTGTGGGAGACACCGAGAAACCAGGTCCAGAGAGTAAGAGACCGCACAAGCCCACATCCCGTCACACAATTATTTATGCTGTTGTACAGTTCCATCACTAGACTGTAGAATGGTGATGTAACCACTGTACTTTTCAGGTGGACATCAATTGCAAAACACTGTTTTTATAAACTGTCTAGATTTAGGTAGCATTTTGACACAATTCTTTCTGAAATCTGATTCATTACTACTTTTTAATCCACAGCTGCAACCCCGCCCAACTACCGCAAACGTCCCAATAATGAAAAGGCCACCGATGACTACCACTATGAGAAATTCAAGAAGATGAACCGCAGATATTGAGGAGCTGTATGTTGTTTTCAATGAGGATTTACTCAACATGTCTGCTTAAAGAGATTGAGTCAAAAAGGATAATTTGTGGAGTGGATTCTCTAAACAAACGTAGATGAGGTTCTCGAGAGTGTTGTACTTTGTAAATATTGTATATAGCCTCGTTTCTTATATTGGTCAAAACATGATAATCCAAAAAAGTGGACATAAAATATCAGCTCTGAGTTGGCTAACAGGATATTTTTAGTCCAATTCAATCTTCTAGTTTTAATTTTTTAAGGCTTTCAAAAACACATTTGAATAAAAATCTTAAACCCACATTTAAGTCTCGTTCTTTAATTTGATCACTGCTTTATGGAGTAAAAAAAACATAAATGAAACATTACAAAAGCAAAGGTTTACAAAATCAATATAAGGACATAACATTGTACTCAACACTTAAACCAAATCCAACATAATATATAAAAATGATCTGTATTACAATGCTGCTAAGGCATACAAATGCTGTTGTCTGGAACTGTTTTCAGTAATTTCTTATTCAGAGTAGTTTCTTTATTTCAAAATTTTCCTAAAACTAAAACAAAAGAACCTAAATAGACACTAGTTCACAATGTATGATGGAAACTAAATTAGCCAAACTGCTGGCGTCCAAACTGAGCACAAGTGTTCTCCACTCGGTGTCCGATCTCTTCATTGTTTCTCTATAGAGGCAGTCCCATGACCGTTGAGGTGGTGTGGGGGGTTTGTCTCCTGTGATGGAGGTCCGTCCACGTCTTCTCTGTCACCCTGGGTAGAGCTGCAGCTGCTTCCTGGTGAGGCCCAGCTGTCTCGCTGCCGGTAAGCCTCGCACAGCGGCAGATCGGTGCTCTCCCACTGACTGTAGCTTTGTAGGGCAGAAACCAGCGGGGGGGGGGGGGGCAAAGAGTCAGCGCAGCACAGAAAGAGAGGAGCAGAAAAGAGCAGCAAGTCAGAATAAGCGAATCCTTCACATGGAGAGGGGCACATGAAGGCACGTGTACGATGGCAGCATGGAGGTTATGCAGAAGCACTGTAAATGATCAACACTTACAAAAAGCTGTTTATCAATTATTTGTTACTATTAAGAGGTATGACTGATCAGCGGTTGATTTTATGTTTGGCGAAAAGGTTTGATTAGTCGCTGGTTGGGGAGAGAGCAGAGCGAGTGCAGCAAGGAAGAAAGGCCCGCACCCAGCATGCTCCAAGCAGGACTAAGAGACACTTTCTCACACAAAACAAGACAAACAATTACAGTGTTTTGTCTCTACTTTATTTCTTTATCGTTTTGGGTCTTTTGGAACAGCCGGCAGAAACTGGTACACACGTACAACCACACAGCCGCTTGCCTGGTTATAGCTCATTCGGGCGGAATCAAATAAATATCACCTTCTGATTGCTTTTACAGGAGACATCTACTGGAGAAAATCTCAGCTTCAGGTCTGATCTCAAATAAATAACAGCAAACAGTTCTGACTTACTGTTAAGACCATAACAAACATCCATCAACACTCCAGTCTTCAAATGAACCATATGTGTGATCACGTATATATTTATTTACATATAGTCTTAAATGAATCATACTCTGATAAAATCTATACTCTTATAAAGTTTTAGTTAATTTAATGTGTAATTCTTGTAAACTGTGTTATTCCCTAAAAGCTTTGTGTTACTTCAACTTACAATAATTATTTATAACTCGGAGGCCTGATTACTTACATTCCACTGAAACATGTCTATCAGACACTGCAGAAAAGGAAAGCAATACATTTAATTTCGATTTATAAATAAAAGCAGCAGTAAATTCACACTCGTGATCTCTATTCAGACAAATCTGACTTTCAAACTGCATCAGTCAACTGCAATAAATGGGCAAAGTAGAAACTGAACTGGTGTAGTTCAAGAGCTCAATAAATTTGCACTGCTGATTTTCAGCGTTTTGTCCCTTTATTGCCTAAGTCCTCTTCACTTTGACTAATTCTGACACATCGAGCAGATAAAAAATAAGGCACTGGCTAATTAGTAACAATATAAAGTCACTTGTTGAGTTGAGCTTCATCACAATGACCCTCAGCAATGACATGTTGATGAATGATACAAAAAGATAAATCCAAAACAAAAGCTTTCAGGTTTAGAGGTGGGCAGGGGAAAAACCTTTGATGGGCTCAGCAGCGAATGGTGAATGGTGAGACAGTACACACTGCTGGACATGGGACAGAAGAGGGGTGGTGGGATGGGGGACAAGTATAAGCCTACTTGTACCTGGAGGAGTAATATTCTTCCTCTAGCTCATACAGGTCGATGGCGATCTCGTCGCGGAGCGAGGTGAGCTTCTTGTCGCACTCCTCCTGCAACGAGCGGAGGTGCTGGTTCTGGAGGCTGATGGCGTCGTTCACAGAGGGAAAGTCGTTCAGGATCAAGAACTGCTTTAGGTCAGACACCAGCTTCATGAGGGACTCACCGGCACGTACCTGATACAACACCACAGGAGGTGGATGTGGGTTTAGAACGATGGTTTTGTTTCTGGCTCAAACTATAGGCTACAGACACATTCAGAGTCCAGAAACAGTGTCACATAGAAAGCTGTGATGAATTAAATTATCAATGAGGGATTCAGTTAGTATTACTTCATAATGTGCATCTGAACTTTATCATAAATTCTAGTGGAGATCTGAAGTAAAAAAAAAGGTTGTAATGTCTCAATTTAATGAACATGTGCAGCCAGACCTAACATGGATTCTTGGGAGTCAGTGTAAACATCACGTAGCTTGAATAAAGAGTAAGAACAAGCTGACAGAATTTGCTGGAAGTCACTGTGGAATAAAATAGTTTTTCCAACATCCTTAAAGATTCTTAGAGGAAAATTAAGAGGAAAATGTGGCCTTATTTAAAAGGAAACACAGAAGATTCAATCCCCTGATATTCTAATCTACTAAACATAATTAATACACTCATCACTCTGTGCTGATACAGACATGTCAATGTTGAACGTTCCTTATTTGTTTGTACTTTACAGCCTTTTATCTAATTCACTGTGTTGTATTTACTCATGTATTTCTCTTCTTCATTCATTGTACAGCACTTTGGTCAACTTTGCCAGGCTTGATAAATAAACTTGATACTTACAATGTTGGCGGCTCTGACGTGCATTTCATAGTGGTCCTGCTCGGCCTGAGTTGCTCGAGCAACCTGCGTCTCATCCTCTATCTGGAGGAAGAAATCAAGATCAGTCCCGTGTGGAGCTCCAGGCGCAGGAAGTTTCGAGCAGAAGACTGAGGGGCATGGAGGCTTTTTACACTTGCTGACAATTAGAAGTAGCACAATACAAACACAACACGTCACAGACAGGGTTTTAGAGTCGGGGATGTGTCTGTGCACCTTCGCGGTTTTGATGATCTCGGTGAAGTTGTCCAGGATGGAGCTGATGTCGTCTTTCAGCCTCTTGTTGTAGTTCTGCAGCAGCGACTCTTTGCTCTGAGAGTGAACTCTCTGCGTGGCCATCGTGTTCAGGAGCAACACAGCACGCGCTACCTGTTCACAGCAGACACACACATATATACACACACACACACTGTTCAGCTGAAGGTTTCCAAAACTGAGTCACTAGAGTAAAACACAGTAAGACACCACTGACGACAGAGCAGCTAGCTAGCATGGACACATTCACAAAAGCGGAGCAGATAAACCTGAACCTCACGTGTTTCTAGTATCTGTACAACTGATACAATATCTCTAAATGTACTTAATATGAACTCAGTAGTGATAATAAGTCGATTCTTACCGCATACTTTGAAAACAATGTTGTTCTTCTTCTTCTTCTCCTTCTGTCCTCTTCTTCTTGTTTATTGGCGGGTGATAACACTCATTATGCACATTACCGCCCCCTAGCGTTACTATAGGTAAGCCCCTTAAAATAACACCTTTGTGATATCGTTTTATATATAAATGTTTTTAGGGCCCGAGCACTGACAGACAGTGAGGCCCTGTTGAAATTGTAAGGATTATTAGTATTTTTTTTTCAGGCAAATGAATTGGGTTTTTGAGGGCTTTATCATGCTCAAATTCTCACCAAACATTATTTATCAAATTATTATTTACCAGTTATTTTGTATTTAATTTAAATTTGTATCTTATTTACCTTGTGGGTTAGGGTTAAGGTTAACCCGCACATCCTGCGCAGAAGCGAGCTGCGCAACGAAGTGTGCCGTAATGGAATGGAAAAAGAAAGAGATAACGGAGTTTATAGGCAAAAATTGTGATATTGTGTCAACACTTTATAATGCATCACCACCATGCAAAATCACTGCTATGAACTTGCTCAAAAATCTTACTAGATATATTTCACACATTTATGATTTTAGATTGGCTTGACACTTTTTTTACCCCTTAACATATTTTTTATTTTTCAACTTAAAATCGTATTCATTTCTTCAGTGCTCGGTACCGTCGGCCCAGTGTCCAGTGTCTTCTACTACTGTTGCTTTTCATATTGCTCACCTGTAAGAAATAAAACATTATAGCATCCATTGCAATGTTCCTGCTTTTAAAAGGTGAGGATGTGTCGTTTTTCTTTGTAAGGTATAATAGGAACTGACTTTTTGGATTTAGAGAGATGGTTATTTGTGTAGACAAAAAAAGTCCTGTAAAGTAGATTGTCAGAAAAATACCAGTAACATGGACTAACACAGTCACTGCTGCAGAGCCACCTGTATGAACGCCACCACAGCACACACAGCAGGTTAGAATAATAACGGTGAAGGAGAAATTAAACCATTACAAATATATCTTTGTTTCCAGTCTCACCATTCACGTTTTGTCTGGTTCCTGCCGGTGCTTTATCAGCTCCTCCAAACTGAGCTAGTCCTCCAGCTGCTCCAAGTTTTGAAGTTTAGAAAAGAAAGGATTACATTGCTCGAATGTTAACGGCGCCCTCCAATGGAGATTTTGGGTAATTTCTGACGTGTCCTCATGTGTAAAGTGCAGTGCTTGCTTTCCATCAGCCACAGCTGGAAGGAAATGTAAAACAAGGCACATTCATCATCAGCTCATGTTGCTTATCACCTGCATCAATATTTATTATTATTCAGGCAAATGAATTGGCTTTTTGAGGGCTTTAACATGCTCAAATTCTTACCAAAATACGCAGAAAATTAGAAAGTGGTGAAAATTAACATATTCTGGAGGAATTTTCAATTGGTGTGGCAAAATGGCTCAACAGTGCCCCCGAGACCCCCGGAACATGTTCACATTGACCGATATTCACAAAAATAGATACACATGTATCGATTGATCAGGCGAGCAAAACAATCTCTTATGGAGAGGGAGGAAGGATGAGAGATTAGGACTACCTCAGGATTTAATTAATTTGCCTGAAAAATTATAATAATCCTTACAATTTCAGTACCTGTCAGTGCTCGGGCTCTAATTATTATCAATTGCTCATTTACATACACAAATTTATGCGGTCTGTGATAATAAATAACTGCAAGAGCTGCACATTTTCGATTTACATTCATTTAATATTTTGTTTACATGATTTTCAAAGGCAGGCTGTGCAGCATGAACAAGTGTTTTGAGTGCTTTTCATTTTGTCCAACAGTGTCATCAGCATTTGAATCCTCCAAAGATTTGCAACACAGGTCAAAATACACTTTACAGCAGTGTTACAGTCAAAAATCATTCTTAGCGAACACTGACCCTGTGTCAGTTACCATGTGCAACCTTCATGTATATGAGATGGGTGAGACAAGTGAACATTAAAAAAAAAGAAGAAGATTGTACACTTCAAAAGGAAAGAAAACATGATTTTACATTCCAACAGGAGAACACAAGTAATTCAACTTTGGGTTGAGACAGGACTGACCCCCTTTCTAAAAAGTGCCTTGGTGGGAAACAAAAAGAGTTCCATGATTTTACAAGACAGTAAAAAATATTTTTTAAATGGCGATGAAACGAATTCAAAAGGAATGTCATTGGTCACCATTCATGAATTCACGTATAAGACACAACTGTTACGAACCCTGACTGGAACTGCAAAGCATTAAGGGCTGTAGATATTTGTGAGACTGCGGGAAAGCATTGTTTTCTCTTCAGTTATTTGTATGTTTTTAAACAGTGATGTCTATGGTAGAGAAGCCTTTCAGAGTTGACTTTAAACCTTGGTGCATATAAATACTGCAGACGGCGAAAGGAGGTTGTACACTATTGTACACAACTGTACAACCTCCTGCATTGGAGCTGAATGCAAGTGCAATTAAAATGAGGTGAATGCAGCCATTTTTCAGGAGGGCAGAGAAGGCAAAATGTGAATCATGATGTTTGACGTGGAGGGACGTTCTGTGCGAGTGTAACACCTCGGAGAAATAGAGATAAGTGAATCTTCTACATTTAGGTAACATAAAACTATGAGAGTGAATGATCTAACATTTATATAAAGTTTGTACATTACATGGAGCTAACGCTGATATTTCAGTTCCATTAGATGGGACAGGACAGTGACCACAAACATAATATGCAACAAAACACACAAACAATTTTGATTGAGGGAAAAATGTATCATTATCAATCTCTCAAGCATAAAATCATAGTTTCGAACACTATCGACTGTGAGGCCGCGGTTGTACGACCATTTACAAATGTCATGCTTGATATGAATGTAGATACATTTCTCATAGTAGTGTTCAGAGAAATAGTCGCTCGGCTTTGTCTTTATCGCTCAGGCTTCTGTGAAGGTATGACCCTGTAATTCAAGCCAAATCTTTTCCTTTCTGAGAAACAGCTGCGACAGAGGAATGAGGCGTTATCACGTCATCGCTTCACAGCAAAGCTCAAATACAATCGAGGACAAGCTCCCTCACTACTGTTGTGTTTTAAGTGCCGACACATAAAGTAAATGAGGTAGGCAAGAAAACAATCAGATGCTTGACCACCATATTATCTTTTTTATCAATATACGTACCAAAAAGATTAAGAGCAAATCAAAAAGGAAAAGGATGTGATAGGAAAAAATAAATCAAAAGTGACAAGGAGTCTGTTAAGGATGTCAGTCTTCTTATTTGACGCAGTATTCGTGATGACCTTTGCACCAGGTAAGAGCCAGATGAGAGTGACATCCATGCAGGCCCGCAGTCCAGCTGCAGTGCTGGCAGCAGCATGCATAACGCCTGGTACAGTTTGCATAAGTGCTGATACCCACTGCCCTGACCTCAGAGTGTGTTCAGGGCTTTTCCTGGGGGGCTTTGAGGTGAAAGGGTGCAGAGACGAAGGGGTCTACAGCACTCACTTCTGATGTCCATGAGTGAAGTGGTCCAACGGGGACTGATGCCACAGCTGCCTGCCTGTTCACGTTGGACACTACTCTGTGAGCCGCTACCAGCTGCTGGGGCACGGGTCCCTCAAAGTGTCGGGAGTATTTGGCCAGAGCTTGAGGGCGGAATGGTTGAGGAGCGACTTGTCCCAACGCGTCTTGATCAGGGGTTACAGCGTGAACTCCAGCAACGTGAGGGTGCGACGCCTTGGGTTGAGCTCCTGCAGCCTCCTTTCTTTTTCCGAAGGGAGCCTGAGAGAACACGTCGAGCTGCTGCTGAGCGTCCATGGGGCCGCGTGAGAACGGAGCATTGGCGAACACATCGGCCAAGTCGTCTTGCGCAATCCGAAAGGGGGCTTTAGAGAAGACATCTGCAGGAACACCTGTCGCCTGTGATGGCTCGGCTACGTGCTGGGAATGATTCTCAGCAAAGGTGCTCGGAGTAGGTTCATCGAAGGTAGCGGATGGTTGTTGTGTTGGGTCTATGTTGGAGTGTGCTGATGAGTGGAGTTCTAACTGAGGCCCCTGCTCGTCCTCATCCTCAGAGTCAAGCAGCAGAGGTCTGGAGCCGCTGAGGTCATGAGCAGCTAAATGACTCTCATCAGCTCCTCCATCCTGCTGATCTTCTGATTGGACTTCTTTCTCCTCGTCTTCCTCACTGGAGTGCACACAGTCCTCGTTTGTTTGAGTATCTCCTTCTGGAGCTTCAGTCTCTTGTCCTTCCTCAAGCACGGTATAGTCGTTGCCCTCTTCTTGCGGATCTGTAAAAGACAGCAGAAGCAGAGAAAACATGTCAGAAGTGAACACAAATGTCAACATTCAGACATTTTTTGTTAAATAACAAAAGAACATATCAGGCCATTAAATCTCATCATCTATCAAATCTGAAAAAAGCCTGATCGATGACAACAACCCTACAGTGAGCAACCGGCAGAAGACTCCAACAATACAAAGACATTCTAGTCTAAACAGGTCACAGGAGACAGACAGGACTACCAGCGCTACTACTACAACATCAAATAACCTTGTTTCCACAAATAAGTTTCACTACAGCGATTCAGTATCCTCAACTTTCCAAAGACAGTGTGTAGTGTAAGGAGAGGGGGGGGCAGTTCGATTTTTTTAGTCAGGATTGATTGTGTCAAGGTAAAGGAGCTCAGAGGGACTCAGTAGGTCTGTGGAAACAAGGACAGAGAGCCCTCAAGGCACAGTAGAAGCAGTTAGTGGGACAGACAGGTTTGCATGGATGAGCAGAGACAGGTCAGTCTTACCTCAGCAGCGTTGACTGTTAACTGGCAGCTCTTGGGAAGATGTTAGTTGCAGCCATTAAAGGAAAACACCACTTTTCTTTCAGTGTTTTAGGTAATTTCCCTCATCATACAAGTTTTTAAACTGTCCACAGCTTGTTTCCAAAAGGTTCTACTTTTCCACTTTGAGATAAGTGTTGATCCAAGTGAAAAACATGTCATCTGTCAGAGCTGACTACCACGCACAGTAAGCAGTGAAACAGCATTGATCATCAAGAGCTATCAATCCCTTACAATACAACTCACAGACTACAGCCCGTACATCTGTGGTACTACTTAACAAGCAGCAAACACAATTTAAAGCCTCTTTTGGTCTAGAATCCGAACAGTAGTGAACAGGTATGTGATTTTAAAATACATCTGTCCATGTCCATGAAGCAAACAACAACTAAGATATTAGACAATTAAGAAAAAAATGTATGGTGCACACACAAAACACTGATTTAATACTCGGAAGAAAACACATTACTAGATACCATAATGCTAGAGTATCTCAGTCTAATTTGGTTCCGAGAAGGAAAGTCTGTTTAATAAAATCACAACTGTCTCAACTGGTCCCTAATATGATCTTTAGTGTAAAATCAAATGATTTGACCCAAAGACACTGAATTTTCATTCACATTAATGAGTTTTATTCAGAGCCTCTCATTTTGAACCTTAATTCATAAAAATAGAAGTGTACACTCGATAATGATGCTGCTTTGACATGTGGACATCTGTAGCCATTTCAAGTCAGAGTTACCAATATGCCTGTCACCACGTCAACCCCACTAGCACAGTTAAGTACATTAGTTTCACACAGCAACACAAGTAAAACTCTACGGCCAAGGCAAGAAGTCTACAGGATACAGCACTGTAGTGTCTGATAAGAACATGAAGCATGTTGTAGGATTGCATAGATCAGCAACACAGATGCAAATGACTTAACTGAACCAATAAAGATGGAGGGAAATAAAAACAAATAAAGGATTTCTATTTACCCATGTCAGTTCTTACAGTAATGTTGATGTGTGTACATTTACAAGTTCATACAGGCATGAGAAGGTGGAGAAAACTATTCATGTCCCGCACATACACCAGTGATTGCAAAGGGGTTTTCTGTTTGTATGTACACGTATAAGGTGATATGGACCTTATACAGAGACTTGCACCTATACAATGAACTTCCTTTGGCGAGAGAAATCCATTTACTATATGTTAAGGATGCAATGCAAGGTCAGCTGTGATCACATGAGATGCAATATTGTGTATGCAGCTGTGTCTGATGATCATCGGCTAAATGAAGGTGCAACAGAGATATCAGGAAGTCAACTCCGTCATCAGCTCTGTCTTAGATCAAATCTATCTCAGTAATATACGGTAACTAACCCCAGTCAGGTAAGTCATAAGCACTTTGTGTCATGTATCCATGACAAGATCTAAAGCAAAAGCACGAGCTGAATGTTTGTGAATGAGGAGAAAAGACCTAGGACACGGGGTCCACATATTTGCACTAATAAATACAAACTCTTTTTAAATCTATATATCGTTATATATTTTACATATTTTAATAATGGTACTGGTTCATACCTTTAATCTAAAGCACTATGAATAAAAGTCACATTTATTCATACCATGACAAAAGAGATGCCTTTAAATATTACACGACTACAAAACAATCTACTTTTACCATTTTTGACATGAGCAAAATAAAAAATAAAAGATTTTATGTACACGTAAAGGACTTTTCTTAATATCGCCTCTTGCAGAAAACAATGTCACATTCGCAGCGTGACCTAAAAGTACATGATAAGAAAGGACTGGCTACATAAGATAGAGGGGATGTCAATAAGAGATGGGTAGTTAGCACAGTACAGACACAAAATAAATCTCTATAAACAGTGGTGTGCTGCTAAAAATCTGCTCATCTTCACTGATCCTGAGAGCGAAGCAACACCAATCTAAAATATTAATCAAATCTTTCTGTTAGCTTTGGCATAGAATCATTTCATTCCCTTTTATTTATCTGCTGTAATCATCTTAACAACAGGTCAAAGATATAATGAGGAGTTCATGACCCGGGCCATTAAAAGATGCAATTTTTAACACATTTCATGAATGGTATCACTATATGTTGCTGACAGTGAAAGCACTCCGCCGTTGTGACCGAGCTAGGTTGATCAGCCTTGTTAACACTGACTTCTTCATTCTCAGGATTTCAAGACATTAAGATATATTTTTTGGAGAAATTATACCGTTTAGTATTCGGAAAGAGGTCAGAATACACAGCTCTGCTTAGGAAGCTTAATACATGCACTAAATTAGCTTAGATACATAGCTGTTAAACCCCTGGTTACTGATCAATACAAGGAAAAAGTAGCAGAGATTTTGCTTGATAAGATGGTGCAGGTTCTAATTGCTCATGTCCAAACAACAATATTTGAAAAAGGCAGCCTCCTTCTCCTTTCACAACAGTGTCAGAAATCTGAAGAGACGGCCCTAAGTTGACATTTCCTTCTCCATAACTGGTTCAATCAGTGCAAAGAGCTCCTAGCCGTCACACAGGGTGCAGCCTTGTTTGGTTCAAAGCTTTCAAAGGAAAGTGCATCCAATGATCCAGGTGGTCTATTTCCACTCCTCACTCTTTAGACAGACCCCGACACAAATGCGCATGCCTGCAGGTGGCTTGTTTAAATAAAGCTTTGACCCTGAACAAGTAAAGTGAGCACAACGCAGCTGTGATCAAGCATTTTTACATGTGTGACGAGGACAATGATCACCAAGGCTGTGCTGGGATATTAATGCATGTATGAGTAAAGCATGAGGAAGATCATGGTGTAGCCAGAACAGAGGCAGATGATATGCTTAGGAAATTATGAAAAGATTTTGTTTAACTAGCGTGGAAATGTCAACAGCAGGCAGAGATATATGAAACCAGCTTATCAGGCAGCTAGAGATGGAGTTGAGGCCAAGGAGGCAAGTTAAGAGAACGGTTCCACTGAACTGATCTATGGTGGCTCCGTTTCCCTTCATAAGGTGCTACATTAAGTGCCTCTGCTCCCCCCATTTTTATCCCCTGATCCTCCCCTGTCCCTTTGTTAGGATTGCACACTGCCCCTTCAACCTCTCCCACCCCCTCTAGAGGTCGATGAGCTGATCCACCAGCAGAAGGGAGCGGGCCAAGTTGGGGATGCTGGACTCTGAACTGCCACTGTTGCTGCGCGAGTGACCACCTGAAACATGCCAGAAACAGAGAGAGAAAGAGAGATGGACATGGAAGAGTCGAGGGAGATCGTGAAAGACAAGCAAAAGAATGAGTGATATTAACAGAGGTTGTATGGAGAAATTAAGCAAGGAGTTGAGGAGGATGAGGGTGGAGGGGATGGCAGAGCAGAGAGATGCATGAACGGGGGCAGAAAGAGAAAGAGAGGCAGAGAGTGAGCTGGGGTTATTTTAAACAGCTGCATCATTACAGGGGGGAGTCATTCTAACACGAGGAGACTTTCAAGATGAACTACAAAGAGCCAAAAACCTGCAGGGCAGAGAAGCACCAGCACTACAGCATCAGAAACAACGGAGAGAGGGGGGATAATGTTAGAGCTTGATGGGCTATGAAACTTTAATGTGACAAGCACACCCATACAAGTCTTCTAACATCTGCAGTGATAGGAACGAGCTACTGTGACTGAATTAGGGGCTTAGTCATCCATATTTTTGGGCTTCAGGAGGAGTCAGTGCTCATCTCAGGGACTTTCTTAACCTTACCTTGATTTGAGTTTTTGGAGATGAGCACGGGAATAGGGTCAAACTCGTCGTCATTGCCCTTCTCCCCACACGACATGAGGAAAGCAGAGTCTGCGGTGAAGGAAGAGGAGGTGAGGGAATGATGGAGGGGAAAGGACGTTAACTCAGCCAAGGAAAAAAGCAAAAAAGAAAGGAAGATGCGAGTAGATTAAAAATAGATGAAGCCAGGCAGTCTCAGTATTTAAAAGCCATGCACTTACAGTGGCTTTTGCCCAAGGGTCAGTTGAAGCTGGTATATAATGTGTCTAATTCAATTTCTGTATTTCTGTTTGAGTTTTCTCTGTTTGAACAGGCCCCCTGTGTTCTGGTAATGATCAGTGGTCTGCACTGGTTTTATGGGCTAAGATCCCCAGCAGACATGTGTGTGTGTGTGGGGGGGGGGTCTTACCAGGAGCTGAATGAGCAGGTGGCCGCTCCTCCAGACAAGATCCAGAGCTGGAGCCAGAAGGAGCAGAGGAGCAGGAGGTGGTGAGAGCAGAAACAGACTGGTGTCCGTGAGGAGGAGAGTGAGATAACAGATCACAACCCAGCAGAGATTCCTCCCCAGTGAGAGAGTCTGAGACAGCACGACAGGACGAAGCAAAGCCAGAGGGACAGGGGGGCAGAGTTAAGATATAATTGTTAGCTGACAGAGCAGAGACCTAGTAAGATAGTTCACAGCTTTATTGCCGAAAGCATATCAGTGTTTGCATCTGATGAAAGTAAAATCCCACAGAAAGTGTGTTTGAAAGTCAGGGGAAGTAGCTACACGTCAAAAAAGTACATCATTGTAGTATTTGTGACTGTGAGCAGGTTTAAACATCCTCACAATGTTGTGAATGAATAGACTGTAGCTGCTTTCAGACAGGCATTGAAGTCTGGATGTTCCTGAACCTTTCCTGCCAACCCCCTAGTATATTACCCAGAAAATATCAGAGTGATCCCATGTGAGACAGTGGACGAGTGGGTGCGTCGATGTTAATGTTTGACAGATGTGAAACGGGAAATATAACCCCCCAAAAAATACTAAAATCTCAGGATGAAAAAGAGGTGGCATTAAAAGTCACCGACGAAGATGTGCTTTCCCAAGTGGAATTTATGCATCATGTCCTACCCGGTGCATGCTCTACCTAGCCGTTACCCCTCGCCTGAATGTTCACGACCCTTTCCTCTTGTTGTGAAATCGTGTGACCCAGACAATCTTCTGCAGCATTCTTCATATATGAAGCACAAACTCTAGAAAATATCAGGCAACAAAGTTTGCTGCCATTCTGAAAGAGCCACAGCCCCAAAATAATTTGACGTTGCAGTTTGTTTTTTTACAGGATAACGCAACATATCAATGGTCACTGCCAAAGATAAATGAGTGTCAAAATAAATGGATCACAGTTGTCAATCCTCGATAAAAACAAGACAACATCAACAGGTGGCAAAGGGTAGAGGACAACAATTCTTTGGTGAAAATGCTGCCAAGAATTGTGTAAAGGTTTAGTACTCTGAGGTCCAGGATGCTAACCTGGAACCGTGGCAGTGATGAGCTCTGGTTGGATTGAATGGTGTTGAACCTGGGGGGCTTCCAAACCAGGAATCAGTGAATCCACACACACCTCTGCCATTGCTGCATTGAGACATCATGTAGGGAAAAACGGTAATACAAACAAAATATTAGTAATAGTGAAGCAAAGTAGATTCACTTAGTAAGGAAAAAGCTGGAGAGGTTATTCTTTACTTCTTCCCCCGGTGAGTTTTTTTGGTCTTCATGATCATGAGAGTGAAGGAGGGGAAGGAAGGGAAGAAGACACATGCAGAGCAGATGGGGAATTTTAGAGCAAGGCAGGGGACAAGAACAGAGCTACCAGGTACCATTGGTGGAGCTCTCTGCAGTGCTATTGAATGGGTCAGCTGGGGTGAACAGGTCAGGGAGCAGCAGCGTTTCAGGGGACTTGAGTCCCTCAATCAGCTTCTCTGTGAGTGAGCCAGAGAGAGACGATGGAGAAAGGGAAGCGACAGATGGCCGGGGAGAGAGAAAGCAACATGAGGATTTTGCAGATAAATAAAAAAAGAAGAGCAGAAACGAAAATCATGACAATGTGGAGAAAAATACAGTTTGACAAAATCAATGAGAACAGTTAGAGTTTAGTAGAGTTTGAAATGTAGCAAATATCACGTTAGTCGCAAGACAAAAACATATTCAGGAAAGCAAGAAAATATAACAGGATGATTAATGCACGAAGATCATCATGTCTTCATTTCAAGGTAACCCTGCAATCAGGCTGCTTGCAGGATTGATCAAGCCATAATATTATGATAAAGTAATTGCATGATGCGTTAGTTTACTTGGATTCTGCCCATCACAGATATACTACGAAGTTAGTTAGTAGAGGGAAATCCTATCTAGGAACAAAACGCTATCTTTTTTTTAACTGTATCAAACCAAACAAATGCTGAAAAAACACATTTTTACACACGCTTACATTACAAACTTCAACAGCACATAATTAATCATACAAACAAGCCACACACTGCATTAATGCACTCGGCTCTGTCCACATGCTAATCGTCTCAACCCATTTAGAACTGGTGCATACAAACAAGCACAACTCTTTGTTAATTGGTTTTTCCCTATGTGCAAAATCTTTGTCAAAGACTTGAATTTAGTTCATTACTTTACTGATTTGAGCATGTGCTTTTTTCATTGCAGCTAATACTTACAGGAAACTGCTATGGGGGAAAATGGAGTGGGGGTCTTAGACAAGGAATGTGTTGACTCAGAAAACAGCACAGCAGATGTGACCTTTAGCCCCCTTCACTATAGGAGAGAGGCCAAGACTGATGAAAAGCTTTTTATAAAATAAAATGTCACAAAGCTTATACTCTGTATCGCCCTAAAAATGTTCAGTATCAGATGGAATCTCATGTTTTTCTAAATAATTCAACTGTCTTCTCTTTTTCAATGCTGCTTTGCTTTTGTGTTAAGTGATGGATATCCTTGTCCGCATCCTTATTTAAAGAGAGTCCAAGAGACAGCTTAGGCTAGGTAGAGAAGATTAACCACACCCTGGTTACGTAAGAGCCTAAACATCTTCATCCTGTCAGTGCAACTACACAAACAAGGTTACACTGATTCACGCCCAACCAGAAAGAGCTAAACTGAAGAGAAACTAAAAGGCTTTGTGATAATCTCAACAAGATAGCGTGCTTAACTTTCTCTT
Source organism: Platichthys flesus (assembly GCF_949316205.1). Taxonomy (NCBI): domain Eukaryota; kingdom Metazoa; phylum Chordata; class Actinopteri; order Pleuronectiformes; family Pleuronectidae; genus Platichthys; species Platichthys flesus. Next base: position 17,128,890 of record NC_084947.1, read on the forward strand.
GTTCTAAGTGGCCATGGTAAGCAGGCTCCTCCAGCAGTAAGGCAATCCAATTAACAAAGGAGAATTTGTCCTTAGCGTTGCCGGGCAACAGCAAAAGCAGAGATCTGCAAATGAGATGCGATCTAGCTGTAGCCACCGTCTCTATTCAGGGAAACTGACAAGGAGCCACTGTAAGGCTGCTTGCTATGTCAACAAGATAGGACACAGTGTACAAATCCCAACCACAAAACTAGCACTCATAAAGTAACCCCTGGGAAGTGAGATAACCAGGCATATACCTCAGATTAAATAAAGTGACTCAGTAGTTCTAGGAATATATTTGTTCGACGGAGAATCTAAGGTATGGCTTGTATTGCGTGTTGTGCTGTGCCAGGAAAATTACCTGTGGGGTCAGATAGTGAAAGGTTATTAAAAGGATCCGGGACAATCAACAACGCTGAGCCTGCACTCATGATGCCTTCAGATCTTTCAGCTTAACATTGCACAGTGAATAATGATTGAGAAAGAACAAATAAGGCAAAGTGAGAGAAACAAAAGAGGAGAGTGGTTTTGAGTTTGGAAAAGCTTATTTTACATTCTGAAGACAGCCTCACAAAAAAAGAGGACATAACTGAATGTTTAGAGAAATCTCCACTTGATGATTGATATGTAAAACCAACTGAAGCCTCCTGGGACATTTATTACGTAAACAATGAAGCAGCATAAGAGGAATTGAACAAAGTCTTACCTGGAAAAGCAGTGAGCTCTGGAATATGATTTTCACTGGAGGCTGTAATCTTCTCCCCCAGTGCAGCCGCTGTGCACAAACAAAAAAAAGAATTTTCAGGTTACACGATTACTTAAAAATGAGGCATGGGTACATATGCAGTGAATAAGTCAAACTCACTCTCAGCTGGCTTTGCAAAGTCTTTGTTGAGCAGCTCCTCTGCCGTTAGCTTCGAGAAGTTATCATCCCCAAAGGGGTTCCAGCTGGGCAGAGCGCTGGGTGCAGCGAGGGCCGATGGGACGTCACCTTCACCTGGATGATACACACTCTGCTGGGACGAGCAGGGGGAGCCAGAAGGAGTAGTGCTGGCTGATCTGCAAAGGACAGAGGTGTAAACATAAACAAGGGCAAGAATGCACAGTGACATTTGATGGAAAGTCTGTGGCCTCTGACCTACAGATGTATGCAAATAAGAGTGAATGAACAGAGTTGTTTAAAGACTGAATGGAGTTATTTAAAGACTGAATTGAGTGATTCTTCTTGAGCTGGATTCTCTGAATGGTCATTTATTCTCCTCTGGAGCTCTGTCATATGAATGGACTTTCTATTGGCCCACTGAGCTCTCTCGCGGCCATGAAAGGACAGTTCATCCGCAGATCACTGAAGGGAGTTAATTCTGCTCACTTGGACTTGTTGAGGCTGGCCTCAGCTGCGGCCGCCTGAAGTAGCTGAGTGGACTTGCTAACTGGAACCCCAAACACGGCACTGTGGGTGACATCACTCAGGATGCGTCTGTGGCCACTCTTGGGGGCCATCTTTGGCGACGACGGGGGCGTCAAAGAGCCAACTCTGATGTTCCCTCTGCCAGCCATCTGTAATGACAAGATAAGAGTGAGAATTGGAAATCAGGGATAACAAACTGACACTAAAGGATAGAATATCTGGAAGAAACAAACAAATCACAGTCCTAGACATAAAAAGCAGCAAGATGATCTGGAAAAGAAAATCTTAAGATTTCTTTATGGAGACCAACAAAACCATAACTTACAGAAAACAGGTATGGAAAAGGTAAGAAACTCTCCCCTACACATAGATTGGACAGAAACAGATTCACCTTATGATATGAGTTACATGAAAGTACAGTAGGAGCAGGAGGGTTATGATAGAAGCAGTGCAAAGTTAAATCATTTGGTTAAATTATGATTTTATAGTATCTATGAAGCAAACACATTTACATTTTTTCTAATAAAGACATTTAAACAAGCATTTCTAGCTACACAGCAGCAACACCCCCAAACTGCAATTCTGCCAGGAGAGAAGTTAAATCTGGATGTGATTCGTAAGAGACGAGCTAAAGATCAGCCCCAACCCAAAGAGCAGCAGAGGCAGCGGGAGTCGGATGTTACCACAACCTCTTGGTCAGTTGGAGGACCAGTCACTGCAGACTCAGGGATGGGTGTGAGATGTGGAGCGGCTGTTTCATGGACTACATGCTGCAGCTGCTGCTGGTATGGCAGTTGCAGAGTAAGAACTGGATGAACAGGTTTAGCTTTGGACTGCAGCAGGGTAGATGCCTGAGACGCTATTTGTGGTTGTTGTTTCTGCTGTTGGTGATGGAGGCTCGGAACCAGTTGATGCTACATAGGAATACCACAGAGCCAATCATGAGGAAGGCTCAGTTTGAAAGTTTGGTCCGGTTTAAATACATTTTTATCATGTCATTTTTGCAATGATTGCTCATTGACTAAACTTTTTCTGTAAAGTTGAAATACCTGGAACCACAGTGTCAGGTGGAGCAGTACCTTCCCTTTTGTAAATGATCACTTACTTGATTACAATTACAATCAATTTGAAATATTTTGCAAACCAAGCTTAAACACACAAAGCAGCTACACAGTACCTCCATTATTGTTTTGTAAGGAAGCCTACCTGTTGGTTACTCTGTAGACTTAAGAAGGCTTGCTGCTGCTTCGCAAGGAGCTGGTGATGCTGTGGTGTAACCTGTGGCTGCATGTTGGTGGTCTGAGCCGTCAGTGGTGAAGCCTGTGGGGCAGTGGACTGTGGAGCAAGTTGTAGAGCTGCTGCAACTGGAGATGGGACACTGATACCAACACCTGAAAGAGGAAACACTTGAAAATTATACATTATATATGTATTTATTACATCTTTTAAGTAACAAACTCCTTTCTGATTTCATGAAAGATCTGCACAAATAACAGTCGCACTAATTACATTGTGCTGGTTCAGCATTTCCAAAAATTGAATAGGTTTTTTATAGCTGGTAATAATTTATTGAAATGATTCTTTAAGCCTTCTCCCCACTTTCATCTGAAGACAAATAGCATTTTAAATTAAGTAATATCTTTATTTTACATTGTTAAACAGAGCTTTACCAAAAACTACTTTTTGTTTCAATACATTTTATATTTTTTATCACAAACACTACCTGGAAGTCAACTCAGCAAATGGGTGACTTTGAACTGCCGAGTATGACAGCATGTGTGGTAATGACTGTGACATCATACCATCATCTTTTCCTTCTGTAAGTGGGTCACAGATGAACAAAGGACCCATGAAATCAATTAAAAGCCTTTTAAGAATGAGCTCATTGCACCTGTGGGAACACAGGTCATATTCTTGAGCAGTTCATTCAGTCCAATAAAACAAGTCCTGAATTTTCTGTAGAGATTATTATAACCAGAATATCTGTCACTGTAATGACAGGCTTCCTTTATTAATGGTCTTAACACTGACATATGGATGTATTTAAGAGCTACCTGTACCTATGGCCTGGGGCCCTCCAGCAGCCACGTTGGGCCTCTTGCGTGGGGTGAGAGCAGGCTGGATGGGAAGAATGCCTATAGGCTGGGGCTGAGCCTGACCAGCCTTGGGCCTTTGTCGAGGTGCAATTGAGGTTTCTGTGGTTGGAATGGGATCCGAAAGCCTGGTGGAAGGAACAACGAGACACGATGAGAAAAGGTGAAGTACCTTATAATGATAAAACTCAAATGTTTGCTTAAATGCAACTCACCTGGCTTTGGTTTGACTCTTTTTGGCCACTGCTTCACTGGCTCTGATTGGCTCAGGAAGTTTTGCAGGAATGGGCAAATTCTACAACAGTAAGATGATTTACAATTTATCAAACACAAGAGTTTATAATTACTAAATCAGTGAGGTGTTAGGAGAATATGTTTCACTTATTACTACACTCTAGTCTGGATTTGCATCCATGACAACACAATAATTTCCCACTTTAATAATAGTCAAGAGTGATTACATAAACCTGGTTGATTTAGGACGTGTGTCCATAATGTCTATTTGTCTGCCAGAAGAGTTTTGGTAAGGCGCAGGTCAGTTCTTCAAACTAGTAAGTTTTGTTTCTATGACATGTCACCACTGCCGTAGTATGATATACCAGCATTTGCAACTATTTATTTAATTACTATTTATCGCGTCATCGCTTCATCTGGCAGCTGTAGCCTAACAACTACAACCATTGTAGATAACTCACTTGTATATATTTAACATCAACCCTACCGTAAATTATCATCTCAGATTCCTGCCAGACTTACATGCACATTTGGGACTGGACACTCGCGTCTAGCCAGTTTAAAGGCAAAGTAGGAAACTTGGTAGATGTCTGGTCTCTTATCTGGGTCAGGTTCCAGCATGTATCCTGAGGAGTCAACGAACATGCCATGTTTACTTAGCGTCAGATACAGGAAAATTCCCAGATAAAGGTAACTGCCCCAATACTGGACACTCGTGCAGTAAATAGGAAAGTGATTATAATGTGGTGAACATGGATACTCACGAATGAGACAATGCATGTCCTGGGAGTAGCGGGAGATGTCTGGAATTGTGAAGCTGCCATCACAGATAGCTACTTGACTCTCCCCAAAAGGAAGTGTGAAGTAGCACAGTTTATAGAGTAGACAACCCATGGCCTATACAGAAGAGAATATCAATGTTACTGTGTGCAGCTTAATGCACATGTCATCATGACAGTAAATTAATGTGTTCGTTTTTTGATCATAATGTAGCGTAGTGGTAATGAACAAAATCGGTCTCACCCAAATGTCGGCCTTTGTTGTGATGACTTTTCCACCGTAGAGGTTGACCATCTCTGGAGCGCGGTACGACAGGGTGGTGTACCTGGTTTAGAGACAATACCAGTGAGTTTCTGGACTCTGGTTAGAGAAGCAAATAAAAGCTATAAAGAGAAACTCACTTTTTGATTTCCTCGTCCACGACTGGCACTCCCTCCGTCTGAGGATTTTGGAAGCGGTTGGTGGCGCTTCCAAAGTCACAGAGCACATAATGTCCCCGGTCGTGCAGAAGAATATTTTCCACCTGCATTGGAAAACATGAGACTTTTTAGAACCGGGAGTACATGATGTTAACAACAATGTCAAAATGTGTTACTTAGCATTATGCACTCACTGTCTTAGCAGTAATATGTGCATCTTTGGAAATGGATTATACTTGCCTTGAGATCTCGATGGATGATGGGACTTTTGCACTGGTGGAGACGAGTGACTGCCTCACATGTGTCACAAAAGATCTGTAACACCTCAGGTTCAGTGAAGCCTGTCTGTAAACGCTGATTCATTAGGTTGACCACCTGCCCACCTATGCAGAAAAAATAGGTCAACTACAGGACTAATAAAGGTCAGAGAACAGCATGTAAATGATGTTCTTATCTGATCATTTACTGCTAATTTATGAATAAATTATTTTTTATTTAACTTGAAGACTTGAATCTATAAATCGGTTATTTCCTGTTGAAGGTTTAAACAAGGACTAAAATAATTAATCAACTTTCCAGATCAACAATAAACACAAAAGGTTACATAAATCGATTTATCTATTTCTACTTTTCACATGGCACTAATGAAAAAAGGTCTCAAATAATTTCACCAAATTTCATTTGAATTTCTCTGTCAACTTTCTTTTTAGAGGCTTAAACAGCTACAGTAATGTTAATGTTTCAACTTTCTATTAATAACACCACTCAGTTATGTATTGACTGACACAGAGGTTGTATAGACCACATTAGTTATCTGTTGAAGGCTTGCTTTTAAACAGGACAGGAGGCTGTGAGAGGCTGAGGGTATAATGGGGCTTTGAAATCAACATCGACAGAACCATGGGGGTTGGCCAACTTTACCTCGACAGAAGTCCATTAAGATTAGGACTTCCCACACATCGCCAGCTCCAACTGCCGTTATGCTGGAGTCCAGGAAACCAACGATGTTTTTGTTGCCCACAAGGTCCTTCTGTGTAAACAAACACAGAAAGAGCAACAGTGACAAATAATGTATTAACGGTTTTCATGGATTTTACACTCTTTAACATTTGGTTTGGTATACAAAATACATCCATTTTCGTAATTCAGTCAATTTTGAACTCTAGAGAGTCTGATTCTGAGCCAAAGGTCTAGAAGAAATGATGATAACCATCCAGAAACAGCCGTACCACCCAGGGTGTGGCTGCAGGAAGTGGTTGGTTTATCTTCCAGTGATGACTACCGGATTAGCTAAAGGGAGTAAACGTTTTCAAAAGAATTCAATGTGTGTTTCAAGAGCATTATAACGATCCATCGCTTAAGCTCCTGGGTCAAAGAATATTTTCAGAAGTAGTACTTCAAGTAAAACCAACTTAAAGCATTCAGAGTTAGTCATGTTCAGACCAATCGGTTTTTCTCTGTATGTGGTAAGTTTGACTTAAACAATATTTTCCTGCTGCTGTTAAATCCATCCATTATGACCCAATAGTGCACAGGAACAGAATCTGCTCTTAATAGACCCCCCTTCTTGTGTATGTTTTGCTGCGCTCAGCAGTCTGTTAATGGACTCCTACTCACCATAATCTGTATCTCAAGCTTGCAGACCTGCAGATCATCTTCATCGTTGACGTACATCCTTTTTAGCGCACATCGTATGCCTTGATGAGTCCGCACCAAAAAGACTATAGCAAAACCTCCTGCAAATGATGAGAGATAGAACGAAGGAGAAAATTATAATAAATACGTACATTTAAAAAAAGTCTTTCTATAATCTATAATTACTATCTCAACATATCCTGTTAAATTGCCATTAATGGTTACATTATTGTGAAGTGCTTATGTACAGTGCAAGGTTGAGTGATGAACTGGTAAGAGGAGCGTAGAACCGCACCATGTGAGTCAGCAGTCATGCTGAGGAGGAAGATGGAAGAAATAGACTAAACTGACACAGGATGCAGGAAGTGAGAGAATTAATCATCCCACCTTTGGTCACAGAGAGACTGACACGTAAGAAAAAACATGTTTGCATCCATAGCAACAGAAACCACCAGAGTAAAAAGCAGATATGCATGATTCCTTATTTTTGTAAATTAGCATAAAAGCTCTAAATTGGAAAAGATCGATTTTGACTGCGCTGAAAGGTAGATGGATTATGCCAAGTCTTTATCTTCAGTGACTTGAAGATAGAATCAAGTCCCAGCTTATATTTGGCTCTAAATTTTACATCAACAGCAGTAAGCAGTTTCACTGTAAAGGTTTTTACTGGAATGTGTTGTTCCTGCAGCTCTTTTTCCCCCTCACAGCTTGTGTTAATTCCGCACACAGGGCTGACTCATCCAGCTGGCATCACTAAGCCAAGGACAGTTCCATGTGACTGGTCTGATTGACATTTGATGAGGCCTTGCTTGAGCTACACAACTGTGAGCTGTATTATAGAAGAAAGTAATGAAGCACAAAAAGAAGGGAGTCAGCAACATTAAATCATTTCAACAGGCTGGTTGAAAAAGTCTAATAAAGGCATAAAAAGCTCAAACTACTTAGAAATGATGTGTGATGCAGTGCTCTGGACCGTCAGGGTGGAGCTGGGTCACCATGGATGACAAAACATCACAATCTCACTGATGTCATAAGCTATAAATTCAATGGAGAGAAATTTCACGATGAAGGGCAAAATCTGAAACACAGTGTTTGATTAACAGAGAGCACTGGCAGAGCTCTGCCTGATTTAGTTATATTGAGACACAGAGGATCTCAGGATGCTTTCGGGCGCAATCGGACATGCATTTGTGATCGGATCTCTCAGGCTGAACGTTTATACCGGCTCTGTGTGTGTGTGTGTGTGTGTGTGTGTGTGTGTGTGTGTGTGTGTGTGTGTGTGTTTGGGTGTGCGTGTGTGTGTGTGTGTGTGTGTGTGTGTGTGTGTGTGTAGTCAGTCGCAGTACAGACAGTTGAAGCCCTGTTGTGTCGCACAGTCTAATCTGAGTTGCCTGTGAGGAATGAGCAGGATTAGCAGCCTACTTAAGCAACGTTTAGCAGTGGTCTACAATCTCAGTAGACAGTGCAACCAAACGACTGTTAGTGCAGCTACAAATAGCCACTGCCCCTTGACATAACTGACTGACTGTTAGGATTATACCACTCTAGCTTATGCATAGACGCTCAAGTAAATGGACACAAAAACACAGCTTTAGGCAGTGCTTTGAAAAGGGCAGTGAATAGCCATAGTGTTCACTTGCAATTTCTCATTAGCGTAATGGACTTTACATAGATGCAAGGCTTTGAACTCTACAAAACACATGTCCTCTTGATTACTATGCTATTTACAAACATGCTCTCTGTAAGGTTACATGACACTGCAGTGACAGGGAGAAATACGAGCGTCACAGATCTGCTAAAGAGAAAATTAGCACGGACGATCCAGGTAAAGCATTTGCTTAGAAAACTGAATGGTATTGGTTTACTAATGAGGGGATGAATTACTGAAGACCCATGTTTATCGTCTAAAATGCAGGAGGGGGGGAGGGGTCACATTCTCTGTTACAATATAACATATTACACGTCTCCGAAACAGGGCTAATGTTACCAGCAGTAACTCTATATGGACAAAAGAAACTACATCATGGTGACAGTAAAGTTTGAAATAGCTGTGTCCAGGAATATCCAGAAAAGAACCGGTTGAGAAGAAATCCCAGACATCTGCCTTAAACCCAAATGTTAAAAAAAGACTACAAAAATGACCATGCATGCACCTTTAGGCCTTAAACTAGAAAAGCCAGGGTAATGTGTCCCTACGACTGCTTTTGTCTGTACGTTGTGAAACGTTCGACAATGACAACAAAGGGAGTAGACAGAAGGGGACATTTCTAAATGGAACAGCAAGCTAACAGAGAGTTACGGTGCAGACTTAACCAAAACCATCTCAATAAATAGGTCTGGTGTCACTGAGGGAGTCACACAGCAAGCAGCAGGTCCACTGCTGAAGCCAGAGATTATAATCTGCAGAAAACTAGTCCATGTAGTGTTTAGTAATATTATAATCTTGTTGAAGTCCTTTATTTTTACTATCTTAGCCAGATCATGTTTGTGAGGCCAAAGGATAACCAATCGATACTCGAGTAAATATCTGCCATGAGGCCAAGGTTTTGCCAGAGAGCTGATAAAATGACAATATCTCCAAATTAACCAATTGCACTTGAAGTTTCCAGTGAAATCTCGGTGCAGGGGTCAGATGTCAGAACCCATTCATATAGCCACGTTATGGTGCAAAGCAGATGGTGGCCATCTATAGTACTGACGAATTCATCAGTCTTCTTTCATCTATTTTTTAGTAACAGGCGATCTTCGCTAACGAAGCATGGCAGACTCTCATATGTAAAAAGATGACAAAGGAGAAACTTGTACCACTATCACAACGCCCGATCAACTGTGTTCTGGTAAATGCTTCCTTCAAAGTGAGCATGATTTTCCAACAAAACCTTCAAGTCAATGACTAACCACTGTTTGAACTTGGACAAGTTCAGGTTACCAATATGTGAGGAGGTCGTTAATACTAATATCTGTCCCCACCTTGAAGCAAACAACAAATAGTTCACCCTTGCTTCTGGAATCTGCATTTGTGTTTTGTCACTCCCTCTGTAAATACCAGGACAGATGACTCAGCTGGGCTTTGGTCCTTAACAATAAAGGAGAAAATGCGGTTACACCATTTCCCCCCGAGCAAATTAAAGAAGACAATCACCACACACCCTCTGCCAGAATTTGAATGTTCAATCTTGTAACTGTTCTTGTTCATTGCTCAGTAGATCACGAAGTAAACTCAACCTGACCCTGAACCAATGAGCAAGGCCACTGCCTTTTCACAACATGCATTAAAGGAGATTGTGTATCATCACACTGGGACTGTAGCAGGGCCATAGTCCGACAGTCCTCTCATTCAACTCATGTTGACCGTCCATCCTTACATGTGTGGTGAGATCCATACGTTGGATCTGGGTAAAAGTGTTCGTGTAGGTGTGTAAATCCAGACATCATAAAGTCACAGTGTTCACCTTCTGCGACAATCTCCTCCACGGTCACTTGATACCGTCCGATGGTGAAGACGCGTCCGATGAAGCTGCCACCGCCGCCGGAACCAGCGCCTCCTCCGCCGGCTCCGGAACCAGGCCCGGTGCTCACCAACTCCCGACGAGAGTCAAAAAATTTCTTCATGTCTCCAAGATATTATCCTCAGCTCGATCAGTCCAAAAGTAGATCAGTGTCCTCCCAACAAAGCCTCGGCGTGGATGTGCCGGGTGCCTGCTAGCCACGGTGCTGGCGTTAACGCGTTAGCAGTTTCTCAATGATTGAATGAACGCCGCTAGCTAGCTTCAAGCTAAACTCAAGCTAACTAGCTGGATCTCAAAATACCCCAAACACTGCGGTCCGACGCTCGGCGCCTAACTCATGTTGTGAGCAGCAGAGTCAGGTGTAACTGAGGAAATGTTAAAATACAGTTTACGTTTATGCGGAAGTCAATTCCTTTCCACTGTGAACGCGAGCTCAGAGCTGGCCGGCTAAATTAGCCAGAATGAGCAAGAAACCCCCCCCCACTTGTAAGCTGTTAGCTCACTGAGCCAGCTAGCCGGGCAGCTAGATGCGGTGACAGCTGTCAGTCGATGGGGTGGCAGTCAGGGAGGTCCTCGGTGTCCAGTGCAGCTTATTACACATCTCCACCGTCTAACATCCGCCTGAAAAGCTTCTTAGTTCACCGCCTGCTCCACTCGTTAGTCACAGTTACAGTGACAGAGCTCCGCTGCCTTTATGCCCCCTGCTCGGCTAACTTAATGATGGAGCTAACGTGGCTACAAACACAGCGGGTGCCAGAAGGAAGAGTCATCTTGTGCTCCTCTCTAGGGACTCCATTCTGCCGGACTTCTCGAGGTGTGATTGGCCAGATAAGCGGCGACTTCCTGTCAATCTCCTGCGCTCATGATGCTCAGGTCCCCACGGTGAAACCCTGGTGAAAACCCGACAGGCCCCCGACCTCTGAGGAGTCAAACCTCCAGCAGCCTGTTCTCTAAAGCCCCTCCTGCTGGTAACACAGGTCCAACCATCTGTGGTATATGCTGCAGAGGATAGTGTCTTCTTTCGCAAACTCTCTCTCTACAGATCATATAACATTTTGTCTGATATAGAGGAACCAACACGACATTCTGCTGCTGATGTATAGGTGTATCACAAACAAATACTCCCTGCCTGTCTGGATGAAAAATAATAAACTATGACACATTAAATTTTCTTGACACTGTATAATAATATATATTTATTGTGTCTCTGCAGTAAGCAGGGGCGGCTCCTGGTACAGGCGACATAGGCGGTTGTCTAGGGCGCAAAATGCCGGGGCGGCGGCTACAAGTTTGTGTAGGTCAGTCACCTGTGAAGACCAGCATCATTAACCCCTGACCAGCGCGGAGAAATGATGATGATGATAAAAAAAAAGTAATATAACATTATATAAAAACAATTAAATGAAATTAAATGAAAAAAAAATGATGGGAAAAAAAACTGCGCGCACATCCTGCGCAGAAGCCCATTGCGCACATCCTGTGCGGAATTGCTCGCAGGTTTTTCTTTTTTTTTAATTGAACATTTTTCAGTTTTATATCTTTAATTAATTTAAATTTACAAAGTGTACAATATTTTGTAATTAATAATAATATCCTGCCAATTTAAGAGTACTTTATATTGCCAACTTGAAGATTGGGAGGAGCACTTTACCAACTAGGCCACACAGCCTATCGATTGCTGCATTGAACTAAGCACTATAAGAAGATGGACAAATGACCGCGTGTGTTGTCTCATTCTATGTCCTGAGGCTGCCCCCTGCTGGCTGCTGGGTTCCTCTGCTGCTTCTGCTTGGTTTGTGCAGCTTGTGATTAACTAAAGTTGTCCATAAAAGAAAATCTTTAATATCCTTCAAGGGCAATTTGATGTACAACCAGCAATCAGTGCACAACAAAAATAAACAAATATATACAATGTAAATAAAACACAATATAAAAACCCTATAGACTAAGTAGCACGGGAAAATTTGCTTTTAATAAATTAATTGATAAGTCGACAAACAGAAAATTACCTATTTTATCAATCAACTATTTAGATATTCTCGAAACATTTCATTCTACTTTTAATTTCCTGTTGTGTTGCTAATAAATATTAATGTTGGTGACATTTCCTTGATAAATGGGTGGAGGTTTTATTACCTCTGCTAAGGAGGTTATGTTTTCATCTCTGATTTGTCAGTCAACAGGTTTATGTGATAAACTACTGGACCAATGACCACTCAACCTGGTAGAAGGAAGCTGCATGGATCAGAGATGAACCTATACAGCTCTGTTGAGCTTTACTGAGTGCCAGTCTAGTGAATGAATCTGGAATCTTCTCTAAAAAAATAATCCCCCCCCCCCCCCCATAGGGTTTGTAGAGTGAAGATGAACATTTGCTGATGTCACCACCTGTGACTCTGTGGACAGGCAAGCCAGCATCTAAAACATCCTCCTGGATGGCTCCCTGTGTGAACAGTCAGGCGGTGGCTCGCACAAAATTTGCGCTTCCGCCTCAGGTGTGTCCCTGACGTTCATGCTGCGGTGATAGACTGCAGATAGAGTCAAAGATGAATCAAAAAAATATTAAATTATCAGGTGCACAATTCCGAAACACCGCAAAGTAGAGGTAAGAATCAACCCGATTCTGGACATCATTAATGTTAATTTGTGTCATGATATGCTATCAGTACAGGAGTCTTTTTATATTTTTTACTATATATTTTTACTGTTTTTTATAGCTTACAATTTTGTCTGCCTGTGTGTGCATCTGTATACAGTCCAAAAGTTCTTGGGGATGCATGAAAGTTTGCGTGTGTATGTTGGGTGGCTACAATTTGAAATCTCGCCTAGGGCGCCAACATTGCCAGGCAGTAACGAATGAAGGTCCGTGAGGTCCATCTCAAAAGATGGACCCTAACCAGAGCCCCAAACCTAACCCTGACCTTAGCCTGAAAAAATGTGGCTTTATTTCTAACCCTAACCCCTTAATCCTAAACATAACCTTTAATTTGAACTCTAACTCCAAAATACTAATCTTTTCCAAAAAACCTTATAAAGAGTAAACCTACTTGGACACACTCTAGAGCTTGATCCACCCTGGCAAAGCCTTCCACCATGGGTGAGGGGGAAAAGTGATAATGTTCCGAAACCCCCAATGATGCTGGAGTCCACTACTGATGATGTGTCCTATAATATTAGAAACATAAAGAGTACATTATCAATTAACCAAAGGATCTTTAACAGAATCTTAACAGTCATTTGAACATCAATGCAGAACCTGCAAAATAAGTAACAGATTTGACGACATAGAAACCAAAAAATAAAGGAGTTTGGAAGCCAATCAAAAAGTAAGAATTCCTTTTATCAAAGCCATTTTGTCTTTGGGGAAATGTGAGATTGGAGAGATTTGGCGTGCGTCTGTCTTGCCTTTGACTCCCCAGTTCATCTGCCCTTTCGACAGATGAAGTAGGGGGAGTCCTCGAGATAATTTAAAACTTCCTGATTCTAACCCCTCACCCATGAAAAATAATAAGATACAAACCATTTTATTGTCATGATACTGTAAAAAAAACTCAGAACACAACAATGTTCATTATCTCTGCAGTATGGAATGAAGGCAGAAGGTGAGATCCAACTGAGAAGAAGGGGGATGAGGATTTCAGTCAAATTTACACAAATCCTTCTTGCAGCAGAGTTTGTGTATTAAAAATGATTAACAACAATTGGACGGTTTTAGTTTCTAGTATCACACAAGACGCATATGAAAACGAGTGCTAGACAGGAACTCACAGGTCATGACATTGCTCTGCGTTAATTAGAAATGACTTTGGAAATGATTAGCAATCAGATCCTGGATTGATCAATGACCAGTCAGATCATTCCAACCACCTCTGTAGATCTCGTGTCTCAGTATGGAAAAAAATCAGAGTACAGAATTCAGAATATCACATTTAGTGATCTGGAAGGCTATGTGGATACGCAATGAACAAACAGGAGGCTCCACCATCGAGGTTAGAAAACTCTGTCTCCAATGTGTTATTACAGCAGGTGTCACAATGACTAAACATTAATTTGGTTTGTTGGATGAAACATAATGAATTCTTTCGTAAGAAGTTTAAAATTAATCAGACCCCTTGATTGGCTGCTTGTTTATGTCAGTGTCAGGGTTTATCCAGCAGGGGTCACTATTTCCTCATTAAATAAATGCAGCTACACAGACCATTTTTTCAGGTTCTGGTTGTGTGCGTGTATGTGTGTGTGTATGTGTTTATATAGCCTTAAAGTTAGGATTAGGTATGAATTGGTCATGGTTAAGGTTATATACATGGGATAATGTTTTGATTAGACTGACAACAAAGAATGGAAGTCAATGCGAAGTCCAAATAAGGATGGCTGCACAAACCTGTGTGTGCGTGCCTTAGCCTTTTATGGCAATTTTTTTGTATTGTTATTGAAGCAAAATCTATGAACTCTATCTTCAATACAATAAAGTGTTAAGTAACACATAATTACCCAAACACTCTTTGGATTATTTGTTTTCAGTGTACAGAACAACCATTCAGTCTAGCAAATGCCTTGGAAACAGTGTAGTCACACTTGCAAAACATGTGGTGACCAATTTGCTAAAATAATTGGGCCATTAGGCCGTTTTGAGCTGCAGCGTTTGTATTGCGCTGGTGATAAATGACAAGGCTTTCATGCATTCTTTCCCCTGTGTTCATCTACAATGTCCTGAATCTCTAGCAAAAGGTAAACATACTTTGTTGTCTTTTTGCGTGGTTTGCTGAGAACTAAAACATGCTGGCTAGATTTAGAAAATGCAGGGTCAATAACCATTCAATACAAGGAGGTAATGGGACTGACTGTAATCGGGCCTGTGTACTGAGTAGAGCAACAGTTCGTATCTCTTTGGAAAATACATCTGAAAACATCAAAACCACAGTTTTTTCTTCTTGATGCATGAAATGATACACAAAGACAAAATAACTTTTTCTTATTCCTCTCATTGTCACAGGGACAAGAACGTGTTATTAAATTATTAGCCTCAGTTCTTTCTAATGTACTTTAGAAATAACAAATGAAAATAATCAGAGCAATCCCAAAAGGGTCCTTGTAGTGGTTTCTGCTTGGGCCCTAACAAGGATTTTTCCTTGAGAATCCTCTCAAATGATGTAAATTAAAAAACTGATTTGGTGGCCAAAGACTGAAAGTTTTTGTTGGAACTGTCTGAGGTCCTACAGAAAATGATTCAGCTGACCTTTATGTTTTTCTCAGTTACAGGTAATTGCTCTCGTCAACATGAACGTGTTCAGTGAGTGGAGATGTCCTTTCAAAAGCTTTCATTGTTGAGGTGATGTCATACAGATCATGATCCGTTGTCTATTTTCTAACTGTTCAGATGTATTAACTCATGGAATTAATACAGGGTTTGGTAACATTATTAAATTCCAGTGGCTCAGGATAAATAGATAAAAACGTTACTCTGCCCTGATGCTAATTGAAACTGTAATGTTGTTTATAAATGCAGAATTACATTACACGGGAAGAATATGGGATGTGAATAAGCCACTGCAGATAATCAAAGACTCTCCGACCTGCATCCAATTTTTGATTAGATATTCCGTCAGGCTTGATGAAAACCGAACTAAGAAATGAGGTTGGGATGTCTGTGTGTATAAAATCCAAATCCCAGCTATACTAATGGATGGTAATTTATTTTCAAATGTGACTGTCTAATGCCTTTCTATGTGACAGTTTGTTTTGGCGTTTGCTACTATTTTAGAGAAGCTAATTATTAGCTGTTTGGAGAGCATGAGACATAATGTACCCACATTTGAGAACTGGAGTGCCCTCTCCCACTCCCTGTAGCAGACACTCCACACATCTGGATCTCATCCCCCGTAAAGGGAGAGCCAATCATCACATACCTTAGCAAACACTCCTGACTTTCACTGGATTTGGCTATGGAGACGTTCACTGTAAAAACGAAAACTTAATATTGCTCATCTGTGTGATTTTTTTAATAAACTGAACAAAAAAATGTAATTGCATTATAAACTTAAAAAAGTATCTGCATCCACTAACATAATAAAGTTTAATGTGTGAAGTTGCCCTGCATACATAATGTAAGCCAAACAAATACATTTCATTTTAAGGACAGGACCGGGTTTCACACAGGATTTTTTTCCAACCACTTCCCTTCTTCTTGAGTGAAGCCTGTCGTCCTGAAGTGAGTGATTTGTTTAAATCTACTGTAGAAATGCTGTCTTTGCATTAAGGAGTTTACATTAGAGGGGAAGCATGTAGAATCTCTTGGGCTCTCTAAGGCTCTCTTTGCAAAAATATATTATCCTCATATCTATGTTATATTAACTGTGTAATGAGCCTAAAATAAAAAAAAAATAGTGTTATTCTTTCGATAGAATGAGTTTTATATATATATATATATACATATATATACATATATACATATACATATATATATATACATATATATGTATATATATATTATGTTTACACTACCGCATTTCTCACGTCGCCATGTTGGATCACCATATTGCTCCAGACGCCAGAAGTGGACAAGCCAGTCAGAGGTGGCGTCTCGCGTATGTGTACTGAAGAAGCAGCATGAATTTAACAAAAGAAGAAAAAAGTTGGACAGGGAGGTTTTTATGAAGGTGTGTGGGAAGTTTGCGAACAGATATTACTTTGAATGGATGATAATATTTATCAACAGAAAAAACAAGGGAGCGTACAAACACGATGATTTGAAATGAAACAGGACATGACGACAGAAACGAGGATAAACTGTGTTGTTTCTAGGATAGAAAACTACTGAGAGACAAAATGTTTCAGACCGTTTAAGATCATAGAAGGAATTGTTGAGACATCATAGATTTATTTAGTTTACTTTGTTGAACTTCCCATCTCCTAACCCTGTTCTTTTACAGTTGTCTGATGGACACAGATACTGTACAACAACTCCAATGAAGGAAAAAGCCTTTTTCAGATGCAGCTTTGTTTAACAGTGTGGTTATAATGTTGATTCTCTGCAGTATGATAATAACATAACATTATTTGACTACTGGCTGTAAAAAAAAATTCCCCTCAGGTATAATAAATATATCTTTCATCCTTTAATGATATGATTATATGATAGAAATAATCAAAAGTAGCCAACTTTGCTTTTAATGTTTTTCAGAAATTCTACAGTAAAATCACTTTTACATCTTACTCTTGATCACCATGATCAAGAGTAAGATGAAATATCTGTGATGCCTCTTGAGGATTATTTTAAATAATATTTAATAAGACCAAGTTAAGAGTGCCATAATGAGCAAGTAGCAATAACATACAATAACATACATATTATATTCCATTTTATATCACCTTTCTATGTTTTGTGTGGAAATTAAATGAATTGTTCATAATAAGTGTCATTAAACCTTCAATGTTTGTCCTTCAGTGTGGCTTGCATGACAGGGTTTTAACAAAGGTGTTTTTAAGCAGGAAGGACACTGTGGCTCTTTCTCCCTCAGTAAGGGAGGGGTAAAGTGAGGAGCACTCAGTCAGTTGCAATGTTACACACTTTTAAGAGAGGTCTTGCCCATTTATACAAGTTAAGGTTGCAAAATATTAGGAACACCTTTCAGTATAATTCCAGGATTTCTGCTGTCATAGTATAGGCCTGGCAGGACACATGCACCATGAATTGCCTGGTGCACTGGTATATTATACTGCCTTAATTAAACCCTAATACAATGAAACAAGCGAGGTTACTGTATATGCTCTATACTCTGAAAAAAAGGCCAGTTAAACACTGCTCTACTGTTTTTCTACTGATTTCCAGACATTTGACATTGCACTGCATCAGAGGAGAACATATTTGGAGGGTCTACCCATATTTGTTTGAACCTATTCAGAGGACCTCAAAATTCTATTACAGTAAGTTACCTTGAATGTTTGATTTTTCCCAACTTTTTCATTTTTACAGTGTTCTAGCCTTTAATTGTTGCCCCAATTTGTCAGAAGTATAAAGGTTTCCATAAGTACGATCCAAACACTTTTGGATAGAAATTTGTCTCAATAAAGAATTCAGACACTGTGCATTGAGCTTCATTTTGAATATAACACAGAAACAGTTTATTGGAGGTATAAGATGATCACTTCCTTTATACCACAGCCTGCCTGGTGCAGGTCACGAATGTTGCTGTTTTTTTAACCTGAACACAATCCCTCCTCACACTCTCTGGTTCAGTCTTCACCTTCAGCGGGGCCTCACTTCAAATAATAGCGGGTAGCTGAGAACAACAGTATTATGGTGTATTAAGCTGTATATATATATGTTTTTTAGATAAACCTTTTTCTGACTTGACGTTCCAACCTATTTCCCCTCATTTGATTTAATTTTATTTGGAAAACGGTAAACAGCCACAGGGCCAAAAATTGAAAGAAAATGTCTCTTTTGCATTTGGAGTTTAGTCGTGATCCGACTGTAAGTTAAGCTTCATCTCCAGCTTTACTTACAGTCTCAAATAGAAACTCAGTGATTTTTCATTCCTCCTACAGAGTTAACTAAAGAAATGTGGAATGAAAATATGAAGTGCGGTGTTGAGGTCAAAAAGAGAGGGCACTTTCATTTGAAGGCAATCAACTGAATACTTATCGCTATTATTCATTCATTTGTTTGTAATTAGCATTTCTATTCAGATTTGATGTGGCTGAATCTTTAACCTGCACATGGTATTGTGACTTCAGGGATGTAGCTGCCAGAAGGTCATGTCATCTTTGGTTTTCACTTTTTATTTTTGTGAATTTGAGGGGAACACAAGGGTATTTCCATAATCAAATCAAAAATGCCCATTTGTTGATTCTGGTATGTGTTTACATAAAAAAGGGTTTCATTATCAGATGAGTGTGTTTGGAAAGAAAACAAACCAGACTGATGAGGAGGTCAACTTGAAAGATAATCAGTCACATTATTTCTGTAATGTATGAGATTATTCAATTCATCATGAAAAAAAAACTTGCTGTTTGCTCAGATTGCAAATTAGATCTGGTCTGCGGTTTGGCATGTAGCACATCTGGTAGACATTAAGTCTCTTATCTTGTAGTGTACCTCATTATATTTATGCCATAGACTGTACATTAAGATATGACGCACCTCAACCTCCTCCCACTATCCAGAAATGAAGCTAAAATATTGCAGATATAAACGCCACCATGTTGCGCATGTGGAGCCAGAGTTCGTGCAGTAGTGATCAGGGATGTTGCCCCTGAAGCAAGGTCCTACTGATACACGCGTTTGACCAGTCATCAATCTCAGCTGTCAACCATGACAATTCATCCTGCATCAAATGAGTAATTAAAACCAATTTTGACAGAAACCATGTGTGAGAAAAAATGATTAATGGTGTATTTTGACAATTTAGTTTGGCCCATGTCCCAGCTATTGACCCAGAGATGGATTTATGACCTATACTGCAGGCGGGCACTAGGTGGCAATCGGGATAATTGAGCTTCATTTTTGGTGAAAGGTCCTTTCATCCATCTTTACATACAGCCTATGATTTACACTAAATGCTGTATGATCTACAGCAAACTGCAGCAACCACTCTCTCCAAAGTTCACAGGAAATAAGTAACGCGCACACAGGCTGAAAGTCAACGAGATTAATGTCAGACTCTACATTAGCAAATTTCACGAGCGATAGAGCTCCAAAGTGTTCTCTTCTGCAGCAAGGAACTGTGGGACCCTGTTATTTCCTTTCCTGTCGTAAAGGCAGCTCCATGTGTACCCTATGCTCGCAGAAAGGAAGCACTGAAACCTCTTTCCTTAGCATTAAGAGAATTGGACCAGTTCTCCTCATGCCTGACACGTATACTTCAAGGACAGTGTCCAACCCTCCTAAACCCCACCAACCTTTGAACCGCAGTCATCATCACACTGACTATGTGCTGTATTACAGACTACATAAAAACTCATAGATGTCATAGACACAAGACTTTGTCAACAAAGTATTATTCAATATTATTGACGACATTATTATTATAATTGTCAACAGCATAGCTATTTCAATCATCCTATAACCAGCTCTGAAATCTGGATATGGAAATCTTTGCTCTCTACAGGCCTTTCTAAAATGATAGCCCTCTGGCTTGCAGGAGTGAAAAACACTGTTGACACCAGCACAGAGAAACAATTATCACACAAACTCATCAATCCAGCTGACATGTATGGATTTAGACTTGAAGCCATGCAGGTTCCATTTTGTGATGGTAACACTCCCCCCTGAGCCCTCTGTGGTGAAGGCTGTGTTCTCCTGATTCAGATGTTGTGTTTGTGTGTTTGTGTGAACAACTTCATCAAAGAGCCTCTGACCCGCTCTACAGATTGCAAGCGTGCCGTTTGCGGCACCAGGACGTGCTTCTCGTCACAGGTCTGTGGTGACAGGCAGGTATTCTGTCAGCTGCAGACAATGCAGAAGCCGATTTTGGATTAGAGTCATGATTGCTGTGGCAGGTGGGTGGATGGTGTTGACGGCAGCGGTGACAAATAGCCAACCTGCCTGGAACAATCACACTATCTGATGGATCACATTACATTTTTGGGGGAAAGGAAAACACATCTAATCAAATCTGTGAATGTGCCGAATGAATGTGTGCGTGTGTATTTTTCTGGAGAAGGTCTGTGCTTTCAGCCCAGTGTATTTGTGCACAATAATTATTTATATAGAGCTTTTCTAGTCTTGATGACCAATCAAAGTGCTTTAGATTACAGTTTACTGCCATTCACCCATTCACAGAAATTCAAAAACAGTACATCTATGGGCAGCACTTTTTTCCATCAAGGGCAGTATCTTGCACAGGGCACTTCAGCATGCATATTCAGAAGACAAGGATCAAACCGCCAAACTTCTAGCTAGAAGAGGAATGCTCTACCCCCTAAGCCGCTGCCGCCCCATAAGTATTATGGTCAATATAAATATGAAAAGTTGCGTTTTTAATAAACTAGAACTAATGTATCTCTGCGTGAAAAAGCTTCACACCACTAAATGCCCCCACTCCTCATTAGC
This sequence comes from Platichthys flesus, assembly GCF_949316205.1. Taxonomy (NCBI): domain Eukaryota; kingdom Metazoa; phylum Chordata; class Actinopteri; order Pleuronectiformes; family Pleuronectidae; genus Platichthys; species Platichthys flesus. The sequence goes on from NC_084947.1 coordinate 17,150,042, forward strand.
ATCACTTATCGGCCCATCCAGTCGATGGTAATCTGTACCGATCGGTCGACTCAGGAAGAGCGAGGGATGAAGGGAAGAGGTGGAGGGTAAACTTCCTGTGGAATGTGCAAAGGGTGGAGTGCTTCTAAGAAACAGAAGGGGGGAGCATCTTACCCTGTTTCTTTTAAAAAATATTTGTGGTCAAAGTACTCAAAGAAAGAATTCTTCCCTGTGTTAGTAAACAGTGGCAGTCACTTCATCAGATAAGGCTTTTTTTCAGGGGTGAGGAAATTAACTTGTCAAAGCCTTGAGGGACAAGGAGCACATTTAACTAGTTGAATAGTTGAAAAATAGTCACTTGGCTGTCAAGTCATCAGATTATTTTTCAAAACTAAATGTAAGTGCATTTCTTATTTCAAATATTATTTAGCTGGTCGCCAAATGGAGCAATAGTTTTAGTATCAATCGTGGCTTAAAATTCCTTCATGTCGAGGGAGGAACTTTTTCTCTGTCATTTCATCTATGTTGAACATTTGTTATTTAGCGTGACTCCTTGTTATTACATAACTGGCATGTGACATAGCCGAGTTTTTATTGTAGGTGCGTACATTTTTTATATTTTAAGCTTTTCAAATTTGGATTTAATGGGGCAGATAGTACGAAATCTAACCATGTGAGTGGTGATAATCAAGTGAGCTTCAGGTGACGTGTCTTGTTTTTATCTGTTTGTCTTAAATACAGTTTCATTGTAGAAACTGTACAGTTGGTTTCACGATGTCTGATCTCAGGGGATTAATGAGAAAGTTCCCAGGATGACCATGAGATCACATCCCAGCGGAGAGGCTGTCAAAGTAAAGACCACTTCAATCTGCGGCTTCCTCATAGATTAAGTGTTTAAATATGTGAACCCTAAAGACCCTACTGCAGTAAATTAACTGAATATGACCGTGATTAATAACTGATGTGTTTGTACTTTTGGAAATTAAAAATACAACATGCAACATTAAATGCTGCAATGATCCCACTGATGGTTCTGTTTAGAATTTTTATTTTAATACTGCAGTAGAGCTCAGTAGAGCTCATACCTCCCCCAAGGACCGAAAGATTTCCCTTGAATAAAATCAAACCACAACAAATTGCACACACTTATAAATATCAGCTCCCTAAATGTCCCTGATTCTTGTGGCTCTGAGTCTGTGACAGCCAGTGGCTGGGGGCATTATGTTTTCAGGTTGTCCATCCGTCCCATTCTTGTGAACGCGACATTTCAAGAATGGCTTGGGGGAATTTCTTCCTACAAACATACAAACTGATTAGATTTTGGTGGTAAGAGGGTCAAGGTGACCTCAAAAAACACCTTTTGCCTTGTGAATGAGATATCTTCCCAACACTGGCAAAAACAATCTTTCATATTTGACACAAACCTTTTCTTAGACTCAAAGTTTAACTGATTTGACTTTGGCATCACATCATAAATGCGATGACAAACCAATTGGGATGGAGCAGCTCTTTTATCTAGAAATATAATACATTTCAGTCTGCCCTCAGACACCATTCTCAGTGGATGTAAATAAAGCTGCTTGTCAAGAGTGACTGGAGCAGATATCTCCTTCACTTTCTTCGTACATCCTGGCACAACAGACTGCGTTCATCAAATGTATCACTAACCCCAGTGGCTACACAGCACATGTAGTAGCAACAGCAAAATGCTGTGGCACTGCCACAACACACAGGTGGTTTCATTATTTCCATGTGTGACATAACTGGTTTGGACAATCAGCTGTCACCTCAGACTTCGTACAGGTTCAACATGAATCTTTTTGGACGCCATCTGAAGGGGTTGACTAAATTCATTGTAGAGGGAGCAGCATTTTTAACTGAATTGGTAAACACAAAACTCTAAACAGTTCAAAATACGCCTTCTTCAGATTTGTAGTTTTCTTATTTAAGCAAGATTCAAACAAAATACAAAAAGCACATAACCCCTGTCCTCCTACATCAGCTGCTTTCAGACCGACCTCCTGACATTATCCTGATATTATCCAAAGAAGTTGTGTGTGAAAGCAAAAGTGTCCAATTCAATTATTCTGGACATTTTCATGAACTTTACCTGCCAGACCTCCCTATTAAGATATCTGGAAAACAGCAGAAAAATCACAGTGGGAGAGTGGGCATGTTAATGACATTTCTTATACACCGCAGACACACAAGTGAACAGAAATAAAAAAAAATATATATATATCTCAGGATAAAAAACAGGAACCATAAACGGAGAAGATGCAGAAAAAGATGTTGAATAGGCAAGACGAGCTTTTATGCTGTTAATAAAAGCAGGTGATTTCCAGGGGAAAATGTATACGTCATTTCCCGCCTCCTGCATGCTCTACCAGGCGCCAGCTCTCGCCTGAATGTTCTGGAAATTACCATTTTATTGTGCAACCCTCTGACTCTAAGTCAATGACAATCTACTGCTAAGTTCTTCATATGTGAAATGCATGCAGTACGTTCTGCATGTACACTATACTCCCTTAGTGAGATTCCATTCTCCTACGTTTCCTTATTTTTCTCATGTGCTCCATTTCTGTTACCAGTTGATTCTCCTGGCCATGGATCATACCATGTCCTGCGGAGAGATTTTCCTGAAATTCTTTACAGATGATTTCTTTCTGCTGGCCTTTGCTGGAGGGTTTTGTTGCTCTACCTTCCACTCAACAAACAAAAAACTAAAGGTTCTTCTATTGGAGTCAGGTCAGGGGACATACTTGGGTTTCACTGTGTGATATTCACAGTGTGTTTTGGATCATTCTCATGTTGGAAAATTCCTCTCCTGCCAAGCTCCTTGAGACTGGGACATTCGGTAATTGTTCAAACTTGCATTCACTGTGCCATCTAAGAAAGTCATATCAGCCTCATATCATCAAACTCCCACCTCCATGTTTTCACTGCTGAACCTATGCATTCACTGTCAGCGGAGGCCAACTGAACACATGTATTTTGATTTCATCTGACCAAAGAATGGTATATGATGGTTTTCTTCTTGGACTTCTTGGAATCTGAAGAGGATGACTTCATGAAACGTGCTGTGTGATCAGTGAGTAAAACATATATGTTTCCTCAAATGATCCTGGTGCAAAATCAGTTTTTCCACTAAAGGTTGAATAAATAAATGTGCATGATCGCCGCTGCACCTTCTGTTATTTGCTCTTCCTCTACCTACTAACCACTGCTAATACTGTGTTTCAGTTATTTTCTTCACCGGTTTGAATCCCATCTTCACCAGTGTCTTTCTTACTATGTGGAGTTTGCATGCTCTCTGTTGCTCGCTCACAAACTACAGCTTTGTCTCTATATGTCAGCCCTGCGATCCACTGTTGGCCTATCCAGGGTGTACCCCACCCTCGCCCAGGAGCCAATTCCATCTTGGTTTGGCTGCAGCTCCACCTGTGACCCTCAAATGGATGGTATTTGCTGATGCTCTCCCATCTAACGTCTCATAAGCGGTGTCCAAATTCAGGGGCCGGCTCTATCTTCAGCCATTTAGACTGCAAAGGCGGAATCAAAATTGTAATTCACATCTTCACAGGATTTCCATGATTGGTGTCACCAGCCTGCCCTGCACTTACAGCTGTCACCTAGCAACAGAGCTGCAGTTGGACACAATAAGAAAGTTTTTATGCCCCTTGGTTTTTTAGCTTATGTGATTTGAGCTGTTTAAGTCAGTTGAACCCTGATATTTACATTAACAAGCTTCGGACATTTAGTCTCATCAATTACTGCCATATTAATCACTTTGAGACATCACATCTGTCATTAAATAGTGTT